>NC_140594.1:976968574-977594574 GCF_964204655.1 Triturus cristatus | reverse complement strand
GTCATAATTTGGCCCTAAATCTATACCTTTTTAAAAATGTTTTTTGTTGATTGTTTTTGTTTTAACATATTGCATTTGTTTTTTAAAATGTTTGCTTTTAGGAGTGGGATATTGGGTCTATAGGAGAAGAGGAGGTAGAGTATTTTAAAATATTATATTTTTTGGGTTATATTTAAAATTGTTTTTGTGTTTTCCTATTTAATTTCTTTAATTCAATTATAAGAAATAATTTTATGTTAAATTATATTGTTAGTTTTTCAATTTATTTGTTTTTTATTCACATAAGTACACATAATTATATGTAATGCTTTATCAAATTTTACCTTGATACTGTTATATTTTACGAAATGTATATTGTGGTTGTTTGGTATCCAAATGTATAAATCATTTTTGGTTCCTAATAATTCTAAAATATTTTCTGCTTTGAAATTAATTAAAATAATTAAATTTAACTAATTTTAAAACATTTATTGATTTTTAATTAAGGTGCTCTTGTAATTTGTGAATTTTGTTACAATGGGGGGGGTTAAATTGAAATGATTTAATTTTGAAATTTAAAATATGACATTTCTTTTAGTTTTTTAAATAACTTCTTGATTATTTTCTATATTGTTAATTAATAGTAGTTTTTGATTTTAAAATTATTATGAATATTTGCTATTTTATTCTAAAACACAATCATGGTTGTACTATCAATTTACTTTTTATATTCAGGGGCTAATTTGTTTTAATAAATAAAAATGATTTTTGTATGCATTCTTTTATACATTTGTGCTGGCCATTATTTTAAAATCTAATAGTGCAGCATTTTCCCTAATGTCTATAACTTTGGAGGGGGAATAATCAATTTGAATTCCCTAAAGAGCCACACTTTCCATAAAGTGGTTAATTTTCTAGTTGGAATAGTAAATCTGTTCTCCAACCCACAAAGTTCAATACTTTTCACAATGTGGTGAGGTTTGGAGTGGAAATAATAAATCTGAAACCCCTAAAAGTACAACATGTTCCACAATATGGTTATGTTTGGAGTGGGAATAGTAAATAAGAGCCCCCCCGAAAGTCCAACATTTTTTTCAAAGTGTTTAAGTTTAGAGTGAGAATGGTAAATCTGAACCCCTCAAAGTACACCACTTTTCCCATTGTGTTTAAGTCTAGAGTGGGGATAATTTGTTTGTACCACTCCCCCCCCCCCAAATCAACAAATTTCAGCAATGTAGTGATATTTGGAGTGGGAATAATAAATCTGTCCCCTCGCCCTCCAAGTTTGTATTACTTACCCCATGTTTGGAGTAGGAATAACCCCAAAATCCCAAAATGTCCTCAATGTGGTTATCCATGGAGAGGGAATAGTACAACTAAACTCCTCAACATCCATCACTTTCCCCAATATGGTTGAAGTTAGAGCTGATGTACAAAATTGGATATTCGCAAAACTATAACACTTTCTTCAATGTGGGTACGTTTTTATTGGGAAAATTAAATGTGATATCAATAAATTGGTAGCATTTGTTTGTGCTTTTATTTTGTACATTAAAAAAAGTTCTACTTGTTAATAGTATAAATGGTTAGTTTCATTTTTAAAACAGTTTTTTAAAGCATTATTTTCTACATGTTATTGTTATGAATATTTTTTAAACATCTTATTTAACACATATAATTTTTACTGCCCATTGTTTTTCAGTCATTACAAAATATTTGAATTTGTTTTATTTCCAGGAAAAAAATATTTTAATTGTAATTACATATATGATACAGGTTTAGTGTACATATATTTTTATTTGTAATTATACATTTTGTATGGTGTGCAGTACTTTGTAATTAGCATGGGGTTGTTTACATTACTTACTTTTTAACATTTTTTTTACTTGATAATATGTTACAAGGTACTGCAAAAAAAGTTTATATATATTTATCATTGTCTTTTCTAACCTTAAGAACATTCACAGGTGCAGTGCATTGATCCATATCAAAATTACATTACAGAGGATAAAAAGCAATACTATCCCTCAATATTGGGAGATCAGTTGGATTATTGCCATCACCAACAAAGGAACTTATAAATAATATTTCTATGTGACCACAGTTTAGGATTGATTTCATCATTTACCCCAGATTCGTATATTTTTTGTGAGACCCACAGTCTTTGTATGCCAGCTCCTCTGCAGTAGGATATGTTAATTAGTTAAGAATGTAGCAGTAGATCGTATGTAAAATGCAAAGTTTAAATGTGTTTTGTATGTGTGTTAAATATGTTTCACACTGACTTTAATGCTTTTTGACTGTGCTTTGGTTTGTACTTGTGTTGTAAGTGTTTGGGTGTGAGTTTGTTTTTTCCTTTTTAGAGTTTATTTTTAGATATAAAAAAGAAATTACTTACTTTTTAACCAAACCTATTTTTCACTTTTTACTTTTTGGTTTTTCAAGGGTATTTTGTTTCCTCATTTTTAGAGTTTTAGATGGATTCCTTGGTTAATGGACATGTATTGGATGTTCTCTTTTTCTCTGCTTTATTTTGGGATTTTTATTTGTCTCTTTTGTTTATTAAAATAATTTTTTGGGATATTGTTTTTTGGGTCATCATTTCACTGATGAAGACCAGCTACAAAAATGTAAGTGTTTTTTTATTTATTTGTATCATTAGGTAGGCAATGTTATCTTTTTTATCTTATGGTTGTTTATCTATTGTAAATATATTATCTTTTTTGCTACTATATTTTATAGGTGGTAGAACTGTCATTGTTTAGTTAAAATGATGCTGATTATTTTGCAATATTAATTTATATTTTTTAATATTTATTATGGTACATTTTAATTATGAATTTATTATGAATTTGAGTTTTTGTCTTTTTAAATATTTTTATTTTTGACTGCTATTTCAAATCTGCTTGTTTATTATCTAGAAATAAATGCTATTAATATATTAGGGTTTATGTTTTTGGGAGGGTAAATGGTGGTGTTATTTAGTAAGGTTTTAATATAGGTTAATTGCTACTAAGGGGCCGAGTCCGAGCCGGGTCGGAAGGGCACCGAACGCGATCTGGCCGGAAAAACTACGAGCCGTACGCATCTTTTCCGACCAACTCGTACAGTTGTACGAGCGAGCCAGTACTATGCGGGCTACATGAAAATCACCGACCGAGTCATTTCCGGGTCGGAACCACTCCGTACGTCTCGGACACAAGCTAACCGTGGTGTGCAATGGATGCGATTCACGACCGAGCCAGTACGATGAACACGTCGGACAGCCTGTGCAAGCTGGAGTGTCTGGCTCGCAAAAGCTCCCGGAGTCGGACTTCGGGGGACAGCGTCGGACCCCCCGGCACCCGCAGCCATATGACTCGCACACAGGGGGAGACACATGGGACTCCCCCAACCAGGCATGTAAGGCGCGGATGGCACCGACGTGTACCCACTGTAGGGGGCGCACTTGTTCGAGACGCACGCAATCAGTCAATGGGAGCGCATGTACGCATCGTACAACTGGCTCCCATTGACTTCTATTGGAGTCCGATCGAACCGAGTCCGATAGAATACATGCGCATCGTACTCGCTCGGTCGGACTGTAGGGGTCCGGCTCGGTCGAAAAACACTCCGGATCCGAATTGGTCGGAGTGCTTTCCGACCCAGATAGGAATCGGCCCCTTAGTCTAGATATGGTAGGCCTGGCTTGTTAGTAAAGAGTTTTAGTTTGAATGCTAGGAGTTCATGCATTTGATTTGTTTGTTTGGAGAACTCTGGTTTTAGTCAAATTTGGGATTATTCCATTCTTAGTTCTTGGTACCTTGTACTTTTTTAAATATGTCTAGGAATGATTTGAGTATAGTATGGTTTCTTCAAGTACTCCTTGGAATTAATTGTGCCACCCTCACACTGCATTATTTGCCTTTGCTTCTTGGGACATGGTGCTATCATAGACATTCCACCATAGAATGTGATACTTGGGGTAACATTTGTTGGCTGATTGGTGCAGGTGACCAACCCAAGTATGCTCAAAATAATCTATTAGTGAAGCTAGTTAGGTTTCATGTTGGTGGCAATAGGGGGATCAATTAGTAAGCCATGTTTAGTGACTTCTGTTACAGTGACATATGCTAAAGTTATTAGCTTTTTTATTTTTAGTGCACATTTTTGCTTACTTGCATATTCCGTGCTCAGGTGGTATTTCTGTATGTGCCTCCGTATATGCTCTGGTTAAAGTAATGGTTGCACCCCTTAATTGCAGTGTGTGGGTCGATTTTAAGTATGACTGAAATCAATATCTTTTCAAAATCTATGATGATTTTTGTGTGTTATTGTTGTTAGTTTGTTGTTTTATGTGTATTAGCATTGCATTGCAAGTTTCACTTTGGTTGTTAGGTAACAGTGAATGCACTAATGGGATCTTTATATATTGATATTGACCATGCATTGCATTGTCTATATTTGACTGAATACTGGGTTGCAAGCCTGAAAGGTTCCATCCATCATCCATGTGTTGCATTGAGCTAAGGCTAGTAAATTGTAATTGGTAGCTTAAATGATTAATTTGCATTATCATTGTGGTTTTCATATAGAAAAAGGTTTATTATGTAATATATGATTAATAGGTGTTGGGGTATGTCCATATCGTCATATTTTTAGGTTCTACTAGTGTTTTCCTGAATTTTCTACATTATATGGCAATTAAATATTTTTTAGAGTTGATATGTTAGGGATTTGAGCTGTTAATTGTTCAGGAACACGTGGTGACATATATTTTAGTATCATCGCTGTTGGCCCTTGTGAGCTCTTTCAGATCCTTTAAAAGATTTCTGTCATTATATCAGTTATATTAGAGGATTGAGTATGTTCACTAACACTTCTATTTCATTTATGGTGGAATGCCTGCCATAGAATGCATTTAATAATATTTGGGTATTTCCAGTGTGTTTTCTCACTGGTGGGGATCTTCTTACAATAGTTATATCCTAGATAATTTATAAACACCTTCTTTTTTGGGGGTTTGATGTATTTTGCTGTTTCTGACATTTTATCTGTTGCTTTTGAAGTATAGAAAATATATGTTAATTTTATAAACAAACAATTCCTGATGGCATTTTAACTTTAATATTGTTATATTGCAGGTGCATGCATGTTCTGAGAGTTGTATTTACTTTGTTCTAGTTGTAGGATTTTGCTTGGGACATTTGGTTGATGTTATTTTGGTCCAGTTTTCTTTTGTTGCAGTTTGTTGAGAGGAAAAGTGGATATTAGTTAGGGTTAGTTTTCTTTATTTTTTCAATATGATAAACCATTATTTTTTCTAGTTTGATTTTCATTTTGTGCTTCAGTACCATGCTTACTTTTGAGGAGGTCTTGTTTGAATTTCAAGTATTTTGGTGCCTGTGTTATTTATTTTTTCATATTAGCATTTTTTCCTTGTAAAGAGTGCATCTGTTATTTGGAGAAATAAATAAAACGTATAGCAAGGGTTTAATTACTTGTTATCTTAACATACTTATAGTTAATAATTAATTTTGTTCACTGTAATTCATTGTCAAACTTTTATTGTTGTATTTAGTATTTTTTTGAAGTGCAGAAGTCTTTTTGGAATCTGGCCGAGTGGCACTATTCTGCTCTAACTCTTTTTAGGAATCATTTTATTTGTGTTTTTGTAGATGTTTATAGTATTTATTAATTGGAAACTGTTTCTATTTGTTAACTGTTTTTAATTTTAATATGATTGGTTGGTTGGAGACTAGATTGATTTTTTTGCACCATTTATGGCAAATGCTAGTTAGTATTTTGGGAATTTATTTAATGTGTATTTATTTTATTTTGACATATTTCTATGTATGTGTGTACATTTAGGTGCCGATTCCGATCCAGTAAAAAGGCCCTACGAATCGTCGTACGGAGCGTTTTCTCCATACGACGCGTACCCGGTAAACTGTCATTACAACCCAGGAAGTACGATTCGTACAGAAAGGCGATTTCCGTACGAATAGTAGAAAAGACCGTATGGGGGAAATTACCTTACGAATCATCACCGGAACAGCCTGTATGCGCCGTCCGTACGAATGTAAGCAGCGTTTTACGGACCAGCAAGTACGATCCGTCCCTACGGCACTCCGTAGGGCTCTTTTTTTACGGGAGCCAAAAAATGCCGTAAAAGGGGTACGAGTCGTACAGGCCCCCCCACCCCAGCCCCGTATGGCGCGTACATACGGGGTTGGGGTGGGGGTACGGCATGTACATACGGGGCTGAGGGTACGGCGCGTACATACGGGGCTGGGGTGGGGGTACGGCGCGTACATACGGGGCTGGGGTGGGGGTACGGCGCGTACATACAGGGCTGGGGTGGGGGTACGGCACGTACATACGGGGCTGGGGTGGGGGTACGGCGCGTACATACGGGGCTGGGGTGGGGGGGCGGTACGACTCGTACGCCGGGCACAAGTGTACCCGGGGTAGGGGTCGTACACAGTTCGCTCCGTACGGGACGTTTTCCATATGCTTGTGCATTCGGAACGCCGGTACGGATCGGACTTGTGCACTCGGACTTCAGTTTTACGACTCGTACGTAAAACTGTCCGGGGACGTCTCATAGACTTTTCCCGAGGCGATTCATATGTATTTTTCCCGTACGAATCGTACTTCACCGTTTGTACGGTACTTGTACGATTCGTACGTAAAAAAATACGGATACGAGTCGTACGGGAAAAAAAATACAGGATCGGAATCGGCCCCTTAATGTTATATTATGTACCTATTTTGTAATAAAGTTTATCTTCTACTGTTCAATGTTTTGGTATTCATCATTTTTGTTGCTTTGTTGGATGTAATGTGTAGGCAATATTTGTTACTCTTTTTTTTTTCTTTACGATATTGGGGCTTATTACGATGCTGGTTGGAAAGCAAACCAACCAACTCCTTTTTTTGTTGTTGTTTTGTTTGTTGCATATTTATATAGCGTGAACTCGACCCGAAGGTATTGGAGCGCTTTACATAGCACCGTATTTACATTACACATTCAGGCATGGGGAGATTAAGTGATTTACCCAGAATCACAGGATGTGGACGCGACCTCGAGGCTCGAACCCTGGTTTCCTGCACCAGAGGCGGCAGCGCAGCCGACAGACCACATCCTCTCCCCTTGTTGGATTCAGTTCCGACCAACTCCCGTTCAGCGAGTCTGCAAGACCGATTATGATGCTTTCCAACACCGTTCGGAAAGCCTCCCACTGACTTCAATGGGAGCCTATGTTCCGACCGACAACGCAGGCTCCCATTGAAAAAAGGGGTGGTTGTGGAAAACCTTGCGCCCTGTGGCGGGCACCCCATGGTGCCTGCCAAAATTTGCATGGTTTTACAGGAGAGTTCCATGGGTACGCCCACAGCCCACAACCAGGGGCCTCAGGATGAAAGGGCACCTGCTACGGGCCCCCCAAGTCAGTTTCTGACAGCCTTTTCATGTAGGACAGACCGAATTAGAAAGGCTGTCTGAATCTGACATCGTAATACATCGGTCGGAAACGTGGTCCATAGAGCTGTACGATACGGCTTTGCCTGACTAGGAGTCTCCAAATGCCGGTCGGAAGTGATTCGGAATGACTGAATAGTTTCCTTTCTGACCGAGAACATCGTAATAGGTCGGTCGGAAATGTTTCCAACCGAGTCTGGTGAATAGGTTCTGACATGGTTTAGGGGAACCCGACTGCCGTTCGGAGGCTTTCCAACCGACATAGTAATGAGCCCCATTGTTGTATGTTAGGAATTTTCTCTGTAATATTTTTGTCATTAACAATTTGTGTGTTTACTGTTCTGGTATAGGATCACAACATTTATGGTTTCTGTGCATATTGATATTGGTTTTAAATGATGTAGTGTAAGACAACCCTCACTGAAAGATACACAGCAAATTTCTAAGTTAATTGATGTTTGCTTTAGTATATTTAAGAGCCCATAGTTGTCAAGTTCTTCTAATATTTATTAGAAATGACATCATACCAATGAAATGAATAGGCATCATTAAACACATTCATTGCAACTGACAGAAGCATTAAAATGGTTCACAGCAATTACTGGCAATAAAAAACATTTTTAAATAAAGCACTGTAAATCAGAATACCATGTGTCAGAGTATTTCTTTATACTCATAAGGCAACCTAAAATGTGGCCATAGGACCACGTGTCCCTTCACTCCCAAGCTGAAGAGGAGAAACATCCAGGGTTAGGAATCCTGCCTAAAATGTGTTTTTTTTCTTCTGGGGTCCATCATTTCATTGACCCCATAAACAATTGTGTACGTGTTACTGGTAGGGGTTGCTCTGCCTCCTGCATCCACAGTGACACTTTGTAGTCACATTGGTAGTATCCCTGTCCCTTTTTGGGGTGCCACAGAGAGTCACAGAATGTAATGAAGCCCCTTGCGAGGCATACTGGGGAGGATTCCTCACCAGGAGCTGTACAAGTTATTTGAGCAAATGTTCCTGCTTTGTTGGCTTGAGGTGGCTTCATGCCACAAGCAGTTTCTCTTTTCCATTTTTTTTATTTCTACAGATGCAGTATTTCTGCTCTGTGGCTGGCTCCTCTGTTCAGCAAAATTCTCTGTGCTGTCACAGGAGCCAGCATGTTTCTTCTCCCACCCACTTTCTGCATAGACAGGAATCTGATGACTGATGAGCCTGCCACCTCCAGATACAGACACAGGGGAGTAGAGAGAACTCTGGTGATGCTCCTGAGGTTTCAGCTTGCCCCAGGGGGCATCCTGCTTGAATCTTTGGTGCCAGGGGATGGATTTCCACAAGACGATAATGTCTGTGCTGTGCTCCAGGGTATTGGGACCCTGGTGCTGCATGAAAGTCAGGAATGGGTGAGCCACACATGGTACCTATCCCCGAAGTGAAGATAAACACAGTCATGCTGACCCCTGTGCTTTGGCCCATCATTGGTGCAATTTAGAATGTAGCACCAGAGCAACACATTGGTTTTAGGCAGATTAAAATGGGCAAACTTCCAATGTGTATAACTCACGCCCTGTTAACCCAATTTTCCTGTCCTTAGTCAGTAAGTCAAAAATCTTTTTATTCAGTTTATATAAACTATACAGGCGCAATAAACATCAAACAATAAAACCATGTTAAAAACCAAATTATTGAGTTGAGATACAAATAAAATAAGAACTGTGCAAAATGATTTATACAACACACATTCATGGACTGATAATAATTCATTAAAAGCCTCAGTATGACTGCCTCTCTCAAGAAATCAGCAATGGAAAAACAGAAGTGATCTGTAGATAGCAAAGATTAATGCAGGTCTCTCTCGGTAACATTTAAACCCTTTAAAAGTGGGACTATAAATTTGGTACACAAATGACAATAAAACATACAGAAAAAACATAAAGTGCAATAGGCCCTTAGCAAAAATTAAAATCCCACCTGCAAGGGGGCAAACTACTGACCTGGTACCAACCTCTCAGCACCGCCAGTAAGCAATGAATCATATTTGGCCAAGTCTGGCCAAGAGATATTTCTGGATGGTACTGTGCACCATGATCAGATAGGACTCCATATGTAGGGTAGATTTTAGGAGTGTGTGAGAATGAACCATGGGCTTCTCTGGTTTTCCATCTACCTTCTGTCTTTTCTGTAAGTCAAAAAGGTAGATTTAGAGCACTTCAAGTCTATTCTATTAAGCGTTTGGGATTTTGAAATAGGTTAGGACGCCCAGGAGAACAAAACATGAATTTAACATAGCTCAACCATTTGATCCAGCGTACTCCATCCGATTTTAAACAGTCCCTTAAAGTATATTTATTATGAGAGGGACCTCTTGACACCCAAGTCAATAACCATCTAAGTGAGGATTGGAGAGTGAGGACATCCAATATACAACCTATTCCAATTTCCTTGTGATCTATATAGCCTGAAGTACTCTGAGGCAGAGAGAGGAAAGGCCTAAAAGAACTTTCTACTATTCGCAGGGTATGAGTATCATCATAGCCCCAGATTTGACTTCCATAAGCAGCGGCTGAGATAGATTTAGCTTGATAAATCTTAAGAATAGTAGGGAGTTATTTAGTGCCTGGCCTAGATATGAAATCAGAAACTGATGCAATGGATTTAATCAATGAGAGCTTTTTGATAGATAAAGTGGTAGACCAGGATCCTTTCTGATCAGATTGAACCCCCAAATAGGGGAACACATGCACCCCCCTGATTTCACTGCCCAGTAAGTAGTGCCGGCAAGAGTTCATATGTTTGGGGCTCACGGTTGTAATATGGGATTTGTTAGAGTTAATGGACAGATCCAAGGAGGTAATAAATTCTTCAAAAGAATGCAATATACATTTTAAACCAAGAGATGTGTGGGCTAGGAGGACCAGAATTGGCCTACCGCCCACTATGGGCAGACCCACAGGCCCTGGGGTAAAACCATTTTCAGTTGGTTGATATAAAGTATGATCATAAAAAGGAGCATGAATACACTATTGACTGGCCTCTCTCTCCATCCGAAAGAACACAGTGCCTTGTTTACTCATGTCATATCTCAAAGAGAAGGGCATGTCCATGTGCAAGTGTCTTAGAAAAAGGACAGCATCAACATTCACCCCATCAATATCAAGAGGGACCAAAGTTTGTCCCTGTTGACTCAATCATACGCAGATGTGAGGTCCGTGAAAGCCATATGCAAAGTTCCCCACTTAGCAGCAACATATTTGTTTATAAGTTCAAACAGGTGCTTCATCCAGGTCTAAAAATATATTGCACGTCTGAAAGAGTCCAATTGTCTTCAACCCAGGTTGAGAGCCCAGTCAGAATCACCTGATTGTACTCTTTGATTACTGAGTCAATTAACGAAATAGGTCTATATGTCACCCCATCCACCTTTTTAAAAATAGGCACTATGATGGACTGAGACCAAGATCTGGAAAGGCCATTCCTGACTGCGGATTGAGGACCTAGGTGAGTAATGGGGCCCACATCATGGGTTCTAAGAGATACAGGTCAGCTGTCACACCATCTGGACTGGGAGCCTAATTCTTTTCTGACAAGAGAAGGGCCTCAGAAACTTCCTCTACAGAGAATACAATATATAAAACACCCTCCAGAGGTCCTGGTTCTGACTTGGGGATATGGGTGCACCTGCAACCATAGGCTCCTTTGAAATGATTGATCCAATCGTCAAGCGAGATGTTGCAGCGTATGGTGTATCCATTATTGTGCGTGAATAAAGGGCAATTAACAAACCAGCAAGTAGCTCTTTGGGAAAATGTGTAAGCTTGGAGGAGTTGGTCACATGCTGTCTCTTTCAAGACTCCTCCGCCAAATGGTCGTTCAATAGGCCAGCCGGCAAATAACGACCCGGTGTCTATCACTAGAATGCAATCTTAAAGACTTCTCTAGATATCTATGGGCCATTGAGCACATGCTGTCAAACCACCTTGGGTGGCGGGGCGGCGAGTGTAAGACTTTGCTCATTAATACAGAACGCACTTTGCAACAAATATTTCTATAAGCGGTTACAATGTAATCATCACTAGACCCCTCATGAAGACACTTTTTAAAATCCATAAGACAAGAGGCAAACAAAATTCATGGATTATTTTGGACCTCTTCAGCCTACACCCTTGATCCGTAGGAGCTATGAGTACATCCGCCAAGCTACCTAGCTTCTGATGAGCACTTTGAGCATCTTAGCAAAAGAGATAAAGAGATGTGTTTACTAAGCCCTTGCTCTAGGACTGTAAAGTGTGTTGATAAATATTAATGGGACCTGGGGGGAAGAGGTAAAAATACAATCAATTGTTGTGAATAAACCTCTCCTGATAAAAGTAGGATTTGTAAAAGGGAACAATCTGCAGGACTCTTTCTGATGGTGTACTTCAAGTTAAATTCATTCAGGATTAAATTAAGGAATTCACCATCTGTGGAATGCTCCTTAAGCGGAGCATCCATCATGGCCCCATCCATCCCAGAACCAAAAGGGCAATCTTTCACCCACGAAGGTGTAAGGTAAAATAGCAGACTAAAACCACAAGGGTAAATACAGTGAATTAATCTTTACAATGCTCTAGGAAAGTCCATAAGGCCATCAAGTGATCTGTCCTTTTGCTTGCTATATGAGTGGGTTTATAAAAATGTATCATCAACAATCTATTGGATTTCAAAAACTGCAATAGAACAGCTAAGATGCAAGGTGAGTCTGTGTCCCGTCCCATGTTTCAATAGTGATTAACCCACCTTTCAGCATGCCCAGATGTGACAGGGATGCCTGACATGAAGAAAGCTTTATCAACAGCCCTAAGGGTGTTTTCAAATGATGCTAAACGTTTCAATAAAGTTAAGGCAGGAAGTGTAATGCTTCTTAGAATTTAGGTCCGTAATATTCCAGCAAATGTTGTTGGTCAAAAATAGTATAAGAGTCCTTGTTAATACAGGTTTAAGAGGGCTGAGCAATAGGTAAAAAGAGAAAGGAGGCAGAATAGCAATCCTGACTGTGCATGGAGGATAATGGCTCAAATGGGTTAGATGCAGGAATATTACAAAGAATATCAGAGACTGTCAGAATCAGAATCAGAATCAGAATAGGGCCCTAACCGAGAGGGAACTCAGTGAAACAAGCGTGGTACTGGAAGATAGAAGAACCCAAGTGGGCGAACTTGTATAAGTGACCAATCATCTGGGTGCCATAGAGATGTTTCAGTAGAAAGCCAACTAACTCAGTGCGATCTAAAGTAACAACCACTCAATCCTAATCGAAACCTTCTGGCTTTCACCCATCCAGGCAACAAGCCTCGCCATCTTCACATGGGTAAACAATGAAGAAGGGTTAACCTTCACGCACCCATTACATTCATGGATTCTTTATTGAGTAATTGTTGTGTGGATTCATACACTCCTTCTTTAAGCTGAGGTACATTCACCAGCACTATGGTATAATGTGTTGCATGAGGGGCAGCACTGATTTAAAAGGTTGTCTGCGTGGTTCGGTGCTATATTTGATAGTGCTGGGTGTACCCTTGGGGACCTGTCTTGCTTAAAACAGATTGAGGGGGATGAACTAAAAATCCTCGACCCACGAGAAAAGAACTCCAAAATTGGGATATAAGGGCAGACCTTGTGGCATAGTTTCAATGTTGCCCCATTCTGATGTGTAAATTGCACCAGTCTTCCAGGGCGATACACCGAGGTCCAATTCAATGATTCACCTTTGAGACAAGTGTGGCATTCTTAAGAGAGTCAACATAGGGTTTTTCATTCAGGTACTGCTTCATCAGGATTAAAATAAGGAATTCACCATCTGTGGAATGCTCCTTAAACGGAGCATCCATCATGACCCCATCCATCCCAGAACCAAAAGGGCAATCTTTCACCCACGAAGGTGTAAGGTAAAATAGCAGACTAAAACCACAAGGGTAAATACAGTGAATTAATCTTTACAATGCTCTAGGAAAGTCCATAAGGCCATCAAGTGATCTGTCCTTTTGCTATATGAGGGGGATTATAAAAATGTATCATTAACAATCTATTGGATTTCAAAAACTGCAATAGAACAGCTAAGATGCAAGGTGAGCCTGTGTCCCTTCCCATGTTTCAATAGTGATTAACCCTCCTTTCAGCATGCCCAGATGTGACAGGGATGCCTGACATGAAGAAAGCTTTATCAACAGCCCTAAGGGTGTTTTCAAATGATGCTAAACGTTTCAATAAAGTTAAGGCAGGAAGTGTAATGCTTTTTAGAATTTAGGTCCGTAATATTCCAGCAAATGTTGTTGGTCAAAAATAAGTCCCTGTTAATAGAGGTTTAAGAGGGCTGAGCAATAGGTAAAAAGAGAAAGGAGGCAGAATAGCAATCCTGACTGTGCATGGAGGATAATGGCTCAAATGGGTTAGATGCAGGAATATTACAAAGAATATCAGAGACTGTGTCAGAATCAGAATCAGAATAGGGCCCTATTCGAGAGGGAACTCAGTGAAACAAGCGTGGTACTGGAAGATAGAAGAACCCAAGTGGGCGAACTTGTATAAGTGACCAATCATCTGGGTGCCATAGAGATGTTTCAGTAGAAATCCAACTAACTCAGTGCGATCTAAAGTAACAACCACTCAATCCTAATCGAAACCTTCTGGCTTTCACCCATCCAGGCAACAAGCCTCGCCATCTTCACATGGGTAAACAATGAAGAAGGGTTAACCTTCACGCACCCATTACATTCATGGATTCTTTATTGAGTAATTGTTGTGTGGATTCATACACTCCTTCTTTAAGCTGAGGTACATTCACCAGCACTATGGTATAATGTGTTGCATGAGGTGCAGCACTGATTTAAAAGGTTGTCTGCGTGGTTCGGTGCTATATTTGATAGTGCTGGGTGTACCCTTAGGGACCTGTCTTGCTTAAAACAGATTGAGGGGGGTGAACTAAAAATCCTCGACCCACGAGAAAAGAACTCCAAAAGTGGGATATGAGGGCAGACCTTGTGGCATAGTTTCAATGTTGCCCCATTCTGATGTGTAAATTGCACCAGCCTTCCAGGGCGATGCACCGAGGTCCAATTCAATGATTCACCTTTGAGACAAGTGTGGCATTCTTAAGAGAGTCAACATAGGGTTTTTCATTCAGGTACTGCTTCATCAATGGTGATGATGCTTTGATACGTTGGCTTCAAGAGTTCATAGAGAAAAGATTCAACTTTAACATAAATAGCTGACTCTAGCGTGGCCAGATATGAGGATAGTGAATTACTCTGGACCCCTCTCTAATTCTATGGAATCTATATTTGTGCAGCCTCTGCCTTCCCCCAAGTCCTGCCTTTAAGGTTGGTTTGTTGCTACCAAGGCCCTTTTTAGTTGAGGGCCCTTTCTTTTTATTGTAGGAGACTGAAGAGGCTAGCTCTGAGACAGGTTCCACTGAATGAGAATGGTGGACCTCCACAGATCCAGTCTTGCAGTTGCCCCTTTCTCTGATTAGATGGGGGCTCTTCGTGGTTGGTAATGGTAGGTACAGCAGATGAGTTCCATCTGACTGATGCAATAACTCCTTAGAACCAAGCCTAGAAGCTGCTGCTAACCCCCAGTTCCTCCCCGGCAGAGAATATCTCATCCTTCATCATCCCCACTATAGAGTTAGGGAAAGACAATTGAGGAATTTTTCTACTGACTAGGATTAGCATAGTTAGTTACCAGTGGCGAGTTTTTCCTATTTTGAGGTGGAAAGGCCAGGGCAAAAGGGATGGGTTCCATCCAAACCTCTTCCGGGCACAGACAGGCCTGCTCTTGGCCTGGTCTTTGCCCATGTACGCGGGTCACAAAGTGTTCTAAATAGTGCTTATAGCATGTCCTGCCCCCATCAGTCAGGTGGTCTGGTACCCGTAATCTCTGCTGCTTCCCAAAGGTCCTGTTAGGGTTACAAGTATACCGCACAGTGGAGTCATGAAGTGAGCAAAATAACACTTGCTACACAGATCTGCCCCCACCAGCCAGGTAGTCTGGGATCCACAGTCCCTGCTGCTGCCCAAAGGTCTTGTCAGCATTTCATGCATCCTGACCTTAGTCTCATTTTACTCCTGGTGATAAGAGCTGTAGCCACATGAAGCATTTTCAAGAGGAACTCCTGGCCTTCAAACAGTACATTTTGCGGGGAGATGGTTTTACTGGCTCCATGCTCCAACCGCCTTCTCTACCTTTCCTTCTGTGGTTTTATGGCCTCCTTGCAGTGCACACAGGGTAGCAGTGGGGTCCTGATCTTACCCCAAATGCTACTAAGAGCGCAAAAGAGAGCCAACTTCACTTCCCCTAGGGAGGACCATCTAGTCCTCGGGGCCAGCTGTAGGAAAAGTCCTAACGATCAGGAGCATTAGGTGACTTGTCTTCCAGTTCTCTGTGATTTTGGTGTTGTTGCTGTTCAGGTCCAGGGTCTTTCTCTCCATCTCTCCCTTTTGCAAAAGTTTATCATTGTGGGTGGAAAGTTATAGATGCCAAAGAACTCCTGGCCAGTCTTAGGATATTACACCATCCCTCCACCCCTGTCTCAACCTTCCTTCACAGTATTCAGGGAAAATACAATATGGTATAACCCTCCTTCCACTGTCAGAGGTCCCTGTGCCCATCCAGAGGTGTGGCTATGATAATAGGCAACCCCTACCTTGTATTTACTCCAAACTGTTTTGGGAGTATGTGCCACCACCACTGGTTTTAGAGCAAAGTTGGCTAGAGGGGCAAAGAAAGGTGGAAAGCCAGGTTTATCTGATTGCGCTGTCAAAGACCCCTGTGAAGCATAGCTGACCTTTCCTGCTCTGGGCCACCACCTCCAGCCCTCCAAGGGTGGCACGCTGGTGAGGGCTGGCACTCTGGAACAGCCGCTGATAGGCACAGGTGCTCTGGTGGGCATTCACTGATTGTGGGATAAAAGGTGTTGAGGAAGATTAAGAAAACCCAGACAAGAGGAGGCACATAGTAGATAAATGAATGAGTGCAGGGAGAGAAAGTAGTATACTTCATAAAGTATAAAAGGAGTGGAATAAAAAGATGTACCTCGAAGCATTGTGTTCATGCTGTAGAAAACGGCCTAAATGTAATTCTAACGACGCTGATACCCTTGTGTTGTGAGGTCTATCTTGTAGAAAATGGCCTTGATGTAGTTACAATGATGCTAATAGCATCGTGCGTGACATTAAAAGTGAAGCGTGTGTTGCACTGCTTGTTCCAAGGGTCATAAATATCAAGTGAGCTTTGGCGTCGGCTGAACATCAGTAATTCTCTGCAAATAATTTAATCTCCATAATTCTCGGCAAATAATTTAATCTCCCCGTGCCAATCTAAAAAGGAATGTTTCCATCTGTAACGTAACTGGTGCTATTCTTAAAGTGCTGCAACACATTTAGGTCGAGTTAGCGCTATTTTAAGTTACAAATAAAAACAACGGCTGACCAGATGGGAGGACGGAAGATAGGCCATCACACTCTGTACTGTGTGATGGCCAACTACAACGTTCTCAGAGTTAAATCCCCGGATAGAAAACTAAACAAACAAAGGAGGGACTTTCTCAGAAATGGACCAATAAGAAGCCAGCATTTCTGAATGCTGCAGCTAACAGCCAATGTCAAGGGGTGAGTTTGCCAAAGCCCCACAGAGAGAGATACAACAGGTCATCGCTATTGCTCGACCTAAAAATAATTGTCCAGTCCATGCTTTTTCTTCCTTTTAAAAAAGGAAAAGTACATTTATTGCACAGACACACTACTCAATACTATGCACACAAAGCTGCTGGAAATTCCTTTTGATGATACTACGTCATCACTTCTGACCCCCTAAAGGGGTTAAGTACGACAAACCACGTTCAAAACAATCATTTTGGGAGTAAATGTAGTATTTAATATTAACCCTGTGTAAATGCACATATTGATGTTAATAAAGCATGAACCTCTTGATACACATTTTGATCACTGTCAACCTCATTATTTAAATAATCCATTTACAACTGAACTTCACATGCATTTGTGTGATATACTTTCAACCATTGGCAAATCATTTATCAAAACAGCCCCTAGAGGGCTTCACCTTTGGTTCACAAAGTATGTAACCATAATCTTTGCCCCTAGAAGGTGTGGCACAACATGTATACTCTTTAAGACATCTTTGGGAAACCATAACTGTGACCATAACCTTCACTCATAGAAGGCACTGATCTCCGAGCTGTAGAGCTCAAGCTCCAGCCTGGGGAGTGCTTAAAAATTGAAGCAGATCTTGGGTTGGTCCTTTCTGACACTTAGGCTCAGTACTTTTGAAAAGTGACTTAGGGCTCTTTTGGGGGAGGTTGCTACGCTTCTGCATTTTCCCTGCCTTCTCTGTAGATTATTTGTGATAGCCTCGTTGTCCTGGGGCCACCACGAGGGGAGACAGGGTGCCTAAATGTAAATTCACGCAGGGCATTATGGAGTGCTCCTCGGGGAGGTGAAACTTGAATGAGCAGCTCCCCCGCTGTGCTGGGAAGAGCCACTGCCTTTCTATTTCATTTTGTCACCTCAGGGCCTCGAGTTCTTGTGTTGGGGGCGTTCAGTCTGACCCAACCCGAACACCCCCCTCCTATTTTGTTGGGTACAGAGAGGGGAGCCTACCTCTGGCTGCCCTGGCTGGCTCCCCATGCTGGCAACACTCCACTGCACTGCTTCAGGAGCCAGCAGCGTTGCTCTCCCTGCCTGTGGGCAGGGCACTGACTGTGGTGGTAGCTGCCTGCTCCTCCCAGTCATGGTGAGTGGGGCCGGCCGGTCCATCACCAATAGGGGGAGTGTGGTGGCACTCCCCCAAACTTCCTCTGCTCTACCAGGGCCTGGAGTTGGGAATCCTTGGCCTGTCTCTCTACCTCCTTGTGGGATGGCGTGATAGCGCTCGCCTGTCCTTCTTAGCTTCAGGGGCCTGGGGTTGAAATCCCAGGCCCCCAGCTTGAAAAGCAGGCCTGGGGTTTGTGTTCCAAGGCCCTATGGACGCTGGGGTGGGGGGCCCACACATGCCCCCTTCCAGCATGTAAAAAGCATGAATTCTCCTTGCGGTGACCCCAAGGGCCTGGTTCACCTCGGGGGAATAGAAAGAATCGGGCAGCGGAGCGCCGTGTTCTGGGTCTCACTGGGGGTGTTAAGGTCAGATTCTTTGTCTGCTGATATCCCAGGCCCGTTGTGCCATTTTGAGTGTTCTTGGGTTCGGATTGCTCCTGGTAGCGAGCTCTAGAACTTTCTAAGGCTACAAACTTTGCAGGCAGCTGGTTCCACTAGCTTCTTGCACCAGACTTTCTCCTTGGTTTCCATTGGGCCTCTCTGCTCCTTGGAGCAGAAGCCCAGTCTTTCCCCCAACTAGGACTCAGGTGGAATGAAGGGACCTACTTTCCTGGCCCTAGGGAGAGCCCCACCGGTCACTGGCCCTGGGGTCAATTGAAGTTAGAGTCCTTATTCCAGATGGCATCAGCGGTTCCTTCCTCACGATTGTCCGTGGCTGCTGGCTCCAGTCCCAGTGTCCAGCAGAAAATCACAATCAAGAGAGAGCTCTATTGCTTGCACAACACTTTTTGAAGGGGGGGCAGTAGGTTACAGAAGTGAACCACCTATGGCCTATCCTGGGTGCCACATCACCACTCCATCCCTGTCTCAACCTTCCTGCATAGCCTGCTGGCAGTAGTGGCTCATGGAGGAAGTGCCACGGGGTGGTGGGGCAGGGCAGGGGAGTGGCAGGGTGGGGGTTAGTAAACTCCGGCTCATGGCTGACCAGAGTAATGTAACAAAATAAATAAATGAAACGAATTTCATTGCGTGCGCTAAAATGCCAAATCTGTTTCAGCGCACGCAATGAAATTCATTTTATTGATTTATTTTGTTACATTACTCCGGTCGGCCGTGAGCCAGAGTTTACTACCCCCCACCCTGCCCCTTCCCCTCCCCGCCCCGCCTCACCACCCCGCGGCACTCCCTCCACGAGCCGCTACTGCCTGCTGGGACATTTCCAAATGGAATTACTCAGGAGTCACTTGCCACATCCATTCTAGGGGGCTCAGCTATGTCCATTGCTAACATCACTGCCAGGGTCTTTCCCACCAAATCTTCAAAGGGAGATCCCCTCCTATTTTGGCTCAAGATGTCTGGGCTCACTCCTTTGTTCAGTGGAATGGGGCTGGCCTATCCCGTACAGAGTGACAGCTGACTGATTGATGCAGATCCTACATCCCCATCCCTTTCCTACTCAGAAGCTGAGTGAAGTACTGGTAATTGCTGCCTTTTTGTGGGGATGCCTGAAGAACCAGAAACTTTTGGGCCTGGCGGTGCAGGGTACGCCTTAATCTCCTGGGTTCTCCTGCTCAGCTACACAGAGACACGGGACACTCTGTTAGGCGTTAGAAGATTGGATTTATTAGCTGCAGCTAGTACAGTTATCCCAGAAGTACACAAGGTAGGTTCTCAGGAGACTGCCACTTCACTCCGTGGCGCACAATCTTATATACCACATATGTGAAATATACATTAACCAAATACACACCCAGAACATATAAGAAAGAGCCAATAAGAAAAGTTGGAAAACAGGACAGAACCAATAGGAAAGGTTTGAAAACAAAGTATCAGATGACTCGAAGAAACCTCTCCTCCAACTGTGTTTGTCACCCCTCCCTCAAACTAATTCATTAACAGGTCTACAACTAACTTGCAGGTGGCGAGATACGTTTGTGTGTGTTGGAGGACAGTTGTGAAACGAGAGAATGCTAGCAGAGGACAGTGAAGGCCAGACGATAAGATAAAGTCAGAAGAGAATAGTGTGAACCAACAGATAGTTGAGACAGGGATTAGAAAAACCAGACAGGGATTAGTGTACTCGGCCAGTCCTAACACCAGCTTTGCAAATAGAGGCAGAAGGCTTATTTTGACACGAAGCTGCAGAAAAAGCAGGATAGACTTTGTTCGCAGTGCTGCCTGAGTGAAGGCAACACAAAATGGCGGCGGAGCACAAGATGGCGGGTCGATTCGATCACGATCGAAAATCGAATTTTCTTAGACCCTCCTTTTGCCAGAACTCAGGCAAGATAGACTCATGTTAATCTGAGTCAATGTCGATGGCCATGAGGTCATCGAGCTGTTGCTGTAACATCATTCTTATGTTCTCTGCTCTTTGTGATTTGGGTTTAGGGATGCACATAGTAGCACAAAGGTCGCAGATGGCGGGACCACAGTGCATACAAAGGCAACAAGAGAAAATAATGGTCAAAACTATTCCAAGGAATGTCAACGCTTTCCAACCCCATTTAGACAGTAGTCCCCAAAACCACTCCGAAAAGGACCAATCTCCTTCGTCCTGATGAATTGACTCAGAGATTATATGCAATTTAGAGATAGCTTGGTATACTGTCGGAGCGTCATTAGGTATGAAAATACAGCAACTTGACCCGATCAATTTGCACACTCCACCACGATCCGCAAGAACAAAATCTAAGGCAACTCGGTTTTGTAAGGTCATAAGACGATCCGCCTGTAGTTCTGCTGTGATATTACTTAAGGCTCCTACAGTGATGTCTATTGTGGTTTCTACGACACGAACCAGTTGCCTTATATTTCTGCTGTTGGCCATTGGACCCCAAAAAGGAAGAAATCCTTTGAGGAAATCTCCTCCCTCTTGTCCTGCTGTGTCTTTGGAATCAATAATCCCTCTGCCATATCTGTTTCGATGATCGTTTGCAGAAGCGGTGCATGTAGGGGGAAGAAGGAAAGCTATATAGCAGGTACCAGAAAAACCAGTTGGCAACCACGTGTAAGCTCTATTGTGGCAGATAAAATACGTGCCTTGAGATGGCACTTGAGGAGGCGAGTTCTGAGAGGAGTAGACGTATGTGTGGGAACAGTTCTTTCTTTGTATGGTGTCAGAAGACCGATCATTTATTTGCAGACAGAAATTTCCCTGATGAGGAATAGTCCAAATTGGTGGAGATTTTCTTTGTTTAACCTTATCACTAAGGCTAGTGACATAATGGGTGACATTCCAGTTTGTATACGCTTTCCTTTCGTCAATGGAAATCTTACTATTTTCCATGATTTTAGCCATAGCTACCATTCCCTTTATCAATGAGCTATGACTAAAATCTGGACCACCAATATATGAACTAACGGATCGTTTGAACTTGCTTTGGTATGCATTGGAGAAGATGACAAAATAAGTCCAAGCAGAACCCTCATAAGAAAACGGGAGAACTAAATATGGCATTCCTTTTTCTGTGGTATGTGGCATAAGTCCACACACTCAACAGTCAGTTGTATTGACCACTACCTGGTGTTAATGTAATAACTGGACAAAGAAATTGTTATAATATTCAGTTCTTCTAATGAGTTCATGTTGAGGAAGGGTGTAAAATAGATGTGGAGAGACAGTAGAAGAAGACGAAGAGGAAGAAGGAGAGACAACTTTTTGCTGCAGAGCATAAATAATCCAACTTATAAACGCCAGAAGGATACACAATAATGTAATAATACATAAGGTTATACTGAAACGACTGTACATTAATTTACACAATTCTTTCTTCATTTCATCCTTTCTCTCTCTTTTGCCTAGTGTAGTTTCCATCTTTCTAATGGATGCTCACGGCAATCTTCCTCGATCACTTAATTATGATTATCTGCCGTCCTATGACACTGCAAGTCCTGCAGACCTATTGCCACTACTCAGGTCACAATCAAGACTCCTACCGTGACCCTGCAACCGGGATAGAATACTACACAGGAGAGAGACAAATCTTAAGTGTTCTTTGGTCTAGGTCTCAAATTATAATGTTCTTTATCAGGTACAGTTTGGTCTCGGAACAATGTTCGTGGATTTGTCGTATCCAAGCGACGATGTGGTGTTATCGCTTCCTGCAGAATGTCGTCGTCCTCTTTCTCAGACAGTGTCCCATTCAGGCGTGCATCGCTAAAAGGTATGAATCGTGGAACCTTCTCACTCTCAGAGTCACCAATGCCCCTACGCACCCATTGATCAAAGGGTAGAGGCAAAGGCACTTTCTTACAATGCACGCCGTGAATCCAATTCTTCTTTCCTTCGACTTTGACTGCTGTTCTCGTTGTTAAAAGTACTAAACGAGGCTCCCTCCACCTGGGCTCCAAATTTTACGTCCTTTGGAAATTCTTTGTACAGACCCAGTCACCTGGTCGGATGGAATGACCTGGATCTGTGGAAGCCTCCGGTAAAGCACTCTGAACCTGTTGATGAAGAACACGCAATTTAGTTGTAAGTTCATGCAAGTAGTCAATCAACATTGGATATGGCAAGTCTGAGTATTTCCTAGGGCGAGGGACTCCCCATACATTAGCTGGACGCCCAAAGACCACTTCGTAAGGGCTAAGTCCCAAACGAGAGTGCACAGCAGTTCTGGTGGACAGGAGAGCCAGTGGCAAAGCATCAGGCCAATTAAGTCCTGTACTAGCTTGGACTTTTGCCAGTTTGAGCTTCAAAGTTCCGTTATAACATTCCACTAAACCTGCTGACTGTGGATGGTTTGCCGCATGGAACTTTTGCTTGATACCAAGACCCGCACAAACTTTTTGCATGACTTGGCCAACAAATTCGCTCCCATTGTCACTCCAGACAATGCGCGGCAAACCAAACCTGGAGGAACATTCTTTCAGTAAAATTTTGGCTGTGGATAAGGCTGTATTGTCTTTTAGAGGGTATGCTTCTATCCATCTAGAAAAGGCACATACTACCACCAGAACATATTTGAGATTGTTGCATCGTTCCATGTGTATGTAATCGATCTGCAACACCTCAAATGGATATGTCGGAGGAGCAAAGTGACCCGGTGGAGTTGGGGTTCCCTTTCCCGGATTGTACATTAAACAAACAATACAATGTTTCACTACATTGTCGGCGCATTTTGGGATTCCTTCATTTTGCCACACTGGAGCCAGAAGCTTACATATACCTTTCACACTTAAGTGGCCTGGACCATGTGCCATAGTAACCACTGGGAGTACATAGGCATCTGGTAACAGCCAACGTTGGTGTTCAGATAATTCCACCCAACAACCCATCTCATCTAACATTCCCATACTTTCTTTCCACTTACTCAATTCCTTCTCTGTAGCCTCTTTCTGAATCGATGTTACACTTTCTACTGTATTCTCATACATTCCTCTTTCTCTGACCCAATTCGCAGGACCCACCACATACATTCGACTTGTAGCATCTCTCGCTGTCTTTTTCGCTACTTCATCTGCAAATGCATTTCCTCGGCCAACATCATCTGTAATCTTTTTGTGCGCACTACATTTCACAATTGCTTTTTGGGTGGGCAAGGCAAGTGACTCAAGAAGATCAGTCACCAACTGACCATGTTGTATTTTAGTGCCATGTGAAGTAAGGAATCCCCTTTCTTTCCAAAGACGCCCAAAATTGAACGCTACACCAAAGGCGTATTGACTGTCGGTGTACACGTTCACTCTTTTCCCTTTTGACGATACACATGCTCTCGTTAAAGCTATCAGTTCTGCTGCTTGAGCTGAGTTGCGTCTGATGCGTGCTGTTTCCACAACTGTATGTAAAGTAGTTACAGCATAGGCTGAAACTGTATCTCCATTAGGCATTTTAAAACAAGAGCCATCTACCCATAGAGTTCCATCCGGATTCTCTAGCGGCGTATCTTTCAAGTCAATTCTTCCTTTTGTCTCTTCCTCAGTACGGAAAAAACAATCATGTTGCTCCTCAACACCTTTCTCCTCTGGAAGGGGCAACAGAGTAGCTGGATTTAGGGTATTACATCGTTTGATGTGTACGTGACTAGCCAAAAGCGTCAGCTCGTATCCAGTTAGACAAGCACTCGTAAGATGCTGCGTTTTCGTTTTGTTTAGTAAAGTATCCCTGCATGTGGTACCATGACAATGAGAGTATTCTCTAGCACCACTTCCGCAGACTGTCGAATAGAAATTGCTGCTGCTGTTGTCGCTTTGAGACAACTAGGCAATGCTTTAGCTACGGAATCTAGCGTAGCCGAAAAATAGGCACATGGCCGCTGTTTGTCTCCAAATTGCTGTGTTAAAACTGACAACGCACAACCCTCTCTCTCATGAACATAGAGTGTAAAAGGCTTTCTGTAATCAGGAGTACCCAGTACAGGAGCAGAACACAGAGCAGTACGTAAGTCAGTAAAACTCCTTTGACACTCGTCAGTCCAAGGAAGGGGCTGAGGCGTATCTATCAAAGTGAGTGCCAACAAGGGCTTGGCCAACAGAGAGAAGTTAGGGATCCACTGCCTACAGTAAGAAGTAATACCCCAAAAGGCACGTACCTCCCTTTGTGTGGATGGCACAGACATTTGCGTAATCGCCTGAATTCGTTCTGGTGTTAATCGTCGTCCCTCCTTTGATAGGAGATGACCCAAATAGGTAACCTCTCGACGGACATATTGCAGTTTGGAAGGTGAAACCTTATGATTCAGATTAAACAAATGGCATAACAATGCAACGGTGACATTTTTGCAAATATCTTCTGAATCAGTAGCAATCAACAAGTCATCCATGTACTGTATAAGAGCCGCACCAGACGGCAAATGAAAAGTATCAAGATTACATTTTAAAGCTTTGCTGTAAATGGAGGGACTTTCACAATAGCCTTGAGGTGCGCGCTTAAACCAGAACCTCCGGCCTCCAAGAGAGAAGCCAAAAATGTCCCTACTCTCTTCTGCAATGGGAATACTAAAGAAGGCATTCTTTAGATCGATAACAGAGAACCAAGTCGCTTTAGAAGGTATCATTGTCAACAGAGCAGTGATATCTGGAACGACAGGAAATTGTGGTACAACAATTTTGTTTACCTCCCGAAGATCAATTACGAAACGATATACAGGTGGCTGAGAAGGATCAGTGCGTTTAAGAACAGGAAGAATAGGACTATTGCATGTGTTACCTCTCGTTTCCTCAACCACACCCTTCTGAATCAAATCATGAATGATTTCCAAAAGCGCTTTTTCACCTTCAGTGGAAATTCTATACTGCGGAATACGCGGCAATTCAACATTAGGCTTGAGAGGGACAACGTAAGGTGGAATTTCAAGACAGCCTACATCGTTCGGACCCGTGGCCCAAAGCGTTGCCAGAGGAGAAAGTAATTCAGGTGGAAACTGATCTTTGGACAAATACATTGGAGAAATCAGTTTCTGTCCTAAAATTAGATGTACACCAGAAGGAGAACAATATATCGTAGCATGCATTCTTTTCAATAGGTCCAAACCCAACAGATTCTCACCGCAACCATTCGTCAAAAGAAGTGGAGCTTCCAAATCATAAGGGCCAATTGAGATAGGCAGAGGGCAAGAAACCGGATTACGAACAGAGGCGCCAGAAAATCCTACAGATACATTTGTTAAGCCAGACAAAGGTGCCCCAGGGAGTTTAGAATGAATGATAGAACTTCTCATCGCCCCAGTATCTAGAAGAAATGGCTCTAAAACACCCATTGTAGTGACGTTAACATAAGGTCCATTCTGATCTACTGGAACCAACACAACTCCCTTACTTTGTCCATGGCTGTCCTAATTAGCATGAAGGCTTTCATTCCCGCTTTCAATATAATGGTCTTCATTGTAGTACTGTGTAGACCTAACATTTTGCTGATCAAAGTAATTCATGGAATTGGGAGAGGGAAGAGCACGCTGTTCTTGAGTCAACACACCTCGACCTCTACCTCTGTTTGCTGACTGGAGGCCAGCACGACCTCGTGGAGCAGATAATGCTCCATTGCGCTGCAATAAAACCTGACAACTATTTTTAAAATGACCTTCTTCTCTACAATAGGCACATTGATTAGGTCCTAACAAAGGTTGTTGAATGTATGGCTCAGGTTTTTGATACAACCTCTGAAACTGTGGAGGCTGTTGAAACTGAGGCTGAGCATGACGAGGAGGATAAGCTTGTTGCAAGAGAACCTTCGTTTTTAATTCTTTCGTCTTTTTCTCTTGCTTTTCTTTTTCTTCTTTATCTCTGTTTTCATAATATTGTGCAGTAGCCAATATCTGGGCAGAGGAAGAAACAGCCCATGAACTTTCTGAATCTTTCAATTTGTGTAACAACTCGGGAAGCAAATTAAATACGAATTTGTCCACAAATAATCGCTGTCCACCCTCTGTAGCCATATCTTGACCACTGTGATCAATAAATGTCTCCTCAAAACGAGTGAAGAAATCAGAGACACTTTCATCTTTCTTTTGTTTGCATGCCGCTAATTTATCCCAATTAACTCTCAATGCAGGCATCATCGTTTTCATTAATGTAATAATCCTACCAGGGAGTTCTAAAATCAAAGCGTCAGGCTTTGCACCACCCACTTGGTCTCTATCTGTGGCAGTTATGACATCCCAATTAGCACCTAATTCCTGTGCGTGATTCTCCTTACGAATCCTAGCCCATATTGTCTGTGGGACTACATTTCCCATCAACCTATCGATATCAGCTAGGTTCATGATGCAAGCGTCAACTGTCTGTGATAATTGTTTATAATAACCCGCAGGGTTTTTACGAGGATCCGGTAAAGTATGTTTAAGGGCTAAAACTTCAGATCTCTTCCAGGGGACATGTACCCATATACGCTGAAAATGAGCGGGAATAGCTGGATCAGCACCCACTGCTGCAACCTCTTCCTTCCATACTGGAGGAACCTCTCTCATGGGATAATTTTTCAGTGTCAGTTTAACCGACGGATCAGAATCAAGGAAAGTCTGAGAGGATAATAAGTTTCTAAAGGAAATAAGTGTCCTTACAGCATTTTCAACTTTGGAACCCACAATAAGTCCTTTATCAAAGTCAGCCTGAACATCTAGCTGGCCCTGTGGAACCGAATTTAAATTCACATCCTCCCATTCTTTAATGAGAGTATCACACATTACATCGAAAACATATCTTTGCGTGGGTGCATTCCATTGTGAGAAAGTAGGCATAATATCGAGCACACTGTATTGGGGACCCTTTTTGATCAATTTTCGTGCGAGAGATTCCAATCTCTCTTGTTCTTCAGAATCTGGGAACTGACTACGAGATTGTCTTCGAGCAAAAGCCGGAGACACATTTAAAGCTTCAAAGAAAGGAGATAGAATACCAGTGACAGTGTCCGTGAGTCGCTTACGCATAGACGGAGAATTGGACATGAGAATAGGAGACAAAGTATTAGGCGAGCTAACAGACGGAGAACCGATAATTGCAGGAGGTGCAGAAGGCAAAGGAGACCGAAGATCAGGAGATGAGGGCAAAGAAGTCGAAGTTAATGGTAAAACTGGCAGAGGCGGTAATACTGGAGGAGGCAAATGCGGAGCAGCCGGAACAGGCGGAGGTACCGCTGGCGGCTGAACAGGCTGTAACAACTGGGGTGCATTGGCACCTTGTGCATAGGGTGGAGGCAATCTCAATAAGTGAGACATTAAGGGATCTTCTTCTAAATCTCTCATATTTTTGGAAGGGGAAACAGGCAACACTGGATAGCATTTATCTATCGCCATATGATGCTGTCTCTCTGAGATTTCTGTCTCATTATCAATTTCATCGTCTTTAAATCGTTGGGCGGCCTGTATAATTGTCATACCCTGTGCTTTTCTATCTCGTTTTGTTTGCTTAATTTCTTTCTGTTTGGCTTCCTTACGCCAAAGGCGGAAAGAGTCAAACATTGCCGGCCGGGCTTTTCTTTTGAATAAGACTGCTTCTAAATTGTCTAACACATCAGGCTCAAAGATACCATTTTCTGGCCATTTTAGAACACCATCTTTCTTCGTGTATCGGGTCCATGCCTCGTTAAAGGCAATGGGACCAATACCATGTTTTGAATAGAGCTCATATGTGGGAGTTCCAACCGAAGGAATCGAACAAGAGCCCTCAAGCCGGGAATCCCTAGTACAACCAAAGCAACAAAGTTTTCCAAACTTAGTCAGACCAGGCATCTCGTGATTTCACTGAACTGTTCACAAACTTCAAAGGGGTAAAACTCAGTTTACGCAGCACAAATGCACTTACCCCTCGGCTTCGGCTATTGCAATAGTCGAATCTAAGAACCAAAGGATCAAAGCAACCAAGAAACAAAATTGTGGGAGCGACCTACCAAATACTTAACTAAGGACGTCTTCTCACGCCAACAGAGGCCCGTCTATCGTCTCGCCTTACCATACATCACCAAGGGAAGGGCCAAGGCAAGGCGGCAGTCAGGGCAGCAGTCATCAGTAGCCGTCAGGAAGGAGTAACCACGCTGCAAAAGACCTTCGGACCACTTTCGACATACAGGGGCTTGACGTGGCTCGCGAATCATCTGAAATTTTCTTGTGGGGTTCCTCACGACCTTCAGGCAGAACCGGTACCACTGAAGCCGCTCAACGTTGGGCGCCAATTGAAGAACCAGAACCTTTTGGGCCTGGCGGCGCAGGGTACGCCTTAATCTCCTGGGTTCTCCTGCTCAGCTACACAGAGAAACGGGACACTCTGTTAGGCGTTACAAGATTGGATTTATTAGCTGCAGCTAGTACAGTTATCCCAGAAGTACACAAGGTAGGTTCTCATGAGACTGCCACTTCACTCCGTGGCGCACAATTTTATATACCACATATGTGAAATATACATTAACCAAATACACACACAGAACATATAAGAAAGAGCCAATAAGAAAAGTTGGAAAACAGGACAGAACCAATAGGAAAGGTTTGAAAACAAAGTATCAGATGACTCGAAGAAACCTCTCCTCCAACTGTGTTTGTCACCCCTCCCTCAAACTAATTCATTAACAGGTCTGCAACTAACTTGCAGGTGGCGAGATACGTTTGTGTGTGTTGGAGGACAGTTGTGAAACGAGAGAATGCTAGCAGAGGACAGTGAAGGCCAGACGATAAGATAAAGTCAGAAGAGAATAGTGTGAACCAACAGATAGTTGAGACGGGGATTAGAAAAACCAGACAGGGATTAGTGTACTCGGCCAGTCCTAACACCAGCTTTGCAAATAGAGGCAGAAGGCTTATTTTGACACGAAGCTGCAGAAAAAGCAGGATAGACTTTGTTCGCAGTGCTGCCTGAGTGAAGGCAACATAAAATGGCGGCGGAGCACAAGATGGCGGGTCGATTCGATCACGATCGAAAATCAAATTTTCTCATGCCTTTGCTCCTGCTGCTGGAGAGAAGTGTAAATAACTTGGCACAGCAGGGTGACAAAGGGCCGTGGCTCTGATCCTGAGCCAAATAGATATGACAATCCTGGATGACCCTTAAGATATACAGATATGTTTTTGGAACTTATAGAATTGATTTTCCCGCATGGGTTATGCCCAATTCGATATGTCACTGTTCTCTGTAGGCCAAAGGGATGCAAAGCTGTACTCTAAGGCAGCGCTCCCCATTGGTGTACAATGGAGTGTCACCACAGAAAAGACAATAAACCGCACAGACTTTCCCTATGAGTATACACTAACATTATGAGGTCTACCCCAGGTCAATATCCAATCCTGCAGTGTCCCCTATTTACCAGGCTACCTGTGTGCAGTTCCCAGGCTGCCCATTACAGGAGTCTCCCATGTGCAGCCCGCACATTAGTGCCCATGCATGTTCACCCATTGTATACGTGTAACCAGCCAAGTGCTTCTTACCCTTGCTGCGTCGCAGCAGCCTTATCTTAAAAGGTGGACACTGGCAGTAAAACAAGCACAGTCCATTTTCCATGAGTTTACCATGGGTGAGTCACAGGTTGTGCGGTCCAGACAGTAAAAAGGTCGCATACTATGCGGTCAAAAAGCAAGAAAATAATCTATGCGAATTTCATGGCAGAATCTATTACCCACTGGCGGGAAACACGTTGTGTCGAATGACCATAAAATTACCATGAGTGAGACTCAGGTAGTCAGACGCATACACAGTACAGGCCAAAAAATCGGTGATCAAAAACAAAATCCTGGCACCCTAAATGGGTGGAATCTATTTGCAACACCGGCTTTGCAAATGAGGGCACTTTTGAACATGTACAGACATGCTGTAAATGTGTTTTGAAAGGAATGAGAGACTGCATGCATTGTGCTTGCTGCAGGCAATGTTTGTGTGAATGTAGGGAAACTCAACAATAAAACTGGTCCACTATAGCATAAAACAGGCACACAGACAACCACAAACCCAGTTCACACAACGAGCTGTCAGACCAGCCCTCCTGGCAATATCAGACTGGTTTATAGGCTAGTCAGGGACACGGCTCAGGAAGAATGACCGACACTGGGATGTTCCTCCTCACCCGTTCATCCCGTCACGCCAAACAGTACCATTCATGGGCAAAGGGACAGCATTCTTCAAAGTTCCATTCCAGTCCTTTGAGAATTTCCTACTCATTTCAGATGAGATATAATGAAATCAAAGGCAAATATAGCTTTTTTTGCATCCCTTTCATCAACAAATAAAAAAAGAAAACAATGGTATAACATCGATAAGAGAAAAAAAAAAACTTTGATCCTGCAAACTTGCCTGAAAACGGATATTGTTCGCACCAGGTGAATAAGTAAAAACGCAAACGCATTGTACTTTTTCTAGTCGCTGTGTATTTCAGGTTTGTTCTGCTTTGCTACTTTTGACTAGCTATTCATCTTTTTAGTATCCTAGACATCAAACATAGAATTGCTTTCAAACCATTCACAGTTTATGAATGGCCCTTTCACTTTATATTGTCACATATTATTCCATTAAACAGCAGCTTGGTCTAAACACCAAAGAAATGCAGAGTCTCCTACAGGGGCAGCGAGAATATATTTAAGAGACGTTAAAACATATGCAAAACCAGTACATTTTGTATGATAGCAGTGACGTAATTAGTTTGATGATGCAATTTCAAATGTTTTAATGTATCATCGAAAGTTCATTTGGGGCCATCACAGCCCACAAAACAAATCAGTTAAAAAAAGTCTAATACAACCTAATCGATAAAAAAAAAGATGTAGTTGTCAAAACAGTTGTTTACATCAAATTGGATGTGTTAAATTCTCCCACTCAATGTGTAATTTGCACTTGGATTGGTCTCCCTGTTTCCTACGCTGCAGGTAGTTCTTTTAGGGCAAACCATGTTCATGCTCGCTTTTGCATCTACGATTTTCCCCCTACGTAATTTGTAACATTAGTAGATGGCTTCTTCTTTCTCCAAACGAGACATAACTGGGCTCCATTAATTCAGAATAAAGAGCCAATTAATATCTGTTATTTGCCTTAAAACGACCTAAAAACACACCTGTTTAAGTAATTTTATTCAAGTGTGTTGCCGTGATCGTTTTGCATACATTTAGGTTTTTACTAATTGTTTATTTTGATGAAATGCTGTGCACCATAGCTTTGTTTTCCTGCAGGTCATGGTTAGCATAGGAGAAAAACTTAGAAATCAATAAATATACTGGTTCATAATTAAGCGGAAAACACCCAGGTTGCTGTGATCTGTGGACCCTGGTAATGGAGCTCTCGTTTCATTCTTAACTAATGTTACAGTCATCTAATATTAAATCGTCTAAAATACCCCATCCCTCATTTAAGATTAAGTAGTACAGTACCCTCATTGAATACATTATAGACTCCCTACTGCTTACATAATTATCCACACAAAAATAATATTAAACATCACATATGCATGTATTCCCAACGAAAAACAGCAACTCCCATTGCAGGCTTGCAAATGTAACATTTCTATTCACAATATCAGCAGGCTTCTGTTCTGCAAAGGCCAAACTCTGCTTAGAGGAGGCGTTGTTTTTTGGGAATGTGTTTAGAAGTTTCAAACACAAAAGAGAAATAAAATGAAAACAACGGTTGCTTGAAAAAGAATTACATTTTTTAGAGCGCTTTAACATTTTCATGTAAGGAGAGTCAACAAGCATTGGCAAGGCCAATAGGTAGCGCCATCATGAACTATTGATTATCCATCATGAACTATTGATTATGCCAATTGTTTTAGACATGCAGAACAGCATCCCCGGTGATGTGTCACATGGCTAAAAATACAAAAACTAAATGTTGGCACGGCCAGACACGTCATTTTGTAGGCACACATACCACTCATCGGCATGTCTACAAAATGAAGCAGCCGCCTTTTTTCTCTTTAGATGGATCGTTAACTAATTAGGAAGCAAAATGTGCAAAATATGTTTTTTTTAAAAGCCTGTGGGTGGAGCAACACGGAGTACGAAGGGCAAAAGCAGCATGTGGGTGTGGGTCTGAGGCAGAAGCGAGAATGGCGTGCATGATTGGGGGAAGCAAGATGCTGCTGCATGCAGGTGGGGTTATTAAATGGGTGCAAAACATCAAAGCATACAGATGAGAAGACAATGTGAGGGGATGGGGAGAAGCACACGGACCTCAAAGACGACCACAGAGTGTGAGGGGGGAGAAGCACACGAGGGAGATAAGGTAAAAACACTTGCTCTCTTGCAGAGTGCTTAAACTGAAAAAAAGAAGAAGGGCCTTATTTATAAAGGTCTTGCGTCACTTTTTCCCATTTTAAAATCGACGCATCGGCGGCACAAGGCCTTCATAAATAAGGCCCGAAGTGTCTGAAAAAGCGAGCAGTGGAAGGATACAGTAATGGGCTAATGCTCCAAGTGCGGGACCAACACAAGAAGAGTAATGAAAACCTAAACATGCTAATCAATAAGAAGCAAGTAAATGAGAGTGACAATAAAGATAACCAATGGTAGGCAATGAGCGGTCTCTAAGCCTATGTTAAGCTTACAATATGTAAACTTGGAGGTTTGAATAAAAAACACTCTTTCAAATATTTTTCCTAGGTTCAGCAGTTTGCTGGTTCAGGTGGACTGAAGGTATTTGTTGGACATGGCCCTTTCTAGTGTGCTTTCCCTTGTCTTTTTGCTTTTCTCCTGCCCGGTTTTCTGATGATCTAGGTGTCAGCCATAAGACTTCGAGTGCGTTTGACACTGCCATTCAGTGCCAAAGCACTGAGCTTGTTATATACATACTGGTGATTGGTGTATACATGATTGGCTGATTGAAGTTAGATTTAAGTCCCTTGTCTAGGGTAAGACATGTACCCAGGACATGCACCTCGAATGCTCCTCCATGGGCCTGCCTCACTGGTTGTGCCATCCACAGAGGTAGCTCATCGATCGTGACACAGGTTTGCTCCGTTAGGCCCTGTGTGCGCAGGTCATTGTTACTCAGCTTGGCATTTAAAAAGCTATGTGTCAAGGTTCTGCATGTCTCTTTCTATATCCAGACCCTCTAGGATTTCACGATTTCGACATGTGCAAGATAATCGCAAAATCAGCTGTCTAGTGCAATGACCGCAAAATTGACCTTTTTGGCCACAAAAGAAGGCCCCCCCCCAGCAGATAGCCCAAAATTGGTGCCATTTGTTTGGTTGTACATGCAAACGTCACTACTTGTATGGCGCTGTACAGCCGTAATCGCTTCCTGCTTCCTCCATTACAATGTTGAAGAAAGACAAGCGAGAAAACGAAATTAGTGCTTCCCTGGCACATTCTGTGAAGGCTGCAAATGATGCACTGTGCAAGCATCATTTACAGGGACAACTAGACAAGCACGCCCTACAGGACATGTCTGCCGCCACCGAATGTCATCGGGCCCCAGTGACCCATTAATGGCTCGCAGTGGCAGAGGCTGGCCGGTCCTCACTCTCGAGGTCACAGGCAGAGTGCTCCGAGTGATCCCAGCTCATGAGCACATGGAACGTTCAAAGCCAGGACCACCAGGTCCCACCCCTACTGTCATTATGTTTCCTAAGAGTATAGAAAGGCTTAACCCCTCCAAACAGCAGAAGCACACCACACCACTGTCATACTTAGCTTAGCATTCAGATGAATCTTTGTGTAGGAGGGAAAATAAACGGTTCTTGCCTTGCATTAAATTGCATTTCAGGGATTGGAGTAGCAAAGTACCTGGATGAGGTTAAGCATCAAACATTTTATTACTTCTCATCTCTAGCTCTCTTCTGGCATTAAACATGGATGCTCTGTACCCTGAATGAAATGGTGGGGATGGATCTCCTCCACATAGGTGTTAAACCAAGGCTGTTTGCTTCAGCTTTTTTAACCTGCATTTGCATGGCTTGACATATGTGGGCAAACCTCCCCCCCTGCTATACGGCAAACCTATGGCCGGCTTAGTGAAATGCTTCTGAGAAGTCTTAATGCTATCTAAAGAAGTGCCGGGTACTACAGTTGTCCTCCTCTCCTAGCATAGCTAATACTCACGGCAAACACAGAAGATCTGTGCTACCCTTATCATGTTGTCACTTCAAGCTAAGGCCGAGACTCCCAGTGACTTTTTTGTGTTAAACATGCTTCCTCCTATCCAGTAAATGTTGTAGGGGAGGTGCTCAGTATACCTCCACTTCACTATCACCATTGAACCATTATCACATGAGGCTCTTTTTTCTGTTGATAATTTCCAGTGCCAATGTCCCACACTTACCAGAACCAACTCCTTCAAGTACTGCATGCCCTCAGTCTGTCTTTCTGCCGACAGACCCAGGCTCTTATCTGCAATTGAAACATTACCTGCCAACCACAAGTGAAAAGGATTTAAACCCTGATATTCTCATGACTCTAAAATTAAAAGATGGTGAACTGGCCATTTCCTCTGGTTTTGTTTCTTTTAGCAACCTGGATGTGATCCTGGTGCTGAAGGGTGATTATTGCGAGATGTTTGTCCTGTCAGTACTACCTATAAAAGGGAGTCAGTGTACGCAACACGAGAGGGAGTTGTATTACTGCACCCTGGGAGTGAAGGTGGGCTGTGTGATGTCTACACCCAGGGGGCAAAGGGGGCTATGTGACTGAAACTAAAGAGCAAAGGGGGCTGTGTGACTAAACCCAGGGAGTGAAGGGGGCTGCATGACTGAAACTAGAGAGTGAAGGGGCTGCATGACTTAAAACAGAGAGTGAAGGGAGCTGTGTGACTGAAACCAGGGAGTAGTGAAAGTGGTGCCCCGCAGGGGTGCATACATGGGCGCTAGAACATCCCAGGGAGAAATACGGCCCCCTCCCACATGGTTAGTAGATTGGAGCTGTGCTTTCGCAGAGCTATAGAACTTTAAACATGCCCATTTGAAAGTGGAATACTTTGCTGCTAAAACAGGTTCTATTGATTTGAGGCTGGAAAGGAATGTTGATGAGTAAAATAAAGTGGCACAATAATGCCGCAAAATGTTCATTTTTGCACCTCTAAATTTCAAAATTTGGGACGCAAAATTTGCAGATCTATCCCACAATATCCTGGGGTGTCTGTATGTCAGGGTTCTCCCTGGGGACAGGGTGCGGTGTTGGGAAGAGGTAGGGTATATCCTTGTGTGCGTTACAGGCAAGAGTCGTGAATGGCACCGGATGGTGTGGTCAGTACAACAGGCCTGCTTCTTGCATTGGATTAGCATGGGGGAATGTAGGGAAAGGCTATTGAGCAGTATTTCCTACATGCAGAATAGTGGCAGTACAGTGTTTGTAATCGATGAGTTCATAATGGCAAATCCTCTCCGGTAGTGCGAGTGCATCCGATAATACATATATGGAAATGCCACATTGGGAAAGTGAGACGCACAGATGATGGACGAAATGCAGAGCAAATCAAACATTCACCCCCAATAAATAGATCTGGGTTAAATCCATCATTCTTTTGCTCACCATGCCACCCCAGTTTAGTCCCAGCCATATGCAACTCAGTCTTGACCCTTTGCCTCATGGAAACAGTCCAGACCGAACTGCCAAGCTAGGTCCTCCCTGGACCGGAAACAAGCATACTGGGACAGGTTTTGGGGCATCACCCCTTATCAGCCAGGCTAGCTTGAATCCAGTGGCACAGTGAGCACGGGACCCACGTCTGGCCATACCCGGCACTCTAAGGGCGGAAAAGCAAAAGACACACAGATGATGGACGAAATGCAGAGCACATCAAACATTCACCCCCAGTAAATAGATCTGGGTTAAATCTATCATTCTTTTTCTCACCATGCCACCCCAGTTTAGTCCCAGCCATATGCAAATCAGTCTTGACCCTGTGCCTCATGGAAACAGTCCAGACCGAACTGCCAAGCTAGGTCCTCCCTGGACCGGAAACAAGCATACTGGGACAGGTTTCGGGGCAACACCCCTCATCAGCCAGGCTCGCTTGAATCCAGTGGCACAGTGAGCCCAAGACCCACATCTGGTCATACCCGGCGCACTTAGGGAAAGAAAGCAAAAGACACAGAGATGATTGATGGAAATCAGAGCACATCAAACATTCACCCCCAGTCAATAGATCTGGGTTAAATCCATTGTTCTTTTGCTCACCATGCCACCCCAGTTTAGTCCCAGCCATATGCAAATCAGTCTTGACTCTGTGCCTCATGGAAACAGTCTAGACCGAACCACCAAGCTAGGTCCTCCCTGGACCGGAAACAAGCATACTGGGACAGGTTTCGGGGCATCACCCCTTATCAGCCAGGCTAGCTTGAATCCAGTGGTACAGTGAGCACGGGACCCACGTCTGGCCATACCCAGCGCACTTAGGGCGGGAAAGCAAAAGACACACAGATGATGGACAAAATGCAGAGCAAATCAAACATTCACCCCCAGTGAATAGATCTCGGTTAAAACCATCATTCTTTTGCTCACCATGCCAACCCAGTTTTGTCCCAGCCATATGCAAATCAGTCTTGACCCTGTGCCTCATGGAAACAGTCCTGACCGAACTGCCAAGCTAAGTTCTCCCTGGACCGGAAACAAGCATACTGGGACAGGTTTTGGGTCATCACCCCTCATCAGCCAGGCTAACTTGAATCCAGAGGCACAGTGAGAACGGAACCCACGTCTGGTCATACCCAGCGCACTAAGGGCGAGAAAGCAAAAGACACACAGATGATGGACGGAATGCAGGGCAAATCAAACATTCACCCCCACTCAATAGATCTAGGTTAAATCCATCGTTCCTTTGCTCACCATGCCAACCCAGTTTAGTCCCAGCCATATGCAAATCAGTCTTGACTCTGTGCCTCATGGGAACAGTCCAGACCAAACTGCCAAGCCAGGGCCACCTCAAACCAGAAACAAGCATCCTGGGACCGGTTTTGGGGCATCACTCCTCATCAGCCAGGCTTGCTTGAATCCAGCAACACAGTGAGCCCGGGACCCACATCTGGGCATACCCGGCGCACTTAGGGAGAGAAAGCAAAAGACACACAGATGATGGACGGACTGCAGGGCAAAGCAAACATTCACCCCCAGTCAATAGATCTTGGTTAAATCCATTGTTCTTTTGCTCACCATGCCACCCCAGTTTAGTCCCAGCCATATGCAAATCAGTCTTGACCCTGTGCCTCATGGGAACAGTCCAGACCGAACTGCCAAGCCAGGTCTTCGCTGTAACGGAAACAAGCATCCTGGGACTGGTTTAGGGGCATCACCCCTGATCAGCCAGGCTAGCTTGAATGCAGTGGTACAGTGAGCCCGGGACCCACGTCTGGCATACCCGGCACACTTAGGGAGAGAAAGCAAAAGATGGATGGAAGAAAGTGGGCATTTCGATGCTCATGGCTTTGTGTGCCTGTCAGCCCATCTCCAATTCACATCTGGGTGCTGGGAGGAAAGCTACATCTGTGCATTCCTGATAGAAGGCCATAGAATAGGGGCTAAAGTGAAACTGCAGACAGCTTTGTCTGAGGGGCCTTTCTGGCATAGTTATATTTGCGGTGGAATTGGGACCTCCATTCTAAGGGGAAAGGTCCTAGCCCCACTAAAGATAGTGATCAAACCTTCCAGGGTAAGATGGCAGACAGGACACAATTTAGAGAGGGCCTGTGCATTTCAAAGGTGGACTTTTGAACTGATTGCATCTTCAAAGGCCATTGTTGGTATAACTACTGTGGCCCTGGCTTTTGCATTTGGAATCATACTATGCTGGTTTGACACTGGGATATTGAGACGAGGAATCATTAGGGCAGGCGGGACTGCAACTGGATTAGCCACAGACTTGAGGTGGCCTGGAGCTTGTCGTGCTCCAGGAAGTGGACTATCACTTGGTGGATTTCGCTTGAACATTGCTGGTCTGCAGCTCAGTGCCAACTGTTATTGCCCTGGTTTCTAAGTACTCTCCAAGGATCGGTTGGCTGTCCTCCTGTCCACAAGATCAAAGGGAAACAAAGGATCTCCCTGTTTTCATGATATCATAAGGACCGTGCAGGGTGCTGCAGAAAGTGGTGGAAGTAATCATCGGTTGGGACAAGGACCCTCCTAACGTACACTGTCATCACACTGTGCAGAGGAGTGTTCTCATAAAGATCAGCAGTCCACCTGAGGTACCGGGATGCGAGGAGTTTAAGGAGTGTGGGGGAAGCTTGCAGAGTCTGAGGGACTTGTGCTTGCAACCAGGGGACCTGTGCTACCTTGCACTCCGGAGAGTGTGGCATCCATGGGGGTTAGGAGGACCTGAGCTGGGACTGTCTTTGACCTCCAGATCGGTAAGACGACAGTGCCTGACTTCACTGCCTCTGTCTGAGGCTATGGCTCCCTCTTTCTGAACCCACTCCACAATGTACTTTGTTGTGGAGAACATTGTGAGGGGGTCTGAGGGGTTTTGTTGTGCCTTGTGGACACCTACAGTTGGCTGTCAGGAGCTACAGCAGCTCACACCTCTGCTCGAGGGGAAACATTTCTCCAGACCTAGAAGGACGCCAGCTTCCTGGGAGCCAACCTTCTGTCTACGGGGGATAGCGATCCCGCCCTCATGCAGGTGCCACTGGGCTCCTGGAGGTCTAATCCAGATGGAGAAAACTAAGTATTTGTTTCTTTCCGTTTTAGGTGGTTCTGACAATCTAATCAACATTGTGCCATCAGGGGCAATGCGTATCATTGGCTGTTGTAGTTGAGGGACTGAGGGGCGGGATCATGAGGCATAGTCAAAGACCTGTAATTGCTTGACCATTGCAACTGTTGGGGATATGTGATATTGGGGAATGTCATGTTGGATGACTACCTCTGATTAGTGCATGTATGTTCAAGCCGTTGTGCTGCTGATGGGAAATTTTGACAATTACATATAACTGCAAAGTGTATAGACAATTTGTATCTTGTTTTGATTTCAATGTGTGTATAATACAAAGACCAGTGTTTTATACATACAGTTGGAGTATTTTTGTGGTGTACACAGTGTTTTACGAAAGTGGTACTGTGCCAGTACTTTTCATTTGGGCCCTAAGTATAAGCCTGACTGCCCAGTGCCACGCTACCCAAGGGTGAGTGCAGGTTATCAGACATGTGTATCATTCTCATCCTATCTAGGACGGTGGATTCTCACTGGCTTCAATGGGTCCCAGCAAGCTGGAAACCGTTGGGTCTAACAGTCAGAAAGAACCTAGTTTCAAGCACTCATTGAGTAAGATCCCAGTGACCTCACTTGTACAGGTTGTGCGAAGGACAACTTTAAATATAATTCATGGTGCTGGTCTGAAACTAATACCTGTTTGAGATGATAATGTAGAGGAAATATTTTTTGAGATGTTATTTGAAAATAATATATTTTGTAAGATTGTTTTTGCCATATTGTATGGTGGTTGAGTTTCATTTTGGGATTGTTATCTGTGTTCTTCTTAAGACAATGTTCTATTGTGTTAATTGTTTTGATCAATTCTATGGAAATGTCATCACTGAAGGCTTGTGGTTGTGTTATTTCTTTGCTTTTGCACTCTGGACTGCAGAATTCTGCTGGAACTTTGTGGAGGGCAGTCAGCCAGTTTAATTATGCTTGGGAAATCCTGTTGTCTTTGTGTGGTCTGGATGTTTTTTGTAGGCTCTATTATACTGGCAAAGTATGATTTGGTCGTTTTCATCTTTTGACTTTCTCCACTTGTGCTGGGGTATGTTGAGTTTTGTTTTGATTATTTTGATATTTTCATTCAGCTATTTGAGTTTCTTTTTGTGGTTAATCCTAGGTGTTTTCTTTATCGGTATTTGGTTGTCCAACGCAGCAGAGACTTAGTTATAGAAGGGATGTTTATCTACAGGACCCATATTTATTGAGATTCTTTCAAGAAGGTAACTGAGTTTTTAAAGGTCTAGTTTTGTCCATTGCCCGCATGTGATTTTGTAGATGGTGGTTGTTGCTGTCTTTTAATTGTTTTTGTTGATATGTATGTTGATCCTAAATGAAATAATGTTCTGGTCATTCCAGCCTACATAGGTATTTGTCTGGGATTTATGTGTCATTGTAGCATGGACCAGAGTGCATATATGATGTCTAGATGGTGTCTAGTTGAGTGAAGTGGGTCAGAAACAGTTTGTTGGAGGGTGAAGATCTCAATGTTGCATGTGATAGCCGTGGTTCCAATTAGATCTTTCTTGTCAAACCATATGTTGGTTTATCCTGTAATATACAGGTTGGGTTGGTTCAGATGATTCTTGGTCACTGTATCTAGTAAAAAATTATTAAAATTTGCATTGTGTCATGGGGGTCTATATATTAAGAGTAGGAAACAAGTCAGAGTCAGTGTAGGGCCACCTTTTGCCAGCAAAGACTTACAGAAGTTCATAGTGAAGATTTCAATTGTGATTTTTAATAACCCTGGGCGTAGTGGGCGTAGTGGGGCTACATGGAGCATCGCATAGTGTGGCCAAATCTACGCACACTCGTGCGCTCCACGTATCCCAACTATGCGCCGCCCGCCTCCCGCCCGCCCTCATTTTAAAATAAGTTAAACTATGTTAAAAATAAGATAAAATGCCTTACCTGCGGTGCGGCGGCCCGGGGCTCCCTCTTCCTCGTTGACGGCAACTTCTTTTTACAAATGCGCATGCGCATTTCTTGGACTAATGCATCAGAAGGTTTAGAGGTATAGAGGATATGGGTGGGATGGGTTGGGTTGGGGTAGTCTTCTTACAGCTTAAAGTAGAAGTGCAGGTTAGATTGTTGGGTTAGAGCTTTCTTGAGTTTGAGAGGAATGTGGGCTTTTTGTAGGAGGGGGACTCTGGAGGGAAAGTACAATCAGGGAACTTAGTAATCATGCGTTTATGCCATCCCTTGATTTTTTTTGCTTCCTATTAGTAACTGACATTGTGTGTGTCAGTTGCTTAGGTTATGGTCTTTCAGTTGGTGTGTTATTATTGATAGTTGTGAGCTTTAAGACGTATGTGTGGTGTGGGCATTGGTGTGAATTCTTTAAGTACTTGTGGTGTACTGGTTATTAGGTCTGGAGGTAGCTAGTCGTGTCCTGTGGAACTGGCATTGAGTACATGTGGTTGCTGCTGCTGACAGAATGGTGAGATAATAGTCTGGCGGTGATTTTATCCCTGAGGAATTGGATATGGGCTGCTCCTTAACTTAATTTATCTTCTAAATATTTAATGTATGGGTAAGGTTAGCCAAGTGGCTAGTAGTGGTTAGGTGTGATAGCCACCTTTAGCTCAGTATTAATGGTGTGTGAAAGTTGTGTAATATGCTTTCACATTCTTATGTGAAACTATGGTTAAATTAAGCAAAATTATTCATAATGACATGAAATACAATTAATCATTTTGCGTTATATTTAAGAGCAAAATTTGTCGTCATGTCAATTCTAGAAACAATGACACATTATATAAAAGAACTTCGAACAACAACCTATCATGTTCTGTTCTGGGCGTTCACAGTAGATTTAACCTCACATTTACATGTAATGGCACATAACTATACAAAGCGGAGTAATGGCGTACTTTCAGGTATTTCTTTTAAGAAGCGTTACATGAAATTCCCAAAGTCACATTAATTAAATTGACAATAATTCAATTTTCTCCAGGTCAACTTAGTAGTAGTGATATTCACCACATATGTGCGGATGGTTACTTTCAATTCATAGTCTTTAGAAGGTAGTAGTAGACATCGGCATTTTGATGAGAGACGGCTACCTTTGAGTTTTGAAGGTGAAAATGCAGATTTTCTGGCTTTTTACCTTCTCCAGGCTCAGACAGGCAACACTCTTACCTGACACTCATTACCTGGACACTTGGCCTAGATGTTGCAAAGCTACTGTTTAAATGGGAAGGGCACCGTGGGGTCTGCGGGGGCCTGTGTTATGCCACTGTCTAGTAATTAGGAGTCCTGTACCAATTAAGAGATTCAGAGCTGTGCTGACCATGCACAATGGCTTTCTTAAGTCCTATATACGTGAAGGTAACAGTTACTTTCCTTGAAGGCATGCACTACTTCCTGAATTGCTCACTTTTGTCTAACAAGATTGTAAAAAATTGATCTACACATCTGCACTAAGACAACCAGGGTGCATTGGCTATGGGGTCCCTAGAGCATTTCCCCAGTGGACCGAAAGGTATTGGATTGATCTCAGGACTAGACTATGCGATGGTCCATGTTAGACCTGACAACCTTACGGTGGTCTTCGGTCAAACATTTTGCCGGCTTGCCTCCAATTTTGCAACTTTTTTGCTTCTGTTGACCTTAGGACTCGGCACACCTTACCACTGCTAACCAGTGCTGAGATGCTTGTGCTCACTCCCCTAAAACATGGTTTGATTGGCATATCCATAATTGACAAATTTTAATTTTTGGCACTATCCTAACCTAAAACTTTGAAATTCAGTATCTCCAGTTTCCCAGATTGGATTTTTATCATTTTGGTCTTGTTTTATTTATTAACTATTCTTTATTTTTCTAAACTGGTGTGGGATCTTTTGTGTGGTGCTTTCACTGTTTTACTGTTTTGAAGTGTTGCACAAATACTTTGCCAGTGCAAGTAAATTGCTGTTAGACTTGACATCCTTGATGTGGTTTTCCCTGACTTTTTGTCTTCATTCCTCCTGTTTTTGCTGACTTTGTTTTGCGGCCTTTATGACTCCGGCTCTGTACCACTGCTAACCAGTGGTAAAGTGCATGTGCCCTCTGCTTCAAACATGATTGTACTGGCTTATCCACAATTGGCATATTTAATTTACTTATACGTCCCTAGTGAAGTGCACTATAGGTGCCCCAGGCCAGCTGCACTGATTTTGCCACTCAATTAGGCAGCCCTATATCATGCCTTAGGCCTGCCACTGCAGAGCCTGTGTGAGCAGTTTTAAACTGTCATGTAGAGCTGGCAAGCTAACCCTCTTGCCAGGCCCAAACCCTTATTTTTAATACACATAAGTTACCCCTAAGGTAGGCCCTGGACAGCCCTAGGACAGGGTGCAGTGTATTAAAAAGTAGGACAGGTACTTTAAGTTTTACATGTCCTGGTAGTGAAAAACAATTAAATTAATTGTTCACTACTGTAAGGCCTATCCCTCCCACAGGACAACATTGGGATTACCTTATTACTTTTTATGAGTGTAATTTCACATTGGGAAGAGATGGGGACCACCACATTTGATGTCTTCAGAATCATAATTTAAAATCATAATTTATGGTGTAGTTGGGCTTTAAATTGTAATTCTGAAAATGCCACTTTTAAAAAGTTGGAATTTTCCTACTTTAGCCATTTGGTGCCTATTGCCTGTCTCTGAGTACACGTCTGGGGTTGGTGACAGCTGGGCTTTGTGCATGCCCTCTAGACAACCACACAAAGGGAGCTTATTTGGGACTTGATGTGCCATCCAAATCCTTATGGGCCATTCGGGGCAGGATAGGAGAGAGGAGCTGTGCACAGCCTCATACTTACACCTCACACAAAGGGCTACACCCCCCCTGTAGTGAGTCTGGAACCAGGGCAGGAAGGGCAGGTACTCTGTGCACTTCAAAGGCATCTCTTTGAATTCGCCTCCACTTCAAAGGCCCAACTGGGTAGAAGTACTGGACTTCAGACACCACCACTTCAGTACACCTCTGAACCTGTGGATACTCTGCCAGGAAGAAGGATTGCTGTGCTGCTATAAGTACTGCCTCTTTGCTGGACTACTACTATGCTGGACTTCTGCTTTGCTGTGCTGACCGGCTGCCCTTTTGCCTGGGAGTGAGAAGGACTGGACCTGACTTCTAATCATCCTGCTCCTGCACCTGAACTCTGCCATCTGTGAGTCTGTCCTGCCATGTGGTGCCACCCAAGCCCTGGAGTCTTGGAAGTGGGCCTAATGTATTTTGATCCAGCCGAGCAGAGGCATTCTCATCACACTGTGAACCAGCACATCGCCTTCGGAACTAACACATTACCACCACTGAATGCGGAGAATCGACTCATCGCCTTTACTGTGTGGAGTATCCTTGTGCATCACATTCAGGAACTGTCACATCTCAGAACCAGTGCATTGCCTTTGAAACCAACTCATCACTGCCATTGCGTGGAGAAAACTGATGCCCCGCCCCAATGGCACAGGGAACACGGCATATTGCTCTGCTGCATTCTGCATCTTTGTTGATGCAACCATTATTAAGGCACTTTTGTTCAGTGGGCCTCACTGGGTCCCTGTATCCAGCCCATGCTCCATCGTGGTCAGCCTAATCTCTTGACTTTGTCCAGGTCCTGCGCGACCAGATAACCCATATAAGTACTTATTGCTTCTAAGCGCTATTTTACAGTTTATTCTTCAAAAATTAATATCTCAAGTTCTACTTGTTGGATTTTTGTAGTTTTGTTCTTGTTTTATTTATAAAATTACGTTATTTTTTTCTAACCTGGTGTGGTCCTCTTTGTGTCAAGTTACCAGTGGGTGAGCACAGGTTAATTTAGGGTATGTTTGTGACTTACCCTGACTAGGATTGTGGTTCCTACTTGGACAGGGCGCATAGCTCTGCCAACCAGGAACTCAATTTCTAACACCACCTGATTGGCCTTTTTGCTTTTCCCAAATTTTCTCTCACCCTATCTGTTTTTTTTGCCTGTGACATCAACTTGCAAATATGGAGTTTGAGTTGGCCAACCTTTAGCGCTACAAAGTGGTCCAGCTCAAGGAGTTTTGCCAGGAGAGGGGGCTTCCCTCTAAAAAGAGCACAAAGAAGGCAGAGCTCCAAAAGGCCTTAATGGCATGGACAGCGGCCCATCGTACCCCAACAGATGGCGAGGAGAAAGAGTTGGATGAGAAGGAATTGGAGCAGGACCAACTGAAGAAACTTGAAAAGCAGCCTGTTGAGGAGGGGCGTAACATATTCCCTGGGTTGGAAATCCCTCCCCGTGCAGAGAGCCATGTGTCATTTAGGGGGCTGTGCTCAGAGGAGTTGGAGGACAGGAGAGTAGAAAGGAGGCTCAAGTTAGAGCTTGCTAAATTGAACTTGAAGAAAGAGCAAGTTTTGGAAGAAATGAGGCTAGCCATGGAGGAAAAGCAAACGGCCATGAGCTACGTCGCAGAGAGCTGGACATTAAAGCCATGCAAGTGCATTCCAGCAGTAATAGAGGCAACATACCAGCAGTGCCCGATGGAGAGGTGAATGTTTGCATACCCATGGACCTGGTGCCCAGTTATGTGGTGGGAAATGAAATAGATAAGTGGCTCTAAGGGTGCACAAAGTCCCAGAGAAGTACTGTATTTGAATTTGTGGTATTCCTAGAGTGTGTTAGACCAAAAGGTATCAATACACTATGTAAGATGAAGAACAGCCTGACCAGTGGGACTCAAAAGACAGACAGACATCCCAAAACATATCCTCCAACTGACCTAGCTGGCAAACAGCCAAGTTTTGATTTGCTTACGGAATATCACGTAGGAATTGTGGCTCCTGATATATTAAGGAAAAGAGTTCCACGACCTGTCAGCCGCCACTGTAAAGGCACCTTCTCCCCATCTGACTTTCTTGCATCATAGAATTGCTACCTGATGGCACCCCTCAGATCTCAAAGATCTCTGGGGAACATGCCAATTCAGGGTTGTCCTAAGATAACTCATACTCCTAGAGTAAAGGGCTTTCTGCATCAAACACAGTGCTTTAGACACCTGTTTTTTATTGGCAGTCAAAGAAGGGATCTCAGGCCTTTCCTGACCGTGGCGTATTTGGGCGCTCCAAGGACCAGACATGCATCATTCTGGATGACTAGGAGCTTGTTCAACAAGAGTTGATTGATGTTTAAATACAGGGCATTACAGTAGTCTAAGTGCGAGGTGATAGGTGCAATGACCAGTGATGCCCTGAGCTCCTTCGGAAACAGAGGAAGAATCTTCTTCAAGATCCCGATCATCCAAAAACATGAACTCACAATTCAATTAACCTGGAAGTCAAAGTTCAAGATTTTATCAAACTGCACCACCAGGTTTTTGGCCTCTTGGGTAGGTAGGGTACCACAGTGGTCCAGCCACCAGCGGTCAGTCCAAATAGAACAGGCCGCTTCAAACACCACAATCTTGGTTTTCTCCCCATTCATTTTTAGCCAGGTAACCCTCATCCATCTGCTTGCCTCCTGCATACTCTTCCTAAACCTGTCGTCTACCTCTTCCCAGTCATCAAAGATGGAAACGATGATCTGGGTGTCGTCCGCATAGGATGACACCTGGAAACCGAAAGACCGTGCCAGTTTTGCCAATGAGGCAATGCACAAGTGAAATACGGCAGGGTTTAAGTATGACCCTTGAGGAATTCCACAGGGTAGCTAAAAGAGTGCTGCTTTGAAGTCGCCACAACTAACTGTGATCATTATATTCCACAGAAAGTACTCCAACAGCTTAAGGGCCACATTTTTTAACCCTGCTTGCCACAGCCTTTGCAACAACAGAGATGGAGAAAGAGTGTGAAAGGCTGCTGACAGGTCTAGCAAAACCAGGACAGCTGCACTTCCCCGATCTACTTGCCCACAAATAGAATCCGTAGTAGCAATAAGTGCTTCTTCGGTGCTCTGATACATGCTGAAGCCATTTTGAGAATGACCTTCTGTATAGTGAGCCTGAGGCACCTGTGCATGGGGCAACAAGGGCACTGGTAGTTTCCTAATTCTACAGAGCCTTCCTACTGGGGCTGGCTCATGAGATACACCTGGCATGGACTCTGGGGCAGGACAGGACCTTTGTCAAGCTTGTCCCACACTTTTACAGGCCCCAGATGAAGATTTCCACACATAGATTCTCAGGACTTGCTGAACCTGCCAGGCCAGTGGAAAGACAGGGAGAAAGCTAAAAGCTCCCCTGATTCCCTTACCTGTCACTGGCACCCCCTTTGAAAGGGTAAATATCGACATTGTATGGCCCCTGGACCCTAACACAGCCTCTAGCAACAGGCTTGTCCTAGTCTTGGTGGACCATGCCATAAGGTACCCAGAGGTCATATCTCTGAGGAATGCAACTGCACCTGCAGTGGCTCGTGCCCTGATGGGGATTTTTTACCAGAGTGGATTACCCCAAGTAAGTGGTGTCTGACAGAGGCACCAACTTTATGTCTGCATATATGCAGTCCATATGGAAGGAGTGTGGCGTTACTTACAAGTTTTCAATACCCTACCATCCACAGTCAAATGGGCTTGTTGAGAGGTTCAACAAGACCCTAAAGGGCATGATTATGGACCTGCCGGAGCCGATGAAACGGAAGTGGGATGGCCTCGTACCATGCCTGTTCTTTTCTTACAGGGAGGTACCATAGAAGGGGGTTGGATTTAGCCCCTTTGAGCTTCTGTATGGCCATCCTGTGAAAAGACCTCTCAGTTTGGTTAGGGAGGGGTGGGAGCAAACTCCTAAGAAGCCTCTCCAGGATTTGGGTAGCTACGTACTAGTCCTCTGGAACCACATGGGCATGATCTGGAAGAAGGCCTCTGAGAACCTGGAGGCAAGTCAGGAAGTAATGCATCAGTGGTATGACCAGACGACTACCTCTGTGGAGTTTCAGCTGGGGCAGAAAGTATGGGTGATGGAGCAAGCGGAGCCCAGAGCCCTTGAGAGGAAGAGGAGCCCACCTATTTGGTGGACATCAAAACCCCCAGAAGCCCCTTAAGGGTCCTTCATATTGACCTACTCAGACACACTGTGAGAGGTCTGAGGTCAACATACTGCTGATGACAGATGGTGGGGAAGAAGAGGAGAGTGAACCTCTCCCTGGTCTTCTATCATCAAAAGAGAAAGATGGGTCAGTGGAGGGTGTCAACCTCTCCGCTACCCTGACCCCTGAACAGCAGGGGGATTGTCGCCAATTCATGGGACAGTTTACCTCTCTGTTTTCCCTCACTCCTGGGCTTACATATTTCTGTACCCATGTAATTGATACAGGAGGCAGCACCCTGTGAAAAACAAAATATACAGGCTGTATGACAAAATGAGGGACATCATCAAGGAGGAAGTCTCTAAGATGTTAGAGTCCAGGGTGATTGAACACTTTAGTAGCCTTTGGCCCAGCTCAGTGGTGCTGATACCAAAAGCTGCCCCACCGGGCGCCAAACCAAAACTCAGGTTCTGTGTGGACTATGAGAACTCAACTCAGTCACCACGACTGATGCTCACCCCTTCCCTAGAGCTGATGAGCTCTTCAATAAGATAGGGACTGCCAAGTTCCTGAGTACCTATCAAGGTCCATAAGTGCCAGATAGGGCAGGGGTCTGTGGTCTACTTGGAGCAACTTGTAAGCTGCCATAAGGTGCAACCTCTTCAGGCCATGATAGAGACCACCATGGCCTTGGAGCCTCCAAAGATTCAGACTGAGGGGGCCTCGCTGATTATTACAGGTTTGTCAACGGATATGGCACCAATGTTGCCTTTTTTTTAAAATGATTATTATTTTTTTTAAATGAAAAGATGAAAGCAATAAATTTGACAGTACAGTACATTAGGCGTAAAAAATAAACCATGAATAGAGACAAAAAGAGAAAACAAGAGAGTAATGCATTAGTATTTTTCCCCCCAATTTTACAACCCCCACCCCTAACCTCCCCACCTGCCTAGGAGTTGGTCACCCTCTGATAGTTTTTTAGATTCTTCGCTATCCATCTAGTCAATGGCGCCCAGATTTCTTGGCCTTTCATTTGGGAGCTTCGACCCCTCCTTGCATAAATAGCTTTTTCCAGATTATAATTTGAAAGTAACCGGGAGAGCCATTGCTGAAATCAATGTTGCCATTTCTAAGCCTTCTAAGAAGCAGCCCAGATTGGTGATCTGGACAGAGTCTTGCCAGAAAGCCTTTGATTCCCTGAAACAGGCTATGTTCACAGCCCCTGTGCTCAAGGCACCTGACTTTTCCAGGAAATTCATACTACAAACAGATGCCTCAGGGCATTGCATAGGGGCAGTCCTTGCACAGCTCAATGATGAGGGCCTAGACAAACATATAGCTTTCATCTCTAGGAGGTTACTTTTCCAGGAGCAGAGGTGGAGTGTTATTGAGAGTGAAGCCTTTGTTGTGATCTCTGCACTGAAGAATATGAGACCATGCCTTTTTTAGGACTCACGTCAAGGTTCAGACCGACCACAGGGCCCTCAGGTGGCTAATACAAATGAGAGGTGAGAATCCAAAATGGTTGAGGTAGGCCATCTCCCTACAGGGAATGGACTTTACGATGGAACATGGACCTGGGTCAGGCCACACCAGTGCTGATGATCTCCCCAGGTTCTTCCACTTTATTGATGAGAACTCCTAGAAGGTTGGCTAGTTCTTACCACTTTCAGCTGGGGGAGATAAGTGCTAGACTTGACAGCCTTAGGGTGGTCTTCCCCCAAACCTTTTGCTTGCTTGCCACCAATTTTGATGAATTTTTGCTTCATTTGCTTCTCATGCACTTTGGACTCCGCACACTTTACCACTGCTTAAAAGTGCTAAGGTGTTTCTGTTCACTCTCATAAAACATGGTTTGATTGGCATACCCATAACTATAACTGGCATATTTCAAATACCTATAGGTCCCTAGTGGAGTGTACTGCATATGCCCAGGACCTGTAAATCAAATACTACTAGTGGGCCTACAGCACTGATTGTGACACTCACTTACGTAGCCCCTTAAACATGTCTCAGGCCTGCTATTGAAGAGGCTGTGTGTGCAGTTTTAAACTGTCATGTCGACCTGGCAAGTTAAACCTCTTGATAGGTCCAAAGCTTCCTTTTTAATAGATATACGTCAGTCCTGAGCACTTTGATGTGGGCCTAGGGTGCTTATCATAGAACCGATGCATCTTCTCTGCTGAGCGTCGCTCCTTGAGCTGGACTGATGCATCTCCTTGGCTGAGCAGTTCTATCCTCGAGCAGAACGGGCGCACCACTTCTGCTGCATGGATAGGGCCTGCCGCAAAAGGTTTTCATCAACCTCACATCTTCAGAATCGATGTATTGCCGAAGGCGTGGTGCATCTCCGACCCTGGTCCTCACAGCCCTCATTGATGGAAGCTTTACGCCAAGGTCGGCCTCTGCATTGCAGCCTCGCAGCTCTATGGAACCGACACATTACTTCAGCTGCGCACTGCATCCTACATGCCCAGACTTTGCATTGCAAGCCCCGTCGGCAGGTTTCTTGATGAAAGCTCACAGGACCTTGCACCACAGCATCTCGAACAGACGCATCACTTTGACTGTGTGATGCTTCTTGCCTTGGTTCCACGCAATGCTCAGCAACCGGGATTTAAGGTACTTTATTCAGTGGGCCTAACCTGGTTTCTGTAGCCTGCCCGTGCTCCGTCATGGTTGTCCTGAGCTTGTGGCTTCGTCCAGGTCCAGTGCACTAGATATGTCTTGTTGGCACTTTGTGCTTTTTGTCGCTATTCTACCCTATAACTTTGAAATTCAATATCTCCAGTTTCCCTGATTGGACTTTTGTCATTTTGGTCTTGTTTAATTTATTAATCTATACTTTATTTTTCTTAGCTGGTGTGGGATCTTTTGTGTGGTGATTTGACTGTTTTACTGTTTTGAAGTGTTGCACAAATACTTTACACGTTGCCTCTAAGTTTAGCCTGACTGTTCTGTGCCAAGCTACCAGAAGGTGAGCACAAGTTAATTTAGGGTTTGCCTGCCTCTTACCCTGACTAAGATTGTGGTTGCTGTTTAACCAGGGCTCGCATGCCAGTCAACCAGTAACCCCATTTCTAAGAATCCAACATTGAAACTGCTCAGCAAATATATTTAAATTAATGTGCTTTAATTGCACTGTTTGTTCCCACTTCAATTAGCACTGATAGGATCCAGATTTTCTAAACATTTGTTTCATGGAGAACATCCCAAAGACAAACATACACACACACACACATGCTTGCTCACTACATACACTTGCATGCAGCAATGTAGAACTGGTTTGAACATTTTTGTCAGTGTCTATTTTGCTTTCCTTTAGGACCTGCATGCTACTCAGCTGGATGAGAAAGGGACTGCACAGAAGAGCAGTCTAACCTGTTACTCCATTCGTAGTAAACTCATTTGTAAATTCTGCCATGTCTTCCTGTGAACTTTTGCTCCCAGTCCTTCTTTCCGTGCCCGTTTTGAGGCTACTTGACCTACTTCAACACCCTCCGCATGCTACGAAAGACTTTCAGATGGATCCCAACTGATTCCAGAAAAACTATAACGCACGCACTCTTCAGCAGCAGACTGGACTACGGCAATGCTCTCTACACCGGAATCAATAAGAAACTCCTTTGCAAACTCCAGACTGTCCACAACACCCCAGCCAGACTGATCCTCGACTTCCCCCATCACAGTCACATCACCCAACAACTGCGCAATCTTCACTGGCTCCCAGTCAAAAGAAGAGTAACCTTCAAACTCCTCATCCACTCATAAAAGGCCTTGCACAACACCTGACCCGCATACCTGAACAGTTGCCTCTCCTTCTGTGTACCCAAAAGACACCTGCAATCAGCCAAGATCTCTCTGGCCACCGTTGCTTGTATCAACAAGACTAGAACAGGAGAAAAGTCCTTTGCCCACCTCGCAGCCGAAGCCTGGAACATCCTACCCATCCACCTACTTCGATCTCCAATATTTACCCCAGTTCAGGAAGGACCTCAAAAACTGGCTCTTCGGATGACCCCAGCAGACTACAGAGCACCCCTACCCCCCTCAGTGCATTGAGACCCTCACAGGTGAGTAGTTGCACTTTACCAACCCTGATTGATTGATTGTTTGGTTGTTACAGTTTGCTACAGTGAGTTTAATTGCATGCCACACCATTGAGGCTTGGATTCCTTTCAGGAGAGGTGGACATACCTCATGATATAAGTTCTGGTTTTAGAAAAGTATTCAAAACTATAAAATTGTGAGTAAATAACACGATTAGCTACTGTTGCTCTTCTCTTTAATGTCGCTGTGGATGGACTGTTTCATTTGCAGCTATTTGACGGTGTTTCTAGGAGCATAGCTTCAAGGGGGTGTTTGAACATTACACTCCGCCCCACAATAACAGTATTTGGAAGTAAATCCTTGGGTACAGGTGCTCTCAGTCATGTATGGTGAGTTCTCTGTCGGATTTCACATGTTTTTTTAAATATAAACACAGACGAAAACACACACTGTTGGTTGTTTTACAAAACATTCTAACAACCAACTTTCCTCTCTGTCTCCACTGTCCCTTAAGCCCCCCTCATGACCTGCTTGTCGTAGATTGCATTTTAACTAGATATGCCAGTGTAATTTTTGGAAAATGTGATGGTCACCCCCCCCAATCTTTCCGCCCAACCACCAATCTTTCTGACCAAGATACGCCCCTGGGTATATCTGCAACTATTTGTCACATAACAGCCATTTCATAAAGAGATATATGGATACATGAAGTACAGTCGCGGAAAGCATGGCTCACGGGGGTCACATTAGGGGGCGAGGGGATCAAGCGGGGAGGGGGTCATGCCGGGAGGTCGCGCATTGCGGTTTAATTTTAAAATAATTTAAAAACAATTAAACTTGCCTTTTGCTAGCCATGTCCCGTGTCTTCACTGATCCTGATCTCCTAGAACAGGAAGCAGGCAGCCAGGCTCCCTGCCCTAGGCCAATCAAAATGCTGCAAGCAGCATTGGGATTGGTCCGGACGCTGCCCAGCCAGCAGCTTAAGGGGAGGACATGTTCTCCATGGACAAGATCAGAGGGTGCATGACTGATTTGGGCTGCCCCAGAGGGCTGACCAAACAGTCTTTCGCACCCAGTGCAGGAGTGGGCAAGCCACTCCTCCACTGCTCGCAGAGCAGCCCCGCCCACACGCCTGCCAGCAACCAAACATAAAATGGCAATAACTGGAAGTTATTACCATTTTATGCTTCTGCTTCGCGCACTGCGAGAAAGCAGTGGTGCGACGCTCCTCCGCCCTAGTGGAGGAACCCCCCCGATGAAGTAGTACTCTTGTGGTACTGATTCACATACTCGTAAATGCCTTTGTCGATTGGCCTCATACTTTGAAATAAAAAGATCGAAAAATGAATGACCTTTAAGGAAGTTATGAAACAGTAATTAATTATTGGCTTAAAGATAGTAAAGTAAATAGTAAAGTAAATAGTAATTTGTAGAGCGCTAACTGTCACTCCGCAAGGAGTATCCTGGCGCTGGTAGAATGGAAGTGAGAGGGGGTCCTAAGCGTGCTAGATCTTACACCTGCTAAATCAGTGCTAGACAGAATGCATCTGAGGTGCTGTATATCCATGTTTTCAAAGCCTTCCTGTATTGAATTTCTGTTTTCTACAGTGGTGCCAGTTCACAAAGGCATTTATGAGTACATGAATTAGTACTATAGGAGTACAACAAACTCATTGTGAATTTACCCCACAGATATTTTCCAGGTGCAGATCTCAAAAAGACACCCGTTCTTTCAGAGATGCACCTCCATGTCTTCCCACAGCAGTGTTGTTGCAGCGTGTCCAAATATACTGCATGAAGTCAGTTCAAAATCCAGACTTCAAAAGAGATATTGTTAGAACGCTCGCCTTTGAAAGCCTGCGCCGGAATGTTAGTGAGGCAATAAATGGGCAGTGATGTTTATTCACCTGCATTGGTCAGCCGGTTCAGCCCCCACTAGGCCCAGTGATGCTTTCAATTAGAATTCTGCAACATTCGCTTTTCTATAAAACTAGGTGCCCTCAACGCACATATGGAGAAGGGAGAAGGCAGAACTATTTGAAGAGAACAACACAGCTGTTTGGAATGTTTTGTTTCAACAGACCTCGGTTAAGAAAACCCTTTTATGTAATAATGTCGTTTCCCGTGACTACAGCTGCCAATCAGAGCTAATTCAAATGGTTCGAACTCAGAGCGATGCTATGAAGATTCAGGTTTATTGGAAATTTAGAAATGTGTGAAATTCTGTGCAGCAATGTCAATCTTGAACTTTTTACATGGAACTATGAGCACTTTATCTGCAAGGAACTGCAAGTCACACATAACAGGTGCCATAAGTAATTCTGTCCTGTTTCAACGATGTTCTTCACAGTTCCAGATCTTCGATATTCCTGAGAGAACTTTGCCACTAACTTTTCAAGTTTTTTCGGGAATTTTTCTTTAGCATAATTTCTGTCTAAAACTAGGCGCGAACGAAATGTGAATATAGTCAAAATCTACAATATATAAGTCAACACAGTCATATATAATGCACAGTATTTTATAGTTCTCTAAATAAATACTTTGCTACAGCTCGGTTCAATATATATGTAATCAGGCAACGCATTCTTTTTAAATCCAAAACCACCTATAAAAATGTTCAAGGCTGCAACAGTACACATAAAATCCATTGATGGATGCAATAATCAATTCCATTTCAGGTATATTATCCTGAAATATAAAAATGATAATTTTTTATTTACTTTTTTACAATTTATATTGTGCACATAAAAATTCGAACTATATTCAATGAAGTCAAACACAACTTTGTATTAAAATGGTTTCACGTTAGATGTCACACAATTAGAAAGACACCAAAGGTGAAAATGATATAGTGGCCACAAAATACAATGGCTAGAAATATCTAGGTTACGCCAGCTCTCAATACTAGTAAGATAGCTTTTTATACATGTGCGGTATGGAAACTAAAGCATATCATTGTTAAACAATGGGGACATTTACAAAGAATTCACATACCGCAGTGCAACAACCAAAGTTGTGCTGTGTTGCGTGAAAGGGAGAGAGCAGAACAGCACCATTGGTACTAAGATATGATGCTGTTTTTCTTCCTTCCAAAGCTGGTACTTTTTAGGCCGCCTTGCGCCAACGTGCACACCATACTCAGATCTTAGTGACCAGAGTAATTGCACTGCTGTCTTTACATTCTGCGCTCAAGACCAATGTGACCCGAGCCACAGAGCTACTTTCTTCACACTATGGAGCGTATTTACAAGTCACTTGCGCTGCCGGTACGTCACTTTTTCCCATACTAAAAGTGACGCACCGGCGGCGCAAGGGGCTTGTTAATAAGCCCCTATAGCTCGAAAACCATTGTGACCAGGGAGATAGCTCTGCTCTCTTTACACCCTATCTACAAGACCTGCATGACTAGAATAATAGATCTGCAGTTTGTACACAATACCTGCAAGACCTGTGTGTCATGAGTGATAGTGCTGCTGCCTTTACACTCTTACTGCAAGAGCTCTGCCACCTGAGTGATAGCTCTGCTCTCTTGACACCCTACCTACAAGACCTGCATGACTAGAATAATAGATCTGCAGTTTGTACACATTACCTGCAATACCTGTGTGTCATGAGTGATAGTACTGCTGCCTTTACACTCTTAATGCAAGAGCTCTGCCACCTGAGTGATAGCTCTGCTCTCTTGACACCCTACCTACAAGACCTGCATGACTAGAATAATAGATCTGCAGTTTGTACACATTACCTGCAAGACCTGTGTGTCATGAGTGATAGTGCTGCTGCCTTTACACTCTTACTGCAAGAGCTCTGCCACCTGAGTGATAGCTCTGCTCTCTTGACACCCTACGTACAAGACCTGCATGACTAGAATAATAGATCTGCAGTTTGTACACCATACCTGCAAGACCTGTGTGTCATGAGTGATAGTGCTGCTGCCTTTACACTCTTACTGCAAGAGCTCAGCCACCTGAGTGATAGCTCTGCTCTCTTTACACCCTATCTACAAGGCCTGCATGACTAGAATAATAGATCTGCAGTTTGTACACAATACCTGCAAGACCTGTGTGTCATGAGTGATAGTGCTGCTGCCTTTACACTCTTACTGCAAGAGCTCTGCCACCTGAGTGATAGCTCTGCTCTCTTGACACCCTACCTACAAGACCTGCATGACTAGAATAATAGATCTGCAGTTTGTACACAATACCTGCAAGACCTGTGTGTCATGAGTGATAGTGCTGCTGCCTTTACACTCTTACTGCAAGAGCTCTGCCACCTGAGTGATAGCTCTGCTCTCTTGACACCCTACCTACAAGACCTGCATGACTAGAATAATAGATCTGCAGTTTGTACATATTACCTGCAAGACCTGTGTGTCATGAGTGATAGTGCTGCTGCCTTTACACTCTTACTGCAAGAGCTCTGCCACCTGAGTGATAGCTCTGCTCTCTTGACACCCTACGTACAAGACCTGCATGACTAGAATAATAGATCTGCAGTTTGTACAGATTACCTGCAAGACCTGTGTGTCATGAGTGATAGTGCTGCTGCCTTTACACTCTTACTGCAAGAGCTCTGCCACCTGTGTGATAGCTCTGCTCTCTTGACACCCTACGTACAAGACCTGCATGACTAGAATAATAGATCTGCAGTTTGTACACAATACCTGCAAGACCTGTGTGTCATGAGTGATAGTGCTGCTGCCTTTACACTCTTACTGCAAGAGCTCTGCCACCTGAGTGATAGCTCTGCTCTCTTGACACCCTACCTACAAGACCTGCATGACTAGAATAATAGATCTGCAGTTTGTACACAATACCTGCAAGACCTGTGTGTCATGAGTGATAGTGCTGCTGCCTTTACACTCTTACTGCAAGAGCTCTGCCACCTGAGTGATAGCTCTGCTCTCTTGACACCCTACCTACAAGACCTGCATGACTAGAATAATAGATCTGCAGTTTGTACACATTACCTGCAAGACCTGTGTGTCATGAGTGATAGTGCTGCTGCCTTTACACTCTTACTGCAAGAGCTCTGCCACCTGAGTGATAGCTCTGCTCTCTTGACACCCTACGTACAAGACCTGCATGACTAGAATAATAGATCTGCAGTTTGTACAGATTACCTGCAAGACCTGTGTGTCATGAGTGATAGTGCTGCTGCCTTTACACTCTTACTGCAAGAGCTCTGCCACCTGTGTGATAGCTCTGCTCTCTTGACACCCTACGTACAAGACCTGCATGACTAGAATAATAGATCTGCAGTTTGTACACATTACCTGCAAGACCTGTGTGTCATGAGTGATAGTGCTGCTGCCTTTTCATTCTTACGGCAAGAACTCTGCCACCTGAGTGATAGCTCTGCTCTCTTGACACCCTACGTACAAGACCTGCATGACTAGAATAATAGATATGCAGTTTGTACACATTACCTGCAAGACATGTGTATCATGAGTGATAGTGCTGCTGCCTTTTCATTCTTACTGCAAGAACTCTGCCACCTGAGTGATAGTTGTGCTCTCTTGACACCCTACCTACAAGACCTGCATGACTAGAATAATAGATCTGCAGTTTGTACACATTACCTGCAAGACCTGTGTGTCATGAGTGATAGTGCTGCTGCCTTTACACTCTTAATGCAAGAGCTCTGCCACCTGAGTGATAGCTCTGCTCTCTTGACACCCTACCTACAAGACCTGCATGACTAGAATAATAGATCTGCAGTTTGTACACATTACCTGCAAGACCTGTGTGTCATGAGTGATAGTGCTGCTGCCTTTACACTCTTAATGCAAGAGCTCTGCCACCTGAGTGATAGCTCTGCTCTCTTGACACCCTACATACAAGATCTTTGTGCAATAAGCTATAACTCTGCTGTCTTGAAACTCTACCTGCTAGACTGGTGTGACCTAAGTGATTGGTCTGCTGTCTTTCCACTTAACCTGCAACACCTCAGTGACCTGAAAAATAGCTCTCCTGACTTTACATCCTAACTGCTAGTCTTTTGTGGACTTAGCAATAGCTTTGCAGCCTCAAACCTGTACCCGCAAAGCCCTTGTGACCTGGACAATACCTCCACTATACTTACATCCTACCTGCAAGAATGGTGTGATCTAAGTAGTCATGCGTAGAATAACAACAAATACAACACACTGAATTGGAGGATATAAAATCAACCGAAATAAAACAAAAATACTTTTATTTAATATCCCTTCCAGCATTCTTCCTCCCATCTTAAGCAATAGGTAGGTTCTCCCAATCCAATCTGGTATCTGGGAATATACGTTACCAATCATCGTTATTCTGAGCTTTGCCAGTTAAATTACGTTGTGATGATGAAGAAGATCAAGGATCTACTGGAAAAATGGACACTTCTTCCCTTTACATTAAAAGGTAGGGTTGCTCTTATAAAAGTGTATCCATTATACCCTTCCTGATAGTTCTCATTTGGAATGTTCCAATAAAAATCAATGGGCCTCATTTATGAGAAGTGACGCATCGCTGCGTGAAAGCAGCGATGCGTCACTTCTCAGTGCGCCCTCCTTGCGACATCAATGATGCGTCATATTTATAATATGACGCATCATGTCGCAAGGAAGGACAGATACGTCAGTATAACTGATGCATCTGTCGGCGCAAAAAGTGGCGCATTGCTGGAGTTGTGTCGGAAGCTCTATGCAACTCCAGCAATGTTCCTTTCACATGGGGCAAGCCCCATGTGAACGGGCCTGCGTCACCCTTACGCCTGCCATGAGGCAGGCATAAGGTTTTGATGCATTGGCGTCCTGAAGTGACGCAGCGAAATCTCATAGATTTCGCTGCGCCACTCCTACGACCCTTTCTTGCGGGGATACGCCCACCCTGCATACATTATACCTGGCGCAGGTATAATGTAGCGCAGGGGTTTACGAAGTGACGCATCTACCTAGATGCGTCACTTCGTAAATATGGCACAACATGGCGCATGTTTTACGCCACTGGTGCAAAGTGACGCACCGGTGGCGCAAAAGTGACGTAGGGCCTCATAAATGAGCCCCCATATGTCTTATTTTAAAGATCTAGAGGTACTTTTCTGACATTTTGTTTAGAATAAGAAAGCCGCGAGAGTCAAACTCTCAGTGCCTCCATTAGACATAAGACAGCACGGGTTGGCATTGCCTCAGATACACATGTATTATGAAGCCTCTCTTATGGACATATTATTATGATCTTTAGATGCCAAGGGATGCCTGGACTGTTTTTTCTTCAACATGATGGTGCAGGAGGTGGGATCCCAGCTCCCGGTTTTCATTAAGATAAACTAGATAAACTTTCCATTTGTAACAGTTTCTAGTCCATTCAGGGCATGTTTTATTCCCATGCAGGGTCGTGTCCTTTGTGTCATCAAATATAATAGTTCATAGTTTAAGTAAATCCTTTGTTCGGTGCTTGGCGCTCCTCCCAGGATGACCTTCACGGTTACAGTCTGCCTGGGGTCAGGACGAGGTTATTGTTGCTCATCTTTTAGCGCAGGCGCACTTCACTCAGTGACTTCTCTGTCTTGTCGGGGCGTCAGAATAGGGATGGCAGCCATTTTGTGGCCACTCCAGAAAGGTCAACTTAAGCAAAGAAACATAAAACGTAATTAATACATAGAAATGACTATTAAAATGATATTCCCTCACTAAACCCACGGGTTGGCATTGCCTCAGATACGCATGTATTATGAAGCCTCTCTTATGGACATATTATTATGATCTTTAGATGCCAAGGGATGCCTGGACTGTTTTTTCTTCAACATGATGGTGCAGGAGGTGGGATCCCAGCTCCCGGTTTACATTAAGATAAACTAGATAAACTTTCCAAAAAAGTGAGATATATAAAGTAGTGCAGGAACTCAGTGTTAGACTCCAAGCATCTTATTCATCGTGGAGTTTGTCAGCAGGCTATGAGTTTTTGCAGCTAAATGAATGTAAATATCTTAGTCTAAGAATATCATTCAGTCATTTAAGATTTTGCAATGTAAATGATTTAAAAGAATTGGGGCACTTTTTGGTGAGGGGGAAATGTATTTCTTGCCAACATCTCCATGCTAAGTGTGGTGATCGATGTAAGCATTTCTCCCTTGGGTTTTAGCAGATTATACGGCTGTTGAAAAAATGTTGTCCTGAGTCCAGTGCAATCTCCTCCTCAACAATATCTGCTTTGTTTAGGGCCAAGCTCAGGGGGATTGGTAATTTGTATAGATTATTATGGGATCATGGAGAGTGTTATCAGTTGAAAAGTTTTCTAGATAAAATTGCCCTGTCTACACAATGCACTTTCTCAGAGGTTGAGTAGCAGTCTATCTCGCTACTCAGTCATAAGCCTCTAAGGGCCAGCTGTATCAAGCGTTTTCCCGTTCGGAAACGGGCCGATTCTGAACGGGAAAAAGCCTTTTGGGGTGTATCATCCCAAAAGGCATTAGCAAAATAGGTAATCGCAAAAATTGCGATTACCTATTTTGCGAATGCATTTAGGGAATCACAATTTGTGATTCCTTAAATGCAATGCAGGAAGCAAGAAAAAATTGCAACCTGGCTTTAAGGAATCGCAAATTACCACCAACTTCTAGTTGGTGGTAATTTGCAAATTTCTTTAAAAAATCACTTTTTTGCATTTTTCTAAGTGGCATGTGGCGCACATACATGCCCTTAGAGAATGTTTGTGCACCACATGTGCACACATGCATATTTCAGGGGTGCAACAGGTTGTCCTTTTGGCACCCTTCTACCCTTGAAATTGCATGCGCAATTTGCGAGCACCTATTTGGTACTCGCAAATTGTGAATGCAATTCTATTCATTCCTATGGACCTCTAGGCCCACAGGAATGAATGGGAAGGTATTTCTTAATAGCTAATAACAATTTGCAATTCGCTATTAAGGAATATGTAAGATTCGCAATTTTTTTTGCAAATGCTACATACATTGCATTTTGCAATTCTTAAATAGCGAATCGGTAAAATTCGCTATTTAAGAATCACAAAAGCAATTCTTGATACATCTGGCCCTAAGAGCAGTACATTTTAAGAGAACGTCCTTTTTTATCACGTTGGATGGCATGTTATACTCCAGAGGCTCTTTATAGAATATATTCAGCCTTGAGAGATCGCTGCTTTCGCTGCCAGCAACAGGTGATGGGTGGCTGGCTACACACCTTTTTTACCAGCCAAATTGTAGCAAAGTTTTGGCAAAAGGTGTTTGCCACCCTAAGCTGTGGCTTGCAGATCTGAATTGAATTGATAGCTGATGTGGCAGTCTCTGGCTTTTTACGACCGAGGCAGAATGTGACATTAGGTCAGGCATTTATTGCGATTGCCTCTTTAGTAGTTTGCTCTCTGATTCTACAAAACTGAAAGACAGCTAGAGTCACAACATACAAAGAGAGGCATAACAAAATGATTTGAACCAAGAAACTTGAAGAAGCATTCGTAAGGATAGTCAGGATCATTAACAAATTTGCTTCCTAGTGGCAGTTCATGGAGATAATTGAAAATGCCAAAATAACACAAGTTAGATATTTGGGGCCGGATGTATGACCCTTACAAATTGCGAGTCGCAAATTGCGTCGTTTTGCGACTAACAATTTGCGACTCGCAAAATCTAATGTACAGCAGTGTCTCAGACACTGTTTGCGATACCTAATCGGGTCGCAAATTGCTTACCTCATTAATATTCATGAGGCAGGTGCACTTTGCGACCCCATTGAAAATGACTAGCATTCCCAGTAATGGTGGCCTGCTGGGGTCAGCAGACCACCATGTCTGTGACTGCTTTTTAAATAAAGCAGGTTTATTTTTTAAAGGCAGCCCGTTTTCCTTAATATATAATATTGCTTTTTCATTTTGGATGCTGCTATACCATGTATTTATAAGACCCAGCTTGATAGCCAAAATGTTTTTTTATGTTGTCAACGTATTGGAGTTTTTTTTAATGTACTGTATTCCAGAACATACTGATTTCTGTTTTATGAGAGTTGTGGCCGGAAAGAACAACATGGCATTTGGCACTACGCATTCATTTTTTACCTCCAGAGTAATTCTGTGGTTTTTTTTTTATGTCTGGTTTTATCTGAAACAAAAAATGGTCCTAAAAATTCTGTGATTTATAATCGAAATATTCGATGAAACGAGAATCTGTATTGAATGTCTTTTACGATTTCTTGGTTGTCGATAGCTCTATGAATCTGCTCAATAAATATTCTTATAAAAAAGTACAACACACTGTCAACCACTCAGTCCACCACAGTGTAGTGTGCACCTGCTTAAAAATTGGTGGTTCACCACCTCATAAAGGGATAAGAAATTACATACAATTGCTACACTGCAATAGAGTACTACAAGTCAGCAAGAAGCTACTCTCCCCAAGGGCAGATGTGAGCTGCAGTGTTCATGAGACTTAATCAACACACTACCCAGGCTCCTGTCGGTATTGAAAAATACTGAATTTAGGGAATTCTAGAATGGGAACTGATTCCTGTTTGTCTGCTATTGACCTGGATTAAAGGTCTTTAGAAATGGGTGGGAGCAGAGTTAATAGGGGGGGGGAGGAGTGGAGAGTGACCAGGCAGAGGGGATGGGAATGAAAGCTAAACTGTGGACCCGTATAGAACCTATGATTCTCAAGGCTCACAAATCACCAGGAGCCGGCTATGATTGAACAAAAGCGGAGCTACAAAATCTATGCCATGCTGCCATCCTCCTAGTCAAAGCAATAGACACAGGGTAAGTTTCCTTTCACCACATTGTTTCTTTTTTACCTCAAATATCACCCCCTGATAATCTTGAAAGGAAACTGTTGGACAGGCCACACGAAGGGCTCGCTCCCTCCCCCGCATGACAGGGCCCCAGCCCCCACCGGCTCCCCCGGCCGGGTCAAGCCGCCATCTTGGGCCCTGCACCACGAGGCCGCGTGGCCTCCACCCGACCCTAACCCTGGGCCTGGCCGGCCCCGACATCCCGGCACAACCATCCACCCAGGAGGTGAGCGGACCACTTGGCAGGTCAATGGGAGAACGAAGCGTCAAGGACTCTTCCCCCGCCAGGTGCCGATCGCCTCCCGCTCCCCCAGGCGCTGGCTCCACCCCCTGCTGGGTGTCTGGACACCTTCATCCCGGGCCCTCCGACCTCCAAGCGCGAGGGTCCGGACATCAAAGGGCGCCTGCCCTATAACTGGGGCAGCTCCGGAGCAGGAAGGCAGTTGTATCCTGGAGTCGAGAGACACCGAGAGAACTCAGCCTTGACGGACTACTGGCGCTGCCGTAGCCCTATCTTGCGAACTATCGTCCTGCCTGCTGGCGCTGCCGCGGCCTTCTGCAACATCCATCCTCGTCGGGACCTGCTGGCGCTGCCGCGGCCCGTTGTATCGACCATCCTCACCGGGACCTGCTGGCGCTGCCGCGGCCCGTACCAGCTAAACCACCAAACTCGAGGATTGTGAGCTAATCATCATTTCATCCGAACTACCAGACTGGTAAACAGACTGTCCCGCTACCCTTTCCCTATCCTGAGAGACCTAAGTCGAGGGGACCTCTGAGTCCAGACCTCCTTGTACTATTTCATCGTACCTTAAGAAGTGCCTATAAAGAACGCTAAATCTTCTCCTTGTGTGGTGTCTGTCTGTGGGGGGGGGAAGTTATTTATCTGTACGATCGCTGGAGACGGCTCTCCCCGGAGACCTCTCCCCTTGTCCTCGGCCGACCCTCCCGGTCCGTCTAACATTGGTGGCCAGCGGCGCGATCCGAATCAACGCGTAATCGTACAGAGAGTAGCTCACCCCACGACAAAACCACGATGTCAGCCAAAGATAGCGGTTCCACTGAAAGATTCCAAATGGATAAGTTGGAAGAATACAGCCACCGCGAACTAAAAGAATTCTGCATGGAACTAGGCATTGCTACCACCGGCCTGAGTACAAAAGATGATTTGAAGCGCGCCCTTGAGTCGTGGACAGAAACTGGGATCGCCGGGCCCTCCGACCGAAACAGTGTCACACCGGAGGGGAACGCCACGGCTCCCGAGGAGCGGGGAACGGGCCTCTCGCAGGAGGAGATCCAGGAAAGAGAAAGAACCAGATTACACGAGTTGGAAATGGCACGACTCAAGATGGACGGTGAACTCAAGTTAGCCGAGCAGAAACTAAATCTAGAGCATATGCGGCTCCGAGAAGAACGAGAAGAAAAGCAGAGACAGAGAGAGCTTGAGGAAAAGAGAATAACACTCGAACACGAGCGCAAACTGGCGGAAATAGAACTTCGGAAACAGAATAAAGAACCAGGGGTGCCTGAGCGACCGCACACCCCGGGGCCAACCGAGAAAAAAGTCCACATCCCCAAGGATGTTGTCCGAGAGTATGTCCGAGAAGACGACATACAACAGTGGTTCAAAGCCTACGAGATCGCCATGACCTCCCACCGGATCGACCGGAGTGATTGGGGAGCCGGACTATGGGGGAGGTTCGTCAACGAAGGTCGCGATGCCCTGCTGCAACTCCCAGATCACCAAATGTCGTCCTACGACCACATGAAGGCTGCCCTCCTCACCCGCTACGGCCTCACACCCGAGATGTACCGCCAGAGGTTCAGAGATTGCACCCGGATCCCGGGTACAACTTGGGTGGAGTACGTTAACTATTTCAGCCGAGCCTTCGAGGGTTGGATCAAGGGGAGCCATGTCACGACCTACGAACAACTCTTTAACCTTATGGTATGGGAGCACCTGTCGAACAACTGTTTCGTCAAGCTCAGGCAGCACCTCCTCGACAGTAAATTGACTGACCCCCGGCAGCTCGCCGCCGAAGCTGACCGATGGGAAAGCACCCGAGTGGGCCGGAGAGGGCCACACGAGCAGAACCGAAGCAACCAAGGCCAGCACCGTCCTCGAGGAGGAGGAGGCCAGGGCCGAGGGAGAGACACCATCCCGGCAACGCCCGTGGCCAGCACCCCGCCCCCGGCCGGCCGGGGCAACCCCCGATGCGTCCTGGGTTCCGAGCCAACGTCACGTGCCACCGATGCCAGCGAGTCGGCCACTACGCCAATGACCCGAGCTGCCCGCAGAACCAAACACCAAGGCCCCGCCAGGTAGCTGCCGCCGCCCTGGGGGAAGAACGACTATCAGAGGAACAGGAAGAATATGAGCCGGCCCGGCCAGAGTGGGAACCGGCCGCCATGGTTCTAGCGTGCCTCGGGGGAAAAGACATGGTCCCGCGGGCTCCCCTACCCGCCAACACCCGGAAATACGGTCAGTGGGTGACCATTAATGGGCGTCGGGCCGAGGCCTTACGTGACACGGGCGCCAGTGTGACGGCCGTCCGCTGTCACCTGGTGAAGCCCGAGCAGATCCTGCCGAACATTCTCTGCCCCGTCCGCTCAGCCGACAATTCCGAAAGTCTGTGTCAAATGGCCTGCGTCCCATTCGAATGGGGAGGGGTCTCCGGCCTGTTGAAGGTGGCGGTCCGGGATGATGCCCCCGTGGACTGCCTCCTGGGGAATGACCTCGAGAGTTCCCCGTGGGCCACCGTCGAGAGAAGAGAACACCTGGGGATGCTGGGCCTCCCGGACTGGGCCTGCATAACCACCCGGTCCATGGCCGCCCGGGCTGTCCCCCGATCAGAAGAACCGGAATGGCCAGCACCTCCTCCCCCGGTCGCCCCAGTAGAGGACAACGACGAGGCCAACCCCCCAGAACCAACGGCCGAAGGAGTCGCGCAACCCCAGGACCTTCCCGGCCTGGCTCAGTGGCGTCAAGAAGGGGGGCCCACCCAAGAACAGTTCCGCCAGGAGCAAAAGACCTGCCCCGCCCTCGAGGGACTCCGACAGCAAGCCAGCGCCCAGAGCGCAGGTGACGCCACCGGAACTCATTGGGTCTATTGGGATAACGACCTGCTATACAGCGAACAGAGAATCGCGGAGCTAGGGGCCGGTCAGGTGCTGGTGGTACCTCTCCGCTTCAGAGACTTCCTACTCAACCTGGCCCACGATGTCCCCCTGGCTGGACACCTGGGCCAGGACAAGACTTACAGTCGCCTAGTGACCCACTTTTTCTGGCCGAAAATGAGGAACGAAGTCCTGAACCACTGCCGGTCCTGCCCCACGTGCCAAGCCAGCGGGAAGAGTGGCCGTAAGCTGAAAGCCCCTCTGCAACCCTTCCCTGTGGTCACCACCCCGTTCGAGAGGGTAGGAATAGACATTGTGGGGCCCCTGGACCCCCGCACGGCACAAGGACACAGGTTCATCCTGGTACTGGTGGACCACGCCACCCGCTACCCCGAGGCGGTGCCCCTACGAACCGTGACAGCTCCGGTGGTTGGCCGGGCCCTAATGGGGATCTTCTCCCGGGTGGGCTTCCCACGGGAAGTCGTCAGCGACCGAGGCACGAACTTCATCTCCAAATACATGAAGTCCCTCTGGCAACAATGCGGGGTCACCTACAGATTCACGACCCCCTATCACCCCCAAGGGAACGGACTAGTGGAGCGTTTCAACCGCACTCTCAAGGGGATGATTGGGGGATTGGAAGAGCCCCTCCGTCGCCAGTGGGATGTACTACTCCCGTGCCTCCTCTTCGCCTACCGAGAAGTTCCCCAGAAGTCCCTCGGCTTTAGCCCTTTCGAACTCCTGTACGGGCACCCTGTGCGAGGGCCCCTCAGCCTAGTCAGGGAAGGTTGGGAGTTGGCCCCCCTAAAGACCCCTCCAGACGTCTTCAAATACCTCCTGGCCCTACGCAATCAGACCCGGCGCTTCAGGGAGATGGCCAAGGCGAACCTCGAGGCCAGCCAGGAAGACATGAAGAGATGGTATGACCACAATGCCTCCTCCGTCGAGTTCGAGCCTGGTCAACAAGTGTGGGTGATGTCCCCCACCGAACCATGTGCCTTGCAAGATAAGTGGACGGGGCCCTTCAAGGTGGTCGAGCGCAAAAGCCCCGTCACTTACCTCATCGACATGGGGACCTCCCGGAACCCCCTTCGGGTCCTCCACACCAACAGACTCAAACCACACTTTGTGCGCTCAGAACTCAGCCTCCTGATGGCTACGGACAGTGGGGCAGAGGAAGACTCCGAACCCCTCCCGGATCTCCTGAAGACTCAGGAGAATGACGGTTCCGTGGACGGGGTCCGGCTCTCCGATGCCCTCACCCCGGAGCAACGCCAGGGCTGCCGGAACCTCCTGCTGCGGTTCGCTACCCTGTTCTCCCTCACCCCCGGGGTCACCCCTTGGTGTTTGCACGACGTGGACACCGGGGACAGTCCCCCTATCCGACACCGGGCCTACCGCGTACCAGATCGGGTACGGGCCTGCATACAAGAGGAAGTGGCCAAAATGCTCACGATCGGGGTCATCGAGCCCTCGGACAGTCCCTGGGCCAGTCCGGTTGTATTAGTCCCCAAGGCCGCTGCCCCCGGCACCACACCTGAACTGAGATTCTGCGTCGACTACCGGGGCTTGAACGCTGTCACCCAGACCGACGCTCATCCTATCCCCCGAGCAGACGAATTGATCGACCGGCTGGGGGCCGCCCGCTACCTCAGTATCTTCGACCTAACAGCGGGCTACTGGCAGATCGGTCTCACACCCCGGGCTCAGGAACGGTCAGCCTTCTCTACCCCCGATGGCCACTACCAATTCAGGGTCATGCCCTTCGGCATGAAGAACGCCCCCGCCACGTTTCAACGCCTTGTGAACCAGGTCCTGGCGGGGCTCGAAGAGTTCAGCGCTGCCTACCTGGACGATATCGCTGTATACAGCCGCCACTGGTCCGACCACCTCCTCCACCTCCAAGAAGTCCTACAGGCCCTCCAGCGGGCCGGACTCACAATTAAGGCCGGCAAATGCCAAATTGGCCAAGGGTCCGTGACCTACCTTGGGCACCAAGTGGGAAGCGGGCTGGTGGCCCCGCTGCAACTTAAGATTGCTGCCATCCAGTCCTGGCAGCCCCCCGTCACCCAGACCGAGGTCCGAGCCTTCTTAGGGCTCACCGGCTACTACCGGCGGTTCGTGAAGGACTACGGCAGCATCGTGGGGCCCCTCACGGGTCTCATGTCCAAAAACCAACCAAAGCGGATTAACTGGACCCCCGATTGTCAAGCGGCCTTCGAGAAGCTGAAGGCCGCCCTGTGCACCGCCCCTGTGCTCCAGTCCCCCGATTACGGTCGGGAATTCGTGGTGCAGACAGACGCCTCCGACCACGGCATCGGAGCGGTTCTTTCCCAATTGGACCCCGAAGGTCATGACCAGCCGGTGGCCTTCATCAGTCGACGTCTCCTGGCCCGAGAACAGCGCTGGAGCACCATCGAGAGGGAGGCCTTCGCAGTGGTGTGGGCCCTCAAAAAGCTCCGGCCCTATCTCTTCGGTACCCACTTCCGGGTACAAACCGACCATCGACCCCTGCAGTGGCTGATGCAGATGCGGGGGGAGAACCCAAAACTATTGCGCTGGTCCATTTCCCTGCAGGGAATGGACTTCACCGTGGAGCACCGACCGGGCCAAGACCACGCCAACGCAGATGGCCTGTCACGCTTTTTCCGCCTCGACGAGGAGAGTCCCCAAGAAGATGGGTGACTCTCCCCGCCTTCAGCTGGCGGGGACGCATGTTGGACAGGCCACACGAAGGGCTCGCTCCCTCCCCCGCATGACAGGGCCCCAGCCCCCACCGGCTCCCCCGGCCGGGTCAAGCCGCCATCTTGGGCCCTGCACCACGAGGCCGCGTGACCTCCACCCGACCCTAACCCTGGGCCTGGCCGGCCCCGACATCCCGGCACCACCATCCACCCAGGAGGTGAGCGGACCACTTGGCAGGTCAATGGGAGAACGAAGCGTCAAGGACTCTTCCCCCGCCAGGTGCCGATCGCCTCCCGCTCCCCCAGGCGCTGGCTCCACCCCCTGCTGGGTGTCTGGACACCTTCATCCCGGGCCCTCCGACCTCCAAGCGCGAGGGTCCGGACATCAAAGGGCGCCTGCCCTATAACTGGGGCAGCTCCGGAGCAGGAAGGCAGTTGTATCCTGGAGTCGAGAGACACCGAGAGAACTCAGCCTTGACGGACTACTGGCGCTGCCGTAGCCCTATCTTGCGAACTATCGTCCTGCCTGCTGGCGCTGCCGCGGCCTTCTGCAACATCCATCCTCGTCGGGACCTGCTGGCGCTGCCGCGGCCCGTTGTATCGACCATCCTCACCGGGACCTGCTGGCGCTGCCGCGGACCGTGTACCGACCATCTCTACCGGGGCCTGCTGGCGCTGCCGCGGCCCGTACCAGCTAAACCACCAAACTCGAGGATTGTGAGCTAATCATCATTTCATCCGAACTACCAGACTGGTAAACAGACTGTCCCGCTACCCTTTCCCTATCCTGAGAGACCTAAGTCGAGGGGACCTCTGAGTCCAGACCTCCTTGTACTATTTCATCGTACCTTAAGAAGTGCCTATAAAGAACGCTAAATCTTCTCCTTGTGTGGTGTCTGTCTGTGGGGGGGGGAAGTTATTTATCTGTACGATCGCTGGAGACGGCTCTCCCCGGAGACCTCTCCCCTTGTCCTCGGCCGACCCTCCCGGTCCGTCTAACAGAAACACTGTCTGCAAATAATTATAAAAGGGCAGAAGATGGATCCCCATGCAAACTAGGGAGTTGAGAACAATGATTGGCCTCAAATGTAGGGGTGAGGACAGTAGGGTAACACAGGGCGGGGTGTTTCTATCCTGCCCTGCCAGAGCAGCATTCTACCAAGCGCTTTGTCTCTCAGCCTCATGTGTTGAGTGCCAGGGTGGGAGTCATGGCTAGATTAAGACTTGCCTGAATAGTGCTTATCTGCCTTTCGCAGTCTCTGGGAGCATTTAAGGACTTGGAATGAGAAAATGTGCTTTCCTTTGGCCTAGCAGGAATAGTTGGAACCTGGGTTTTTTAGAGATCGGGTATATTCTGCTCAGGTTGCAACCTTGCTTGTTCATTTTCTTCACTCTTTCACGGTGTGTATTTTTACAGCAGCAGGCAACATCTCTTTTTTAAAAAGGGGAAAGTCTACCTCTTATGTGAACAACTCCCACTAGGGCCCGTTTAGCAAAACTGTACTAATAATGACAGCATCTCTTCCTTGCACATGTTGCCAAACGGATTCTGATTCACCCGCTATTTTGGGGTTCTCACACAGCACCGTGCAGCCCCTCTGGCTAGGCCAGGACTGGCTAGCTGCCTATAACTCTTTGGGCCTAACCATAACGATAGTTTTCATGCCTATCTCTCATTCCTCCTCCATCACACTTCTAGGGGTTTCATCGCAAGACAGGGGACATGCATCTCTCTGGTCTCCCTCGCCCAACACCAAACCTTTAACCACATAGGAGAAGTGTGGCTCAATGATTAGCGCGGCAGACCCTGATGCAGAGGTCTGGCCCGGGACCAGGGTTCAAATCCCCGCCTCGGCGGGTCTTGGGCTCAAAAATTCCACGGACCTGATAAATCTCGCCTCGGTGCCTATTCCAATCATGGAGTCCCACTCTGCAACTCTGGGCAATAGCTTGCTTAATCTCCACAAGGGCCCCCACAAGGATGCCTGGCCTCCACCTTGGGGGTGCCCAGGAGTGGATGCCTCACAGGGAAAGCCAGGATGGGTTCCACAGCGGTATTCGTACAAGCGCCTTGAGACCCTTGCGGGTGAGTAGTGCGCTATACAAGTATCAAATTTACATTTATTAAATTTACATAGGATCACAAAAAATACAGCCATCCGCCAACTACACTCTTCCACAGTGTGATGTGCTGCGTGTCCGAAAATGCGCTTTGATTTCCCCATTATGGATATGACACACTTAATTTTCCCAATAAACAATAAATGAAATACATAAAAATAAAGGTGACTTCAAGCGAAATACTCAAATGAGTGAGCCCTGCTTGCTTAAAACTAAAGGACACGAGAAGCTATTTTTCTCATGTTCCTGTACATAATGACATTTTAATAATTGATTTATTCGGGATTCTTTTGATTGCAAGCTTACTGCAACACACACAAGGCATGAACAGCAGGTACAATGCTTTAGAATAAAAAAAAAATCACCACGCATGGCATAAGGAAACATGCCAAATGCACATGAAATGTGGGCGGCTAGAATAAGGGGAATGCATCCAGGAACAGTGGCCTTCAAAAGGAAAGTGGCGCACAGCAGGGCCACTAGTTTGAGCTGAAGGGAGTCAGTCTCAGAGCCAGCTAAGGCGAAGATGAAAGGCGCTGGGTCAGGTGGCAGCGGTGCCATATGGTGAGGAAGGCTCAGCCCGTGATTGGGGGAGGAGGGAGTGTTGAGTCAAGCAGTAACAGCTCGCATATGTCCAGTGCCCGCGTCTTTGTAACCATAAAAAGTAATCCTTCAGTGCCTCAACCGCATAATCTTCCAGGGCCTCAAATTAGACTTTATTATGTATCCGGTGTGAACCATGATTATCACTATAAAAGTCCATTTTTTTTATTTATTCATGACAAGTAGTTGAAAGAATGTTGCACTGAAAATACAGAGGTCTTCGAGAGCAGATTGTGGGCATGTTTTCTAATTTAACTACGTGAATGTACCCTTTTGAAACAACATATGGCTTCTAAACCATGGGGTTACATCTTTGAAAGCATCTTCGGTCACCCATGTCCTTATTTACATCTGGTGCAATGGCCATGTGTTAATAGATGTTTACCATTTCCAAATTTTGGTCTGATGTACGTAGGTTTAAAAATGAATGCATGGGCGTAGTTTTCAATAGTGCAGCAGGTGCAGCGGCACCGGGGCCCAGAGCGTTGATGGGCCTACTGAAAGCAATTATATTTGCTTTTTTACTACGAAACCATGGGATGTTGACCATTCTCTCGTTTGCACCAGGGTCCCTGGCACCTTTGCTACACCATTGAATGCATGCATATCGAATTCGCAGACCGTCTCCAGTGCATTTGTCTGCGTCCTGCACTTGAAAAAGGGGGTGCTGTCATATGTGTTCACTATGATACAGCAACGGCTCCTGGCTAGTGAATGTCAATCGGATGTGTTTATTTTGGAATGGTTCCTCATGTTTAGGATGTAACAGCATGTCATGGTAAGCGCAGGGAATTTTATACGTGTTTATGTTTCTTAAACTAGCGGTACTATTTTCTACATTTTTAAAAAAAATGGGGGGTGTATTTATTTCTCAACAATGGAGTTATTTTGGGATACAAAATATATGAGAGTACTGCGGGTGTATAAAAGACCGCATGTAGCTAACAAGTGACATTTTTCTATGTATATGTCTCGCCTTATCTACAGGTTTATTGTTCATGCTATTGTTGTGTGTCATTTAAAAAAAAAAATTGGATGAAATGCTTAATTGATATAATATGGCTTAAAGAAAGTATGTGTTTGCTCTCTTAGATTTCCCTGACGAAGGGAAGTTTATTCCCGAAATGCATTGGGATTGTAAAAATAAATCATGACATGAAATCCATCTTTTGCGCCCAAGCTTTTTTGAACATTGACGTAAAACATGGATTGAATAAAATCAATTGAACGCAAAAGAGAAGGATTAAAATTAATGGTGAAAAAAGGAAAAAAGTTGAAGACATTATACGAACTTAATTCATTGGATTCAGGCTATGATGTGGCTGTGCAGCTTGTTGGAGCCAATGTTGGCTCCTTCGTGGTTTAATTCACCAGCGGCAGCATCATTTGCTTCTCACATTTGGGGTGTAAGAGACAAGTTTGATGGCCCCCATCGGACGTCATTTGACTATATCTTACCATTGGGTTGAAAGCAGAGTTTATAGCAACTCCTAGGGCCATATGTATGAAGGCAATTTTGCGATCGCAAATGCTGAAATTCGCAGAATTTCGGCATTTGCGATCTCAAAACAGCAGTGTCATATGTATGACACAAACCACCCCATGCAAAATAAGGAATCGCAAATTTTGCAATTCCCTATTTTGCGATTGCATTTAAGGAATCGCAAATTGCGATTCCTTAAATGCAATGTAAAAAGCACACAAAAAGTGCAATTTGGACTTAAGGAATCGCAAATTACCACCAACTTCAAGGTGGTGGTAATTAGCGATTTCTTTGAAAAATGCACTTTTATGCAATTTTCAAAGTGCCATGTGACTCACATACATGCCCTTAGGGCATGTATGTGCGCCACATCTGCACCCATGCTCATTTCAGGGGTGCAACAGGGTGTCCTTTTGACACTCTGGCACCCTCCTTGAAATTGCATTCCGAATTTGAGATTCTCTAATTGGGAATCGCAAATTGAGAATGTCTTCCCATTCATCCCTATGGGCCGCTAGGCCCATAGGAATGAATGGGGAGGTATTCCTTAATTGCAAATCGCAATTTGCGATTCGCAATTAAGGAATATGTAGGATTTGTAAAATTTCTTGCAAATCCTACATACATAGGGTTTTGCGATTTTCAAATAGCGATTCGCAAAAAATCGCTATTTGAGAATCGCAAATGAGCATTTTCAAACATATGGCCCTAGTCTTCTAACGCCATCCTTAGTGTCTGTAATTAATTTATAAAGTAATAAGTGACAGGGCCAAAAGTTGTGCTCAGAATTCCGTAGAGGGTGCTACTGAATGCTTTGACTGCATAGTGTTGATTCCACCTCATCCCTCTTTCATCTACCACCAGATTCTCCATTCCCCTTTGCATCACCCTTGCGGGGTCTTTTACAGCCCAGCGTTCTCCCTTTGCCATTGTTTTTCTCTCTTACTCTTCCTCTTTGTTTCCACTCTTGTGTTTTTCTCTCTCTTGCTTGGGGTCAAAGACTGATGTCGAAAAACTAGGGGCATATTTACAAGGATTTAACACTGCCATAGCATCAATTTTTTGACGTTACAGCAGTTTTTTTTAACCGCCGTATGTACAAGTTGCCGCAAAGTCCAGTTAGCTGCATTTTTTCAGCGTGAACATGATTTTTTCATAGTGGCATTTATGTTAGCGTGTCTTTCCGAAAATTAGATGCAAGGTAGGCATTCCTGTGTAAAAACTCCCGCAAAACACACAACTAATATATACAAGGATTTCCTTGTACGTCGCTAAAAAAAGAAAGCCTGCCACTAAGTCCCATTTGTAGCAGCTTTTTAACGTCAGAAATTAGCTGGTCTTAAAAATGGAGCAAACACACCTGAGGCCCCATTTAAGAGGTTTTGGTGCAGGACAGCGCTGCAAGGAATCTTGCTGCGCTGCCCTGCGACAAAACAAAAGGGCAGGAATGTGCCCCATCAATAAGATAGGGTGCATTCCTGTCTTTTTCCCCTACGTTAGCGCACATTGGCTTCTATGCACTAATGCAGACACCCTTGTGCCACGGTACAAGGGTGCCTGCATTGCGGACCTGATTGATGTTGTGCAGGAAGGGACACCATCTTGCACAAAATCAATCAGTCCCGGCGATTTCCTCTTTCTACATGTGCTACAGAATGCTGCACTCATAGAAAAAGGAAAAAAAGAGGAGAAATGCAAACATTTATCCTCGTTGCACCTCCCAAATGCCACCCTTTGGGTGGTGTCAGGTTCTGACGCATTCCCAGGTTTGTGTTTTGTAGTAAATTTGGGAATGCTTCAGATTCAATGGCTTTTGGGGGGAAACACCGGCAGCAACACCTATGGAATGCCCCTTTCATGCAGTTTAATACGTGAAAGGAGTACATATTTACGAGGCCATCAAAAGCCATATAAAGTGGCTTTACGTGGCGTTGTAAATATGCTGTGACACATTGCACCACCGGAATGTCAAAAAAGTAGCATCACAGTGGTACAAAAGTGCCGCTTGGGCCTTATGAGGCCCTTGGATAATAGAAGAACTCCCACAATTCATCCTTGGCAAGATCAACAACACAATGGACCTCCTGCCATTGCAGCTAGGGACGCCAAGGAAACCACCACCACCACCTCTGTCAGGCGTCACTCACGTGAACAACAGCTCCATTCCCTTTGGGTAACGTCTGGACCTGATCCCCTCTAAATGTTGACCTTGGTAGACCTAAACTTCAGCAGAAACCCAGAGACTCTCCGGAGCCATCTGGAACCATGAAAGAAGGCGAGATGCACGCCAGTCAACCTTAAATTAATTAATCTGCCGTCTGAGGAGTCACATCCTGGGGCTACCCGGAATCTGCAACAGATGGCCACGTCGCAATGGAGCCATTGTCACTGGGGGAGCGTTCAGAGGAAGTGCAATAATTCATCGTTGCCCCACATGCAGCACCTTCTGCCTCTCTCATATAACCTGCACCAGATTGGGGGTGGCTTGTAGTTGTGGCAGGGTATGCTTGCTCCTCCCATGCCTCCCACTATGACTGGCTCTGCGAATGACAGCTTGTTGCTCAGACACTTCACTCCCTGTCTGCACCACCCAGCGACCAGTAGATTCTAGCCAGGTCCAGAGCTGTTCAGCGGCATCAAAGAATCGTGTGTTACCATCTGAGACCACTCGCAGCCTTGCCAGAAAGAGTTGGGAGTATTTGAAGCCCAACTCTCGGAGGCATCGCTTACCACTAGAAATGATCCCCTCTGCACCCCAGTGGCATAGGCAGTAAAGAAAAGTACTCTGATGTTATCCACTTGCACCTCCCTCAGCTTGCGCACCTCCCTCATGACAGCATCATGATCCCTGTAGGTGGAAGAAGAGAAAGGATCTAGGACCTCTCCCTGGCGGTGGATGGCTCACCACTCTCGATGGGCCCTCTCCACAGCAAAGAATGGGGAGAGTGCACCTGCTAGCAGTAGGTCATGCAACCATGTCTCAGTATATGCCAATGCATCAGCTCCTTCTGCTCCCTCGGGAAGACCCACCACCCGCATGTTGTTCTGCTGGGAGCGGCCCTCCACATCCTCCATTCTTCTTTCTAGTGATTTCACACATGCCATTAGCAGCTGTACCTCGAATTCTGCATTCCGGGAAATAGGGTGGACTTCGGCAAGTTCTTGCTCAGTGTTGTGTACCTTGTCATTCAGCTTGCAATGATCTGTGTGCTCCAGGGTGAAGTTGACTGTGATTTTTTCGATGTGGTCCTCAAGGACAGTGCGTGTTCGTTCGAGGGAGGTATCTATTTTCTCCAAAGCCATGAGTACAGAGTCTAGTTTGGAGTCCAGGGTGTCTGCTGTCACCTCCCCCCAGTGGTCAGCGACCCCCAACCACTCGTACCACCAACACAGAGGAGCGGCCAGGTTTTTACGCCACCTCCATGTTCAGGCGACCCATCGTTGCGCCAGATGCCCAGGCACTATGTATGACATGTGGTGCAGTACAGCGGGTCAAGCCGGCTTTCTTCTCCAGTCAGGTGAATGCTAGCCAGGAAGCTTTGTTCGGTCGACACCAAGGGAAATCAATCAATCAATCAATTGATCAATAAATCAGGGACTGCTCACCTGTGAGGGTCTCAAGCTGCAGGGGGAGGAGCCTGCTGGTTGGACTGGGTGGAGGATGAATTGAGGAGCCAGGTCTTGAGGTCCCTCCTGAATTGGGTCAGCTACGCGGATTGCCTGAGGTGCAGGGGCAGGGTGTTCCAGGTTTTGGCAGTGAGGTAGGAGAACAACCTCCTGTTTTGGTCTTGGGGATCCTGGGGACGGAGATGAGGGTGAGTTGTGAGGATTGGAGTTGTCTGGCAGGTACATGGAATGTGGGGCAGTGGTTCAGGTATGCAGTTCCTTCGCCATGTAGAGCTTTGAGGGCATAAGTGAGGAGTTTGTAAGTGACTTTCTTGTTGACTGGGAGCCAGAGGAGTTGTCGGAGGTGTTCCATGATGTGTCTGTAGTGGGGGATGTCAAGGACCAGTCTGGCTGCAGCGTTTTGGACGTTCTGTAGTTTGTTAAGCTGTTTCAGGGAGATTTTGGCATAGAGTGCGTTTCCGTAGTCTAGTATGCTGGTCATGAGTTTGTGGGTGACCGTCTTTATGGATCCTCCTGGGGATCCATCTGAATGTCTTTTGAAGAAGGCGGAGCACATGGAAGCAGGCTGAGGAAATTGCATTGATTTGGCTGTTCATAGTGAGTGATGAGTCCAGTATGATGATGAGGTTGCATGCGTGGTCTATTTGGGTGGGGGGAGATCCCAGAGTGGCTAGCCACTAGGAGTCACCCCAGGATGAAGGGGTGGGTCCCAGGATGAGAACTTCTGACTTGTCCAAGTTGAGCTTGAATGCAGCTGTCTTTCATCCGGGTAGAAACGGTCTTCATTCCACTGTGGAAGTTGGTTTTGGTGGTTGTGGGTTCAATGGTGAGGGAGAGGATCAGCTGGGTGTTGTCGGCATAGGAGACAATGTTGAGTCCATGTCTTCTGAAGATGGCTGCAAGAGGGGCCATGTAGAGGTTGAAGAGGGTCAGGCTCAAGGAGGAACCCTGCGGTACTCTACAGCTGACCTCTGTGGGTTCTGAGAGGAAGAGCAGTAGTCTGACTCACAGGGTCTGGCTGGTGACGAAGGAGTGGATCCAGTCCAAAGCCTTGTTGCGATGCCAGCCTCATGGAGTCTTGCGATTAGGGTGCAGTGGAAGATGGTGTAGAAGGAGGCAGAGAGATCTAGTAGGATGAGGGCTGTGGTCTCGCCCTGGTCAAGGAGCAAGCAGATGTCATCTATGGCGGTGAGGAGGGCAGTCTCTGTGCTGTGGTTGCTTCGGAAGCTGGATCTGGAGGTGTCCAGGGCATGGTTCACTTTGATGAACTCAGAGAGTTGGGCATTGACGGCCTTCTCTATGACCTTGGCTGTGAGGGGGAGGCACGAGAAAGGTCTGCTGCTCTTGATGTCTGCAAGGTCTGAGGATGGCTTCTTCATCATAGGGTTGATCTCGGCGTGTTTACAGTCATCCGGGTAGGTGGAGGTTTTGATGAAGCAGTTGATGATGTGGCAAAGCTGGGGGAGATGGCTGTGGCTGCTCTGTAGAAGATGTGGTATGGGCAGGGATCTGGCAGGGCACCTGAGTGGATACTCTTCATAGTCGTGAGATTGTCCTCTGTTGTGAACAGGGTCCAGCAGAGCACAGTCTGTTGGGGGTGTGGCTTAGTTGTGTACGATGTTGGCAGTTGTGGTGGCTGGATATGGGTGTCAAAGCTTTTGTAGATCTACCTAATCTTATGGTGGAAGAAGGTTCCAGGTTTGTTGCAAAGCGGCACGTCAATGGTCTAGCTGTTCGGCCTGGCGAACTCCCTGATACTGGTGAAGAATTCCTTGCTTATGTGTGCATTGGCGTTAATTCTGTCTTGGAGTGCCATTTTATTAGTGGTTTTCAGAAGGAGGTACTGTGTGTTGATAGCAGATTTGAAGGTTACGTAAGTTTACAGGGTTTTGTTGTGCCTCCATCTCACGTCTGCAGGTGCATCCGGACTCATGGAGGGCGGGAGTGAAGAAGCTGGCCTTCTTGGATCATTTTTTGACTGGCCTTTTCTTAAGGGGTGCCAGGTTGTCTGCACAGTTGGAGATCCATCAGTGGAGACTGTGCACCAGGGTGTTGGCATCCTTGGGCGTTGGCAGAGTGGTGGTGCTGAGGGAGTTGACTAGAGGCTCTTTGGTGGCCTTGATCCAGCTGTGACAAGGGGCAATGATGGCGGTGGTGTACGGTGGGTGTGGTGAAGGCGAGATGTACGCAATTATGGTTAGTCCAGGAGAGTTCGGTGGTGTGGATGTAGTTGAAGTTCCCGCTGGTGGAGAAGACAGTGTGGAGCGTGTGTCCGGCTATGTGGGTTGGTGGGTAACGGACGCGTTAAGGTAGTTGTATTGTGGTATTCGCACTAAACGCTACTCTGCCTGGCGCTAGCTGATGACGCTCGCTTCTCCATGCATTTTTTACTTCTTTTGATTGTCACTTTGCTATGTGTGCACTGAATTTGTTTTAGCAGCAAACTTGAAAATACTTTAAGAAAACCAGCATCTCGCACGCAAATTACCTCAGCCCTTTGCTTGTCACCGCCCCAGCCCTTCCGGTTGCTCCCCGGTCCACCACGGGTCCTAATCCCGATTGAGTGGAGGGAGTCTACTTCCGGTTTTAAGGGTTGGCGGTCTAGTTTCCTCCTCTCCCCACCACATAAAAGCTAATGCAGAGCTGAGCACGCAGCGGTCGCGTTAAGGTAGTTGTATTGTGGTATTCGCACTAAACGCTACTCTGCCTGGCGCTAGCTGATGACGCTCGCTTCTCCACACATTTTTTACTTCTTTTGATTGTCACTTTGCTATGTGTGCACTGAATTTGATTTAGCAGCAAACTTGAAAATACTTTAAGAAAACCAGCATCTCGCACGCAAATTACCTCAGCCCTTCGCTTGTCACCGCCCCAGCCCTTCCGGTTGCTTCCCGGTCCACCACGGGTCCTAATCCCGATTGAGTGGAGGGAGTCTACTTCCGGTTTTAAGGGTTGGCGGTCTAGTTCCCTCCTCTCCCCACCACATAAAAGCTAATGCAGAGCGGAGCGCGCAGCGGACGCGTTAAGGTAGTTGTGTTGTGGTATTCGCACTAAACGTTACTCTGCCTGGCGCTAGCTGATAACGCTCACTTCTCCACGCATTTTTTACTTCTTTTGATTGTCACTTTGCTATGTGTGCACTGAATTTGTTTTAGCAGCAAACTTGAAAATACTTTAAGAAAACCAGCATCTCGCACGCAAATTACCTCAGCCCTTCGCTTGTCACCGCCCCAGCCCTTCCGGTTGCTCCCCGGTCCACCACGGGTCCTAATCCCGATTGAGTGGAGGGAGTCTACTTCCGGTTTTAAGGGTTGGCGGTCTAGTTCCCTCCTCTCCCCACCACATAAAAACGAATGCAGAGCGGAGCGCGCAGCGGACACGCACAGCGGGCGAGCCGGCGGTGCGCCGGCAGCGCGCCAAAGGCAAGCCCATCTGCACCCGTCCGCGCCAGACCGGGCACAGGGCCCAGGATCTCTGGGTCCCACCCTCCAGTCCCCTTACCATACTCCAGGGAAAAACTGCTTCACATTAGGGAATCCTCCAACGCTATCTGCATCCACCCCATCTCCCTGGAGACACTTAAAGAGAACTGCCCTCACTGTTTATACAAACTTCCCCCTATGCCAAGCAGCCCGCCATCCACAAGGAAGCAACTCAACATGGCTCTGTTGAACTGCAGATCTCTGCCAAAACATGCTGTAGAAATCTCCATATTGTTACATGACACAGGAATAGATGTCCTGTTCCTCACAGAGACCTGGCTGTCACCTAACTCAGACCCGGATGTGGTTCAAGCACTCCCCCCGGGCTACCTGATCCAACGCTTAGACAGAGCAGGCAGCAAGGGTGGAGGGTTCGCTATTGTCTACAAAGACCAGTTGGTCTGCCGCATTCTAGATAGCCCCCTGACAGATTGCGAAAACGCCCGTTTCTCTATTCAATTCACCCCCTCAATCACTTTTTCTGGCATCCTTCTATATCGCCCACGAGGAGCACATGGACAATTCTGCTGCTCAATACGTGAATCTGTTCTAAACTTAGCAAGCACATCACCCAACTTTAATCTTCTCAGGGATTTTAATCTGCACTTTGGCGAGCCTTCGGACAAAGTGTCGGCTGACCTTACCCAGGATCTTGCAGCCTACCAGATGCATCTTAAGAACTACCTCCCCACTCATTTGAAGGGCCATCTTCTCGACCCTATTTTCTCAAACATAGCAGAATTAGAAGGAATGGAGCCCATCCCCCTCCCCTGGTCAGACCACTTCCTAATCCCTTTTTTATGGCATCTTCCCTCCACGCGCACTCTTCTACTGTCATCCCGCACCTTAGCTCGCCACTGGCCCAAGCTTAGCATTGAGGATTGGACCCGTGAACTAGAACGGACCTTACCTACCCACGACCCCGATCCCGCAACGGCCAACAGAAAGCTCTGCGCATGGATCGAAAACTCACTAAACGTAGTACTCCCTCGTAAAAACAGCCTACAAAAAGCCGGACCCAATAAATCCCCCTGGTTCACTCCCGACCTCCGCAAACTGAAACAGCAATGTAAAAAATTAGAACGAGCTTGGAGGAAAGACTTCTCAAGTGAAAAAAAATTAGCCTATAGAGCATCCATTACGTCCTACAAAGCAGCACTTAGAGCAACACAGGCCACCTACTACGAGGAAAAAATTCAATCATCCTCCAACTCCCCGAAAGAAATATTCCGGATCGCTAAAAAACTCTTACGAACTCCCAAACCCCCATGTCCCCGACCCGACCGGCCGTCATTGTGAAGATCTGGCAGGCTTTTTCTCCACCAAAATTAAAAACATCCTTAATCTCCTTCCACCTCTTAAAACTGATCAAATCCCCGAGCTCCCTGAATTAGAACCTCAGAATAATACCATTCACCTAGAAGCATATGCTCCTCTCTCTGAGGAACTCCTTCCCCGCATCTTAGACTCAATAAAAAGTGGTTCCCCAAGCGACCCTGCCCCTTTCAATATTTTGAAACTAGCAATGCCCACAATTATCACTCCCATTGCCAATTTAATCAATGCTTCCCTAGCCTCAGGTATAGTCCCTCGGGACTGGAAAAACGCAATGGTAAGGGCACTTCTGAGAGAACCCCACCTGTATCCCACGGAATTGAGCAACTATGGCCCCTTTTCCCTACTCCCTGGTATCAGCAAGGTCGCAGAAAAATACGTCAACCACGCACTTTCCGCGCACCTTGAAACCTTTAAACTGCTCCACTCCTCCCAGACCGGCTTTCGCCCCGGACAGGGCACTGAAACTGCACTAATAGCGGTGGTGGAGGAGTCACAAAAGATTCTCGATGCAGGAGAATCCTCAGCCAGCATCCTCCTAGACCTAAGTGCAGCTTTTGACACGGTGAACCACCGTATTTTGATACACCGTCTCAAAAATGTGGGAGTGACAGGCAAAGCCCTGTCTTGGTTGGCATCATTCCTGGAAGAAAGATTCTTCCAGGTATTTGAAGGTAACACCTGGTCCCAACCAGTACCTCTCCAATGCGGGGTACCTCAGGGCTCCTCCCTGAGCCCCACTCTTTTTAATGTGTACATGTCCCCACTAGCACAGATGGTTGCCCCTTTTGCAATCCAACTGGTCACCTACGCAGATGATACCCAGCTCATTGTGGCCTTGAACCAGGAAGAGCAGTCTCCTACAAACCTCTGCTCATGTCTTAAAAAAGTCACCATCTGGATGAGCTCCTCCCACCTCAAGCTTAACGGTGATAAGACCGAGCTCATGCTGTTGGGCAATCAAGCAAGCTTCAACCCCCACAATTCGTGGCCACCGTGCATGGGGCCCGCACCATTACCCAAACAGGAAATAAAGAGCCTGGGCATATGGCTCGACCATGACCTCACCTTTAGAACTCAAGCAAGAAAAACGGCCGCCACCTGCTATGGTATGCTCCGTACCATATGGAAAGTACTCCCTCTTCTGCCTGCCCACTCCAGAAAGCTTTTGGTTCAAGCGCTCATCCTCTCTAGGTTGGACTATGGCAATGCCCTTTATCTGGGCACGCCTAGTTCAGTCATCTCCAAACTACAGGTTATCCAAAACTCGGCAGCCAGGCTACTCACAGGCACTAATAACCGCTGCTCAGCCAAGCCTGCCCTGAAGACACTCCACTGGCCCCCTATACAAGAGAGAATACACTTTAAGTCCCTCTGCATCGCACACAAAAACCTTCATAACAAAGGCCCCCCTATAATTAAAAACTTAATCAAACCCTACAAAGCCACCAGAAGTCTCCGCTCAGACCAACTTCATCTAGCGGACGTTCCCAGAGTCAGGAGGGCCCGGTCAGGGGGTCGCCTTCTTTCCTACAACGCCTCTAGACTCTGGAACACCCTCCCTCTCTCCATCCGCAAGGAAGCCATTCATCTGTCATTCCACAAACAACTGAAGACCTGGCTATTTCCATAACTCCACCTTCTCCTCGACGCCCATCCGCAGCGCTGGGATGCCTCCGGGTAGCCATGCACTATATAAGAATATTTTCATTTCATTTCATTTCATTGCAGTGACTAGTTGCTTGATTCTGATGTGGGCGAGGATGTCTCTGTTAGTCATATGTTAATTCTCTTGTTGTAACTTTTAGCATTGCGTCAAGCGCTGAGTCCCCTTCCATGTTTTTTTTTATTGTTCTGGCTGAGTTGCCTTGCTCAGGAGCTTTTGTACTTGATATTTCTGTTGTGTCTGCAAAGCTAATCCTATTCCCCATGTAGTCCTTGTGTCTCCTTATATTTGTTTGAGTTTTACTACTTGAATTTTGAATATGTTGTACAAAGGTTTTTACATCTTTGTTTATACCACTTTAGCTTGTCTTACTCAAATGAGATATGGATACAAAAGCTAATACTGTAGAATTTTGAGGGTAAGAATCAGACACACGCAGTCTATGAAGTTCTTTCGCTGCCAACTTGCTTCTTGATCCTTGAGTCTTGACCCTAGACCCCTTGTGTCCTAAACTCTTGGCCCACTGGTTGAGATGGTTATACCTTTTAAAAAAAACTTTTTTCACTATAGCATCTCCTTTTTGCACACCTTATCCAGCCACAATTTAAACTAGAATGATCAAAGCTTATCGACCTTGCAAGACAGACGGAAGGAGCAAGTAGAAGAGACCATTAGCGACCGCAAGATATTGCCTCACCCCATGGTACTACAACAATGAGAAACATTCAAGGCAGACAGAGAAAACAGAGAGAGCAGCCAAGCTGACCAAGTATCCTGACTGTCCCAGGAAGGCAGGAGCAAATCAAAGAGCTTTGGAAGCAGGAAAACAGCCACCAGCAACTAAATCATTTTAAAAACCCTGCTACGTATATATTAACATTGGGTGCACCCAGCATTTCACTCACATTGTTCCATTAGCCAATGAATTTATCAAGAGACAGAACTGTCACTGGCACAGCTCTCCGGTAGATGCAGAATTTTTCCAATTTTCTTTTTCCTCAGGGATGCAGGGAGTGTGGGGAGTGCAGTGGACGGAGAAGGTAATGCTGGTAATGAACACCCCCAAGGAACGGGTGAGGAAACTGGAGCGGCCCACTCCGATGCACAAGTCATCCGACCTAATGCTAGCAGCCTCTATGCAACCAGACGGCACAGCAACTCTAGCCTCCCCGTTCATCCACCAATCGCACCTGATGCAATGCTTCAACACAACATATTTTTATAATAAACAACAGGAGCATAAACCCTTAAACCTCGTTGAGACTGGGGTAATAGTATAAGAAACAACAATGATTCTCAACGGGTATCATTTAAACAAGACAGATAAGTCGCATGTACAAGACATTACAATAGGAATAAGGAAGACTCTGAAAGAATTAGGTAGAAAAAGGTCATGATGTATTAGATCAAAAAAAGGTTTTACACAAATGACATACAATAATGTAAATGAACACAATAATGGAACAGTTGTATCAGCACTGTACGTAAAATAAATGACGTATAAGAACAGCCCAAACTTGTACTTGGTGCTTAAAAGTGTACGTGACACAAAGACGGCGACGCAAGTGACAAGGTGAAGTCAGCTGAGGACGGCGCAAAGTGAAGTGAAAGTGAAATTTAGAAAATATATACAAGGTTCTGAATTTAATTTCTTTACAGTTGAATTACTTAAATATACAAAAATAAGGAACCAAAGGACCATCAGTTTAAGCTGAGGAGTCGACGGCGTTTCGATCCGAGCAAATTGGGATCATCATCAGGACTGGGCTGCCATATTCAAAAGAGTGCTGTACAAGACAAGGAGGGAAAGGTCAGCAAAAAGAGGAAAAGAATCAAGGCATAAAGTGACCTGATCAATGAACAATAGGGGAAGTGGAGGCCGTAAATAAGGACAGGCTTATGTGAATGGGATCAATGGGAGGAAAGCGAGGGGGTGAAAAACGGGGTTGGGGGGAAAAAAGGGGAGAGGAGGAAAGGGGGGGGGAAATGTAGACAGGAGTGGTGATAGAGGGGGTGGCTAAGAAAGGGGAAACGAAGAGAAAAGGAAAGGATAACTAATAGCTGTAAACATGTATAACTCTTGAATACAGAGAGTAGCTAAAGAGTACAGGTAGATAAGCATCTGTGGGTGAGGAGATCCGAAAATGAGTGAATGCAAGGAGAAAAGGAACAAGAAAAGAATCAGGGCAAGACAAACTGAGTACCTGGACGTAGGTAATTAGAGAAGAATCCGGGGAGGAGAAATGTGGAGGTTACTGAGCCAATAGTGGAAGCTGCTCATAAGCGTTGGGAGCAGCCGAGGGCAATGAAAAGGAGCAAATCTGCATGGGGACAGCAGGAGAAAGTTAACGAAGTATGCGTAAGGACGGGGGCTTAGAAAAAGGAGGGGAGGTAAACATTACCTGGGTTTCTATGATTAATCCTCAGTTTAGTAGGCGCATGAAGAGCGCGAGAGATAGGTTACTGAGCCAATCGTGAATGCTGCTCAAAAGTAGTGGGAGCAGCCAGGGGCAATGAAAGGAGCAAATCTGCATGGGGACAACAGGAGAAGGTTAACGAAAAGTACGCAAGGACGAGGGCGTAGAGAAAGGAAGAGAGGTAAAAAATACCTTAGTTTCTATGATTAATCCTCAGTTTAGTCGGCGCATGAAGAGTGCGAGAGGTAGTAACCGCCTGAAATAAATTAAGGACCAGGTCAGATTTGAGGCGAGGCGGACTAATTTAACGGGAACAGAGGACCAACAGTGAAAAGAGAAGGAAATACCTAATAAATAGGGCGTCAGGGAGGGCGTCTGAATCAGCCAGCATACGGCGTACACAGTGAAGGACGATAGCAAATGCGGAAATCAAGGCCGGGAAGGGGGGGGCGTGGCTATGACGTGGCGCTACGTGTGGAGAAGGAAAAAAGCTAGAGAGGGGACTAAGGAAAGGAACCAGGGAAGGAGGGGCGGGAGCGGGACGAAGACGTGAGCCAAAGTCTCTATAAGAAAGGAGGAAAAGGAGACGAGCGAGGGAACGGACAGAAAAGTAGGGGAAAAGGAAAAAATGAATGAACCAGATTCGAATAGAGCAGTCCACTGTGCGAATCAAGAACAGTTAATACAGTATAATTGTGTGGTAATCATTTGTGTGCCCTGTGTAAACATAGCCAACATTATCACTGATATCACGAATAGCCATATCCATGATGAATCAATGCATATTAGGTAATCATTTAAGTACCCTGAATAAACATTGCCAGCATCGCCACTTCCACCATAAATAATCATATCCATGCTGAAACAATGCATACTGGAAAATTTGTAGGATAACAGAAAGGATAAAATAATTATGATTACACACATAGTAGATATAGGAATAGTCACATGAAATGGTAGGATGGTGGGAAGTGTTCTAGAGTACAGAGAGGGAACGGGGGAAAAGGGCAGCAATTAAAAAGATAACTCAATATGAGTAATGTAAGAAACAAGGGTGAACCAATTGAGAAGTCATATATGAACTAGAAGTTCAGAGGAAAATGGTACTATTCCATTCATCAAGGGTATTCAACCCCGCGTTTACAGAGTTACAAATAGTCATCCATTTGGATTCGCTTTTGTTAAGCAGTAATTTCAAATTACCGCCTCTTGCAGGTAGTATGGGCTGTTCAATCACTTGCCAAATAATATCAGTGGGATTGTGGCCTTTTTCCAAATAATGGCTCACCAATGGAGCTGTCAATATTTTACAGTGTATTCGGCTTTTGTGTTGTATGATGCGTTGTTTTACCATTTGAGTTGTCTGTCCAATATAGGTAAGGTCACATGGGCACCTAATAGCGTAAACCACGTTGGGAGACCTGCAGTTCGTCATGGTTTTAAGCACATAGGTTCTTGTGCCTGTTTTGAAATCCTTCGTATTGTGAGTTAAGTCACAGACTGAGCAGTTTTGACATTTATAGTGCCCAATGATGGGGGGAAGGCCCCAGGCTGAGGAAATGGTGTTGATGTCAGGTGGTTTTGTAGGCCAGGTTATGGCATGGACCAGATGTGTTGCTAAATCTTTACCCCGTTGGTACGAAAAAAGGGGGAGTTCTTTGAAAGAGTCCAACTGTCTTAGTACAGGCCAGTTTCGTTTGATGATTTTTGAAATCAGATGGCTGCAAGGACTGAATTTTGAGACAAATGGAATTCGGGACATGTTTTGTTTAGGTTTTGGGGTGAGAAGAACTTCGCATGGACAATACCACGCTCTTTTGCGTGCTCTAGACAAGAGACGTTTGGGATATCCCCTGTCTACCAATTTTTGTAATAAGACATCTGATTCTTGAAAATAGTCTTTTTTCCACTTACAATTCCTACGAATTCGTAGGAATTGTCCATAGGGAAGGCCATCGCGGAGGGCACGGGGATGGTAGCTCGAGTAATGTAGAAGAGTGTTCCGTTCCGTAGGTTTACGGTATAAACGGGTACCAATAGCACCATCCTCGGCATGTATGGTAACGTCCAGGAAGGGTAAATTGTTACATTTAGCCTCCACTGTGAAGTTAAGATGTAGTTGGGACTGATTAAGCCAAATCATGAATTGATTAAGGGTATCTGCAGTGCCTTTCCATAGGACCAAAATGTCGTCGATGTAGCGACGCCAAAGAGAAATACAGTCAAGAAATGGGTTATTGCAGGTGAGAATATGGGTTTTCTCCAAATTGTGTACAAACAGGATCGCAAAATTTGGGGCATTTATTTTACGTACAGTGCTGATACAACTGTTCCATTATTGTGTTCATTTACATTATTGTATGTCATTTGTGTAAAACCTTTTTTTGATCTAATACATCATGACCTTTTTCTACCTAATTCTTTCAGAGTCTTCCTTATTCCTATTGTAATGTCTTGTACATGCAACTTATCTGTCTTGTTTAAATGATACCTGTTGAGAATCATTGTTGTTTCTCATATCAACACAACATATAGCATAGAGCGCAGAGTGTGAACCAGGCTCCCATCTCAACAAGTGGTCCTCAGCAGTTCTCAGATTTCCACTCCCCTGCTTACCTTTGCCTGCCTCAGCCTCAGCCTAGACCTGTAGCTGTGGTATACTTAATAAGGCCACTCACCGCTCGTTGCTCTCATTGCTCTCTCTACATCACAGCTTCCATGACTGGGTGATTCAAACAATGGTGTAGTGTTGAAATAAGGAAGCATGACCCACACACATGTTTAAAAGCCAAAAAGTGTACAAAAGTATCTCAAACTGGATATTGTTGAGAGACTGTGGGCAAAGGTAACACAAGATGACATTGATTTCTTCCAGTGGATTTAATGAAGATATTTCTTGATGAGGATTGCATGGATTGTGTTAACAAAGGCATGACTCCACATGAATAGGCTTGTGGAAACACTGGTATGCACATTACATAGATAAATAAATTATGAACTGTTATGGCGGTGAGTAGAACAGGTACTGTTGAAATCACTCAGTACGTTTTCACCACACAACAAGCATTCAGCACTAGTAGACCCAGTATGTACACATTATGGCTGAGGATGTTTTGTGGCAAGAGAGAAAGTAGCAGAGGAGCTGTTTACAAAAAAAAACAATTAGAGAGAAAGAGTGAATGCCCATTACTAACATTAGGAACACCCTGCAAGATTTATTTTTTTCATTACAGAATCTATCAATACAATAATTGTATAAATGGTGGGAGTCTAAATCTCTACAGAAATAGGTGGAAGTTGGGATGTTCCTAAGAGGTCTGAGAATAATGATAACCCCGAGCTGTGAATACCTCAACCCATTACTGATCAAGGTGGGTGGAACACAATAATGCAAGCTACCAAGGAGTGTTGAAAATACTTATTAAGTATGCAGAAATTGACAGAATAAGCCTGCTAAAAGCAATGGAAACCATAAAAGAAAATATTGCAAAGGATACTGATACTGAGACAATTTCTAAACGTACTAAAGAAATGCAAGAAAGGCTGAAGAAGCATGAAGACAAGATACAAATAGAAAAAACAAGGATGTTCGAACATGATCATTTGGATTACAAAAGTGGTTAAATATATAGGTTTGCAAAACAATTTGAACACTTAAGGAAGGAGAGACTAATTGACCACAATTGGACAAGCTAAGAGGTCTCCTTGAGTGACATCAGCTCAGATGTAAGTTCAGATCCGTATCAACCCAGTACAAGTAGTGGCATGGAAGTCCATTCCCAACCATCAATTTCAGAAGAGTTTTGTTTTTTAACATTGGCCAGAAGGGCCAACCATTGACCTGGGGGAGGCAGAGGAAACACAAAAGGCAACAAATAAGACAAGGTGAAGGAAAAGCAAGTACAGGAGACTCCAACACGAGGCAAACGAGAAGCATCAAGAAATGAACACTGAACCTTGCACTGTAATTAATATGACAGAGGCTATTTTGTCATTAGCCGAGACACAATTATTAACTCTTTGGCTGTCCTTCTGTCAGGAATAAAATTTTTATTATGTACAGTCAAGGGTAGTTGTATATTTTTCCTCAGGAAACTTAGGCTTATGAAACACTTTGAAGAACGTAAAAGGAAAGGTCTTGATCCTAGAGCCAAGCCTCCCAGTAACCCAGAGGATGAGAGTAATTTACTGGTTGAGGATGTAGAGCTCTATAAACAGCTGTTAGATTTGAAAAAATGAAAATAGTGAAGAAGGGATGGAGTCCTCAGAATCTCTGGAGCTTATGATAGGGTGGATCTGTCAGCAGGGAACGGCTCCCATTTTAGAGCTAAATCTTCTTTTTCTTTGCTGTGAAACATGATAACATAAGCCTCTTCTCAAAGGCTTTGGTTAAAGATTTGAAAGTTTTGTATGAGAAGAAAAAAGTGCCTAAGTATAACAACGAAAAGCAGAAAGAGATCAATACACTACTAATTAAACTATCAAATGATGTTGGCTGAGTGATAAGAAAGGCGGATAACAGTGATAATGTTGTCCTGTGTTCAAGGAAATGGTATTTAGAGGAAGCATAACAGAACTTGAATGAGAGAGTTGTGTTGTAAAATTATCACAATGAGACAATGCACTGATACCATAGAGGAATTTCAGAGAAAGCTCAGGGGATGGCATCAAATGAATGATGATGACTAATTGAAGTTTCTGAAAAACTCCTCTCTCATTTTCTGTTTAATACTGAAGATCCACAAGAATACCGCTAAACCTCCTGGGAGACTCATCATTTCTGCACAAGGTAGTTTATTAGAGAATACCCCTAAATTCATTGATTACTACCTGAGACTTTTTGTCTCGAGCCTCCCTTCATACTTAAAAGATTTGACTGACTTTCTAAAAATGATTTTTGTTGGTGAGTGGGAGAAGGACATTTTAATGATGACACTTAACGTCACATCCCTTTACACGAGTATAGTCCGCAAGGATGGATTCAGGACCACAAAACATTTCTTGAAGGCAAGACCAATAAGTTCTTTGAACATAATGCAATGTTGATTGAACGATTAAGTGTTGTTTAAGGAAGGGCATATTTTTCTGTGGTGGGCATATCTTTGAACGAAGCAGCGTACGGCGATGGGCACCTGCTTTGCCCCCAGCTATGCTAATTTGTGTATGGGCTGATGGGAGGAGCAGGTGGTCTTTTAGCAGTTGTTACGTTTCATTGATGATCTGCTTGTAATCTGGAAGGGGAGAAGGCATCTGCAGAGGAGTTTGTTACAGTCATCAATAACAATAATGTGAATTTGGAATTTACTAGTAAGACCAGTGAAACCCAGAGTGAATTCCTTGATGTAGCACTAACCATCAAGGATGGAACAATCCAGACTAACGTCTATAGGAAGCCCACTTCAGGCAACAGTATTTTACATGCCTCTAGTTGCCATCCTGTGATCTTTAAAAATAAAATACCAAATGGGGAGTACCCAAGAGCACAGAGAAGTTGCAATCTGTTCAAAATTTCAAAAACACAAATGCAGAAATGACTGCAAGGTTCATACAAAGAGGGTATAGTAAGAAGGTACTAGACACAACATTTTCAAGGCATTCACATTCTAACACGAGGAGGTACTTTTTAAGACATATCCAAAAATAAGCACTCTGAATGTAGAACTGTGCAATTCATAGCAACATATAGTGCAGATCATTTGAGTTTCAGGAAATTGTTGCAGAAACATTGCCACTAATTTCGGGGTGACAATATTATTGGTGATCTGATTAGCACTAAACCTTTAGTCACCTATAGGAAACCCAAGTCTTTTAAGGACAAACTAGTGGTAAATGACATCAGAAGTGCTAACACTGGGTGGCTCAAACCGAGAACTGAATACAACATTTTATTCTCATAATTGTTAAAAATGGTACCTGTTTAGTGAGCCTGTATGATCAGGTCTTCTTTATGGATTAAAAAAGGGTGTATGAATTGGTAGTTTTGCTGTTCTGTATAAGGACAGAAAACTGTGCTTTAGATTTATTGCTGTTAAGAGGGTTAGAGACTGCTTATTTTCAAACTTACAAGGGCAAATGATATGTATGGAAAATAATGTTGCTTAAACTTACGTTCTGATTCTTTAAATTGGAACGAACTGTAAGGCACACTGGGCCGTGACACTTTCTGATTTGTGGCTTCACTGATTTAATGTAGTCAAAAAGCTTTTTCATCACTGGTCACTAATTCTGTGTGAAGACAGAAAGCCGTTCTTTAATTTTGTATCCGTATACTTAGTGAAGGCAATTGAAAAAAGAATTCCACAAAGTTATATTACAAGGCTTACATTCGGGTTGTTTCTGTTCCTAAAACCCGAGTGAATGAGAGGTGCAGCGGGCCATAACTGTTTGGTGTAGTGAGCTGGGTTGATTCAATGTTACTGCTTAGCGGTCGCGTTCCATTTATGTTTTGTTCAAAGATACTGCAAAACAAATCAAATGGGCACCTGGTCAGTGAAACAATGTTACAGCGTAAGAGTTCAATCAATCAAAAAGCTACCACAGCAGAGTTTACCTCAATGTTGCTGTGTTTTCTTATGGCGTGGTAAATCCTTGCGTGCTGCTACAGAGCGCATTTCCAGTTCAACTGTCTTAAGACCTCCCCATGTGCCGGTGCATTCTGGGATTCGTAGTTTGCCAAAAGTTCCTCAATCCAGTGTACATTTTTGGATCGGAAATTAGTGGCAATTTGTATTTCAAAACATCAAAGTCTTGAAGCTGATATTATTAAAGAGATCCGTTCTTGAACTTCTGGATTATGTTGTGGTCATTTAGAACTGTTTTCATGGATATAGATATGAAAAGGTCAGTTCACTAACAATTATAATCAGATCAGGACATTGAGTTATGCATTGAAGTTTGAAGTTACCTTTTAACAATTTCTGACATTTCATTGAGCCCATACACTGTGCTAATAAACTTGAGAATAAAATATACCTTTTCTCTTAGGAGTGCTGTTTCAGTATCTCCTCCTCTTAAGTTGGGCTTTATGACACTTAGAACTGTCCATCTGAAGTCTCGTTCACTATGATTCTTTTCCAAAAAATGGCTGCCCATCGGGGCAGTGGCTACTTTTGTTTTGATCCTCGATCTGTGTTGCACCAGCCTTTGTATGATTTCTTGATTTGTTTTTCCGATGTACAGTTTTTGGAAAGGACATAACACTGCTTATATAACATTTTTGTTTTATAATGAGAGAAATGTTTCTGCGTACATCTGATGTTGCGATGTACAAATTCAGAACCTTCAATTGTTGTGTCGCGTACTGAGCAATTCCCACACTTGTGATGTCCAACAATGGGTTTCAGATTCGACTGAGATAGTAAATGTATTTTCTTGGGCGTGGGAGCAATGTCCCATGCCCAAGTGGTTGCTCCATGTTTTTAAGCAGGTGCCAGTTTTGAAGTATGATCTGGTGGAACTTATTCGTATGGGGGACTGAATGTGGAGACACAAACCAGCTTGTCATCAAGTTGCTTTTCCTTCTTGGTTAATGAGCATTTTCTTGGTGTATAGTGAGCTCTTTTCGTAGCATGCTTCAGCAGCTGCGTCCGGTACCCAGAATTTTTTTTACTGATCTTGGAAACTCTTGCGTGTACAGCATAGACCTCTTGGCATGTACAGTTTCTTCTTATCCTCAGCAGTTTTCTGTATGGTAGGTTGTCCTTCAGACTGTGAGGGTGGACGCTCTTGTAGTGCAGAATTGTATTTTGATCTGTTGGTTTCTTGTGTAGGGTTGTAATCAATGTATTTTGATTATTTATAACTTCCACATCAAGAAATGCAAGAGTTTTGTAGTCTTAGTGAGGGTGAATTGAATATTGGGATGTCTGAAGTTAATCCACTGAAAACAACTATACAATTCCTGTTCTGTGCCTTCCCAGATACACCAAATGTCATCTATGTAACTGTACCACTACTTCAGAGGTTCCCAATGTGGATTAATATTAAAGATGTATTTGTCCTTGAATCTTGCCATGTACAGTATGGCCTGAAGGTGATATTAAGAATATTGCAAACCATCTTGATTTCGACTTGGGATGTACAGTGAGTAGTGGGTAAAAATACAAATCAAGGTTCACTCTTCTATTACAAAGTGATAATGTAATTGGTATGTTTCAAAATGTGGTTTTGAAAATGTTAAAAGATGTAATGTGTGAAGATAATTTGAATAACGAGGAAAGACATGCATTAAATGAGTTGAGGTCAGATAAATCTATAATTGTGAGACAGGCCGACAAATGAGACAATGTGGTTTTTATGAATTTTACTGATTATCATGCTTATCACTCAACTCCACATTAACACATAGCCACCATTCTGTTAGAACAGAAGGCATAGTGCCTTGGCTCCAAACCAAGGCTAGTGGAAACATAGACAAAATCCACACAGTGCTGCCAAATCTTTTGCAGGATTTGTGCATGTGCATGTGCATCATGAAGAAGGCATTTTAGAGGGAGTTTGTTATTCCCCTTCTTAAAGTTTGGGACACCTCTAGCATATACGTATTGAAGGGTGCGACCAGGGATCGTGGTTGCTATACCAGAGGATGATTGGATAAAACACTTTTCTGGCATTTATTCTCTTCTAATATTTACATTAGATTCCACCCAGGCACTTAGACCTAGTAATTATACAGTTTTAAGACAAGCTTCCACAATTACCCCAATTAGTTTGGAGAAAGTTAACTGTGCAATAAATGCAAGGGCGTAAAGGCCACTGGTCGCGGCGCTATTCCAGTGGACCTGTATAAAGTCAACATTGCTTTGTGGGGACCCGTATTAACTGTGGTCTTAAGGAGCTGTTGCAATATAGGTTTTCTCCCCACCAGGGTGGAATCGATAATAGTACCGATTTATAAAAAAGGGGACCGCCACAACCCTGCCTGTTATAGGCCAATTTCACTGCTCAACTACTAAGTAAAGATAGCGGGACTTAAAATTTTAAATAGGCTTCAAGATTGGACAGAATCCAAGCGTATTTTGTCTGATCTTCAAAACGGGTTCCACACTGGGGGAGGGACATTAGAACAGGGCCTCAATAGGAGCATGTTATTGGGGAAATATACTAAGATTAAGGGAGGGAACTTATATGTGGTATTTGTAGATCTGTCCTCCATTCCTGACTGTGTCAATCATTCTAGGTTATGGACAATTATGACTGACATAGGAGTGTAGACATCGATCAGTACTTTCCTTAGAGATTTGTATATAGGTACAAAAGCCAGGGTCAGATACAGGATCATGGGGACATTTTCACAGCCTTTCAGTGTGGAGGGAGGGGTGAGACAGGACTGTGCTTAGCTCCTTTTCTTTTTTCATTATATAAATAAATTAGACACAACTCTGACTTTACACCCTAAAGATTTGGCTCAGGTGGGCCATCAGCCTGTGCCTGCCCTTCTCTACACCAATGATACTGTTTTATTGGACCACACCTCTAATACCCACCATTCCGTACTTAATAATTTTGTCAACTTCTTGCAGGATCTCGATCTGTGAGTGAATCAAACGAAAACATATATAATGAAGTGCGGTAGGAAAATTGTCACTAGTCGTTCCATTAAAATATTGGACACCACCATAGAATTACAAACAATTTTTCATATCTGGGAGTCTTATTTGATAATGAAGACATGTGGAATCACGCTATCTTGACTACGGCACTATTATTTAGAAGTGCCTGTACACCCCTACGAAATTTTGCAATAGGTTGGATACAAACCCCCCAAGAAATGCTCAAGATTTATAAAGCTAAATGTTTTAGTATAGCATTATATGGGGCGGGCATATGGGGGCATGCAAAATGTACGGCTCTACAACTGGTGGAAAATGAGTTCTTGCGATATCTGCATGTCACACCCAGAAGCGCTTCTATGTTTAACTGCCATGCTGAATTGGGAACCTCCTTCCTCACTGATTTAATCAGGATTCAACCAATCTTACTCTGGCATAAAGTTTGGACATCAGAATACACCACCTTAACTGTCTAAAATAACCCTGAATCTCTAGTAGTAATTAGTAGGAAAGATCTAAAAACCAAATGCATTATGCATCTAGAGAATATAAAGTTGACTGCAAAATTAATAAAACCCACTGTTTAAAGAAATCAGCTTATTTTAACTAGCTATGACATGATATTGTACTTGAAAGTTGTATCCAACTCAAGGCACAGGTTTGGTCTGACCCGTTTTAGAATGGATACCTTTCACCGGATCGTTAGTTTCCCTGAACCTAATGACTGGTCTTCAAACCTAGGTAATTGTCCCTGTGATAATAAAACGATATAGAGTACTATGCATGTCATACTTTTTTGTTAATTTAAAAAAAAGTGGAGGAAACGTTATATTGTAAGTCTTCTAAAGCCTTTACAGTGTACAATCATTGTCCACTATCAATATTTGTTGTAGAATGTCAAGTTTTTTATGGGCCACTTTCTATGCTAGAAAGGATATTTTGGCAGATGATAGGATTAATTCTGTATGATAATTGATAACTGATTAACTGACTAATGATGTTTTATCAAGTTTTTATTATTCTATGTGACACATATTTTAAAATATGGATTTTAACAAAAATGTCAATAACGTGTTTTTATGATCTACAGTAAGATACTTGATTAGGAATGTATGGCAGACCATGAGCTGAGGTTCCTAAACTTCTTTCTCTCTTTTCTCAATGTCTCAAATCGATTGGACAATACTTAGGCGGGGTGACTTCAATGAGGACTGACATGATTGATGAATTCTTAAATGAAGTGAAATTAATTGATTTTAATATGTACAGTTGTACTTCTCACTGTATTTTTATGTACTTTTCTTGATGTGCTTTTATGGTCCAATTTATTTAGATTGAATAAAGTTGGTACTTGAGTTGAAGGGTGCGACTTTGGGCTTCTCGCTGTCCCACGCAGATACTTTGTGAAAGCTTGTGCCAGCCCAACAGGATGTTGCATTATTCCTGGAATCAGACAAGTGAAGCAGGTTAGCGCTCTGGGCTACCACTTTACGTAACCGTGTGTGAAAACAGCAGTGTGCCCTTGTACAGTGTACTTAAGTAGGAAAATTTGTAAAATCAGGATTCTGGTTCTCTGGGCATATTGAAAAGTAAACTGTGATATTAACATTATACACATTTTTTAGAAGCATTGAATCATTTGACCCAGTTCGATTTATTGCTTCCTTTCCATTGCCCCACCTCTAGCGGGCTAGAGACACGCTGAAACAGCGACTCCTTCGCTGCAACGAGCAAACCCCTGACAAACAATTTCCCGCCGCCATTTACGGCGAGGAAGCAAGGCCACGCCTACCTGAGGCCACGCCCACCCCCCTCCCTAACCCCTTAAAACAATGTGCAATTACCGGACGCGCAGCGGACGGGCGCAGCGGGCGCGCCGTCAGCGCGCCGAAGGCGCGCCAAAGGCAAGCCCGTCTGGGCCCGTCCGGACCCGGACGGCCCTTGGCCCCGTTACTCTGCCAGGTGACCCTCAGGAGCGAGTGATGTATACAGCTGACACATTACGAGCCCTGCGTCCTAAAACCACCTTGCCCTGTTACCACACGGTTACGGAAGGTAAGATCTTTTCGACCTGTCCACATTGCAATCCAGTCCCTCCCCCTAAAAGCACTACACCGGCCTTGAAAGCCGGGCTTCTCAATTGCCGCTCCCTTCCGAAACACGCCACCGAAATAAACCTCCTAATCCATGATCATGATTATGACCTAATGTTCCTTACAGAGACATGGCTCTCGGATTACACTGATCCGGATGTCGTCGCAGCTCTCCCCACAGGCTATCTCTGCCAAACGTTAAATAGACCTAAAGGGAGGGGAGGCGGGATAGCCATAATCCACAGGCAACGATATGCCTGCAGGATGACGAACGCTGACATTGAGGATTGTGAGTGCGGCCAGTTTTCCATCCAAATCACTCCAGCCCTCACTGTGGTGGGGCTTCTGACCTATCGTCCCCCTGGGGCCCCTGGCAACTTCCCCAACTCTTTAGTTGAAGCCATCTCTCAACTAGCCTCCTCCACCTCTAACTTTCTGTTATTAGGTGATCTTAATTTCCACTTCCTTGACCCAACGGATCGTGTGGCCGTGGACATTAGACACGACCTTACAGCCTTAGAGGTAGGTCTGATGAACAACGAGCCCACCCACGAGAAGGGCCATCTATTGGATCCCATCTTTTCCAATATTCCAACGATGACCACCGATCCTCCGGTGGCCCTCCCATGGACTGACCATTTCCTGGTCCCCTTTTTCTGGGAAACCCCCAGGTCTAATCACTCTATTCCTAAAACCCAGGTTACTGATCGCCAATGGCATAAATTGTCATTGGATATTTGGACCCGTTCTCTGACCGAGTCCACCCCTAATCTTTCCTCGGACCCAAATCTGGCCGATAAACAATTCAGTGACTGGATTACGTCGTCTCTGGACACTCTGCTTCCAAAAATTACCACTCTTAAGCAACCTAAAAAGATATCCCCTGCTCCGTGGTATACTCCAGAGCTTAAAACCTTACGGCAAGAATGTAAGAAGACCGAACGCTCATGGAGACGTGAGAAAACAGGAGCGAACAAAAAACTCTACTCTATTTCTCTCCTCAATTATAAAACCGCGATCCGGATTACCAAAAGCGTGTTCTTCCAGGAGAGAATAGAGAGAGCAGGTGGCTCCGGAAAGGAATCATTCGCTATCCTGAAAGAACTTTCAAAGCCATCAGTACAAGACCATGGACCCCCCTCTGACCCTACAGCCGATCAAGAGAAATGCCAACAATTGGCTAACTTTTTTCAGGACAAAATCCGATTAATCCTGGATTCAATTCCTCCCTTGCACCCAAGGGAAGAAACCGTTTCTCCACATTCGACTTTTCCCACCGGCCTATCCACATGGGGCCAGTTCACCTCAGATGAAGTGCGAACAACGCTTAACTCTATGAAAAGTGGTTCCCCCAGAGATCCTGCACCTCTTCGGATTCTTAAAGAGGTAGCCCCCTCCATCATCCCCGCTCTCACTCAGTTGATCAATACATCACTTCAACAGGGAGTTGTGCCCCAGAGTTGGAAGAAGGCAGTGGTAAAGGCCTTATTAAAGAAACCCACCCTGGACCCTGATAACTTGGCGAATTATCGGCCCATTTCCTTACTCCCAGGAGTAAGTAAGATCGCGGAAAAACTTGTCAACAAGAAACTCTCCGAGTATCTAGAAGCTAACAACAAGCTAAAAAACTCCCAGACGGGCTTTCGACCAGGTCAGGGCACGGACATCGCCCTCCTGGCAGCGGTAGAGGAAGCTAGAACGCTGCTAGATGGTGGAGGATCAGTGGCAGTGATCCTCCTCGACCTTAGTGCAGCGTTCGACACCGTGGACCACCAGCTCCTCATCGAAAGACTGGCAAAAGTTGGTCTAGAAGGCACAGCCATATCCTGGCTCTCATCCTTCCTGTCACAACGATCTTATCAGATCTGGGAGAAAGACGCCCGTTCCTCCGAAATGCCCCTCCAATGTGGTGTGCCTCAGGGCTCCTCCCTTAGCCCTACATTATTTAACATATATATGTCCACATTGGAGGAAGTCATCACCCCTTTCGGAGTGAGTGTCATCAACTATGCTGATGACACACAATTAGTGGTGTCTTTGTCCCACCCTCAACATCAGAAAGCCGATCTTCTTAACTGCCTCACTCAGGTCCATCACTGGATGAACACATCAGCGCTAAAATTAAACGGGGCAAAAACCGAGGTCCTTGTACTCGGCCCAAAAGGATCCTTACTTCCTTTGGACATGTGGCCAACATGTCTAGGTCCCCCCCCAGACCCAAAGACAGAGGTGAAAAGTCTGGGTGTCTGGATCGACTCGGAACTCTCCTTCGCCCCACAAGCAAAAAAGGTCGTAGGGACCTGTTTCGGTCTGCTAAAATCCCTGAGGAAGGTCCTGCCCCTTCTTCCTCCGAAATCGCAAAAACTCTTAGTCCAGGGTCTTATTATATCAAGACTGGACTATAGTAATGCGATCTATTTGGGTGCACCGGAAGCAACATTGACTAAATTGCAGAGGATCCAGAATACCGCTGCTCGGATCATTACCAACACCCCGGCCAGATCATCGGCCAAGCCTGCCCTTAAATTCCTGCATTGGCTCCCCATAAGGGAGTGAATTAAATTCAAAGCCCTGTGCTTGGTGCACAAAACCCTGAACAACCAAGGCCCGCCAATTCTCCGAAACTTCATTACCCCTTATAGAGCCACAAGATCCCTTCGTTCTAATGCAGAAAACCTTATCAATGCCCCAAGGTTTAGGAAAGCACGGTCAGGAGGAAGACGGTTCTCGGTCCATGCGGCCCGTCTTTGGAACTCCCTCCCGCGAGATCTTCGTTTGGAACCCCAATACCTCCGTTTTAGGAAACGATTAAAGACACATCTTTTCCCTTAGCCCTTATGCCCTGCCCGTAACTCAGTCCTCAGTCATGTCTCTAAGGTTCCTCAGCGCTGGGATACTTTCGGGTGACTACGCGCTTTATAAAAATAAATAATAATAATAATAATAATAATAATAACTGTAGGTGCACATGGAAAGTCAGAGCAAGTCTGTTGCTATCCAAGCTATCCGCAACGCCAAGGGCAATGCATTTTGCTTAGAATGTGATGTAATTGGCTTCGCACATATAATGCTGAATAATATTTTCTTTCTGATGAGCTGTGTGTCACATCACATTTCAATTTTTCCCGCATTCACTTGCCGTCACAGAAGGTATTTGACATTTGTTTTACAAATTAAAATGTTCCTTAGCATGACATAGCTGTGCTCTCAAGTGGTCAATTTGATTCACTGCATGCATGTTTCCACTCAAGCTATTATGTGTTGATTTATGCTTCACAAACCTAAAAATCAGTACAGAGTTGCAACAACTCAGCTGGCTTGCGGAACTCAGCTGAATCAAGCAGAGTTTCTCAATAACTCTGTGGAATGCTGAGCTCTGCCTAGGCCAATTGTAAACTGCCAATTTGTCCTGGCAAAATAACAGACCCACAGAACTTCAATGGGGAGTAATTTTGGCTCCAGCTTGGCAGAGCTGTATGTGGGAGCATTCGAGAATACCAATATCTGCAAGGAGGACAACCCTTGGTCCAACAACATCAAATTCTGGTGGAGATTTACAGTCGATGTCCTAGTGATCTGCTGAGGTGATGAGGATTTGGTCAAGGAGTTGTTAGATTGGCTGAACAGTAGGAACCCTCTACTACATTTTACATCCACAATAACAAAAATGGAATTGCCATTTCTAGACCTTCTAATAGAAACCAAAAACGGAAAACTGTCCACATGGGTCTACCATAAGCCTACAGAACGAAACTCTCTCCTCTCTTTTGAGAGCTTCCACCCAAAGGCACTAAGGGAAAATCTACTGGTGCGGCAATTCTTCTGTCTGTGGCACAACTGCATGGATATTACCACCTTCCACCAGGAAGCTGACCTTCTGGCGGAAAAACTACAAAACAGGGGATACCCCAGAAGAGTGGTAAAGAAAGCAAGAAAGAGAGCTGTCAACACCAACAGGGACAACCTCTTTGAGAAAGTGGAGAAGCATACCATGAACAAACCAGTATGTGTAACTCATTTTAACAAAGCCTCGCACCATATCAAAAGAGTCATCCTAAAAAACTGGCGCATATTGAACTCTAACAGGTTGGATGTGGAAAAACCTTTATTCTCATTGAAGTAAAGTGCCAATTTAAAGGATATCCCAGTCCATACAAGATCCACAACATCCGGATGCAAACCGACAGATACACAACATCCGGGTGCACTACCTCCGGTCACAGGACACACCAGATGTGGCTCATGCGATGTATGTCATCTAACAAAAAACACAAAAAATTGTGGAAGTGGGATTACAATCCCTCTGGGAACAAAGGACACATACAAATTGTAATTCAGACCATGTCATCTACCTCATTAATGGCCTCTGTCAAAAGCAATATGTGGGCATGACAACACAGAAAGTGAGAACACATATAACGGAGCACAGGAGCACCGTTAGGTGCAAAAGAATCAATACCAAACTGACAAGACATTATCTTGAGAACAACCAGACGGAAAATTACCTAACATGGACTGTTTTAGAGAAACTGAGATTCTACTTAAACTCAGGGGACAGAAAGAGATGACTCCTACTCATGGAACGAAAATGGGTATATAGACTGAAGAGCCATATCAACGAGCTGAATGATGATATTCCGTGGAACACAATAGACAGATAAAAGCATTGGAATCTTGATCCAACTAACCGCCCACTGACATATGCATGAGGTATTTAGTGACATATGAGACATATAACCCTAATTTCACAAATTAACTGCCACCCAAGGGCGCGAGTGCTTCCCCAGGGTTGGAAAGCATTTTCTTAGAAATAACCATCCCAAATAGTACACAAATACATCTGTATGTTATTTAAAGGGGATGGAAATGTAAGAAGCAACAGCCGGCTGCACCTGACAGTGTAAATTATACCCCCCTGACAGTACATATGGAGGACATATACACTACCCTTTCATCTATTAATAGTTACCATCACCTTTATGCAAGGGGGAGCCATGGGTGGTTTTATTGATAACTAAGTCCCTCTAAAAAACTGCCCTGAGGGAAGACTTTTTTTATACACATTGTTTAATTTCCATAAAGCATATTTAGCATACGATTTTGTTCCCCTTCGATGTCACACGGGGAGGTTAAGGGCTTGAAAAAAATTACAACCAATCTCCATTCAATACCTGCCACAAAGGGAGGGTGGCCCTGGTAATGTAGACTGGGTGCTTTCTAATTTGTAAGCAAGGTAAACTAATAAAGTTTGAAGAGACATCGGGGACAGAACAGTAAGCTATGCCACGCTAAGGTCTGCATGGTTACCCTGAAGAGCGTTGTGGCGTTGCGGTCACGTAACGGGAGGACGTTCTGTTACTTCGTCACGTGACCGCAGCCCCTTCCGCACCTAGAGACGCCTTGCTCGTAAGCCGATTGTTCTACACAGCGGGTACGGGACAAGAGGTCCAGCGGAGCACCACCCTTGAAGTAGTAAGGAGTTGCAGGGTAGGGCACCTTGCGAGGGGGGCCGACTGTAACCGAGAGCTTCTTTTATGCATAACTGTTAGGAAGCCTCTAATTTTAAAGGCAGAGAGCAGTAAGGGGACGCTTTCACAAAACAATGACATGCTTGGAAACGTTAATCATGATTGTGGGGTGATTTGAATTTTTTAATATACACTGCACATGCCACCGAGGTCGATACGGGACCATTTTACTAACGTATGAAATGTCACAATGTGACTGACATTGGCTAATGATCAAGGGGTGATTTACAAAATGCATATACTACCAAGGTCACTATTGGTCCTTGATCCTAACCTATTAAATGCGACCAACACTGGCTAATGGCCCTACAGTTACTAATTTATGGCAAGCGCGGGGTTATTCTGAAAGGGTCAGTAGGCCTTTCTTGATCCTAACCTATGAAACACGACCAATATTGGCTAACTGTCCAACAGTTACTAATTATGGCAAGCACGGGCCTATTTTACAAGGGTCAAAAAGCAATTTTTAAAGCAAATACGTGCTTGGAGTAACCTTACTCATGATTTTGGGGTGATTAAGATCACAATGCATAGACTTCCGAGGTTATATATAGACTGTGTTCCTAACCTATGATTTATGACCAACATTGGCTTATGGTCAAAAGTTTAGAAATTTACAACAACCTGGGGGCTGGTTCACAAGGTGCACAAGGCCTTAACCTGGGTGGCTAAGAAAAAAACCTGGATGGGTTTTGGACAGATCAGACATAGATGATAGCACACTGCTATCCTGAAAACGTATTTTTTACATGTTTTTATCCCCCCCCAGAGTGTGACTACAGGGGGGCTCTTCCTTTTACTTGCCAGTTTAAGCATGAGCACATATAAACTCATTGAGTTGAGTCTTTTGCTACTTTGGATGTGGGAGCATTACAAGAGCGTGAGGGGCAGTTGCCCAACTAAGTATGAATCAACCAAAATGAAAGGACAAGCTTACGTGATATATCCGACAGGGACACTAAACGAAATGGCATAGTAATTTCATGCCCTGCCTGGATATAGAGGTGGTACATACGTACCATAATTATTGATTATACACATTATAATAGAACGTTAGATGGGTACTTGGAGTGAGAAAGGTTGTTTTTCACGACCTGTCTCTGCCGCAGGAATTATTGACTTTACTCATTTTTCACTTTTCACCCACAGATTAACCGAAGTATGTTACTGAGGGTGTCCCTCTCTCTCTGAATGACTGGTTCCGGGGATTCCTAATTCAGGGTACAGAGGTATCATAAGATACTGGGATCTGAAATGTCCTGATTTCTGTTGTGACCTAAAATTGTGGGCACGTGACACACAGCAGAAACATGTTGACAATTTGGCAGTAAGGAGGGGTGAAGGAACTCCTAATACTTTCCTGTCACCACCATCCGTCACGTTTTTAATCCTAGTCAGTGGGTCTAGGAATAAATTGGTGCACAAAGATATCACTGAACTAGTTTTAACCTTCACTGCACTTTTTCATTCAGTGATCCCAGACTCATTACCTATATTATTTTCATGTTTGTATTGTCTTCCCCTCCCTTTTGCTCCACCCCAGGCATTGGTCTGCACAGGGGTGTTTTGAAGCAAGCCCAATGATGAAGCATGTCTCAATTTTGTGAGTGAGGGCAGTATTTTTTCACAGAGCACGTGCCACCTCTTTCAAACTCTACACACTACTCCTCTCTGTGTGCGTTAAAATAACTCTTTTGCCAGGCCTAAATGTCCCTTTTTAATATATGTATGTCACCCTAAAGTAGGCCTGGAAGAGCCCCTAGGGAAGGGTATGTTGTATTTAACAAGTTGGACATGTACTTTTAAGTTTTACAAGTCCTGGTAGTGAAAAATCCCTATATTCATTCTTTACTACTGTGAGGCCTATTGATCCCGTACGAGAACATTGGGTTGCCTTACTACATTTAATAACTAATAACATTTGTTTGGGAACAGGAAGAAATTTCATATTTGAGCTCTTTAGAATTGCAATTTATATTCCTTTTTAATGGTAAAGTTGGATTTGAAGGCACAATTAAAAAAATGTCACTTGTAGAATGCTGTCATTTTCTTGACCTAATTATTTGGTGCCTGGAGTCTGTGCCTCAGGTCACATGACTATGATTAGCAGGGCAGTTGGCCTTTGTGAAGACAATGGGGGATTATGTGTTGACATGATGGCCAATCCTGCCAGGATGTGTGAGGTGGAATTGTCCCCATGCCCCACTTTCATTTGATGAGCTGCCTCAGCACATTCACAAAACACTTCACACTAGCCTTTTCTCACCCCACACTCCTGGGCAGGGGGGAAGGAAATTCCTGAACCATCTGTGGGGTCATACTCTAGAAGCTTCTTCCACTTCAGAACTGGCACCAGGTATAAAAATAGGGCCCTCAGTACCACTTGCCAGTTCACCCCTGGACTTGTGGAGGACATCCAAAAGTCTTACCCTGAACTTCAGTGGGCTGCCCAACTGCTTAAGGGCTGCTTTGTACTAAAAAGGACTGCCCTATGATTACCATGAACCCTCAGAGGACTGTCATGCTGCTGGAGGACTGCTATGCAGCTTGAACCCAGGTCTACCAGAGTGATTTTAAGGGATAGTTGGCTGCCCTCCTGTTTTGAACGACAGGGACACAAAAAGCTCCAACAGTGTCAACCCTGCACCTGTACCCTGCTTGAAGTGAGTCCTATCATCCAAGTGGTGCCCAACCAGTCCTGAACCCTTGGAAGGAGTGCTAAAGGTGCCGAAGATACCTAAATCCAAAACTTGAGACCAGAATGTACCTCCTGCCGATCTGTCCAAAGTGCATCTCCAGTCTGCATGATTTTGCGATGGCTTCTACTAGGTTTTTCTCTGCAGCAGCAAATCCTGTTCAGCAGCTCCTTGCAGAAGGGTTACCTGGCCTTGTGGAGCCCTGATCTACTACAGCCTGCAGCTTTGTCCTGCTGGAGATTTTTTATTCCCAAAAAGGGACTCGGGGCCTTATTATGAGTTTGGCAGTCTGACCGCCATAGGACCGCATCCGCACCCACCAGCAGCCCACGGCACTGGCAGTCCGAATACCACTGTATTACAAGTTGATCATGGGGCCAGCAGTGTGGAAGCGGTGACCTTGCAGTGCTGATGAGCACTTTTTACAAATATATCGATGCCTGTGTGTGCATTTCAACTACATATGTGGTGGATGCACACATATGCATGATATATGTGAAAAAATACCATTTACCCGTTACCGGAGTCCAGCCCACATGTGGGCAGTCCTGGCAATGGGAATATGGTTTGAAAAGTACTCACCTGTAAATCATGGCACACAGGGTCATAATCCATGGCCTGAAGATCCTGCTGTGAAGTGGGAACCTGGAGAAAGGGATCTACTTTGGAATCTGCCTTGAAGAAGAAGAAAGGGGTGAGTATGCACCCCACATCCTACATCGCCGCCACCTTGAAGCAGGCGGTTGGACCACCGTGGTCTGATCGTGGAACAGGCAACTTATAATATGGACAGCAGAGCAGCTCCCCTGTACAGCCCTATGGTGGCAGCCTTTCCCCGACCGCAGCAGTCTGCTGACAGTCTTGGTGGTCCAGCAGCCGTCTGAACAAAGTAACAATAATAAAAGTCAGAATGGACAAAAACCTACATCTAATCTGCCTTTGACTGCCTCCGTTCTGCTCTCCATAAAAGTCTACCCTCTCCTTCTATGCATCTGCAACCAAGGTAGCAAGAACCCAGTTTCTGAATTTTTTAAACATCCACCTCAATCTCCCATTTCACACAAATAAGGCCACTGATCACTGGAGTCATGAGAAAAATAAACTATTTAAAAAGCATTATATAGTCCTATTGCAGTATGCAGAGTCTCCCCTGAATAAAGTTGTTAACTTTGCTACAATCTCCCTCTTGAATCTTTTCTGACATGTACACACCACCCCGCCACTCTGATTTAACTAGTCTGCTATCTATTTTCCAAAATCAAAGCCCTTTCCAAATTATTGCTTATAGTAGAAGAGGTAATTCAAAAAACTTCTCAAATATTCCTAACCAAAACCTATTACTCTCTTATGAAAACATGTCTGATAGGTTAATCACAAACTACTCATCTCTCCAAGATGCTCCTGGTCTGCAGAAAGATTGCAATTCTTTTGCATACTGCATTACATCCACTGGAATTCTCTCAGTGATGCCACCAGTAGCTTCCAAGGCAGATCCCTTAGACGCTGGGCAGCTGGGCTCTTCAGGAAAGGGGGCTTCCACTAGAGTGAGTCCTAAACCCTAAGTGATGTCCTTAAGGTCCTGGGGCACTTAGCAAAGTGTTAGATTGTACTACTCCAGCCCAAACTGCCCAGGCTGGGACGAAGAAACTTTTTGCCAACTTTTCTCCGAATACCCGACAGAAGACTGGGTCCACTGTTGGGCCGAAGCTGTCGTTGTCGAATCATAGGCCAGATCCAACATTCTGTTTTTCCCTCTGAAGGAAATCTGACTTCCAAAAATGGTTAGAAGTCCAACCACCAAGGGCTTCACTGATAGCTACTCTGAGCTGAAATTGATTGACTTTTAGACCTTGCCAGGCACAGATGTCGACTTCAACAAACAGAGCTTTTCTACCGTCATTGACGACCCTCATCTTCAGCATCCCTGCCGTCATCAAACCCCGATTCTGATCCTGCTTGCCCCACCGACGAATTGTTTTTTAACTTTTTGTTTAATAACTTTATTTACTCATTTTTGGAGTAATACATTACCATTTTCAGCTTCATTACAGTCCACCAACAAATTGTTGATGACTACCTTGTCTCTAGAAAAAATGAATAAGCCCGAAAGCAATTCTGTGACCAGGACCTACCTGGGTCTTGTCTCCAACCCATGCTCCATGGCAGTTGACCCTAAACCTTACCTTTTTCCTGGTCAGGTGCAACCAGATGACTGTGGATGGTGCTTAATGCTTTTTGGTGGTGTTTGTTATCTGCAACTTTAAAAATGAATAACTCCCCTTCCCCTTACTGGATTTTTATTGTTTTGATGTCATTGTGTTCATTAAAATATCGCCTGTTTTTATAAATTGTGGTGGGGTTTTTAATTTGTTGTGTTCTTGACTTTTAACTGTTTTGGTACTTCTAAATGCTTTACACATTTTCCTTAGTTAAGCCTGTCTGCTCTGTGCCATAGCTACCAGGGAGTGAGTTCAGGTTTTAATTAATGAAACCTTTACTGGACCTAATATGGATAGTGCCATTATTATTTTGGTGAACTACCACCCACCCTAACTAATAATCCACTTTCTCACAAAATACATTGCCTTAATGAACACACACATACTCGTTTTTTTGGGTACAGTTTCAAATTATCACAACAGGTCATGCAGAGCTACTCATAACCATGCTTTTCAACTTTTTTCTCAACCTACAAGTGTGATGAACCTCTTTGCATGATATGTTAACTAGGGTTTACCATCTGTAGTTAGGCACGGATACTCTGAAAATCTGTCTGGAGCTTACAGTAAGGTGCTGTAATCAGGGAAAACATTTTGAGGTGATCTACAGACCATTGTTGCAAGTAAGAAGTATCTGTGGCACATTATGGGTTTTGACAAGTTCAGCCAATAGGACAGTAGAATGTTGCCTATAGGAGACAATGGGAACACTTTCGGTGAAATTGTGCAAAGCTGCATTATGGAACTGTCTGCATTTTTTGCATTTTGCACAGACAGACCCCCAAAACAGGGGGTTAATTTGGAAAATCTTAACTATGAGGTTTTCCAGTTGTTTTTTTGCATAAAATAGTGGTTAAAAATGAGTGCTTGGCGATATTTTTGCATGTCCAGACGTTCTACCGTGCTACCTTATTTACCGTAGTGCAAATTTTGCAGATTTAATGTCACTGTTAACACCCCTAAAGTTTTATCAATCCATGTGAGAAGTACAACCACAAGCACAGATTTTTGATCTAGCAAAAATGTATTTTCCTTCGTTATCCACGCAACCATAATACAAACATTGACTTTGCAGCAGCAAAATAACAATGAATATCACATAAATGGAGCAAAACATCTTATCTTTCTAATACTAATGGTGCAGATTATCAACACATTTGCAGTTTGCTTTATTCAACCCCCTTAACCCGTTCGCTGCCAGGCCTTTTCCCCACCCTATGCTAAGCCTTTTTTTGGTTATTTGGGTAGTTTGCACATAGGCCCCCATAAATTTGTATCCACATAAGGTATCCATGCAAAATTTACATCCCTTTTTTCCAACATCCGGGGGATTCTAAGAGTACCCAGGGTTTTTGCATTCCCCTAGAGGGGACTGAGAAGTTAGCCAAAAGACAGCAAAATTTGTGCTTTTTTGGGAAACAAGTGCTGCAGAAGAAAGCGTCTGGTTTTTACTATGGTTGGGCGGAATTTGCGCAGTCGCATTATGCAAAGTTCCGCGAAACGGTAAAAAATCTCCGCGAGCTACGCAGAATTCCGCGAGCACGTGGAATTGCTTGTTCCGCTCGTTCGCGATGAATTTTTCCTGTTTGGGGACGCTGTTTGTGTGCTCGGGGGAAATATCTTGCGAACTTGCCCATGCGGTCGCCAATTGGCGTGGCCATCTTTCTTCACTTGTCCCGCCCACTCGCGATGAGTGTTTCCTGTTCACGAACGCAGATGTCCTATGGCGCGTCCGAATGATGTGTTCGCGATTGCACACTCTTGCGGGATCCCGCGGCCGGCTACCAACCGATAGGAAAACTGGTCGGCGAACGCAGGGATCCTAGTAAGTCGCTACTGCGTGCACGAACAAACATTTTGATAGTGCGATCGCGGAATTTTCAGCAATTCCGCGTTCTACGCGGAATTGCCAAAATTCCGCAAATTCCGCGAGTGGAGTGGAATTTACCACCCAGGCCTAGTTTTTACCCTGAAAATGGCATCAACAAAGCTTTTATGGTGCTAAAATCACAATCTTCCGAGCTTTCTGTAACAGACAGACTTAAATCAGAAAAACACATTATTCAACACAATGTTGGCATTTTACTGGGACCTAGCCCATTTTGCCAAATTTTTGTGTGTTCAACCTCCTTCCAGTTAGTGGTAGAATTGGATGTGAAACCAATGATGGATCCTGGGAAGCTATACATTTCTGATAAGTAGACAAAGTTTTGAATTTAGCAAGGGGTCATATGTGTAGACCCTTCAAGGTTTTTCTATAAAAAGTAACAGTTGAAATTAAAAAATATTGAAATTGAGTTTAAAAAGAATAATTTATGTCTATGTTTTCCATCTGTAACTTCTAACTATGGCACATTTTTGAGAGCAGTATGCCGTTACGTCTGCTGGACCATTCTGGTTGCTGGAATATATAGGGCTTGTAGGTTCCCACAGGAGCAGAGGAACCCAGAGCCAATGACTGAGCTGCATCTTTCAATGGTATTTCATTGTGTACCGGGTATACAGCAGTTCATTTGGAAAAATATAAAAAGTGGAAAATAGGTATCAAGGAAACTTATGTATTTCTGAAATGGGCACAAGATTATTCAAGTTACTCAACCTGCAGATATAGTATAATTTTTATGATTTTTCAATGCCTGTGGAGGATGGAGCCCAAGGGGGAGCACCATCCAGGGCCCTGCTGAAGCTTCTGAACCTGTACACGCAGGGGATCCCTCCCCGGGCCCATACCAGCAACCAGATGGCCAGGGATGACCCAGCAACCAGATGTCCCAGGAGCCTTATTTTCGCTATGAGCCCTCATGACAGTTTGTGGGTCCCTGTGGTTATCAGGGCCTCTTATTATACACTAGATTGCATAAATGTAGCTCCCAGGGGCCATTTCTAACCTCTATGCAAATGTTTTAGTAATATTTGTGACATTTTGAGTTGTTCAGGTTCAAGAGGACAAAGTCACTTCTTCTACCCAGAGCCATGCAGCTCGAAGCTTATTCTGGGTTATTATTACTACCCATCAGTTTCAAATTGTTCATGCTTCCAACAACACAACATTTGGTCTGGAGAACAGCTACTCTTAAAGCGGTACTGCAGGAATAGCAATCATGTATAGGATAGAGTCAGTACACCCTCCAGTACTACTCTTGCTTGAAATCTATCATGAATTCAAACATATGTCAATTATTATAATGTACACATGTATATCTAAATTCACACATACAACTATAATAGTACTAGAGCTACTGAATAAACATTCCTAATTCTAAACCTATAGTTAAATTCTAAACATATTAACTGTGTTCAACTTTATAAGTAAACTCTAAGGGGCGGATTACGATGTTATGTTATGTTATTTTAAATTATAGCGCGCACGGATACTCACGAAGCTTTCTGACCGCTGTCAGAGGCTTTCCGACTAACACAGTCGGTTTGCGGTCCGACCACCCGATTACGATATCGATGGTTGGAACGTAAACCATCCTGTAATTCATATTTGGTTCCGACCGGCTATCAGAGTCTTCCAGTTGGTCCGACCTACACCGTAATCCCCTGTGGATGGAGTTTCTGGCACCAGGATTACGATGTCGGTTTCCCACAGCTTTTCTGTGCCGGCCTTTCCGACATGGAAAGGCTGTCGAAAAGCGATTTTGGGGGCCTCTAGCAGGGCCCCCTTGCGTCCCCGGTCTACGGTTGGTAGTCAAGGGGCTACATAGGGTACCCCCCTGTAAAACCCTGCACTGTGTGGCAGGCACCATAGGGTGCCTGCACAGGATGCAGGGTTTTACACACCCCCCATTTCTCTGTAGGAGCCTGTATTAGGGCCGGTTTACGGCCATGACACAAGCTCCCATAGAGAAAAGTGATTATGTGGCCGAACAGTGTTCGGTCGCATCGTAAGCAGGTGGTCGGAACCATTGACTGGAGGTCAGTCGGTCCCGAGTACGAGATGGTGTCAGTTAAAGGTAACTCCGACCAAATTCGTAATATACCCCTAAATGTAGAATATTAGATTTAAATATCACTAATAAATATTCTTAAAGGAGTATACAAATAAAGATTAAATAAAGGTGGTGCAAAAGAGTGTATATCTGAGTGCTGAGTTTAACAGTTAATTGTCCATGAATACTTGGAACATTTTAAGCGAGTCCATTAAAGTAGTTAGGCAAACATTTGTCTTGAATGGGAAATACATTTGTAAACCAAGAGAAGCCAGAGCAAAATCATTACATTGAGGCCAAATACCCATACATCCTGCAATAAAACCATGAAATTTCACAGTGGAACAGTTGGTGAGATTTATGATTTCCTGTTTTAAATCCGGATAATATTTAACTTTATTTTTGGTTTTCATAGTTCACCATGACTATTGTTGACATGAGTTTCCCTATATGTCATCCAGGACTAAACGACAACAACCTTCCGGGAAGGAAGGAGCATAGTGTCACCTGCCTATAATAAATCTGAGCGCACAGCATCTCTAAATAGTCTGGGATGGGTCTCTCAGCTGGGGAAAACAAAATAACACGACATGTAACAAGGTCAATGAAACATTTTAGTGCATACAGACGAGAATGGGTAAACAGTGGACAGAAAACAATACTTTATGGGGCCAAGAAATCTTTTTTATATGTAGGGTCCAATGTCAAAAAGATAGGACTCTGTTTTCTTTTGAATATAAAGTACAAATGAAGAGTACCTAAAGACATTTATACATATTCAAACCAAAGCAATGATCAAATAGTGTGCACAAATATATAATTACAATGAAAAAACAAATCTTCCCCCGTCGGAAAAAATAAACCACAGGAACTTTAAAATAACTTTCATCCAAGCACAATCTAAACCATCAGGCACACCAAAAGTCCATTCAAGCTACTAACTCACTATCGCAATCATACAATTAAAAAAGTCGCAGAACAAGAGCGACAAAAAACAGGTTTTGAGAAAAAGGATTTTTTTTTTTGGGAGGAAGACACCAAGGGGTGTCGAAATTATTTGGCTGGAACCCAGGTCAGGGATCAGGTAACTCAGTGTAACATATGGGAGAGTTGAAGGATAGCTAGTAATCCAAAATCTCTATATAGCTGCACGGATCGTATATATATAGTGGTAGGTTTTAAATTGAGGAGACAAATTTTAAAGTGTTGTTTCATTTATAACACAATGTAGTTTCCGTCAAGCTCAGGGCCGACTCACGTTTTGGTGAAAGGCTAGATCCCTAGCCGTCACCTTCTTCAGGGCCCAAAACGGATGCAGTACAACAAGGAACTGTTTGACACAACAGGGGACAAGGAACACCAGAGCTGTATAGTCACTGAAACTCGATAGGGTCCAAGGGTCCGCTCTAAAAGGCAAAAAGACAACAAACAATATACAGATGCTGTATGCTACAAAAAATAGTAAAATATCTAAAGTTTTCCCCAAAGGAAATCCCAACCAAAGTGGATGGAAAGAATAAGAAGATGATAAAAGTCACCAAGAGAATAAGCACCCAAGCTTAACTCGATATGGTCCGGGGTCCGCTCTAAAAGGCATAAAGACAACAAAAAATATACAGACGCTGTATGCTACAACAAAATAGTAAAATATCTAAAGTTTTCCCCAGAGGAAAACCCAACCAAAGTGGGTGGAAAGAATGAAAAGATGATAAATGTCTCCAAGGGAATAAGCATCCAAGCTTAAAAGTGCAAAGATAATAAATCACCAGTGTGCATGAATTAGAATGAAAGAACAGTTCTGAGTGTAGAGGACAAGTGAGCAGAACACATTCTGCTAAAATAGAAGGTCAATGGTACCAAAGAAACTGTTCAACATAGGCTGAAGGTGGGTGGATAGTACAATGGAAGAAAGAGGAAACAGACACAAGACCAGATGGCGAGTGCTGACTTGAACAAACTTACATATGACAGCTCTCAGATGGGGGTAAATTGGTCGACTATGGTGTACAGATATAGGTAGGTGAAAATACGTCCAACAAAGGCAGGGCTGATAAAAAAAGATGTAGCCAGATCAAGATTAAACCAAACTATAATGCAAATGCCATAGGCAGGTAACTCACACTACTATTCTGACTCCAATCGTGGAAGTCAGCGTTAAGAATGTAGGGTACGTGGGGAAAATCCAGAATATTATCTCAAAAGGGACGAGAGAAGTCTCAGCCGGAGACCAACGTATGAATAAGAATCTGGGCTTCTAAATGCAGGGTCAGGAAAATGTAGGATCCCGTAAGGAAGAATAGAAAGGAATCCTAGAGGTCGTTAAGACAGAGCCTTAGAAAAATAAAAAGAAAAGTTGGACATTAGTATCATAGTCATAAGATCTATACTTGGGTATGAAGCAATGACATAAAAGGAGTGAGAAGAACCGGCAGACTGGATGTCCTCAATATCAAGGTCTTCCTCTCATCAAGATATACTCAGCAGATAACAGGTCTAACAAGAACCAGAGACCATCCTTCGCATAAAAGTTGATAGCAAGAAAAGCAGACAGAAAATTAGATAAAAGGGGGAAACATAAGGAGAAACATACTGTGGGACTCCCAAAAAGGTACATCCAGTATTTGATCTAGTAAAACAGATGGATGCACAGACCAAGTGATATTCGAAGCAAATCAGAAATCACGGGTGAGATAAGCAAAACAAAATCAAGGTGTTAGTTCAACATAGAGGGGAAAAAATTAATAAAGATAAATAAGGCGTGTCTCTCAAATAAAAAACATGTACGAAGATCACAGCATTCTCACTTCTCCAGGAGAATGACTGAGACGAAAGGATGAAGGCGGCCCGGGGCAAAGCCCCCAACAGTGTGCGGTGTGGCCTTCGAGGTAACCTCCGTCGAACGTGGCTTGTGGAATAAACTTGGTGGCGGGATGCTCTGAAGAGATAAGGAAGCTCTTTAAGAATGGATAAATCTTGTAGGCGTCGCCAGTGACTCCAAAAGGATTTGCGTAAGCAGGGCTCTGGCAGACACAAAAAGGTATAAGTAGGAAGCCGGAAGTACGCGTCCAATAGGTGGAGTGGCTAGGGCGTTAGAACAACTAGAACGCTGATACAGGAAGCTTCAAAGCGGAAGCCAAAATCAAAAAATAATAAATGTGAAAATATTTATGTCATCCAACCACATCTTTTCGCTCTATCAATGAGAAGTTTCAAAATGTTGTAATGTCTTTTGATCCTTATGTCCTTGGTTTTGGAACATGTACCTGAAATGTGAGCAATATGTTCACAAACATCTTTAAAATATTTTCCTTTAGCAAGTGATCGATTTCTTTCTCTAGTGATGGTTTTTCTGGTGTTCAAAACATTTGCTCTTAGAATCAGTGCAGCTATTTATTAGTTTTCCTTCATCTTGTTGTGTTTCATAATCCCGAAATTCAAGGTTGGATTGTTTTCTAGATACTTTTTATTTTTTATTTGTAAACTTTTTATTGAGAACAACAAGCAGAGACATATTTTCTTGCAGCAATGTACATAATATACAACTTCTCACACAGAATAGCGGTATTAGTGCTACGTATTATACATCTTATTACAGCACAGTGCAATTCTCATCTGAATCATTTTCCAGAACAGACCAATACAATACAGGCCCAAAACTCAGTTCTAGCCTTTTAGCACCTCATTTAGTCCACTAGTCAATCGCATACCCCTGTCCAGAAGCAGTATCCCAAAGGGACTTGTAAGCGGCACACACCTTTCATTTCTGCTGCAACTGCGGTCTTCTCTTTGAAATTATGAATCAGGGCCTCATCCCCTCTTGTCCCATCTTCCTTGGAAGCTAGATAGGTTTGGTATAGACCCAAGACATTCTTAGGTCGACTATGAGGGGGAAGTAGGTCACTATAATACTCTGTTTTTGCGCTACAGTACACCATATCCTTTGACCAGCTTATCATTGTGGGGGTCGGGCCACTTGACCAACAGATCGCTACTCTGCGCTTAACCATCAGGAGCCACATGTCTACCAATTGTCTAATCGCTTTAGGTAAATGCCTGGAAAATCCCAATAGTGCAAGCATAGGGTCTGGTTTGAGTGTGGTGTCTGTAATATCTCCCAAAGTCTTAAATATTCAAGCCCAGAAGGCCACAATCCCAGGTCATACCAAGGCTAGATGGAGAAAATCTGCCGAGTGAACACCGCAACGGTCACACGCTGCTGAGTCACCATACCTGCAAAGCCTCTCTGAAGTATAAAAGACCCTGTTCAAAATTTTTAAATGATCAGCCTGTATCGCTTATTTAATGAAATGCGCTTGTTGCTCTCACAGCAATATCTCCATGTTTTATCATCAATAATCCGGCCCAGGTCTATCTGCCACGATAACCTAGCCTTGGTGTATTGGTTTTCCCGATATCCCTGAGCCATGTTATAAATCTTGGAGACAAGTTGCACTGGTGAGTCAACCCTAATAACATGTGTAAGTGGAGCTATTTCTGGAGGTTCATCAAGCTCGCTGCCCAGGAGATCCTTCATTTCCTGCCTCATCCTGTGGAAGTGGAATTGTGTCAATGGTGTGGTGTGCTGTATTGCCTGCTCAGTCTCACCCCATGCAATTGCTTTACCCTCCACAGACATGTCTCCTATTGTATGAACATTTATAGAGTTCAAGGCCCTAATCACCCCCTTATCTTTACATGGTGACAACCAAAAGCACCATTCTAATGGTGTCCGGGGGGAGTAAAGGATTACCCCAGTTTGCAATTTCAAAAGGTGATGCCATGCACGAGTTGTCGCATTGATGGAGTCTATGATTCCGGTCCTGCGGTCTGGGGGCTCAAACAGGAGTGCAGGCAATGGGAATGGAGCCGCCACAACCTTCTCGATCTGAATATGCGGAGTGTTGGCAGGGCCATGTATCCAGTGGTGTGCTTGTGCACCATGCGCTGCTCTATAGTAAAAATCTAGGTTCAGGACTCCTAGTCCACCCATGCTGTAAGGCAGCATGAGGATATCCCACTTAACCCGGTCTTGCTTCCCAGCCCCGGCAAAACTTACTAATAGGGCTGTCAGCGTCTGAAAGAAAAGCTTCGGGAGGACCATGGGGATATTAGTAAATAAAAACAGGAAACGTGGAAGGACCACCATTTTCATAATCAACACTCTGCCCGCCAACGACAGGGGCAATCGTATCCATCGGTCCACATCTTCTTCTAATTTGGATACTGCTCTCCCACAATTGTCTATAAAGACCACCTCGGAGTCAGTAGGTACCCTAACACCCATGTAGTGGACTGGATCAGTCGTCCAGCTCAGGCGCAAATGGAGCTGTAGTGGACATCAGTGGGAAGATGATCAATTTCATCCAGTTAACCTTGAGGCCCGACCTTGCTCCAAATTTAATCACTTTGTACAGTATTGGCGATAGATTCTGGTCTGGGTCTCTGACATATAACAATGTATCGTCTGCGTATGTGGATGTAATTAAATTATAGTTCGAAAAACAAACACCTCTATGGCCGTGATACACGTGCAATTCGTAGGCAAGAGGCTCCGCAACCAGGGCATATAGCAATGGGGAGAGCGGGCACCCCTGATGTGTGCCTCTAGTGATACTAATCGAGTTGATGACCATATCGCCTACCTTGATCCTGGTTGTAGGGAAATTGTACAGCACTCCCATCATCTGCAAGAAGACACCTCCTAGCCCCATCCTCGTCAGCATCTGGGTCATGAACCCCCACTCCACAGAATCAAACGCCTTCTCCATATCTAGGAATACTGCAACCGCCTGGGTGTCCTGTCTAGTATGCTGTATAGCCCAAAACACCGTCCTCAGGTTACACGTGGGATTTCGACCATTTGCTCTGGCGATATCAAAAGCGGCACCAGGGGAGATAATCTAGTCGCTAGTATCTTGGCATATATTTTTGTGTCCACATTTAGGAGGGACAATGGGCGATAAGATGAGCATTCTGGCGGTGATTTATCAGGTTTGAGTATTGTAACAATTAGCGCTTCCATCATTGAGGGTGGCTTAATTCCCGATTCGCTCATTTCCTCGAACAATGTCTTTAAGTATGGAGTTAATAGTTCCCTGAACTCTTTGTAAAAGGAGACTGTCAGACCATCAATGCCGGGGGCACTGCTAGATTTCATCCTGACTAGGGCGGTGGCTATTTCCTCTACTTCTAATTGACGCATAAGATATTCCTTGTGCTCGTTTGTCAGCCAGGGCAATTTAATGTGTGCCAAGTAATCTTAGATGGCGTCGTCATCCTTCCCACTATCAGAGCTATATAGTGCCGCATAATATTGCTTGAATCTTTTTTTTATATTCTTTTTATTGATTTTTCAAATAAAATGCTTAGTCATGCCTCAAAAAGCAGTGTAACAATTCCAAACCTTACAACCAGGTTGTGATCCATTGAGTATAAAGTGATTCAGTACTGACATACATCATATCTCTATTGTGACACACCTTGGTAGTCAATTACAGTGACAAGTACAACAATAGCTCCTTATTCAGACTGTGTAGCTATGACAGTTTGCTGAAGAAGGTATTGCTTGAGCGGTTCCCATATGTCTCTTGGTCTAGATGTCACAGGCAGTTCTTCTGCATACAGTGCAAGTTGCTCATTACAATACACCATGTCCTTGATCCAAGATTTGGTGGTTGGGGCTAAAACACTTTCCCAATGCAGCGCCACACGGCGGTTGGCCAGCAGTAGTGCAACGCACACAAACTTTTTCAATGCTCCCTTCAGCTGTGGTACAAAACATAATAGCAGACTGTGGGTGTACACTGGAAGGTAGTCCCCGTCATCTCTTGTAGTCGTTGCAATACCCCCTCCCAGTACAATAATACACATCTACACTCCCATGCAAGGTGCAGAAAGTCAGCGTCAGGATGACCACATCATTTACAATTACTTGTGTCCTTGAGGCCATATCTATGCAGCCTGGCAGGAGTGTGGTAGACCTGGTGGATGTATTTGAAATGAATTATGCGCAGGTTGCCGTTAGGTGTAAGGGAACCGTTCAATCTACAAATATGCTCCCAGTATTTGTCTGACAGTGGAGGATTTAAACTATGGTTCCAGCGAACTAGACTTCTGTCCGGCACGAGGGCACTCTCTTCCCTTACTGTCCTGTACAGTTTTGTAACCAACTTGCGTCGAGATGGCATTATCAACAGCATTTGCAGGGCTCGTAGTGTTGATGGTTCGTCTGGATATGTGTGGTAGTAATCCCTGACCGCGCGCCACAATCTGTATATGGTAAAATTGAACAATATCAAGGGATTTGTTATATATGATAGGTGTTCCTCTTTGAGAAAGCCCCCATCTGGATAGATATCCGGCATGCACACTAGACCTACTTCCCTCATGGCTTTAATGGGGCCCTCTTCTCGTGTGACAGAGAGGGATGAATGGTGTGCTATGGGCAATTCCGGTGCATAAATAGGCAGTCTTTTAGTGATTTTTTCTATTGCTTGTCACGCCCCTATAGTTGTGTCTACTGACTTAATTTCTGCGTGGGGTGTGTCCCTGCAGATTTGTGTGAGAACCATCGCTAGCGGAACCGGGTGTGAGTCCCCATCCTCCACCGCAAAATGCGGAGTTAATGCGTGCGGCCTGAACCAGTGATATGCGTATTGCGCTTGTGCACATAAATAGTAAAGATAGAGGTCTGGTGCACTGAATCCACCTTTAGCATAATCTAACGTCAGTGTAGCCCAACTCACTTTGACCTGTTTGCCTTCCCATATCAAGCGAAGAAGCAAGGATTGCACTTCCTTGAGGAATTGACGTGTCAACTTAATCGGTATGTTGGTTAATAAATAGAGGAAATGCGGAAATTTTGACGATTGCTTCCCAATCAGCTAGGGAGAGTGGTAACCTGTTCCATCTTTCCACTTGCTGTTCCAATGTTATGCATGCCCTGCCATAGTTTTCTCTAACCACTAGATCAGGGTCGTGATGTACCCAGACCCCCAGATACTTCACAGGTTCTGTGGTCCACACCAATGGTAGTCCATGCTGTGGGATACCGTTTTGGTCGTTAGTGGTATAATAATCGATTGATCCCAGTTAATCTATAGTCCCAAAAAAAGTCCAAAACGTATATATTCCCGCAGCACCCCTGCCATATATCGACCTGGCTCTCTTAAGAATAGTACCATGTTGTCAGCGTAAAGTGAAATGCCAACCGGTCGAAGTAAGAAGTTTAGCGCCGATTCCCTGTGTCGCTGACGAATAATAAACGCCAACGACTCGAGAGCCAGCGTGAATAATAATGGTGATATTGGGCATCCCTGGCGGGTCCCCTTGTAGGTTTTAAATGGTTGAGACATCAGTCCTCCGACTCGCACTAGTGCTGAGGGATCCGCGTATAGAAGCTGCACCCAGCCGAGAAATAGTGGCGGAAACCCCATTCTTCTCAATATGTGGAACATATAGTACCATTCAATGGAATCGAACGCTTTTGCCGCATCCAACAGGACCACGGAAGCGGGTAGCTCAGGATCTAAGACAAGAAACATGGCAAAAATTGTTCGTAAATTATAGGATGTCGATCTTTCCGGGATTAATCCCGATTGATCTGGGAGGACCAGGCTGGGCATTAAGGGCTGTAGTCTAGTGGCCAATATCTTTGCATCGAGATTTATTAACAGCGGCCATTAAGATTCGCAGGCAACAGGGGCCTTGTCCTTTTTCAACAGCGTGATGATCAAGGCTTGTCGAAGAGTCGGCGGCAACAAGCCAGATTCATGCACCTCCACATACATCTCAAGTATGTGGGGGGTAACTAAATCGTGGAAGCTTTGTAGAATTCGTCCGTGAGCCCATCTGGCCCTGGTGCCTTCTGGTTGGGCATCGACCGTATAGCCACTTTGATATCTGCCTCGTCAATTGGTTGATCTAAATATTTACGGTGATGGTCCGCTAGCCATGCACAGGCTATGTCTGCCACGTAGGCATCCAATTCCGACTCCGTCGCACCTCCCCGCAAAGTATAGAGATCAGAGTAGAAGCCGCGAAACTGCTCCACTATCGTCTCCGGGGGTTGGTTGGCCACCCCTCGGCGATCTGTACTTTTAGTAATGTGGAGAAAGTCCTCCCTGACTTTGATTTTTGTGTCCAGAGTACGGCCCGGGCGACCCCCCTCCCCATAAGCTCGTGCAACCCGCCGGCTCGCTATATAGCGAATCTCAGATTCCGCCAGCGAATTATAGTTTTGTAACAGGTCGTGAATGCTGGCTAAGATTTCAGGACTAGGTGTGAGTATGTATTGTCGTTCGGTCTCTGTCAGCTTGCGTTCAACCTGAGCGAGCTGCCCACGAATATCTTTTAGAATACCAGCCGTAATGCTGATACAAACCCCTCTAATAGTTAAAGAAATGCCTCCCATAGTATGGCTGCACTGTCCACTGTGCCTGCGTTGAGCTCAAAGTATTGCACTATGGCTGTCCATATCACGTCGTTATAAATAGGGTCTAATAGTGCCTGCGCTCCAAAACGCCACGTATAGGGCCGATGCTTGTTAGTCTCTATTTTAAATGTAAGCAGCACTGGATTGTGATCTGACAGCGTGTGAGGGAGTATCACCTCATCTGTAACCCAGTTATTCACCTCACCATTCATAAGCCAGTAATCAAGGCGAGACCAGCTGTTATGTGTAGGTGTGGCATGTGTGCCCTCTTTGGCCAAGTCATTCCGTAGCCTAAACACATCCACAAGACCAAATTCAAGCACAGCGTCATTATTGCTCCGTGCAATTTTAGGTGTGCGCAGGCCTTGCGGCCTCAATTTATCTAGTTGAGGATCTAAATATGTATTAAGGTCCCCTCCCCACACCGTGGCTGCTTCAGACCACTCGCGCATAATGCTGTTTAGGCTTGTGAAGGTCTCCGGGTCATCCGCTATGGGGCCATAAATAATGATCAGGGCACGGAGAGATGTTCCTAATTTACCGTGTACCATGGCGCATCTCCCATCCTTGTCTGTGTATGTAGTGATAGGTGTAAAGTGGATGCCACGCTTCACTAGAATGATCACCCTTCTAGCGTATGAGGAGTACGATGAAGCCAACTTATATCCCGCCCATCTAAGTGCAATGTTAGGCTCAGGGGACGCGGTTAGATGCGTCTCCTGTAGGAGAACGATCTGAATGTCATGGCGATCTAGATATGCAAATACTTGCTTATTTTTTTGGGGTGTGTTGGGACCACAGACATTCCATGTTATACAGGTATATTTCTCGCCCGCGTCCATGCTTGTGTAACTGGTTTGTCGATGTCGTTGTCGTATTGCTATCCACAACAAGTGTAGTCAACATTAGTCTCATCTGTACAATCGGTGTGATCACAGCAAACAATCTTAACTTTAAACAAAGCCCTCCCCCTCCCCCACCCACTTCAGCAGATCCAATTCGCCAAACCCATCCCTTAATAGCACCCGACCCCCCACTCCGACCTCCCCCAAACATTCCCCAAGAAAACTAAACATGTTGTGTGGTGTACACACAGGGTTAGGAGCAGCCAGCCGAAAATTGCGTAAGGAATATTTTGATCACGTAGTATTTTCTTGATGTCTACGAACTTTTTCCGTGCCTCTTGGACTTGTTGCGTGAAATCTGGGTAGATGGAGATATTCATACCCTCGTATGATAGAGTGCCCAGGTCCCTAGCTTTTCAGAGTGCTGCGTCTCGATCTCTGTAGTTTAGAAGTTTTGCTATAATGGGGCACAGTCTCGCTCCAGGTGGAGGGACCGGCGCCAACGACCTATGTGCCCTTTCAACAATAAAGACGAGTGAAAAAGTGTCTTTACCCAGCAATGTGGTCAGCAGAGTCTCGATGTAACGTTCCATAGTACCCGTGTTGGTCGATTCCGCAATTCCCATGAAGCGTAGATTGTTGCGGCGAGATCTCGCTTCCAAGTCTTTTGATTTCGCCATGAGAGCTGCCAGCACTTTATCTGTCTTTTACTGTTTTGTTTCTGTTTGGCGTTGTGCGTCCTCCGCGTCAGAAATCCGCCTCTCCACCATATCGATCCATTACGTGTGTCGATCCAGTCTTTCGGACATGTGGTCCACTCTATAGGTCAATGTGTCAATCTTCTCATCGATATTGGTTAGCGTTGCTTGGATCATCGTAAACATAGACTGGAAGTCCATGGCGGTGGCGAGTTGCGTGTCCGCCGCAGGCGCTGTTGCTTGTTCTGCCCCAGGGTTATCCGCCATTTTCTTAGCCTGCTCAAAATTCAGCCTGGGCTGATTTCGGTCCGGCTTACCCATTGTCGCCGTTCTGCAGCCGCTGAGGCGCTGCACCAATGTCGAACAACACTCAGGCAGGGGAACCGGATTCTGATGATTTGCCGCCGAAGAGTGTGTGTCCGCGCTGATTGTGCGGCCTGTTGTAGTGACTGAGTTCAGTGGGTTTTCTCGAGGCAGCGGCGCACTTTAGAATGGCTTCAGGAGCACGTCCCATGCGAGCCCCGTCACTTTATAGGCCCCTGGACAGTATGTGTGTCTGTGCTGAAAGTGCAGCCTGCTTCAGTGGCTGAGTTCAGTGAGTATTCTCGTTATTCAGTGGGTATGTGGTAGGCGGTATTCAGTAAGTATTCTCGGGGCAATGGTGCAGCCTGCTTTAGTGGCTGAGTTCATGGGTGTTCTCGGGGCAATAATGCCTGTTAGAATGGCATCAGGGGTTCAGGGGTTCAGGAGTTCAGCGCACACAGGCCCCGTCGTCTTGTAGGCCTCTGGACCGGGCCTCCAGTCGTAGGACACCGAATAGCTCCTGTTATGTGTTGCCGCCTCCGCACCGGTCAATCTCAGGTCTTCTGCTGTTCAGCCTGGGGCATGTGGCGTGAAACCAATGTTGGGCGGCAGGCTGGGCAGTGTGGGGCCCCAGCGTCGTTTAACTTGCAAGTTGGGACCACAGAGGTGCAGATCGCGGCTTATGTGGAGCCCGCACCCATTTGCGTACTCTGCGGGGCTCTATGTTGCATAGGTTGGGCCCAGGCCGCCTTGCAGTCCACACGCTATGGGGGATCAGGGAGGACTGCGACCACGCAGAGTAGATGCGCTCACCTTTATCCCAAGGTCCCCAGAGTCGCCCGGTGTTGTGGCGGCCAGCCGCCCTCTGAATGCAGCAGGGCCCCGCTTAGGTGCATGTTCCTCCGCCTCAGGCAGCTCCCATCTCAGATCCCCAGCGCGATCGGGGCCCCATGCCCCCGGGTCCCTGCAGTGCTATAGCGGATAGTCTTGCGGCCTCTCCAGCGGCGCCCCCCAAGCAGAGGAGGGATCACGCAGATACTGCTCCGCAGCCTCTTCGGTGCTGCCGCTCCGAGGCCGTACATGTGCTCTTCGTAGGCCCTGCGCTGTCGGCAATGTCTTCCCGGGCGACGTCAGTCCCAACACTTGGCGCCTCCATATGCCACTGTACTCCGGTGCGTGGGTGTGTGGATTCTAGCATATGGGACAGGCTGGAGAAGGAGGATAATTACAGGATTGTTATGCGACCTCAAGGAGCTCGCCTACCAAGCGGCCATCTTGCAGGCTGGGCTAGCTCCGCCCCCCAATATTGCTTGAATCTGTTGGCAATCTCATGTGGTTCGGTAAGTGGTTCCCCATCTTCATCATTAATAATTGCCACGCTTGCCTTCTCCCTACGTTTTTTAAGTAGCGAGGCCAGCACTGTGCCCGGATGTTCTCCCTCTCAGTATATTCAGGGTGTCATATATTTGCCTAGATGCTTAATTTCTGAATCAGCCGTTGAATGGTAATCTTGTAGAGTCAGGTGCAATTCTTGTGTGACCCTCTCGTCATCCACTGTTTGCATCTTCTGTTCTAGGGTTTTTTAAGTTGTCTCTAAGTCCACTAAGCACTTACGAAGGGCTCGCAGGACACCGGAGTGCTTATCCATGGCTATCCCTCAGATATACGCTTTAAATGTGTCCCACACCGTGGAGAAAGAGTCCACTGACCCAATGTTAGTGTCAAAAAAAGTTTCAAAGGATTCTGCCAGTTCAGCTTTAAAAACCAGGTCGAGTAACAAATATGGGGAAACCGCCAATTAAAAGAGACTATGTGTTTATGGAGTGTCCATGTTGATCTGTACCGGGGCATGATCCGAGAATATGCGAGGGAGCACAGCGCAGTCTCGAATTTGCATAAACATATCCCTAGAGAAAAACAGATAGTCAATCCTGGTGTGTAAATTATGATATGCCCAATAGTGTGTGTAACCACCCTGGACTTGCGAGCGTGTACGCTGTACGTCACAGAGATCAAGCTGGGTGGCTGCAGCTATGATAAACCCAGCCGCGGCAGTGAGGCGTCGTTCCAGGCATCCTGACCTGTCTAATTGTGGGTCTAACACACAATTAAAGTCTCCTCCCAGAGTATGGGACTCGTGTCATAACCACTCATTTTATCCAGTAAGTTTACAAAAAACGTTGGGTTATTGTAATGTGGGCCATAAATGTTAGCGGGTACTAGCCTTAGCCCTCTCCCACTGCATTGCGATATAGTGAAGCGACCTTCTGGATCTGTCTCCGGTGCCTCCAGCTTAAGTTCTGATCTCGGGTTCACCCAAGTTTTGCTAGATACTTAATACCATCACCCTGGACAGGGAGATTTTTTCATTTCTCAAACTCCTCTTTTCTCCAGTCATGTGCTGCTGACAATTGCAAATCATAGCTCAGGAATTTACTGTCCATAATGTTACGTTTATGGGTTTTGATGATATTATCAATCTTTTCATTTATTATTTCTCCTGCATACATGTAAGAGCGAGCAATGTACAAATCTGAAGTTTCTCTGAGATATACTAGATTTTTGATTTTTTTGAGTCCGATTATTGTACATAGCATTGGTGTAGTTAAGACCCCATGTGTTCTTTTGGAGTAGAGGAGACCATCGCTGTTGTATACAGGGGGGGGGGAGAAAGCTCTTGACATATTTCTTTAATGTCTGATCGTGAATGATGGTAGTTTTTGCTTCTGTGCCTGCCATTTCCAATTTAAATGACAATTTAAGAACCAGTTACTAGCACAAGATTTCAACTTTTTGTGTGGGCTTGAGTGGTAAATTGTCAAGATTTTAATCCCAATTTGTGAGGACCTCTTTTAATTTGCTATTACTTGTATGGCTGGTGTGTGGATCAAAGTTCAATCTGAGGTATCTCTCAGTGTTATGTGGATGAATGATCTCAATATATTGCCTTTTAAACTGCAATGGTTTGTAGTTATTCCCAATGATTTTGACTTTATGGTGACTTATGAAGAAATTGTGTGTCTTTTTCACATTTAGTTTTAAACCTGCTGTTTTACTAAACCTTTTGATGATTTTCAGATTAGTACTCATTCCTTTCCAGGTTTTTCTGAGCCCTGCTATGTCATTGACAAAGGCTAGAGCAGTGATCTACTCTATAAGACCATCTGAGCCGAATTTGAAACCCTTGCCATTTTTCTGAAGATCACATATAAAACAACTGTGGGGATAATGAGTCACCTTATTTTACTCCAGATTTAATTGGTATTTCTGATATAGATTCATTACTTTTGCCTTTGAAAGACGTTATTGAGTCAGTGTACAAGTCTTTTATTGCATACCTGATGTATGACGGAACTCTATGCCTTTCGAGACTCCGTAAAATGTGACAATGGCTGACAGAGTCAAATGCTTTGTAAATGTCAATGAACACCACTGCAAGTGAGTGTTTATTCTTACTTGCCCCTTTCATGATATTCTTGAAGAAGAGTCAGATTTTTGAGACAGCCTATCACTTTCATGGAGCCTTTTTGTGTCATATTCAGATTGTTGAAAAAAGTAAGTCTTTTGGTCAAGGTTTTTGTAAATAACTGTATAAATGCTGTATCGATTGTAATTGGTCTCCAGTTGCTTATTTAGTTTAGTTTACTGATTGGTACATTCTTTGGGCTTAATATTAAATGTTTTTTGTGTATATTTAGGGAATCTTTTAATAGTCAATCAAGTTGATAATATTTTGGGAAGCACTCTGGCTTGTTTATTGTGAACATTGTTAAGATCATTTAAGCCAATATTATCAGGTTCCACTGCTTTATTTGATTTAGATTCTTCAAAAACTTTAGTTATTTCAAGCAGTGTAATTTCTTTGCAAAGTCTTTCAACATCCCATTCATTTGGTATCATATCAATAGGGATGACGTTTGGGTTTTGCTTGTTCTCTTTTTCTATAATATCTTTGTAGCATTAAAAGATTTTATTAGCACTGATTTGGCAAGTGGCATCTTCTGCACCCTTAGTGATTATTCTGGCAATTTTCTTTTTGTCTTTCTTAAACATTGCCTGGTAATCCTTGTAACTGTCCTTTGCTTTTGCATATCTTTTTTTTCTATTGAGCCTTACATTTTTCTTGTCTATGTTTGGTATGTTGTTTTGTACTGGGGTATTTTGATGCTCCTCTTGAGCAGTATTCAGGGGCTCGTTACTAGGTTCCCTTGGAAGTTCGTTACAATTGGTTGGCATAGGACTTGTATCACTGGTGTTTTCTGAAATGTAAGCCACTATTTCATCCATTAGGTCCAAAGCAGCAATGTGATGTTTTGGATTTTGGGTGTATATCTGACCTTCTGAAATTCTGCCATTCAGATCATTAAAGTTTGTGATGATTTTTGTCACAACCTTTCTGTTGATAAAGTCTTTATGCCTTCCTCTTGCTATTTCCACTGATTTTTCACATTCATTGTTGGAATCACTTTCAATGCTGTTGGATGCTTGTAGTTTATCCTTTGCCATTTATTTACTTTTATCGCTTCTTCTGTAATATTATTCCTATTTTACTGTCAAAATGCAGAACCATGAGCGCATTTATATTTATTTTGTTTTCAAACACTTTTTTCAGTTCAGCTTGCAGCACAAGTTCTTCTTGTGACCACAACTTGAATGGTTTGCTGCTTGCTAGAACTACGAGTCTAGCATTATGTTGTGTTTTTTTATATGCATTCTGATTATGTTGTGACATTACAATTTTTATTTTGAATACGAGGTCACAGAAGCAACAGAGGTATTGTAGCTCTCCGTTTTTTGTTCTGCCTTTGTGTTTTGCATATTGGCATGCAATGTTGTGGAATTCAACTTCCTTGTCAAATTTTGAGCAATATGTTTTCAAGTAAAATCCTCTATGTTTAACTGAAACATGCTTTCTAAGCTCTTTGAAAGTTCCTATAATGTCTCCACATGAATCCCAGTTGTATTTATCATTGGAATATTTCCAGTAAGTGACTTTTTGGTGAAATCACTTTGCTTGATGTTGAGTCTATTGTTGATCTCATAAACATCAGGTCAATTCTCAAGTCTTGATCCAACAGTGTTACTATTGGCTGAGAGGGGCAAAAATTCAATGGTTTCACTGAAGTCTATTGTTACATCATCTTCTGTTAGTATGGACGGTGAGCAGGGTGATACATTGTGATTTGGTTCATTTTTATTTATTGCATTGTTAAAATTGGGTGTTGAATTGACAAAATCAGTAAGGAGGTTAATGATTTGTGGAAAGATAGCACCTCCTTTCATCATCTTAATGGGGTCTTTAATCTCCAGAAATTACCCCATCTGGAATTGTGATCCTTATCTTCACCATTTTTTACTCTCATACTCACGGCCATGATAGAACCTTGTTTGGACTATCTCTATAGACTTCTCCTCAAAGAATTTAGTGGTATAGGGACAGTTTCCAACGGGACCACTTGAAGGTACAGGCCACTACGACTAAGAAGAGGTTAAGAGAATCAAGGTTACTCCCGCTGTTTACTCGCGCTTCATTTCATTTCTTCACTTTGACATTCAGAGCACTGGGCAGAAATCACATTGCATCAACACCATCTCTGACCTTTGCAATGCTTTGTCTTAATTAAAGAGTTGGATTCCATGGTCCATAGCAGTTCTAAGTCAGCTGCTAGGCTTCGGCCGAGGCAGAATGCTAGCCCACACCCTGGGGAGGGGCACTGGGGAGGCAACCACTGCAGTTGGGGTGATCCACAGGAAGGGTCGGCTCGCATCAAGAGTTGCCTCTGTCCTGGAGTGCGGCAACTTATCCTGCCGTGGCACACGCCCAGCCCAACTTTGTGCTCCAGTTTTTCTTACTCAGCCCTTAGAGCCACTCCTTATCTCAAAGTTATGGATCTGACTTGCTGACTTCCCCTGCCTACATTGTTCCAACATGCTGTTCACCTTGGACACCTCCTGCAGGTATGGGTGTGGCCCATCGTGAGATTTACAACATCTCCCCCAGATTTTTAATGACCAGTGAGAGCTCACATGATGCCAATGGAACCGCAACATTTTCCAAGGCTCGGGCCCCTCTCTCTGGGTGATCCCATTCCAGGGTATCTGCCCTTCACAAAGAAAAGATAACTCTACCCAGAACTCCAGCAGGCTTCTCCGGGATTTTTTATTTTACCGCACTGGAAACCGACTCCCTTTCGACTAGCTGAGGGCAACGAAGGCCATCACCCATCCCTTCTGAATGGTGCTCGCCCATCTCTGAGGACCAACTGACCCATGTTTAACTGCTGTTTACATGGAACCCTTCTCCACTTTGGCCTTCAAGGTTCTCATTTAAATAAGTGCTACTACCACCAATATCTTTTCCCCCTCTGCGGCTCCACCCGGGCCAATGCCCTGGGCTTCATTGCGCACCACAGCAGCCCTACTACTCATTGCCGCTTAGCCTCCATGGTTCTAAGTGCTGGAGACTCTGTGTATGGACCAGATTCTCCAGCGTTATCCCTTTTCAGGGCAAGTTGATTCGGCCGGTGAGTTGTTACACACTCATTAGCTGATTCCGACTTCCATGGCCACCGTCCTGCTGTCTATATCAACCAACACCTTTTCTGGGGGCTTATAAACATTGGCATCATGCGCCTTTATCTGGCCCGGGAGCTTGGCCATGTGGCAGACCACAGGATGGAGCCCAGGATGGGGGGACCAACCCATCCACCCCAAGGCCTGGCAGTGCCCCGGTCAGAGCTTCTGGACCCAGCCAAGCAGGGGGAGTCTCCCCAGGGCTTATGGACCCCTGTCCCAGGCCTTTGGCAGTGCAGCAGGCAGGAGGATGGAGCCTGGGGTAGGAACCCCTGCTTCTTGGCCTGGCAGGGCCTAGTCGGCACTCCAAGACGCAGCCTCGCAGGGGAAGCCTTCCTGGGCCCGTACAATTGGTAATAACACTTGTTCTATCATTTTTATTCCCCTTGATTTTGGAACCTAGCTCAGCCATCACCAGGGAAACCTAGGTAATGAGGGCTATCCAGGGTGGGCTGACTTGTGTGGCTCTCGCCATGTTTTATTACCCAGAATCCCTTGAAAACCTCAAACTTTGACTATAAAAACACATTTTCTTCACATTTCTGTGATGGAAAGTTCTGGTATCTGAAGGGAGTCACCCAGCAGTTCAGCCTATCAGGCTGCCTAAATGCAGTTCAGTCACTTGAAGTTACTAAGCCACAGGGAAAGAATTAATGCAGATGGAGGCAGCTTACAGTGAAATGAGAGGGACCCGCTCACTCACCTCATCCCGGGATCGATGATTGGGACCCATTTGTAGATGCGCAGGGAGATGTCTCCCACTTAACCCAGCAGAGAAAGAAAGTGACCGGCCAGACGCAAAACAGACGCAAGGCTATCCGGCCATGCAACACCCCTTCCGTTCCACTACAGAGGTCCATACAAAACGCAGCCACAGAATGTCAACTCTGACCTGCAGGTCACATGCAACAGTACTGGGAACCACATAAAGCTCTGCCAGTGCACACCAGTCCTGTTATGTGACACTGCAAGTATTGTTACTGGAAACGACACACAACTCGAACAATGTACATCTATCCTAGCCTCCACTACATGGTGCTGTTCCAGTACTGGAAATCACACACACACGGCCTGCCAGTGCATCTCAATCTAGGAAATGCAAAAGAGGGAGGTTCCTTGTATGGCAGGAGATGGAGTGTGCATAAAATCTGTTCGATGCAAGTGAAGAGGTGCAAACAGGTGAGCGAGAACACCCAAAGCCCTCCAAAATAGACCTTAGGGTCAACACATGATTACAGCAAGCCTCTGCACATGCTAATATTCCATTGATCAATAAGAAATTTGTACAAATTCTTCACAGGATCAAAAGGTACATGTATCATACAAATGAGACCAAAACAGTGTGGTCTTGATTATCTTGCTTTCTTTAATCTGAACATTTGCCCAGCCAACACGTGTTTCGTCTGGGGAAGTACACCATGACTTCTTCAGGGCTTATGGCAATGCTTGAAATCGTGAAGGGCTTCCCTCCGCCGGTTGTAATTCCGTCCCAGCTGGTAAATAGATAAAGTTGACCTTCTCTAACAATATCCTGGTAATGGATATAGGTCCCTAAGTGAATGTTATATCCTGTATGTGGTGTTCAAGTAATAGATAAGGAATGAATTTTCATAACACTCCGAGTGTGAGTACTTAAACAGCAAGTACGCTGGCCGTAGTGAAGTTCCAGAATTATTAATCAAGACCACACTAAATTGATCTCATTTGTATGATACATGTACTTTTTGATCCTGTGAAGAATTTGTACAAATGTTTTATTGAACATTGGAATATTAGCATGTGCATATGCTTGCTGTAATCTCAATCGAGACCAGACCACATGCAGCAGTCGCACTCTCCAGTGCATGAAACCTCAGGCAGCGCAGCCAGTGCACTGCAATCCTGTCATGAAGCACCGCCAGGTGTTCGGTTACTGGACCCCATGCGCAGCTCTACCAATGCACATCTATCATACACTGCAGCACTTCCTGCTCTTCCAGTACTGGCAACCACACATAGCATTGATAAAATACTTCAATACAGACCAGAATATCGCATACAACCACCAAGATCGAGAGTGGTTGGATGCACATGCATCTCTCCCAGCATCTCAAGCCAATCCAAAGCACTCCTTTTGATGCTGAGGTTTACATTTTTTTTAGTCATCATTTTCTATTGGAGAGTAAAGATAGACAATGTCACAAAATACAAAACAATATAGTAAATCATAAATCAGTATGTGACAAATAATATACATCTGTAGTATAATATAGAATAGGGAAATAAGGAGGAAAAAGAAATGTTCTTGGTCCCAGTCAGTTCGGGAGGTGGCTTGAAGGCAAGGAAAATGATCCAGGGTCGGATATCCCCCTAGGGACCCCTACATCCAAGGGGGTGCCACAGCTGGTAAACTACTATATATACTATGGAGGAACTAACACAACTCACGCGCAGTGAGTTGTGTTAGTTTCTCTAAGGTATATATGGCTCCAGGCTGTTTGTCTTGCTAGAGTGTTGTTGCTTTGTCAAAACTGCTACCATAACGGTATGATTTCCCCAGACAGGGACTTTCAACCTCATAAAAAAAACGCAGAAGTGGACGGTGCAGCGGCTCATAGCCATAGTGCACAAAACTTCAGCCGAAAAACTTTCTGAATAAAAATCAGTAGGAAATCCCGAGTCTGGTGAAACCAGGTGTTTGCGCTGGAAATGGGATTAAAACTCAGATGCAAATTGTGCACCTAGGCCTTTGCCCGTATGATTTTTGTCAGGAAAAACATGGTTGCAACCAGAAGGCAAATAGTACAAACAATGAGGTTGTGTACCTTGGAACAGGGGAAAACACATTAATTGTGTGTGTTGTCTATCGTTTCAAGTTCTCAACTCTGAATTAGGTGCAAATTTGCACTTGTTAAGCACCACACTCCATGCAATCAGCACATTTGCACTCCACAGTGAGCCCATTTTGTAATCTGGCCTATTAAAGTCATTTAAAAGAGTATGTTAATGGTGTAGAACACAAATTTCTGCAATAATGTATTTGTTGTTTCTGTAAAGCAGTGATGCGGCTTACCACAGGTGTAACCTCTCATGGCCATGGGCCCCTTTACTTCAGTTGTTACAGGGGTACGTCATATTCAGTTTGTAAACACTACTTTCTTTTAATGTGTTTCACCTACTGCAGGCACGGCATGCTTTCTTGGAACGTTCACAATGAAAGGGAGGGGGGACAGTCATCCACCCTAGCTCGTCCTCCTGTAACTGAGCCAAGCACGAGAGGCAGCAGCATCGGGTAAGGGAGTGGTTGGACACACCGCCAGGCGAGGGCCCACCTCCTCAGGCTCCGGCAGATGTGGTGAAGGCTGCCACACCTCACATGCGGGCTGCTCCCTCAGCGATGGCAGCCATGCAAGCTCATGCACCGTGTGGGCGGATGAGGCCACGCTCCCCACACCGCAAGGCCAGGGATCCCCTCGGCAGCCCCACAGGCAGCGGCAGGCAGTGGTAAGGGTTAATGCACTCCATGTGTGCAGTAGCAGCGTATGCGCAGGCCCCGCATAAGGGGATCGGGCCACTGCGTGTACTTTTCCCAGTTACTTAACGTTAACATGGCTATAACTTTACTGTATAGTTGCTAGAAAAGTGTATAATGTGGTATACCGTGCACTTTTTTTCTTTAAATAATAACTCCACTGCAAACAAAAATAACATAAATAAAAACATTGCCATTTACAATGCCAATAGCTCCAACTCCAACAAAAGCGAGACCTATTGCATTGCAAATGCTTGTTTTTTTATACCATTCAGTACATCCAGAGGACTAAGCCATCTGTATAAAGCCATTTCAGTCGACATATTTGGGAAGGGACGTGTTGTTATATTTATATTATCTTTACACTTCTCAAATAGAATTTTGAAAGTAACGCACAATATGCTTTATGGCTATTCCTCATCAGACAATAATGTATTTTTCACTGTACTTCCAGTTTCCCTTTCCTTTATCTGACTTTATTGCAAATAGCAATTAAAAAAGAAAACTTAAGACACAGGTATCTGTTTAAAGCCAGTTCACAACTGAGGGGCATATCAACAACAACCGGCGATAATTATCGCTCAGCGCTCTTAGCGTGAGGATAATTATCGCCGGCTAGCGTGAATTTTTATCGCTGAGCTAGCGTGCTATTAGCAACGCTTATCTCAATAGCGATAAAACTCTACACGCTAACAGGCTAACGTGAGATTATCGCTGGAAACCCAGCGATAATCACACGTTTCCTTGTTGATAGGGACAGGCAAACTTAGCCATGATATCCTTCTTCCATAGGATATCATGGCTAAGTCTGAAAATTAGCAGACGTAAAAAAGCAGCGTTAACCGCGGTTAGCGCTGCTTTTTTTGTCTCTAACAGGGTTAGCGACATTCTTGATAATAGGAGAAATGTCGCTTAGCGACATTTCTCCTATTATTTTGCTCTGGAACGCCCCCTTTGCATCTCATTAGAGATGCAAGGGGAAGCGTAGAGTAAAAGGGTGCTAACATGCAAATTTGCGTGTTAGCACCCTGTTGTTGATAGGGCGCTAGTTTTATCTCTGCTTTTTTGGCTTTTAAAGCCAAAAAAGCAGAGATAAAGCCCTTGTTGATATGCCCCTGAGTTCCCATCGCTTGCAGCTGTACACACGTTTGTACACGTGCACATATACACCGGCCCGCCTGCGCGCGCTCGCTCACGCACGCTGAATATTTACAGGCTTGGACTGTCAAAAATGTAAACAACTTTGGGATGCAACGTGATTTGGATGCCTCGAGACATCAGATTCGCCGTTTGCAAGGGGAACAGTTCTTGACTGTAGTCAAAATATGGCATCCGACAAATGTATGTCTGCTTTCTACAGAGTCAGCCTCACACCCTGTAAAGCGCTTGGAACCGACAGAAGGTTTCTTTTGTGATTTCACGAGTCCAATGCAATTAGGCAGCAGGTGAACGTGCGCCATATGCACGTATGGCTCCTCATAGCATGTGTTGCTTTGATGTGATAGGCTAGTGCGCTCACTCTTTTCTTGGGCAGCCTTCCTCCTGGGTCTTTATACCGCGCAGCAGCTGAGTCCAGACTTTGAAACGCAGCCTCATTTAGAGGTGGATGATGCAGCTGCCTCTGTCATTTCAGCTGAATATCTCCTTCTTTGAAGTCAGCCTGGAATCCGGGGTGCCGCAGCCTTCCCCGCTCACAACAGAAACGGCACCACTGCGCTCCCTCAGTCGTTTGCTTGCAATTGTTACCTGCAGTACCATTTCCGGCGCGCGTGGCTTGTAATCATGGAGTCGTCACGCAACTTGTTGTGTCTAATCAGTACACAGAAATATATGTCGAAGAAAAACTCCGGTCTGCCGGCGAAGTGATCTTTTAAACACCTCACAAATGGCAGGATGTTTTTCCTATAGCATGTTGATGCCATAAATTATGCATAGCCCATAAACATCTAAGCGGCTTCACCTTCCTATGTCTGCAGCGCCAAGACGCTGCAAATTACTTTTCCAGTGAAACTGGATTGTAGGACAAAATTATTTACTATCATTCGTTTTTTTGTTTCGAATATTCCCATAATGTTTTCAAGCCCCCTCCCAGATTCTTTTATTTTTACATTATGTAAATGTTTAAATAATTACTTAATCAGTCGCATGTTTACCTCCAGTTCTGGACATCAATTCCAGATTCTCTTCACTTGCAATCACTGTATGCACAGGGACACCAAACGTCCTCCTTCCAATCAGCCTCATCTGTGGGTTGTCCAGTGGGACATGTGTGAGGCTATTTTCTTCTATGTACCTATTCCAGAACCGTGCTCCATCTTTGAATAACCAGCCTATCTCGGTTAGACAGAGAATAGTTAATTTTGTTACTGGTTAAAATGAGCCATATCCTCTAGAATATATTAGGATTCTACACAGCCACTAATATCCGTAACACTTACACTCTTTAGCTCAGTGACTCATAGATATGGTGTCCATTTGCACCCCACCTGAGTCAAAGGGAAAATAATCATAGTCTGACCTCTCATTATGATCACCGCTCAATCTATTGGTAGTCCGAGTTCCATAATATTCCTAATCCCGTGTGCCATGTGAACGTTACTAATTTGGCACACAACCACAATAGTTGTAGGCCATTTCCCACCACCCCTCAACCCCTTCATTGCAAATCAGAATTTCATAAACCAGGTTTTAAAAATACAGATTAAGATGTAAATTGATCCTTTTACTCCCTAAACAATATTCTTGATACACTCATTCCCGGGACCCATCTAATATTTGTAATGACCTGAGACATTGCAATTTACAGCTTAGCTATGATTTCTCTTCTGAACTTTGGTGGAAACCCTTTACAATATTAAGTGTCGGATACGGCACTGGACAGCTGAACAGTTTTATCTTATCTTTAGGGGTTATCTTATTCAATATTAGTATCCGTGATAACCTAGCACATCGGGCAGGGGTGCCAGCAGTAACCTAAAAACAAATTGCCAATTTGGAATGTCTTTATGTGGATAATTCCTATATGATACTGGCACAAAGGTAATAATATTAGTAATAAGTCGCCCAAACACCAAATTATTTATCACTCAAATATCAGCTTTACGTATATTTTGGAAATTCAACCATTTTCTTTCTCCAAACAACAGCTTAGGAGTTCTTAAGATACACACATTTCCGTCTTCAATACACACTTTTCAATTTTGATAGACATTAATACAACAGACAAGCAAAACGTTTTAATTTAGTAGACTAGAATGCACACAAGAGTGCGACCTACAAGTAGCTGGAGACCTACCAAAGCTCACATGCTATAGGTTGGAAAAGCCAGCTACGGACAAAAAGGGACCCAAAACATTAGTAAATGACCCCAGCTCAGAGCTGAATTAAGTCCAGCACCACAGATGGCCACACAAGGCCAACCACTTGTAGGACAACACATTCCCATAGTAGTAGTAGTAGTAGAAAAGCTTTATTTGATTTCTGCAAACGAGAATCATAAAAGCACATACAAAATAATACATTAACATGCACAATTTTAACATTTAACAAATCAAATTTTTTCACAGAAGTATCAGGTTTTCAAGAATCATACCCAATCCTATTATTATTGATTTCCTGCATTTTACCACACTTTAAAAAAAATTTATCAGACACCATATGACAAATTCATTATTTAAAAGTTGCAATGCTAAAAACGCCAGTCGGCATCTTTTAAAATCTAATTTCTTTAAAATCGGTAATCGCCATTTTTAGGTCTCGCCTTGCTATCGCGTAAGCGATCGCTAAGCGAGACTATAGGGGCTTTTAAAAGTGCTCCCAAAAAGCGGATTGCATTGCTAGCACGCGCACAATCACGCGCTTTGTGCCGCCATGCACTCTGCTTTTTGAGAGCACTTCAAAGGGTCCGCGCCCCCAAGCGCGCGCGCCACGCTCCGCCGGGCTTGTCTTTTTTTTTTTTTTTTTTACTTTAAGCGCGAGGCGCGCGTGCGGCCAATGCTTGTTTTTTTTAACACCCAAATTCAGCAGGTGCTAATTTACTTTAATTATTCAGACCTGTGGATAATCAGCCCGCCAGATAGCCCAGGTCTGCCTCACTTAAGCGCTTCGCCCAGAGGAAAAGATCTGGTTATTGCAAACATGAGTTCCAGGAAGGGAAAGCAGTCGAAAGAGACGGGGTCAGTTTTGTTACTTCTTATTTTAGTTTATCTATTCGATTTACGCAATGCCATCGGCATCTACAATGATACAAGGTAGCACAAGCGTACTGCTCCAATGATAACGTGCAGCGCTGAGATACTGAGGGGGGAATTTGAAATGTTTATAATCTGGTACAATTCTTTAACGCCGAATTTAGTTTATTATGCATCGTTGTATCGCTGCACCCCCAGTAAGAACAACCCTCTCCAGCCTCAAACCCCAAGTTAGGGCGCCCTATCTTCTCTCGTGGAATCTGAGCTGTCACAAGCGAAAGGTTGTTATTTTGAATGTAATCCGTTTGACGTCTCAGCAGTATGTTTGCATTTCTTCTTCCCTTCCCGAGCAGAGAGAAAAGTTAACTGTATTCCTTGCACCTCGCAGGTAAACGGAAATAAAACTAGCACGCGACCACAAGTTTTAAAAAGCACTGTGACGTAGCGAAGCATGTAATGGGCTCGTGCGCAAGCAAGGCCAATGCAATGCCTTCCTTACGCCTTGACGGCTAGGAGAATGAAACAATAATCGGGGGTCAGACCCTGAAGGCCTCAATACCACTGCACCTCCAGCCTCATTGGTAGCCACGCCCCTAAAAATGCATGCAAACCACATGGTAAATGCAGCCTTCATCACGCTAAATGCAAAACGATTTCATTCAGTCAGTGCGGTATTTAATCCTAGTTATGCCTCAACAGACTAATGCTTTTTGTTCCGGAAATGAGTTGTACCTAATGTGTGTGCGCCTTAGATCTCCCACAAACATTTTCGGATCTCCCACGTTTCTCAGTGCCGGCGTCCATGAGTTGCTCATCTGCTTCAGTTTTATTTCTATTTGCTTTCTGGGGTTCGTAGTCCACTGGTTCCCTTTTTGAAATTAGAAATGCAATTCCCAGAATACACAGTAAAACCCTGGACAGAATGTGCTACTCGCACATGGACAACAAACCTGAGAACGCTGCATATGTGTTTTTTTTTTCTTTTTACAATTTACACTTTTTTTTAATACTTTTTTTTTTTTAAACGATGTATTATTCACGTGCATATCACACACTACATAAAATCTATCTAAGCCCAAGTCGAAGACTTCTGTGTATTTATATTCTAAAGCATCATAAAGACCAACAAAAGTTGGCCTAGCGGCTAGGACGCTCGACCTCGGAAACAGGGTTCGAGTCTCGGTAATGACGCTGAACATCCAAATCACTTAATCTCCCCATGCCTCACAAAAACAAGCATTTGCAATGCAATAGGTCTCGCAGTTACACGAGTTAAAGCTATTGGCATTGTAAATGACAATGCCAATAGGCATTGTTATTTGCAATGTCAATAGCTCAAACTCGCGTAAATGCGAGACCTAACGCATTGCAAATGCTTGTTTCCTTTGCAAATTATAAAATTTACAGAAAAATACAGTGTAAATTGTAGTCTGCTCTGAGATATCATCACAAGGGCATAATTGCATCTCTCGCGTCCATTCGCTCATTTTTGGTAAACTAGTAATGCAATGGAAGATATCTAATCTAAATCTTGCTAACAGTAGTCTTTCGTATTGGCTGGGTACGAGTATGAGGTAAGGTTGGATTCTATAAGTTGTCATTATCATTTGGTGGTGCACTACAGTGGGCTTAGCTAGTTCTTTAGATAATCGATGTGAATCTAGTAGTGCCATACAAATTCTTTTCAGCTCTTTCTTAGATATCACTTTCATAGTACTTGGTTTATTATAAAAATTGGGACACCCTAAGTCATTCAGAAAATCCCGAACATATCTTAACCACTCCAAATTCATCACATCTGTCATTCCCATGACATCCTTAAAAATCTCCTGGTTTACATGGGTTTCCTCGTTTGTCCACAGCCAATGCCAGAGTATAATTGGTTCTGTTTTAATTAAATCTGTTAAAAATGGGACACCCAATTCTGCATGGTAGACATATGATGATGTACTTCTAGGAAGGGCCAGAAAATATCTTAAAAACTGGTTTTCTATCAACTGGAGGGGTTGAACATTACAGTGTCCCCATAATTCTGAACAGTACATGGCTGTAGATATACATTTGGCCCTATAAATTTGTAATAATATTTGCGGGGGCCTTGTGCCTAATTTTTTTGAGAACTCCAATAGGGCCGCAGTAGTTTTTATAAGTGCAAGTCTTCTCGCTTGCACCGCCTGGACCCAGGTGGATTTATGGTCAAATAATATGCCGAGATAGCTAAAGGTGTTAACAAAGTTTATTCTGTGGTTGTCTATAAAGATCTCTCTACATTTTTTACTTCCTATACCACAACTCATAATAAAGGTTTTAGAGGTGTTTACCCTTAAGCCCAGGTCACGCATGAACGCTACATAGCCATCCAATAATCTTTGTAATCCCACTTGAGTACGACACATTAGGACGGCATCGTCTGCATACATTAATGATGGGATAGCTCGGCCATTAATTGCTGGAAAATCTTGTCCTGTTTGGATCAATGCTTTTTCTAAGCCATTTGTGTAGAGATTAAAAAGAAAGGGGGCCAGCACACATCCTTGCCTGACCCCCTTTTTTATTGGAAAGAGTACATTCTCCATTATTACCAAAACGTACCCTAGCCTTGGCATTCTGGTAAATATGTTTCAGAAAGTATATGATGGTCTCATTCACCCCCAATTCGTAAAGGACCCCCCACAGCCTCTCATGTATCACACAGTCGAAGGCTGCGGTTAGGTCTACGAAAGCTAAAAATAGCCTTCCTTTTTTTAGGTTAACATACTTTCCAATTAAAATACTCAAATTGAGGCTTTGTTCAACGGTTCCCAAACCTTTACGGAAACCGTATTGGAGAACTGACAGAATTTGTTTTCCCTCATCCCAGTCCTGTAATCTCTCTAGTATGATGCGCCCTACAATTTTCGCTGAGGAATCCAATAAGGATATCGGTCGATAACATATCGGGTCTTGTCTATTTTCATTTTTGAAAATTGGGACTAAAATGGATTCAGTGCAAGTCTCAATGTACTTAGAGGAGCAGCTAGCCCTTATTATTTGAGTCAATATTGGGCCCCATGGGTCTACATTTGCCTTATATAGATCTACGGGAATCCCATCAGGGCCGGGCGCCTTATCCCCCTTACTTGCCTGTATTGCCCTAGTAACCTTTTCTATGGTATTTTAGAGATTATTTATATGTGTTTGCGGTGGGAAATTATTTTTATCGCCTCCCACGTCTGAAGTTTCAGTCAGATTTGTAGAATCTTGGTTACCAAAGATTGTGGTAAAATATTCTACCCACTGATCTTCTGTTATGGCTATTTCTATGTTGGGGATATCCCCTGGGTCTAAAAAGGGTGCCCGTACGGCCCTCCAGAAAACCGCCCCATCCTTGGACTTAGCCGCTTCTTGTAGGGTTTGCCAGAGTTCCTCTTTTAGCTCCCTCTTACGTTCTTTTATTGCATTCGTATAAGCCTTCCTTGCCTCCCTTAGTATAAGAGGGTTCCTGGGAATATTGTGGGTCTCTCTTTTCAGAATGGAATATGCTTTGGTACATTTTTAATCAAACTAACCTTTGGCTTTTCTTGCAGAATTATTATTAGTTATCCATAGTGTTTCATTTAATATTCTTGTGATCTCTTAAAAAGATGCTAATACTATTTCATGTGTTGTATTTTCTGTTAAAATGGCTTCTATTGATGAAATACTTTTTACCACTACTTTTTGTGTTACTTCTAGTGGGTCTACCAACTGCCATTTTAGGGCATAGACGTTTTTCCTATTCATTTTCAAGTGTTCGGGGGATAGACAATTTTATGGTCCTGGTTAATTTGGTAGTCAACAAATTCAATGATATACTCAGCGGGAAGTGATCTGCGGGCATGTGACTGGTGCGATATCCACTCAAATGTATAGGCTCCTTTAACCATGTTTCTTGCAGACATATGATTTGGAACCCTTCTGCAAATTCACACCACTCTGGGTTATCTATATTAGTTTTAAGCCTGCTACATTCCCAAAAGTCACTTTTAACAGCTTATTATCATCATCTGTGTGTTTCTTCTGGAATATTTACCTCTATCACAGAATTGATAGGAATGATCATAAGATCGGTTGCAGAGCTACCCTCTACCATTTTTGTCAGAGAAGGAGCCTGTGGGCGTTGTGTTTGTAGTGGTGTGTTATTTACAAGTCAATCTTGCTCTTCCAGGCTATACAAACTTTCAAACCTGTTTGCTGTATGGATATTATAATTAAGGTTTGTTTTTATCGGGTAAGCCCAGTTCATGTTTTCCCGTTCATTTGGTGGTTTGTAATAATACCCTAATGGGACGACATTTATTCTTTGGGGGTTTATTAAAGAGCTCCCAAGAAGTTCCAAAATTATTTGTACTAAGTATGTGGAGGCAAAAGTTAAAACTACACAATCCCCTGCTAAATCTTTTTGGGATTTCCCCACGCAGGCTGTTCTTCTAACAATTTCAAACTTGGAGAACAGCACTCTATCCAGGCCTGTCCTAGTATTTAGCCAGTGTAGGGATTTATTTCTTAGGGTCTCCCAAGATTCGCTTTCTTGTCCCGTTAATTGTGGCACATTTGTTAAAATTATGATATACTGGGTTGCTTCTGGAGGGAGATCTAGATAGTTATTATTTTGTCCCTTTTTAATCTGTATTGAACGTACATGCAGGGTGTCTCCCTCTGTCATGTGGAGCCTCCACTCCATGTGTGGAATTTCTCCTCTGTCCGCAGGGTGGAGACTCCGCACCTCCATTATCACCGCAGTTTGGTGCCTTTATGACTATCAGTCAATATCCTACAATGAATACTAATAAAAAAAATGTACGTCAAAGTTTTTGGATATATCCCTTTTCTGACCCCAAAGCTAATTGCTTTACCTACAATTAGCTTCAAAAGGTCATCACAATACTTCTGGTCCTGAATCTAAAAAAAAAAAGCTTTGTGTGCACCCCTTAAAAACAACTTACAGTTTGGCTGGGTTTTTGTAAATATACTTCAGCCCCTAGTTTCTGAAATGGTGTAAACATTTGACTTAAACGCCACCTCCACTCAACTGTGGCTTGAGGAAGGTCTGGTCTTGCAAGGAAGGACACTCCCTCAAATTCTCTTTTACTATTTGGGCGCACCAAGTTGTAGATGCTCTGCCTCAACAAAAGGTTGCCAAAATACACCAGTACTGCTCGAGCATATGCAGAGTTACCAGCTTGCTGATTCTTAAGCATTAGGGGTAATTTATGTGCTTTTTGACCTTCTTTATCCCAATCTCAATCTATAACCTCTGGAAAAGCACCCTTTAGGAGATTTACTATATATCCTCTGGAGGATCCTCCTTCACTGCCTTCAGGAATCCCCAAAAGTCTCAAGTTATTTCTCCTCTGCCTGTTTTCCTGCTCTTCTAGCTTCCACATCATCTCGGTTAACTTAGGGTTTTGGGATATTCTCAGAGTTTTCAACTCTGCAATCTCCATTTCAGGAGTCTCTGTATGAGATTCCACCATTGTCATTCTTTCTGATATTTCCAAGCAGGTTTTATTTATATTTCTTACTGCCCCTGTAGCTTCTTTGAGGCTTGTTGGGCCAGATGACTATAATTTCTGGCCTCTTCCTGCATCTGCTTGATAGAAGGCAAAATGACAGACGGGGAGGTATTTAGCAGATTGAGGGACTCCAGTCCTACGATGGTGCCTGTCAATTCAGCCCAACCTTTGGTGACCACTTTCAACATTCTTTCTCCTCCCTGATCGAGCAGCTGAGTTGCAGAGTAGTCCCATCTTAATTTTGGAGTATCTCTCTGGACCAATCCATCCTGTAGGGAGCCCATGTATTTGCTACTTCCTCTTTGTCTCTTACTTTGGCATTAGGATTTTCTCCCCTCCTCCCTTCCACCAGACCTGCTCTTTCTTCGCGTTGTTAACACAGATTCTTCCAGGGAACTGCTGTTACTTATGTCTGAAAGCGTGGGACTTGAGGATCCATTTTCTGGAATTGAAAAGTTTGACTCATCAGACAGAGAGAAGAATGTTTCCTCTATTAGCTCTGGGGAAGCTTCCGCTAGTGCTTTTAGGCCTCTCAATGGACAATGCTCTAACTGGGGATAGCTTGAGTCTCCTAAGGGAGCAGCAAGAACAGCCCCCCTCCCAGATTCAGACTGCTCCGTGTAAACAGTGTTAGATACCTGTTGTTCTAGGGTAATTTTCCCATCTGGTGTCACAAAAGAAGTTATTTCTGAATCTGCTAGCAGTAAAACCGTTTTAATGGGTTCACCACTTACTTCTGTTTGCTTTTAGGCAAAGACCCTGAGAGAGCGGGCTCAGCGAAGTCCGGAGCTGACAAAGCTGTCTGGGCTACTGGTGGATCCATGTTTTTAGGCCCCTTACTCCTGGTGAGAGAAAACAACTCAGGTATTGAGGGCTGCCCTTCAACGAGTGCTGTAACATTGTTCCCCGAACGGGTCGTTGCAAAGATTTCTTTCCCGTATGGGGTTCCAGTCTCCCTCTACTGTTCGTTTCCTCTCCCTTCTTTTAACCTTTTCCTTTGCTGCTCATTTTGCCCCTTTTCCTACCATCTCCTCAAATGGACCTCCTCTCCGAGCCAAGGCTTCCGACAACACTTGTAGAAGCTTTCGAATCAGGTTGAAAGACACAGCCGAAGTTAGGTAAAATATACACTTTCGGCCAATGCTGTGCTTTTGAATGTAACAATTGTAGAGCCCGGTGTATCCTAGAACATCACTGATATTCCCCCAAATCTCCACCATCTTACCAGGTTCTCGCTAGTAGCTGAGCTGTTGCAGTCGACCATTAGGCTAATGAGGTGAGGGGAGGAGTGGTTAGTGATGAGAATGCTGCACAGACGCCATCTTGCTCAACTTAATAGTGCTGATGATGCAAGATCTTCTAATGACCTCCACAAAGCTGAGGGGGCATGCCTCAACATAAAAAGTTACATATTCATTTTTCTTGCTTCAATGATTTGTGCTGCTTGTCTGTAGGATAAATAAATATGCCAAGGATGGTTTAAGATGATGAGTAACTATTGCAACTTTCCATAAATGTCTTGATTACTAAGGATGTACTGTCAACTTAGTATATTCAGTTACTAGCAGTCACTGGTAAATTCAAGTGCCTTCAACCTTACTTTTAGTAAAACATTTTTTGAGTGGCACTGTACATGTGTGCCAGTAAAATAAAGTTGTTGTTTTTGAAAGCCCACTGTCTAATGCAAATGTCAATGTCAGATGAGAAAACCAAAAGATAAATGTATTTGATGAAAGATAATTTTGTTTGTGTGTGTGTGTGTTTCTGTGAATTGTTGTGTGTGTGGGAAATGTGTCTGAGTTTGTATTTATATGTATTTTACTTTGGATTTTTCTTGAGTCTGGCAAGACATTCAAAAGCCTGCCGAACCTCAAGTCATTATTCGATGCTCTCTCAAGTCTGACCCAAGCGTCTAACATAAAAATGTACATATGCACTTTTTTTTAGATTAATGAATTGTGCCTGTTTTCAAAAGGATACGTCAACAGGCCCCCTTTTCAAACCTTGAAAACCCACCAAAAAAGTTTGCACTTTATTACTCTTAACAGTATCACCCTCTTAATCGTTTACATGATCTGCAATTTTAAGTCAAGAGGTTGACAGGTATGCATTTGCAACTGATAAGACACCTTCTGCCAGGCCCTATGGACAACCATCCATAGTTTGGTAAAATACTCTACACACATTCCTGAGATGAGCATAATGGAATACAATCTTAGAGCTATGTTTGCAACACTAGTGACAGTTAAATCAACTCTAAGTGGGTTACAGCTGCATTCTACATTAATCAACAATGTATAAGGCCTCCAAATCTTGAGTGAAGTTCATAAAATTAACACCCACACCTTATAAATATCTTTGTTATGTAGCATTTGTCTATAGCATTGTATTGCAGTTATTTAACAATGGCACTTGCCCAGATATCCAATGGTATACAATCTATTGTCAACAGAAGTTTGGGCTTTTCTCACACATTTTTTTGCAACTGGATTTGACTTTAAGCCACAACCTATTTTTTTCAAAGTTCAGCATGCACCCAACCCCTCTCAGCACATAGCATGTGGCTTGCACAATGGTGTTTGGCCGCAGAGTCTGGTCTATGAATCACTCTATTTGTTTTTTAAATGATTTGTGGTGCAGTGGGGACCAGTAGCAGGGTTGTGGTACCACATTGTGTCCCTGGCTGGGTACCGTGGTAGTGGGTGCTGGTATTGTGGTTCTGGGGTTGGGTACAGGGTCTTGCCTCCAGTATCGTAAGTTTAGTACCAATGTATTAGTAATTGGATTTTACAATAATAAGAAGAAATAATTACAAAATAAGAAATATATAGCAAATTCAAAATATCAATTTAATTAATAATATTATATGTTTCACTTCTAATATTCACAACTAATTTTAATAAACAGCATCAATCCTGATATGAAATATATAAAATATTAATATGTAATTATATAAGAAATATGCACATCTAAGCTATAAAAACAAATTACTGAATAGAAAATTATTATATATTTACTAATAAAACCACTTTCCCAATAAACTTTAAAATATTTATACTCACTATCTCAAATACATTTATAAAATGCATCACAAAACTTTATTACAAACAAATATAAAATAATGCAACAATCATTGTAAACAATATAAATATGCAAAAGAATCATTTAAAAAAAAAGAAAATATTAATATAGGACCATTTTATAAATATGTTAAGTAATAAAAATGACTAGTTTACCCCTACTATTTTTCTGATCTCGTTTCTGCTGGCTTTAGGACTCTGTGCCCTTTACTACTGCTAACTACTGCTATAATGCATGTGCTCACAATTTAAAACACAGTAACTGTGGTTTACCCTCCAATTGGCATATTTAATTTACTTGTAGTACTGCATATGCCGTGGTCCTGCAGCACTGATTGTGCCACCCACTTAGGTAGCCCTTTAAACATGTTTAGGATCTGCCATTGCAGCGTGTGTGTATGCAATTTTGAACTGGCAAAATAAACCGTCTGCCAGGCCCAAACCGTCCTTTTCAATACATATAAGTGGTCCCTAGAGTATGCCCTTAACAGCCCACAGGTCGTGATGCAATGTATTTAAAAAGTAGGACATGTAGTTTTAAGTTTTACATGTGCTTGTAGTGAAAAACTCCTAAATTCATTTTTCACTACTGCAAGGCCTACCTCTCCCATAGGATAGTATTGGAGTTACCTTATTAAATGTAATAAACTGAAACTTCCAAATGGGGACAGGTAACCACTTTATGTTGGGTGTCTTTGAAATTGTAATGAAATATCCTCTCTTATGCCAAAGCTGGATTTTAAATTGCAATTTAAAAAAATTTACTTTTGGAAAGATGCAAAAAGAACAATTGATGGTAGGAATGCTGAACAATGTCAAACATTCACCCCCAGTAAAGAGGTCTAGTCCTAAAATCATTGTTTATTTGATCACCGTGCGATTCCAGTTTGGACCCAGCCGTATGCAAATCAGTCTTGACCCTGCTCCCATGGGAAAAGCCCAGCCCAAACTGCCAGGTCAGGTCCTCCCCAGACTGGAAACAAGCAACCTTGGTCCAGTTTTGGACAATGACCCCTCATCAGCCAGGCTACCTTGCCTCCAGTGGCATGGAGAGCATGGGACCTACATCTGGGCATACCCATCACTCTTAGGGTGAAAAATGCAAAAAGAACAATTGATTGGCGGAATGCTGAACATTGTCAAGCACTCACTCCCAGTACAGAGATCTGGGCTTTAATCCATCTATTTTCTGCTCACCCCTCCATTCCAATTTGGACTCAACCATATGCAAATCAGTCTTGACCATGCTCCCAATGCAAATAGTCCACCCTAAACTACCAAGCCAAGTTCTCCCCAGACTGGAAACAAGCATCCTAGGAACGGTTTTGGGGTATCACCCCTCATCAGCTAGGTTAGCTTGACTCCAGTGGCATGGAGAGCACAGAACCCATGTCTGGGCAGACACGTCCCACTTAGGGGGACATATGCAAAAAGAACAATTGATGGATGGAATGCTGAACAATATCAAACATTCACCCCAGTACAGAGATCTGGGTCTAACTCCACAGTTTTTTGCTTGCCTTGTTATTCCAGTTTGGACCCAGCTAACCCGGCTGATTTGGGGTGATTCCATAAACCAGACCCAGGATGCTTGTTTCTGGTCCAATGTGGACATGCCCTGGCAATTCGGACTGGACTTTTCCCATGGGGAGCAGGGTCAAGACTGATTTGCATATGACTTGGGCCAAACTGGGGTGGAGTGGTAGGAAAAAAACAATGGGTAAAACCAGATCTGTGTCTGGAGCTGAATGTTTGATTTGTTCAGCATTCCGTCCATCATCTGTTCCTTTTGCTTTGGTCACTCTTAATTGAAAGGGTATGCCCAGACGTTGGTCCCATCATGTGCTCACTCTGCCACTGGATTCAAGCTAGACTGGCTGATGAGTGGTGATATCCCCAAATCTGTCCCAAGATGCTTGTTTCCAGTCCAGAGAGGACCTGGCCTGGTAGTTCAGGCTGGACTTTTCCAATGGGGTGCAGGGTCAAGACTGATTTGCATATTGCTGGGACAAAACCGGAGTGGCATGGTGATTTGTTCAGCAATCAGTCTATCACATGCTCTTGTTTCTTTTGTTGCCCTGTGTGGGATGGGTGTGTACAGACATGGGTCCTGTGCTCACTGCACCACTGGAATCAAGCTGCCCTGGCTGATGAGAGGTGATATCCCCAAACTGGTCCCAGGATGCTTGGTTCCGGTCCAGGGAGGTTCTGGCCTGGCAGTTCTGCCTGGACTGCTCCCATGGAGAGCAGGGTCAAGACTGATTTGCATATGTCTGGCTCAAAACTGGGGTGGTGAACAAAACAACGATGGATTAAACCCAGATCTGTGACTGGGGGTGAATGTCTGATCTGTTCAGCATTATGTCCATCATTGGTTGTTTTTATTTTTAGAAAAATGCCATTTTCCTTCTGAGGAATAATACACAGCAGGCTTGTAGAATAAATGTAGATCCAGATTTATTGTAGATAACAGAAACTCCAGCCATCAGAACCACCAGCCTCCAACTCCTCTCAAGTCTCCTTTGAATGTCTAACATTCCATAACGATGTTCCATACTTTCAGAGTGAACCAAAGAGGAGTGGAGAGAAAGGAACTACCAACATACATTACACTATACATTTCACTATACCACATACCCCTCTGCTCAATAAACTAAGATATAAAAAAAGGAAAGAATATAAAACTAAACAAAGTAAATAAATTTGAATAGCTAGAACAACAGCAATGATAACCAAAATACAATAGCATCAGAATACTTAACCAAAGAACAACCAAGAACCTCCCCTTCCTGAACCAAATAAATAAAACATTCATTATTAACAACAACTCTGTTGAAATTCCAGATTTTACCATTATCAAGCATCACCGCCCCTTTAAACACTTTAGTAACACAATGCAACTCAGAAAAATGTAAATTATTCACAACCCATGGCATCTTGATTTTAACTAAATCTCACCTGAAGTGGTTTTACTGCCTTACGTAAATCATACAGTTCTTTCCTCCCTTCCCTCAAGAAAAGTTCCTTCTTCCTTCCCTCATCAATGTATTTCCCAACATCTAAGTCAGCTGAGTAAAACTGAAAAATATAAGGAGGGCACAGCATGTTAAAGGGTCTCCGCTGTACCATGACGCTTGTACCTGTACTTCACCACCATTTTCTTCACTTCTCTAACCCAATAATCACATCCAGCAATAGCCATCTGTATGACTTCCTTCAGTGTGTGACTGAATCTTTCTATGATACCATTAGATTCAGGATGATAAAGTGAGCATTTTTCATGTACAATGCCTCTTTCACCAAAGAAATTTCTAATTCCCTCGAGGTCAATTGCACACCATTATCCATGAGGATGCTTTTAGGACAATCCTCCCTGGTGAATATCTCCAGTAAGAATTTCAAAACAGCCACAGTGGAGATCTAATGGTATACCCCTACTTCTGGTCTTCCTGACAGCATATTCATGAGGACAAATAGATACTTGGGCACCCCACCAAGATTCAATGTCCCCACGACATCAAAAGCAAATTCTTCCCATACTTCATACGGTAAGTCACGACACACCATGGGAGACGTCCTAACTTTCTGAGCCTTGTGGCTCAATTTACACTGGTAACGCTCTTTCACTTTCCTTTCAATGCACAAGTCCATCCCAGGCCACCAGTAAGATCTTCTCATCCTCTCCTTATTTTCACATATGCCAATGTAGCTCTCATGGGCAAGATCAATAAGAGATCCCTCACACAAGCAGGCGGAACCGACTTATCTCCTTTCAAAAGCAAATTATTGCTGACTGATAACTCTCCTCAAAATAGACTTACAATTATGCACATCTGCTACAACTAATCCCCTCACTTTACTGAACTCAGAATCATAATCAAAAGCACACTACCAATCTGCTTTCGATATACAACCATCAGAAAACACACAGACCTTGACCACATCATTTACGCACCATGGATCTTCGCAATCATCCATCAGTTATTCATTTCCATCTCTGTGTGAAGCCTGTACTTAATTGAATCTTGTAAATGAAATGAAAGACCATCTATGGCACATCAGGGTACAAAGATTTCAGATGCAGATGCCGCATCAAAATAAGTTTGAATCTACGCATTAAATATTCATATTTTTTAACTAAAAATAAGCCATTGCCATGAACACAATTGATGACTTTAGGAGATCAAATATTTTAGATTATACTGAATGCATTTGATTTTGGAATACTTAGTTATCGGTACTTAATTAAAGTTACAATATTTATTGTGTTTTGTAAGTAGGCTCACTTATAGTGCAATTGAACATGAGTATGTGAACTTTCAAGAAAATAAATAAAATGTAATCTTCATTATTTAAGACGAATTATGATGGTTTTCATATTATTGTTAAATGGAGGTCTATAATTATAAACGGAGTTTCTGTTTTTCTCATGCAGTTATCATTTTTGGCAGAATCATGTGATGTGTGGAAATAATAGTGGTTGTAACTGAGAGGAAAGGTTGTATGTTTTCCTTTAATTTTCCATAGAATTCCTTTGTTAAAACAGATAATCCAAGGGAGAATAACAAGAAACACTTTAGAGAACACCAATCCACAATGATATATCATCCCAGGATCTCCCATAAAAGGGTTCAGCCTTTATCATTCTCAGCTCCCTGTTGGATCTGAGCCATTTTCAGAAATCACCAGACCATTCTTACAAGCTCTGCCCTCTAGTGAACTTGCAGCTTAGCACACTACACCTTTTAAAGAATACACGCCACGGCACACATACTTGGTGGTAGGTTTACTTAATTTTTAAGATGGCTTACCACCCAGTCTGTAGAGGTTAAAGGTACACCCAAATAAATTTCACAAGGATTTGATTACATCAACTTCAAAAGTGCTAGTCACTTTATAGGTCCATGGAGTGCGCAGGAAGGTGGCCATCTGGCCCTCACAAAGTGGTCACGTCACATGAATTCATAAATATATCTGCCTCATCAAGGTGGACCAGATTTTCAGGAAACTACCAGCAACATCATCATATTTCAGAAAATGTGTAGTCCATATACCTCACTTTGTTCAAAACTGAGAATCTGCCTTCGCTATATGTATCTAATTGGACCACAAGACTTTAAACATAGAACAATCTGGATGCAGACAAGTGCTCAAATGGTGGACTAGGTGAAGATATCAGGCAGCGGCCTGAGATCTTGGCAGCGTTGAGCCACGTTGAGTAGTGTGCGGACACAAGCAGCTGGCAAATTCTTCTTCCAAATTCCCAACTTAAAACCTAAGGGGTTAAATAGTTCTTCTCCCTTGCTGTAGGATATTACAGCACAGAACAGCCATCATAAATCAATGGTGCTCTCGCTCACAAAGTTGTGATCCCCAATCTTCATTTAGAGTGAGTCAACCGATGATTAAGTGCTCGGTTCACTGGATGTCAATGAAAACAGGTTATCCAAAACAAAGTCGCCATTTTTTACGCATGGGGTGGGGTCTGCCCTAGTTATGCTCAAAATACATATCTTCCCTGACCTGATCTTTCATGCAAGATAGACTCTCTTCTGGTTAGTTTCACTGTTTTGTTTATTTTTACTACTTTGAAAACTTGAAAAAAAAAGAAATCAGATGGGTGAAAAATAATAAAAGCAATTAGTGTGTTTGTCATTCAGTTCTACCGAAAGTGCAACTCCTGCAATTGAAATAGAGATCCTACCCAGTAAGATGGGAATCTCTACATATGCAGGTGGTCCTCTGATGGTGATGTGGAGAACACCTTCCAGGGCTGCCCACCTAAATTGAAGTGATCCCCTTTGATTCTTTTGTGAACAGTGTCTTACTTGAAGACATCATCTGACATCGGCCAGATCTAAGAGAGAAGGGTGGGTGGCAGCTCTCTTCATTCCCATTAAATGAAAACTACACAGAGGAATGCACCTCAATTGTGGCAACCTATTTTATGGGCTGTTGTCTGAGTGCCCCCTGGTTTTTGTACTGTATCCCCACTCTTGTGTTACTGACAGTGAAGGAATCCCCCAGGGACGGACCCTCCAAAGGGGGAAGTCAGTCGGATTATGTAAATCCCCGCTAAAATGAGGAATTATGCACAGAGTCGAGAATACTGCACCTAACATCCAGGTAATCATTGATTTTCTAACACAAACTTGCACAGAGGTTTTTAATGCCTTCATCAGCGAGAGTCTCTGGTATGAACTTAACACCTTGGAATCCCAAAGGGGTCTGTAACTCCTGTTATAAACCCCATTGCACAAAGTTGCAATGGGTGACTGAGAGGAATTGAAACGAGTTTAGGATGCTAAGGGCCTCATGTAGGTAGCGAAATACCGGTCGGTAACGGCCGATTTTCGGTAAATATGCCGTTACCGACCGGTATTCAGACAAGTGAGATGTAGGAGTCCAAAAACCACTTTTCGGTAAATATGAGGCGGCAAATACCGATTCATAGTTACCGAATTCTAAAATACCGATTCATATTTACCGAATACATAATTAACGAATCGGTAAATATGAAGTGGTAAATATGAAGTGGTAAAAATTTAAAATGACATGTAGGAGCAGTCGGTAATTAAGAAATCCAGGAAAATCGGTAAATAAGAGTCGGTAATTAACACGGATTGAAAGCAGGTGGTAACCATCAACAATGCACATAAGCAATCCCAAAATGCAACAGCGTGGACAACATGGCCGCCATGTACGTCATTGCAAGGCGCCTACGTCTACAGGCAGCAGGACTGAGGGTGTGGCGACGGGAGGAACAAATCTACAGACAGCGCATCACACTATTACAGCTGACTGATGCAGAGATACATGAGAGGTACAGGCTACACCCCGAAACCATCATGGACCTGATAAGGGACCTGCACCCACTCCTGGACCAGCCAACAAGAAGGGCGCACGCCATACCACCACATGTGCAGGTGCTCTGCAGCCTACATCTACTGGCATCCGGCAGTTATCAGGTGGTGATAGCTGCGGTGGGTGGTGTATCCCAGAGTTGCCTGTCCCGTTTCTTCAGGAAGTTCCTGGATGCCATGATGCAGAGAATGCACCACTACATAAGCTTCCCAAACACACAGGCTGCACTGCAGAAAACAAAAACAGACTTTTATCACATGGCACAGTTCCCCCATGTCATCGGCTGTATTGATGGTACACACATCCCAATCTGTCCACCAGCTGATACAGAGCACATCTACAGGAACAGGAAGTCCACCCACTCCATCAATGTGCAGGTGATCTGTGATGCAGGGAACATCATCACAGATATTGTTGCAAAGTTTCCTGGGAGCACCCACGACTCTTACATCTTCCAGAATAGTGGGATCTACACACGACTGAGTGCCGGCGAATTCGGAGAGGGATACCTGCTGGGTAAGTAACAGTGACGCCCCTTGAAACCTGCAAATCAGAGTGTATAGAGGCATGTAACTGATGGTTCCCTTTTACTCATCCAGGCGACAGTGCATATGCATGCCGTTCATTCATCCTCACTCCCTACCTACACCCAGCAACCCAGAGTGAGAGACGATACAACGTGGCCCACAAAACAACACGCAATGTGGTGGAGCGCACGTTTGGACTACTGAAGAGCAGGTTCCGCTGCCTCCACAAGAGCGGAGGCGCACGCCAGTACAAACCCATCACCTGCTGCAAGATTATTGCCACTTGTGCAATGCTGCACAACCTTGCCACGAAAAAAGGTACAGATGTGGAACTAACATATTTTGAGGACAACGAGGATGAGTCAGGCCAGCCAGAGGGCAGCGCAGCTAGAGTGCCAACTGCAATCGATGGGAGAGAGAGACGGGCAGAGATCACATGCAACTATTTCTGAGTAAGTGAGGGGACACAGCGAGTTGTGAGAAGTCATGACGTAGTTTAATGTGGCACCACGCAATGAACACATGAACAGGCCAATCTGGCAATATACCATCTATACAAGGAGTATGTCCAGGGTTACGTCACCCAATGGGAAGTGGCTAAGCAGGGCCACATCAATGTTTGCGCATACGCGCTGCAGTGGTGGATTGCACGGCCTGTGCATCCTCACTAGAGCCAACCCCAAGCCGCCTGCTGCTCCTGCGTGCTTCGGGGACGGGGGGTGTGATGCTGCTGCTGGTGTCGATGCTCTCCGCAGCATCCCCTGCAGCAGTTGTCGACGCCTGACTAGTCAATAGCACCCCTAGTGCACTTGTCACCTGCACCATCCCCCGAGACAGGTCGCTGCAGCACTGTGTTAGGCCCTCCTGCATCGTCACAGAGCGCCGGCAAAGTAGGGAAGTCGCAGTTGCCAGACGGTTGAGTGCCCTGCTGGTAGTGTCCCTTCTCTGGCGTTCCCGGCGCCGTGCTTCGATGTCAGCATCTAATTTGCTGCACAACTGCTGGATTGACTGGGACATGTCCCGAATGCCCGCAGCCATGCCGCCAATGTTTGTGTCCATGTTGACTAAGCTTGTCTTCATCACCCGCATGTGCCTCTGGACTGACATAACTGCCTTTGATTGCAGGCGCTGTTGCTTCAACATTTGGCCCTCGAGCCCCAAGAAGACACCATGGCCGTCAGTGGGTGCTGGTGGACTCTGGACACGCGACCTGCGGCGCCCTCTTGCTCCCGTCTGTGCTGCCTGTGAGGTGTGGGGCACAGTGGGATGGCTCCCTTCCTGGTGCCCGGTGCGGTCTTCTGGGCCCATGCTGTCGTCTGACGAGGTGTCGAAGGCTCGTAGCCTGGCTGCTGGACGCCTCCTCATTCTCACACCTGCAAGCGGAGATGTGGCCGGTGATTCGAACATGAGTGGCGATGCTGGCTGTGGTTGTGGTGATGCTGGCTCTCGGTGAGGTGATGCTGGCTCTGTGTGCGGCGAGGCTGGCTGTGTTGGTGGTTCGGCTGCCAGTGGGCCTGCTCCCTGGTCTGAACTCGTGCTGGCTAGAGGTGATTTTTGTGGCCGGTGTGCCGTCTCCCCTGCAGCATGCCCTGTACTGCATGATGTCACATCTGTGGACAGAAAAACAACATTGGCTCAGTGTCCCCGAAGGGCTGCATTGCAAGCGTCACAATAAATCATTTCACATTCCAATCTGTCCTCTGTCTCCTTGTGCCTCGAGTGCGTGACATGCCTTGTTGCCCTGTGACATTTACGTCATGGTTAGTGTTGCCCTGACTACATCTCCCGGAATGCATTGCCTGTCTGCACTGACACATGTGGACTGCAGTGTGATTCTCGTTTCACAATGGGGGATGTGGGATAGGGGTAGGGGAGGCTACATTGCTGTGCTTTCGTCTTACCTTGGTGTGTTGCGGCTCTGGCAGAGCTGTCGGCGTCCCCAAGACCCACGACGCTCTCTTGCTCGATTGTGGCCGCCACCAGCTCCTCCAGTTCGGTGAGGGCAGGTGCCCTGTTGGTTCCACCTCCGGTCTGGCTGGCCTCCTTCTGGATGTCGCCCATCTTCCTCTTGGTCACAATCCTCAGGTCATACCAGCGCTTTTTGAGGACCTCAATGTCCCTGTGGGTCACTCCCACAGCATTGACCTGCGCCTGGATGGCCAGCCATATGTTGCGCTTTTCGGCCTCAGGCACTTGCAGGGATTACCTCCCAAACAGCTTCTGGTGCTGCTTCACCACCTCCTCCACCAGCACCTGGAGTTCCTTGGGGCTGAATTTGAGCTTCCTCCTCCTTTCCCCTCCGTCTTTCTGTGTTCTCTGGCTGGACATGCTGTTCGTTTCCCGCTCGCACATGCAACTGCTCCCTGCCTCTCCTCTGCACTCCAAGCCTCTCCAGGGTCGGCTAATTATGTACACCTGCCTGGGTGTGGCCACGTCGGCTAATTGTGTACACCTGCCTGGGTGTGGGCAGTTCCTGGTTGGGTGGGCTGTCGTTGCACAGGATTAGCTGTTTCGTCAAGTCATGTGATGTTATTTACCGAATCCGTACATACCGATTCGGTATTTTCCGATTCGGTAGATACCACCTCGGTATTTTCCGAATCGGTAGATACCACCTCGGTATTTTCCGATTCGGTAATTATCACCTCGGTATTTACCGAATCGGTGAATTCCGATTCGTATTTACCGAATGTTACCGAATCGGTAACTGTTACCGAATTTTTACCTACATATAACTTACCGATTCTAATTTACCGATTCGGTACGGCTCGGTATTTAAGAACCGGTAAAATTTATTTACCTACATGAGGCCCTAAGTCTTTAATGACCTGCCACATCATCCAGTCCAATGGCATTTAGAGAAAGTTAATGTGGTTGACAGTAAAATGGAAGACAGCCTGTTAGAGGAAAAATATGTTTTTTTTTATTATATAACAGACAAAAAACGAATCCCCCCTTTGATTTATTTCCTATGAGAAAAACACCTACATTACTAAGTGACTGCACGGACATGACATTCCTTCAAGCTTGTCCAATGCCTGACACATCAAAAGCCTTTGTCTTGAAGCATGCTTGCCTATTAACAAAACAATCTTTCTTATTAGCTGAATTCATGTATTCAGAATACAGTATGCTTTTATTTCTATATTTATACATGTCATATACCTTGGCTGCTAAAATAATGGAACTGTCCTTTGCACTGGAGGTAAACGCTTTCAGTTGACAGGTTGACAGGAGACTGGATTGAAATGGTTTGAATTAAAAAGTGAAAGCTGTGTGATTTCTGGCTTGAAAGTGTTATTTTTCGGTTCCTTTTGTGAAAAATTTATAGTGTGGAAAATGTGCAGTTGTCATCCGCCCATTACTGCTATGTACATCTACTGTATAGGCTATCGAGGTCCCTGTTCTTTCAATTAAATGACAGCTTCTGCATAGTGGTATAAAAATGCAAACAAGGTGGAAATATCTGGATTAAGCTGATGTTTTCTTTTTTTCGCCTGTCTCCTTTTATTAATGTATGCAACTTTCTTTCAAAGTGTTCCAAGGTTTGATCATACATTGATGATGCCCAATACCCTTTTACTGTAGGAAAACGTTGATTTTTCTGTTATCCTTTTGGCCCTCTCAAGCTTATTTTACCTTTCTAGTTTCGAAAGTACAGTAAAGACGAAGCTCAAGTAAATGCCCATGATTACCTTCCAATTTTTGCGAATTTGGTGCAACAACAGTAAATGATGTTGTTTCTCCAGACTAAGCATAGCAACCTTTGGGCGATGCCAAAAGATAACAAAAGCTTATAATGTGTCTTTTTTCTAGATGAGGTTTTCGAAAACATTTTACTATTTGGGTTCATGTAATCAAGGACTGAAGCCAATAGGCTTTGCCTCGCTGTTAAATCATAATCCTGTGACAAACTGCGATTTGTTTGCTTGGCTGGAGCCAAGGGAAAGGGAAATAATGAAGCAAACCCTGAGTCTGACTATGACTCTGAATATACTGCACCAGTCTTTGCCGAGAGGGCATCTGCAGGTGGGTACCTTGAATGCACAAATGCCCCAAAGGTTTGCTCAATATTGAGTACAGAGAGAGAGCTGCAGCAGTCTTACAGGCTGCTTGAAACCCTCAAAAGAATCTGGAAATACTTGAATTTTTCTGAGCGTCCCTGATCCAGAATGATGATGAGTCAAAATAGATGAGGCTCTTTATGGGCCTAAAATGCTATGAGAGGGAAGTGAGTCTTGCTCCTCTCTAAAAGCGAAGATTCTCATTAAGCAATGTAGGTGCAACAACATCAATGATTTCCTCTCTTGGACTGGGTTAAATAATGAGGGAAATACTCCTTCAGGCAAAGTACCTCAAGCAGTCAAGAAATGTACTCAAATGACTCTAGCTTCCACTGGTATCCATCCAGGCAAGAAAGTTAATCCACCACCAACCTTAGACCATACTAATGCCCTTATAAATCACCAACGACATCTTCTAAAATCTGCCCTTGCAATGTCTCAGATACATAAGTTTACTTTAGACGCAAAGGGAAAAGGTAGGCATTCTAAACATAAGAGGTGGAAGCAAAAAAGAAGAAAGCCAAAGTGACAATGCTCATGCCACGTCTGATAACGATGTTCCTATTCAGAAGAAGGCCCAAATGGCTTTGGTAATGACTTTCTTTTGTACAACAGATAATCACACACAAATAAACCTTTATAATAAAAAAATGTACAAGGACCTTTGAAATATGAACCCCAAAACTCCTTGAAGAACAAAGAGTTGGCTTGATTGCATGACAACATTGGTTGGGGTATTATTAAGTCAAAACTATAACCTAAGTATACGGGAACAAAATCGACTGCTGGACTTCCTGCTCCTAGAGCATACCATTTGGAGATATGGTGACAGTACTCTCTCACAATTTCTTTAATTGATTAAACGTTTGTTTAACCAGTGCCCTTTAGCTGAGATTGTCCTATACAGTCATGTGGAAGCACCAGAGTCAGAGTATACCATGTATACACTGAAGACTTGCTGTATGATCGAGTGTGGTCAGCATGTTGAGAAGAGACTTAATAAAGTAAAAGCCCTGCTTTATATTCACATTACCTAGCATTTGTGGGATACCTCTTGAGTAAGTGTCCATAAGATTGAATGGCAAAAGTACAAAGAGGGTCACAGATAGGGTTGACAAAGGTCAGAGCAAATCCTCAGATCAAATCCTCAAAAGCTCTGGGAAAAACATTGCGAAATTTTCAAGACTCTATGTGGCATATTTACAATATTTTGGCATAGGGCAACACTGCAAGCCTTCCAACTGTGCTGTCCTATTACAAAATAAAATGGCAGGAATGTGCAGTATCTACAAGATATGGCATATTCCTGTCCTTTCTGCCAGCACAAGCTTACAAACTGCAGCCAAGCACCAAAGCAGTCACTCTTGCACCATGGTGCGAGGGTGTCTGTGTTGTTGGCACGATTGTTTTTGTGCAGGAAGGGACACCTTCCTGCACAAAAACAATAAAAAGAGGCATTTTCCTTGTTCTATGTGTGCTGCAGGATACAACGCATGTGGAAAGTGGAAAAAACAAGATGAAATCAAGGAAAAAAACAAGAAGACATTTAAAGATTTCTCTTCATTACGGCTGCTTTGGAAAATTATTAGTTTGGGCTCTGCCCCAGATTTATGCTATGTTGTAAATCTGGGGCCGCCTCAAAAATCATAGGTGTTGTGCGGTAACACCCACAGCAACACCCATGGAACGCCCCTTCCACGCAGAGTGAATAGATTGCCTTACTCCATATTTACCAGGCCATGAAAAGCCATGTACGGTGGCTTTGCGTGGCCTTGTAAATATGAGCCGGCACACTGCGCCTCTTGAGCATTCCAAAAGTGATGCTCCAGTGGTGTAAAAGTGCAGCAAGGGCATTCTTTCATGGGTTTTATGGAGAAACTGGATCTAAAGCTAATTTTGCCAAATCTTTTACTATGTCATGTGGCCCGAAGTGTATATGTTCATCACCTATTGCAGATGGGTCAAACACAATGTTGCACGCTAGCACTTTTTGATATCTAGGGATTTTAATTAGTGCCTCTAGTTCATGGGCTCCTCAAATAGCACAAAATAGAATGAAATTGTCAAGAGCAGTTGGCTTCCTCTTTAGCTTACAGTCTCCACCAAGTGGGAGGGTGCTTGTCCCACTGTTACAAATATATTAATCTCATTGTGTATTTATAGCCATCTACTGGGCCACTACAAATGGAAAAAATCATTTATGTAGGCATTTATTGATGGTGCCTGTATCAATCTCACACTTTTTTGCCACAAGGATTTAGCATTAAATTATCTATGTGACCAAATACGTATTCGTCCTCCATTGTTGTGGATCTCTGTTATACACAATGAGGAAGCCTCACTCACTAGAAAGCTAATTTTTGATGCCTGGCCTGTGACAAAGGGCTTTCCATCCCTTGGCTGTCCTATGTAAAAAAAAAGTCATTGGGAGGTATTGGTGTAAGGTATGCTGTTTCTGCCTCTGACATAGATACTTTACCCAGCAGAAAGCAAGCACATGCCCTGTTGTTAGAAACATTGGAAGCTACCAGACTGAATGAGAAATCACAGAAATCCAGCATTAGGAGCTGTCTACTTGCTAATTTTGGGCCTGTGCCAACTGGTTACCTGCTAAATACAAACAGGAGTTGGCTGCGCTCGCTTTTATTTCAATTTAAATCAGTGGATTATGAAATACTCCCTATGCTTCCCACGTGGTTACCAGCACAATTTGAGCCCCTGCTTTTGTCCTTGCAATAATGTATCTAAACAATCATGATTTACTTTACCTTCTTCTGTGGGTTTTACCAATTATATATGAGAATGTATTTAGCACCTTTTTTAAGGCTCAGAAACTATTGTAAATGCTATCAAGCTTTTAGCTGTTTCAAAAATTAACTGACAATGAAATGTGCCGTTGTGTAAGTCTGTTTCTTCAGGCAGCTGTATGTTCAAGAAGCACCATGAACTTTGACTAACTCCATGTATCAAACTTTTTAGTTTACTTATCCTATATGCAATGTTTTGACGTATTGTATACATTGGTCATCATCGACGTTTATTTTTATCTTTACTTTATTTTAAAATTGCTTTTATGGTGGATTTTCTGCCAAATAAAGATGTTTTAATTGATTGATTGCTACTCAGAGGGGCATGTATTAAGCATTTCACAGTACCTGCTTTTACAATAAGTAAGTGACACAACCCGAAAGAATCTTGACACCAATTTATAAAAATAGATTGTATTTTTATATAAATATAGGCATCAAAACAAACATGAAACATTGCATACAACCTGAGTTATAGGTTTTCAAAGTATTAAACAAGAAATGCAATGAAACCTGTCAAATGTTCACCATTAAAGTCAATGGGGAAAAACACACTTAGCAAATTGAAAGTTGAAGGTTAAGTTCCACGGAGGTTACTCTGCTGTCCTTGGTACTGACAGGATCTGCAGGAGCTGTCAAAAAGTGCAAAAGGGCAGCACTTGGCAAAACACTTGGTGATGGAGTTACAATCTACCCTTGCAGAGTACAAGCCTTTGGTGACCCAGTACCCGGGTGCAACAAGCTTGGTTTCTTTTACCTTGCTCGGCAGCTCATGCAGAGGTAGCTGGCAGCTGTCAGTCACTGGCCCAGGTCACACCGAAGAGACTTTGCCACACACTCAACGACTTCAACTTCAGGATGTAGGACACAGCAGCGGGGTCATTGCCAACATAGCTCACTGTCACAGTGAGTTGCAGTCTCGGGCTTGAAATGTCACTCAAGGAGTCAATCACTCGACTGGCGATCACCAAGCCTTGGCTGCAGCAAATGTAGCCCTTGGTTACTCATGGCTGCTGGAGGTTGACAACAGTGAACTAGCAACTTGAGACTTGGTGTGCTCTTAGATACCACTCAGAGCTTGTAGGACACCGCTTCTCTTTAGGCTCACCCTCAACAGGCCCAGCCGGTTACAATTCTTGTGATGCAGCACGTTGATTCTTCAGCAGGATGAAGGTGACTGGTTCAATCAGTCAGGGGAATCTGCTGTTTTTCCAGTATATCGTCCTTCCGGACACTTAAGTGTTCTCTCTTTGTGTTGCGGCAGAGTCCAAAGTCATGTTGTCAGTGACAGCATCTCCATTTGTGCCTCTTCTCAAATTCCAAGCTAGAACTGATAATCTGGTACCAGGGGAGCTCCTTAAATCCTAGTTTAGGAGGCGTCAAATGAGTGAGGGACAATGGTCAATAGGCTACTGGTTCCTGCAGCTAACCTGCCCCTTAGTGACTACATCCGGTGGATGCCTCTCACTGTGCTACCCAGAATAATCTATTTCAAGGTCTGTCAAAATTACTGATCCCTTCCTTGGTTGTACAGACCTCCTACCTCACCCTGTAAGTGTGGCTAGGTTTTGGAGAGTGTACGCCTCCAGAATAACTAATGTTCCCAGCTGCCAGAGCTGCAGGGTGGGAAGGGGTTTGGCCTCGAGTGGGAGACAAGGTACTTAAATATCAAGGACAGTGAAAGCCTTTGAAGCTCACTCTCTTGATGACTGCAAACTGCAGCCATCCTGGGAAGGTGGAGGTGCTACCTCCTTCTGGACCAGGCCTTTCTCTCTATCCTGGGGAAGCATTAGCACATCCCACCAGGAGGCCAGACTCTTATCTTGGCAGCAAATGGTTCGGGAAAGCCCACCTGGAGCTTTGTGTCCTAGGGGGTACCCATGGAGGGTGGCACCCCTGTGCATGCCAGGTCACCCTTGACACAAGAATCATGCTGGGATGACTTACAGTAAAACCTAACTTTACAGGGTTACAGTAGGGATGTATTTGTAGATTCATACCTATCCACACCTTTAGTATAATGCACTATACCTCCTGGGCTTTGGAGGACATCCTTAATAGTGACTTACTTACTTTAAGGTAGTGGTGCAGCTCTGCAGCACATGGTGTGTACAAAGTCACTCTCAAGCAAACAGGCTGCTAGTGCAGGGCTGCAATGGCAGACTTGCAGGCACTCCTTTCCTCAGGTCTCACAGGGTGACGCAATATAGTGCTGCAGCCCTAGTGACTGCGCCTATCACCTTTGCCCTGGGTACCACTGGTAGTATCTACTAGGGACTTATGAGGAGTGATAAGTGTTTGCCAATTGGGTGTACCAATTCAACAGTTACAGTCTAAGGGACAAAGCACTGGCACTATGGTTAGCAGGTCCCAGTGCACTTCAAGATCTATAACAACATCATCTAGAGCAAACTGTGAGGGTGACCATGATAAATAGGGCACTTTCTAACATGTGCACACACAGAAACCCACTCAGACACTCACACACCCACTTACAGACCCACTGAGACTCTCACACTCACTCACAGACCCACTCAGACACTCAGGTACCCACTCACAGACCCACTAAGACACTCATGCAACCACTCACAGACTCAATCAGAAAATCCTACAACTACTCACAGACCCATTCAGACACTAATGTACCCAGTCAGATGCACAGTATCACTTATATAGTTTGAATATTAAGGGGCTCATTAGTATGGTGGGCTGATAGGCCCGGGAAATGGGACCGCCCGCTATGTATGCGGCGGTCCTGCATTAGTCATTAGGATACCCCCACCATACTGGCGGGCGCATCCCACATTCCTGACATTGCGGCGGGAGGTTCATTCAGCAGCACCCCCCGCAATGTCAGAAATGCATGTTGTGCATTTGCATGCACAACGTGGCCGGAACCACGTGGTGCCTGCCACCTTGTGCATGCAAATGCAGGGGGGTGCCATAGGTACCCCCCATGAGCACCACCTACCCCCCCAACACCCTTGGAGCCACAACGGGACCCCAAATAAAAAACTGCATGCCTTTCCATGGCGGAGTCTCTGCCATGGAAAGGCACATCTCTGCCATTATAGTAATACGGATGGCGGTGCCTGCAAGGCACCACCACCATATTCCTGTCCTTTTCCGCCCGGTAGGCAATCAGGCAGATTGCCTACCAGCGGAAAACTGGCGGCCAGGCTTCCGGTCCGCTGTGGTCCCCCCGACATAGTATTAAGGCAGGGGGAAATGGGTTGCGGGCGGTGACTTTTTGCAGGCAGATCGCCACTGCCATACGGGCGGTGGCGATCCGCCCACTATAGTAATCACCTCCTAAGTGTGCTGGTGTCTATTGAATGTCTGCTTGTATTTTGTGTATTCATGATTTATTCACAAATTTGAAAAAAGAAGGAATATAAAAAGAAAATTAACTGTGACTTGGGTAATCTGAAAGGAGCCTTTGTTTTTATTGTGTTTAGATGATAATCACACATAAAACAGGATGCAGTCTTTCATGCTGTTGAGGAACACCCTGTTGCCTTTCTCTGTGAAGTGAACTCCATCACTTCTATATATAGATACCATCCATGAAAAAGCGCAAAGTGTTGTTGCAGATAAAGCCCATGCTATAGTCTCTGAGGAATGCAGACACAGTTTATTGATATATTTCCTGGCTTTGTCTATCTGTGGACATAACTCATTTGACTCAACAGTAGTCAAATGAGTTATGTCCACAGATAGACAAAGCCAGAAAACAAGGGTTCTGTATCCTAAGATATCAATTCTCTCACCAGAATAGCCTTCCGGACTTATGTCAGGAGGATTCAAAACGTTACCTAATTTAGGTACGAATTGTGAATTCCAGATCACCTCATTCACAATGGAGTATGGTGAACCAGAATCCGCATACATTTTAGTATCAACACCACCAATAATCATGTCACATATAGGTTTCTTTCTTATGAAAGAACTGTCAATGTTCAATATAGCAAGCTCAGAACCCCTTATATTTAGAACATACGAATTTGCACCACCGCAATCAGAATTAGGTTCTTCATCATCGCTGTCATCAGTTTGACCTATACATTTAACCTTATTATTAGTATTCTTTCTGTTACATGCTTTCATGAAATGACCAATAACCCCACAATTAGAGCATTTCTGTTTAATGGCCGGACAAAATTTGTAGTTGGCCAGGTGAGTTTTACTTGTACACCTAAAACACCTTAAATTGTCTTTTTGATCTTCTCTTTTCCCTGTATAGGCACCAGAAGACTTCTTTTTTTTAAAATCTTGTGACTTACTATTGGGATTAATTTTAGCAACAACATCATTCTTATTACTGTTAGACTCGCCTTTGACTTGTTTTGCACTTCTGCAAGACATTTCTGATTTCCTCACAATGGCTAATATGCTTTCAAGATTAGAATCACCATTGACCCATAACCTTTCTTGAATAGTGGAATTATTAGCATGCATCACTACTTGGTCCCTAATGAAATCCTCCTGTAAACTTCCAAATTTACAATCTAACGACAAAGTTTTGAGCACGGAAACATAAGAGTCAACAGATTCATTAGAACTCTGTTTCCTTTGAAAAAACTTATACCTAGAAATACCTACACACACTTTAGGTGAAGAATAGCGATCAAAATCTGAAATAGCCTTTTCAAAAACATTCCCGTCACCACTAGACTCAATACTCGGTAGTTCATTGTATGCTTTAAGTCCTTCAGGACCCAGAGAATGTAAGAAAATACCTTTTTTTTCATGAGGTTTCATTTTACCGTTGGGATCTAAAGTATCTATGTAGTTCAAAAAATACGCTTTCCATTCTACCCATGGCATACATGGTGAACCTCCGGCAGGCCAGTACGCTTGCGGGGGAGAAAGAGTATAACCTTGTGCACTCATGCTTTTTTTTTTTTTTTTTTTTACCACAAAAAAAAAAAAACTAGCTGCACAAAAGAATTTACCTTGAACAATGCCTGAAATAGAAATTCAATTCGAATTATACATTGCCCACAAATCAATTACACATATATTATCACAAAATAGAAATTTGCAGAATGCACCTGAAAGGAAAAGGTTAGAATAGCATAAGAATAATTATGAAAAAAATTATATCCACTAGATGGCACACCATCATGTTGAAATAACGAGAAAGTCTTTCTTGAAGAGAAAAAAAAAACATGTAAGAAAAACACGGAATCCAAACACAGTTTGATGTGTAGATAGGTGTCACTGAATTACTGTCCGAAGAGACAAATGAAGGATAAGTTTTTACAAATAACGAAGCAGTCTTGAAAACGCGCTGAAGACTTTGCTCAGAAATTAGTACATTAAACCAGCACAAGAAATCTTCAGGATGATAAAAGAAAAGAAAAAAAATCGAAAACAAAAATAGATTGTACCTTTGTAAAATAGATGCCTCGTTCTTGACTTAAACACGGAAATGTGATGACCACAGATGAAATCAAACGTGAATGGGCGTGTTGCGTCGTTGAACGTAAACGTGGGACAGCACACGTCACACGCGCGTCATTTGCCAGCAGGAGAAGACGGAACACTCCACTCGAAGAATCCACTAAGGAATGAGAACGAGATGCCCCGTTGGAATAGGTGAGTGAAGTCGTTGAGTAAAATTTTCAAAAGAACACTTTGACTCCGATGCTTGCAACGGCAAGAACTCCGCAACTTGACAGCTCCTCCGTTAGTCAGCACACCCGCAGTAAATCAAATGACGAATCCAGATGAACTCAGCCAGTTCCTCGCAACAGTTCAAAAGACCTCTTTACACACACAATTCGAAATCCTTCTGTGATGCATGAAACGAAATCTGGCCACTCGAAGTAAATCCAGCGAAGAAAAAGAAATAAAAAAATTGACGGATTAATAACCTTAGAGCGGAACTACGTAATACCACAGATTTTAATCCTCAAATATCCGGGTTAGATTCTTGTAGGTTTTCCTATTCCACGTAGGTTCTTAGAAATAGTGCTTCCTTTAAAAAAAATCGTCGCCAAGTTTGTTGAGTAAAGATGATGTACTCGAGTTGGGTAAACTTAGAAATAAGTTTATTTCCAATGAAGAAATAAAGGAAGCACCAGCGGTTACACGTCTTCAAGCTCCGGCTGGTTTTCCTCAACTGCCAACTCTTGATTCTTGGACCCGATCAGGTGTTCTAATCTAGAACATCCTGATCGTGCCAAGAACCAAGAGTTCATAACACAACACCACATGAACTCGTGCTTGCAAGCACGAGACAAAACACTATAATGAACATAACAACTACTTCCATTTCTGTCTTTGGCATATGTTAGAGAATACCAAGGCAGTCTGAAAGAAAAGTACCATTACTTGAGGAAAGGTATTCTTCATTTGGATTACCAGTCCAACCCCAGTAAGTGTGCCTAGGTCATTGCCACCACAGTGCACAATAATAAGGTCAGGATGTTGTCAATCCGTAATGCTTTCAACCATAGGCAGCAATTGATGTCACTTTAACTCTCTCTAGCCAAGCCAAGTAATGTCCACATTAGGCAAACCCAAGTCCCTGTCAATGCCTCTCTTTCTAGTACACTCTCTAGCTCAAAACACAAAGCTGTGATCCACAATCCAGACTCTAACCATTTTGAAGGAAAGGATGATAAGTACACAGTAGAAGGTTGGAGCAGAATGTGAGTTTTCAAAATGAAAGGCAGTTAAAATGGAGTTCATTACCTGGGTTAAAAAACATGTTTGATTGGATGGTGTAAATATGCAGGTTGATAAAATTAGGTATCAATAAGTAATTTGATCTGTGATTGGCTCCGTTAAAAATAAACGTGGGTATGCTTTTAATTCTGAATTGTAAACCACAGATGCTGCTTTTCATTTTGAAACTAGTTTGTTCATCTAGAATGTGTTGTGAACTTGTGACCTGCTGGTTCAAAAGAGTGTTCTATCTGGAGTTGCTATGGAGACTCAGTAAAGAGACTGTGGGGGGAAGGCTATTAAACAAAATGTAGTGTATTAGTTAGAGTGGTTTATGCTCATTATTAATGAAGGCGGTTTATTTTCCTAGTCAGGAGTTTCTTATGAAGTGTAGTGTACTTGTAAAGTATTAAGAGCACAAGGTAAAACATATTTTTGGACTCCCATACGTATTTGCAAATTTGTTGTGAAGTTACGTGGAAGGGGCTGTGCTGAATTCGTAATTGTGCCCAAAACCACTACCAGATTAGGCCTCTGAAGTGCAAGAAAGGGTTAAGAAATACTGACCATTGAGAAGTAAAATAACAAAAGTAAAATATGAAAGAGACGCTTTGAGTTTCTAACCTTGAGAGTATCCCTTATAGCAGAGTCGAAAGGTTTGCCATTAATGGTTGATTGCATAAGAGTGGTGTACTTTTCTTCTGCTTACTTTTCACATTTTCTCTGAGAGTACAGTGCAATTGACAACAAAAAAATTCTGACCAGCCAAGTCAATTAACAGGTATGTGAATAAGAGTGTGGTTTACAAAAATGTAATTGAAACAAAAGTGTGTATGATATATACAAAAGTGTATGAAGGGATTTGTGAGTGGGTGTGTGAGTATTTTTTGTGTGTTTATAAATGAGTGTGTCTGTGGGTGGCTTAGTGAGTATGTTAGTGTATGTGTGGGTCTGAGAGTAGGTGTGTGAGTAGTCCATTATTCATGTGTTTCCTTGGAAGTTTACAGCATGTGTGTGTAGTTTTATTGCATGGTCGAGTTGGTATTAAAAACTCCTTACTAATGTTTAAACTTCTGTTATACTATGTACTAGGTGCCCCTTAGGTAGGGTGTAGACAAGTCATAGGGCAGGGTGCTATGTGGATAGTAGGTGAGACATGCAGTTTATAGTCTCAGTCAGTTACATGTGTACTTTAAGATACCTAGGAAAAGTTAACTATCTAGTTTCTCACTCATGCTACAGTTTATAAATGGTTAGAAAAGCAGAGTCACGTGGCATGTAGATATTCAGTGGCATGTCCATACAGCACCTATGTATCCAGCAGTAACAGAGCCAGTTGCACACACTGTTATGAAACCCAACAGTCAACAATAGAGGCAGTAATTGATATATACAGCTACTTACATACATATGCAAAGATCCATAGAGATACTGAGACAGCTAGTCATCTAGCATCTTAATTACTTACACATTAAGTGACATAGCCAGACAGGAACTAACTGATGCACTTATTTAGATGTGTATTGAAGTAGTGATACTCCTAGTCATTCATCCAGACCTGTGGTCCTTTAGCCATGTGATCTGCCTGCTGCAGACTCTGTATGTGCAGTTTTACTGCCAGATCGAGTTGGCATTTAAAACTCTTGCCAAAGTGTAATCTTCCCTTTTACTACATATTAGTCACTACTAATGTAGGGTATATGTAGGTCAGAGGTCAGGGTAATATGTGCTTAGAAGGCAAGACATGTACTTTGAAGTTTCAGTGAGTTACATGTGCATTCCCAGATCGATATGCCCAGTTACACATTCAGCCTTCCGCCCATACTGTGACTCACATTCCTATTAACAAAAGCATAGAGACACATACCCACCAAGTCAGACAAGGACAGATGCACTTACACATTCAGTCACATGTCCGTACAGCACTTATGTATCCAGCAGTAGCGTAGACAGTTGTGCACACAGTTATGTACTCAATAACACAGCCAGTAAGCAATCCATAGAGCTACTTGCATATGCATTTACAGACCCATAAAGTTATGAAGACAGCTAGTCTTATGCTTACTTAGTTTACATATCCAATGACACACCCACACAGGGACTGACAATCATTCAAATATAAACTCAAGTACTGACTGTCCTAGTCACCTATCTAGACAAGTAGTCCTTGAAACATGTCTAGGGCCTACTACTTCATATAAACACTGAGAGTGGTATTAGTTCCTAAAGGGGAAGAAGAGTATGAAATCTGGCAGTCTCAGATGGTACTGCATCTGGTAGTGGGTGTCTCCAAAAGGCAGGTTCTCAAGTGTGTGTGGTAGGGTAGTGTTACTCCTGTGCGGGTGATAGTTGTGCCCTCACACACCCTTGCGGGTGCAAAGCATCATCACTGGGCACTGCTCCTCCTGGGGGTGGCGCTGCAGTCCCTCACGGGCCCTCATAGAGGGTGCTCTGTCGGAGATCTTTTTAGGAGTAGCCGCAGTTGTGCATGTGGGTGTGTGGGTAGGGTGAGAAGTGGTGAGATAAAATGGCCCGTTGGTACCCTAGTGGGTTTATTTGTAGGTCCTCAGGGTCAGGTTAAAAATGGGTCGGGGATGGAGGCGTAGATCGCGCTGAGATGAGTAGGGGGAGGAAAAAATGTTGTCCCGCTGCTCTCAACCCGTGTGTGTGTCTAAAAATGAGATGAGACACCCCGTATTCCCTTACTACCATGTGACAGGTGGGTATCACGGTAACTTATAAGTGGGCACGTCTTATTCGTTTCCCATGTTTGAAACCTGGTGGAGACAAAAGAAAAATGGGGGGGGAGGGGGAGAGAAAAAAAAGAGAGAAGAAGAGACAACATGATACCGGTATAACAACATTAAAAATGGACTGCAGCGCCACCCCACGAGGAACAGTGCCCAGTGATGATGCTTTGCACCTGCAAGGGTGTGTGAGGGCACAACTATCACCCACACAGGAGTACCACTACCCTACCCCACACACACTTGAGAAGCTGCCTTTTGGAGACACCCACTACCAGATGCAGTACCATCTGAGACTGCCAGATTTCATACTCTTCTTCCCCTTTAGGAACTGATACCACTCTCAGTGTTTTTGCTTAGCTTTTGGAGCATCGGTACAGGACCTGTCTTTAATAATTGCTCTGTGTCCCCCTCTTATATTGTGATTACAGTTTAGTACGGCAGTTAGCCATGGGACATCCCCTCTCTCTTCCTTTTTTCCCTTTACCCCACCTCGATAGGGTCCACTCTTGGGACACCCCCCCCACTAAGGAGACTTTTCCCACAATGATTCTGCACACACGTGACTTGCAGAAACTCAACTTCCACCCAGTGCTGCTTGTTCATCATGAATAACCCAGGCCTTAACTTTGACGACGAGACAGTGGCAGAGATCCTTAGGGCACCATCCTTGCTAGCAGACGATGGCAATACACCCACTGGTAGTAGGAACGATGATTGGAAATCATTGCAGGCACTTAGGAGACTTCAGATAAAGACGGCACTCCATGGCACTATAATGACGGAATACTTAAGGGCTAATATTGCCCCCAATGGCCTCTTAATCACACTAGCACCTAGGATATTCCTAGAAGATCTCACGTTCCGTCGTGAATGGTCACAGATATCCTGGAAGTGCACCCACGACTGGTTGGTCCTGATCATTAATACAGCCAAACGGTTATCGGATGAGCTCTTGATACAGATTACCATATCTGAAAATAGACTGAAAACCGGTATCTCCATTACCTCTTTCAAATCACGCCTTTCCGAAATAAATCAAGAGATGAACGATCATAAAGAATACTTGACTAAACAAAAGATCAACCAACTACAGAAAGATGTCAGACGCTTCGATAAAGAAAAAATCTATCCCTACACAAAAGAGGATTATGTCTTTCAGAATGCTGAGACATCTGATGATGCCGGCAGCAACCACTCCTCAGGTTCCAACTCTACTAGCAGCAACTCCAGCTATGACAACAGACAACAGAGACAGAGAGGAGGATACAGACATCTACAACCTCCTCCACTATTCCAAGGCTTTCCAGGCCATCCTTTCCAACCCCCATTATACCAGGGACCATGGATGGGACCACAACCCATATGGAACGGCCCAGGGGGACCCAACCCACTCATTCCTCAATACCAACCATTCCAGAACCCCCATGTTTTCAACAGAGGGAGGGGCAGAGGAAGAGGCAGAAGAAGAGGAGGACACAAGAACATCCAATGGCAGGACCAGGAACAGATGGTTTGAGGAGCAAAACGACGAGACCTTAGTTGTCAACCTCTCTTCAAGGGCCTTGTCCGTGGATGAACAGAGGCACTTGGAGAAGGGCCTCGGCTTTGTCCCCACCCCCAAGGAGGACAACTTTAGACTCCACCAAGAACTACATCAATTTTTCAGAAAAGTGCACCTAAAAGCATTGTTTTATGACAAACCAGAGACCCCAGTAGTAGGAACAGGCCTCAAGTGCAAGTCCAGATTCACCCCCAATGCAGCCATGACACCCAACGAAGTGTTGACATTTGAACAGGCTATTCTTAAAGAAGTGGACATCACCACCAATCATCATTTTGATAACCTCTCCAAAGAGGAAAGACGAGTACTGAAGAAGATAGCTGATGACATCACCATCATTCTAAAACCAGCAGATAAAGGTGGTGCTATCGTCATACAGGACAAAAGCACCTATGATGCAGAATGCCTACGGCAACTTGCTGATAACAGATATTACCAACCCATTCAAGACGATCCCACGAGATGCTTGACAAACAGAATACAAAATCTGATTGTTGAAGCTGAATCGGAAGATTAGATCACACATGATGAAGCTGCTTTTCTCAACAAGACTAATCCCTGCATCCCTTACTTCTACTGTCTCCCCAAGATTCACAAGGGCACCATCCCTCCTCCCGGACCCCCTATTGTATCAGGCATCGACTCTTTACTTAAACCCTTGAGTCAATGTTGTGTCTTTTTTCTACGAACCCTGGTGACTAGCACTCCCACCTACTTAAGAGACACTACAGAGGTTTTGAACCTGATACAACAGTTTGAATCACCAGAGTCCATTGATCTGCTAGTGACCTTAGACGTAGAAGCCTTGTATACCAATATACTGCATGATGCTACTTTAACAGTTCTTGAACATGCTCTGCAGAACCTTGACCCCTGGCCCTACATCACTCCCATATCTTTCATCTGCGACTGTGCCACTATTGCCCTTAAAGAAAACGTATTTGCCTTTGATAACAAACTGTACCACCAGATACAAGGTACTAGTATGGAGAGCACCTTCGTGCCGAGCCTGGCCTGTCTCTATATTGCCCATTTCGAAGATGAACACATCAGAAAACCGACCAACCCCTTTGAGGGTAATATCCTACTATGGCAGCATTACATCGACGACATCATAATTTTTTGGAAAGGGGTTGAAGAAGACTGCTTGTCCTTTGTTGATTGGGTGAACACTATCAACCCTTTCCTTAAATTTACAGGCACTATGTCACGACAGTCAATCCCTTTTCTGGACCTCCTCATCACGCTCAAAGAAGGTACATTGATTACAACTAACTATAAAAAACCAACGGATAGGAACAGTCTCCTCTTGTACCATAGCCATCATCCCAAAGCACTAATGGACAATCTTCCTGTAGGACAATTTTTACGTCTACGAAGGAACTGTAATACACTCAGTGAATTTGAAATTCAAGCAGATGCCCTTACAAAAAACCTCTCCGTGAGGAATTATCCCAACAAGATTGTCAGATTAGCTCACAAAAGGGCGAGGAACAATCACAGAGACGCACTTCTGGAAGTTAAAACTAAAACCACTACCAACACTCTCACATGTGTGACTTCATTTACTCCCATTTCTAAAAAAATTCAGAAAATTGTGAAGAAACACTGGAAGATACTGGGGACGGGCACTTTTGATCCAGGTCCTTCCCCGTTGTTCGCGTTCAAACGCACACAAAATTTCAAAGATGTCCTAGTACACACCCATCCCAAAAACACCATCCAACATCAACCGACATTATGGTCACTACCACCAGTGATGGGTCATTTTCCTTGTGGTTCATGCACAGCCTGTCCACAAACCAAAACATCCAAAGAGGTAGACTTGGGACTTACTAGACCGTGGCAACAAAGACGCCATACTAACTGCAACTCAAAGAACTGCATATACTTGATCACATGCCCCTGCAGATATAAATATATAGGCATGACGACAAGATCAGTCAAAATCCGCATTGGTGAGCACAAGAGCACAATATGTTGCCAAAGAACGACGACCTGTTTACAAACCCACTTTCTGGAGAATAACCTCCCACCAGAGAGTCTTCAATGGACTGTCATAGAACAGAATCCAACATGGACACCCACAGCCCTGTTGAGGACCAAACAACGTTGGGTGTTTAGACTTAAGAGTAACATCAGTGGTCTGAACGACGATATACCGTGGAATGATCTATAAATGTAAACTCCACACCTATACATTCCACATAACATCTATATGTGTACCTACACCCTAGACATTTCCTGGTTCATGGATAACCTCGCTATTATCAGTTCTTTTCGCCACTTTTGATCTGAATGATCAGTAGCACTGGTCAGGACAACACTGTCCAACATGCACGCAGTCTTGCCATAACAAATACGTGGCGATAGTACAGAGTATGCACTTCTCTGATATCCCTTAGATATCTATACGTACGCACTAGAGTATATGCCCACGGGAGTGGTCCCCACTTAGCGATCTTACTGATATTCTAGATCCGCTTTTGGAGTAAAGTATCTTACGACTGGTTTTTCCTTTGAGGTACAGTGTGCCTCCACAGATTCATATCACTATAACACACCAATTGGGTCAGTGGCAAACCACCCTTCCACTACTCATCATTTCCATGTCTGACATAGACACACGCGTCTGCAGGTGTACAGTCATTAGGACTGCTCTCTTCACAACCACAACACCCAACTATTAAGAAGAGGCTTTGACTCCTACCATATCTGTGCATCGCCATCAATTTCTAAAAATATGGCCACAATCAATATCCCCTCTTTTATATATTGGTTTTATATATTGTTTTGTGGTGCCGTTTATCCAACATGGCCGCCATCGTGCACGGGCAGCCACAGCACTCGTTACCACTTCCCTTGCCCCGCCCCCTCCCCCGTCGTCCTCCTCGCGGCATCACTCAGCTACGAGGCTACACCCTTTAAAAACCGCTTTCCTGGAAAATCCATATTTCCTGGAAATATGGATTTTTCTGATCAGTTATGTCCCCTATCTTGGACCCCAACGGTTTCATGTATGAATCACAAGTACATGTATGCTCCCTCCAGTTCCAGTTATGAAGACGCAAACCCATGTGCGTCCACCGTCAACATGTCCTCTTTCAGATCCGCCATGAATAGGCCGGATATTCCATTCCTAAGTATGAAAGGCCACCGGCTTTATATGGTTCACTTATGCCATTTTTCAGTCCAGGCAAGTAGGCCCGGATTCTGTCATCAAGCTTTTCTTGCTTTCTGCCTCTGAAGCTCCAGTCTGAGCCTGCATCTGTGACCATGAACTTTGTCTCATCCTCTGCGCGGCTCACGATGCCCGACATCAGCTTGCTGCCTGCCAAGAACTGTATTTCACCTTCGGAAATTATCTGCTCCGCTCCCTGCCCAATGCATTCCTGTCTAGTAGTTTAAGTAAACATTCTTCCAGCTACCGAGCAAAAGGCCCGGTTTCTCTGTCTTCATGCAAGTAATTCATAGCCCTGTTACTATGGAAGATTCCTGCCCTCGCATCTAGTGTAGACACTTAGACGCTTGTACACGCACTAACAGTCAGTATAGTCAGTATAGAATAAGATTCTACTCTAAGAGACCTCTCTTTTGGATAAACATAGTTCTTTAAACATAGGATGTTAGATATGATTTGGGATTAGGTTGACTTGACCCTCCAGACTTCTGTCGCCACATGTAGAGCTAAATGTCAAGTCCCCTTCACCCCCTAGTTGCACGTCAATCACACGTCATGCTGCTGTGCGCGCATCTCTGCCAAGTATTTCTGCTGACATTGCGAAATTATTTCATAGATCCACCCATATGTGACATCATAACCAATGACGTTTTCCTTGTTACACCCAATTACGCCTCCTTCAGCTACGCATGTGAAATGTTATCTTTGCTATCAATTGTTACGCCTCTTGCATTGGCCTCACTGTAATGCCTATTGTATAAAAGTGAATAATTATCAATAATGTATGTACTTCACTTCCTGAACCTTCGTGGTGATGGAACCTGGAGCAACCGATTATAATCGACCATTGGAATAAAGCCCATTCCGAACCTCTAATACCACGGATTCTGCCTCTTATTTACTGAGCTATTTTATTATGTTTCTGTATCAAATTAAGTCCCGGTAATTAAATTATTTACCACAAGAATGGCGCCCGAACAGGGACACTTTCTCATCTCACGCGCCGGTGGTGCGTTGCAGGCCCGGTCTCCTGCCACAGCTGGACGGACAACAACGCGTACCAGCAGGATTTCCTGTATCTCCCTCCGGTCAAGCGGGGGCGACTGAGGCTGCGATCAACACCCAGACGAGGCGGTGAGAAGTGCGAAGTATCCCGACCAGAGCCTAGCTGAGAGAGCAAGATCCGAGGTATACAGAGGCCCACCAGTTTCCGAAAGTCCCGAGTCGAGTCCAGTTTCCGAAGTGTTCGAGTCGAGTCCAGTCCGGTTCAAGTTCAGTTCAGTTTCCGAGGCCTTCCGTTCCGAGCTACCCGGTGAGTACCATTACTGGGGAGGCGTTCTGGCGTGCACATAAGTTGTGCCGGTCCAGACGGGTTTGGGTACACAAATCCGGTCTGCACTGTTTCAGCAGTGTATCTGTACTGTTTAGCAGTATATCTAGTATATCAAGTATATAAATTCAGAATAATTCAGTTCAAGTCGAGTATTATGTTTAGTGATTAAGTTTTCCTTAGACCGTCATCATCATTGTTGCTCAGTTAAATGTTAAATGTTAAATGTTTTTAGTACGTTCTGCATATTGTGGTATGAATGACTGTTCATTATTGTGATTACTGTATTAAGTTTGTTCAAGATCAAGTATCAGATCAGTTCTCAATATGCCGCTCTTTTCGAAATTAAGACAGATCACAACTAGAAAAGGGGTACTCGAAGAAGCTGTTCCTATTCCTCCTAGGGACACTCCAGGGTACTTCATGTATCATAAACACGGCTTAGACGCTATATTATTTCTTGATTTATGGGTAGACTACACTAAGGAATTACCAGAAAGTCAGAGGTGGCCCGCGGCTGGGACCTGGGATGCAGAGTGCATCGTGAAAGTAGAGGAAGAATTATGGAAAAAGAAAGCTAGACAATCACAGAAAGACGCCATTGAATTATGGCGTAAAGAATCGTATAGACGTACAGAAAAAGCACGTAGACAGGAAGAGAAGAGTAAAGAGAATTCAAATGAAGTCCGAGAAAATCTATTAATTGAAGAAGGTGCACGAGTGAAATCAGAACAAGTAGACAGACAAAGACATGCCCTTATGAAGGGTATGTATCCCCTTCTGGCCGAAGGATTACCTAAGGCTACTCCGGGGATACCAAAAGACTTGCCACCCCCATTATTCCCAATAAAGATACATCCCAAGGGGCATCCTAGAACCGCAGAAGATGTTTTTCTTTCCTCATATTTAGATGACGCAGCTCCCGAGTATGCTAACCCCGCCCCACATAGACCGTTGGCCGGGGAGGTTCAACGCCAAGATCCTGTATCTGTATCTCTAGAGCACCAAATCCTGACACAAGTTCCGGCAAGCACATCTGTTTCCACATCTGTTCCTACAGCTACTTCCATAGCTGTGTCCACACCTATAGTTGCTGTATCGCGTTCAACGAATCCTTTCACGCCCGATACCCCAGATGGGGCTACGGGAGGTGCTACCAACATTTTTTCTACGCCACCCAGAATAAATAAACTTACTTTTCAAGAATCTGCACATTCACGTACCCCCAAACTCATAAATGCCCGTACGCTTAAGGAACTTCTTATAGATTGTAGATATGACCCTGTGCCCGGAAAAGAGGACGAAATGACCCTGGCATCATTACGTATCAGACGAGCCGCGGTGTATTTAGGGAAGTTACCAGGAATGACTATGCATCTAGATAATATATACCATTTTGTCCAAACAGGGCGAGATTCTGAATGTATTAACAGAGCTATGGAATACCAGAAAGTGGAAATACAGGGGGAACTGTTACGTTTCCTCATAAATTGTGTGATCAGAAATCAAGACCGACCGGGGGTAGACCCGGAAGCAATGCAAATTCTTACCAGATGGAGCCAGAATATATCAGAAGGGAGACATGATAAGCAAAACTGTATAATAGCCATGTGCCGAAAGATCCGTAAAGAAATAGAACGCCTACACGAAGAAAGATTAGCGGTAGACCAGTTTGAACAAAATGAGGAGGAGGAAGGATCAGGACTGCCCACAGGACAGTCAGAAACTATAGCCTATGTAGGTAGAGGAAGATCTTGTAATAGTACTAGATGTCTTACTGACCCGATACGTCCGATATGTCTAGAAAATAACAGGAATTTTCAAACACCTATAATAAATATAAGGTCCCCCGAGCATTCGTTCCAAGCCGCTGACAAATTACTGCGAGAACGAAGGGGTTATCATTTTCTCGATTCTATGGATGAACAAGAATTAGCCAGGTCAGCCGTTCGTTGGGTTGACAGTCCCGGAAAGTATGATGATGATACAGTAGCACACACATTCTTGAATCTCACCCCAGATGAACAGCGTTTAGCTGGGATTTATATGATTCAACAACTTCTTATACTATATAAAAGCCAACATTCAGATCCTGGTCCCTTACCTGATATATTGACTGAATTACTCACGAATAGATGGAGAGGTTCAGGTACTAAGCTAATTAAAGAAATACTAGAATCAAGAAAGCAGTACATTCTTTTTATATGCCCAGAACATGTCTCACTACCCATTAAGGAAAGAACCACGTATTACATGGACAGACAGAATCCCTTACGAGAAGTACACCCAATAAAAGGCGAGGACAATGAGTTTAAACGTGTATTTGTATATACGCCCATATCGAAAATAGAATTGTTAGAAATGAAAAAAGTGGTACCCAGTCATGACAAAGACCCAGCGGGTTTCCACCGAGAAATTAAAGACATGTTACTCATGGGAGAGTATACCTATCCCGACATTATGACCATATTAAAGGTATTGATGCCTGCTGGCATTTATGAAAAACTCAAGGAAAAAGAGTGGGAGTTGGGAGACCAAAAGATAGACTGGACAGCATTTGAAAATGAAGAAAAGGCCCGAGGTCCAGGTTCGGGGCTTGGGGACAAAACTAAAGCACTACCAGGTTTACTAGTACAGGTACTGCCACGTTTATTAACCACGAAAAAGGAAGACTGGGGTGCAATTTCAGCCTGTAAACAAAAGCAAGATGAAGACACTAGTGATTTCTATGCACGATTTGAAAAATGTTTTGGTATAAATAGTGGCATAAAAGCAAGTAGCGAATCATACCCACATCTGTTTGTGACAAAATTAGTTGAAAATTCCTTGCCCCAAGTGAAGAATAGAGTATTAAAATTCGAGAGTACCTGGCAAGGTAATACCCCATCACAAATGTTACAAATGTTACAGTATCATCACAATAGAATTAGAGAGGAACAAGATCATGAACAAAGACGCATGAAAGACACGAAAATGAAAATGCTAGTCTCCCAGACAGTTCCAGCTGAAGGACATAAAAAGGGTACGACACATTCCGGTGATTCAGCAGGACCTGTAAAAGGGACATGCAACTATTGTAAACAACCAGGTCATTATGTACACGATTGTCCAGTCCTGAAGCGTAATATCGCCACAGGTATTACAAAAGAAAGACCACGGCCACTTAGACAGGATCAGAATGAACAAGGAGCCTTGCAGCATGCACAGTCCATGCCAGCTCCACAACAGTCTATACAGTTTGTGCCAGCTGCACCTGCGCTGCCTGTTGCTGCCACGCAAACCACGACACGACAGCTGTACCAGACTGCACAGTATGACTATCCTGATTACCAACGATATGCATGAAACAGCCTAGAGAAGGAAGTTGACTTACCCCTTATCGAGGTCCCTGTAGACCAAGAAGGACCTTATGTACATAGTGAATTATTAGGTCAAGATAGAAAATTTTTACTTGATACAGGGGCAAGTCGAACAACCATAAAACGTAGTGAAGTTCCAGGGGCACCCCTCTCAGGCTCACAGAATATTTCCCTTGGTTTTTCAGGAAAACCTATTGTTAATGAAGTATCACAGCCTCTTCCACTTACGATAGGACCTTTGACCCGAACTACAGATTTATTGCTCACTAAATCCTGTCCAGAAAACTTGTTAGGTATAAAAACACTGAAAGCTCTAGGAGCTATAATATGTTGTTCTCCGGAAGGAGTAAGATTGTTTTTACGTGATTTCAAAGGTCACTATGTGTCTAGAGACATGGATCCCCGACTGCAGACTTTACCTACACATCTATGGGCACAAGGCCCTACTGATGTTGGTTGCATGAATATTACACCATATCGAGTTACACTAAAGGCAGGAGTGGTACTACCACGAATGCGACAATACAAGTTACCACCAGATGCTGTAGTGGCTTTACTACAAATCATTGACGAGCTCATTGCCCAAGGAGTGGTTGTAGAAACAGACTCCAATGTATGTAATTCACCGATAATTCCGATTCTTAAACGAACAGATCCGAAGGCCTCGCCAGTATATCGATTGGTTATTGATTTGCGCGAATTGAACAAATGCATTGTGCCACAATTCCCTGTGGTCCCAGATATCTCGTCATTACTGACAGCTATTGATTCCGAAGCAACATTCTTTACTGTAATTGATCTCAAAAATGCCTTTTTCAGCGTCCCAATAGATCCGGAAAGCCAATATTTGTTCGGATTTAGTTTAAATGGACGTAGCTTCAAATTCTCGCGCGCACCTCAAGGATTTACAGAAAGCCCCAGCATCTATAGCCAAGCACTGAAACGAGAACTCGACAGTATCCACATGCCAGTTAACACTGCCTTGCTTCAATATGTCGATGATCTGTTGATCACCGCTAGAAGCGAACCCGAATGTGAGAAAGCATCACTGACAGTTTTACGATTTCTAGCCGAAAAGGGGCACAAGGTGTCCCCTTCTAAGCTGCAATTCTGTGTCCAGCGAGTTGTTTATCTTGGACACTCGCTGTCCAAGGAGGGAAGGCAGCTTACACCCGACCGCATTCAGTTAATAGCTAACATGCCAATACCCAAGACACAAAAGGAGGTGCGGGCTTTTATAGGCCTCACTTCATATTGTAGGCAGTGGATCCCTCAGTATGCATTTCTAGCAAAACCACTCATTCAGTTGACAACACAGGAGGCAGCCACATCGACTGTTCTCCCTTGGACTCAGGAACATACACAAGCTTTTGAAAGCTTAAAGAAAGCTCTATGCCAAGCACCTGTTTTAGCAACACCATGTTACAGAAAACATTTTACACTCTTTGTTACAGAACGAGAAGGTACTGCTTTGTCAGTACTCACAAAGGAACAAGCAGGATCACACCAACCGTGTGCTTATTTTTCTAGTACATTAGATCCCGTAGCTCAGGCTCTGCCTGCGTGCCTGAAATCAGTGGCAGCGACAGCTTTAGCAATCAGACAAAGCGATGCCATAGTGTTAGGACATCCATTGACAGTACAAGTACCACATGCAGTGGAGGTTCTTGTGAATCGAACGCAAACACAACATTTGACTATAGCAAGACTTACAGGGTACGAACTAACACTGTTTCAGCCACATATAGAAATCAGACGTTGTAACACATTGAATCCTGCCACACTTTTACCTGTAAATGGAACAGACCCACTAGCTCATGACTGTATTGATGTTATTACAATCACGACGAAACCCAGACAAGACTTGACAGATGTCCCATTGTCAGACCCAGACCTGACGTTGTATGTAGATGGTTCATGTATGAGAAAAGGTACAGGAGAACTAGTGGCCGCTTACGCAGTCACAACAGACACTGAAATCATTGAAACAAATTGCATAAATACCTTGTCCGCTCAAGCAGCAGAGCTCGTCGCTCTGACACAAGCCTGTATTCAAGCCACAAATAAAAAAGTCAACATATACACTGATTCACGTTATGCATTCGGAGTTGTACATGACTTCGGCGTGCTGTGGCGAGAGAGAGGTTATTTAACTTCTCACGGTGCCCACATTCAGCACGGACCCCTCATTCATGCTTTATTAGATGCAATACATCTACCCACTGCAATATCAATTATGAAATGTAAAGCTCATACGAAAGTTACTGATATCATTTCTCAAGGCAATGATTTAGCTGACAGAACAGCTAAACAGACTGCTCAAACTCAAACATCCGACATGACAAAGACAATAGTCCCGACGCCAACACATTGTATGACGGTTAAAGATCCTACTCTTGACGTAATTGATATACAGACACATGCTACACCAGAAGAAATAAAGAAATGGACTGAATTAGGAGGGATCCAAACGGATCAAGGATGGTTGATGAAGGAAAAGTCTGTGTGGTTCCTCCCTGATTCAATGGTCCAGGTTATAATTAACACTGTACATAGTCCAGCACATCTAGGAGAAAAAGCTATGCTAGACAGCATTCAACACATTTGGTTCAATAAACATTTACGAGCTGCAGCCAAACAAAAAGTTCGTACCTGTATGATCTGTTGTCAGTTCAACCCAGGAAAAAGCGTTCCCGTAGAACAGGGTGGATTTCATCCTCCTGATCACCCTTTTGAAGTCCTCCAGATGGATTATATCCAGATGGAACGATGTCGAGGATTCAAATATGTTCTCGTAGTTGTTTGTGCTCTTTCCCGTTGGACGGAGGCATACCCGGTTTCAGATTACACGGCCCCGACTACTGCCAAACAGTTAGTTCGAGAATTCTTCCCACGGTACGGTTTACCACGTGTTGTTCACTCAGATAACGGCCAGCCGTTCTCATCCGAATTAATGAAACACGTTTCACTTTTGTTAGGCTATCAGTGGAAATTCCACTGTGTTCGACACCCCGAAGCAGCAGGTCTCGTAGAAAGACATAATCAGACCCTGAAAATTAGATTGTCCAAAATATGCAGAGAGAAAGGTGTCGACTCGGTAGTAGCGTTACCAGTTGCACTCTTTTACACAAGAATGGTAGCACACTCTCGAACAGGGCTATCCCCGTATGAAGTGAACTTCGGCAGACCACCAAATATGTGGGGGACACCTATACCACGCAAAATAACTGATATTGACTGTAATATGCTGACAGATTATTTGGCTTCCTTGATGTCTGCACTACAATCTTGTCGTTCACAGGTAGCTGCAGCTTTTCCTGACAACACTGAGGTGAAACCCCATGACGTAATTCCGGGGGATCTCGTTTTAGTGAGGAACTTTGATCGAAAGACTCAGCTGGATCCTAGGTGGAAGTCACCGAAGCTGGTCTTGCTCACCACAAGGACAGCCGTGAAGATCGAGGGCAGGAAAGGCTGGATTCATTCAAGTCATATCAAGAAATTCCATGGACTACCAGCGGATGTGAATACCACACCTCGTGTGTCTTCACCCATTGACTCAAAACTTCCTTTTGTTGAAAAGAGTAATTCCGAACTTTACAAACTAAAACTCAGGTCCAATCAGTCAAGCAATTTGATTGTTTAAGTCCTCTCCGAGGTGAAGCGGTTGAATTGTCTCTGACATGTATCCCTTGGACCTGAATAGAGAATGCACCCGAAAAATGTTGAAACGACAGGCGTACTGTAAATCACTGCGTAGTCATTGTACAGTGACGTTATTAATTTTGTTTTCCTTAAGTCTTTTAATAATTACTGCAAGTATACTGTTGCATATATATTATCCTATTTTTAGACACGTTTATGATGTTACTGCTGAACATTCTTTTAGTGAATTACCTCCGCTTGAGTTGTCTTATAGATTTGCGCTGCGCAATAACACGTTTATTAATATGTTACATCATTCCCATCAGGTTAGCAATGCTACAAATTGTTGGATATGTGGCCGACTCCCTCCCTATCAGAGTTATAAAGGAATTCTACCTCTCTTTCCATACCCGTTCACACACAACGGCTCCTGTGGAGCATGGTTTAGCTTAATCAATTCCCTAGATTCGAATTCTGCAGTTTATCAAGACAACTGGGTATGGGGAAATTTGAATTTAGTTTTACTTAAGGTCTGCTATCCTAACAAGGAGGGATTTCCCCAGAGAACAGGAACTGATCTAGAAAATGAAGTATATGGATTAGGTAATTTCAAGCTTAATCTTATGATCCTAAATGTCGAATCCGAAGCTACTCCAATTTTGCCCGCTATGTCAATATTTCCAGTAAAAGGTGAATTATGTGTAAGAAAGAATGGTTCCATACATATGGGCCATAGTAGATGCACCACTGTTGTAGAATTTAGTGATCAAGGCAAGTCTACATTTAGAGCTTCCCGCCATTCCTATTTCATATGTGGTCAGACGGCCTATGTACGTTTGCCTCTGGATTGGGATGGTACCTGCTACATTGGATTTCTTTTGCCACCTGTTTTTCTAGCTCCTCCTGATTATCACAGAAATACTCATTTAGTATATACTAGAGTAAGGAGAGATCTCCCGATAGTCGATTACACTGAAACAGCATGGGAAAAATACACAGATTTCAATAAAGGTCTCTTTCCCTATATAGGTACAGTTACTAATAGTAAGCTGATACGTAGATTGACCAGAACCCTTGAAGCAGTAGTGAACGAAACTATTTCCGCCTTAGGCAATTTAACAGAAGAGCAGTCTGCTATGCGGATTGTTGTGCTTCAAAATCGTCTTGTCCTTGACGTCATCCTGGCCGATAGGGGCGGAGCTTGTAGGGTCATCGGATCAAGTTGTTGCATTTTCATACCAGAAAATTCGCCATCTGTATATAAAGCCATAACTCGCCTTCATAAGATTGTAAGCCAGATACACCAGAATCCAGGCACCTGGACTTGGTCCGGTTGGTTTTGGAATGTATTATCTACCTTTGGATGGAAGGTCCTATCCTTCCTAGGTATTGGCTTTCTCATACTATTCAGTTGCTGTCTATGCCTACAATGTGGACCAGCGATTTGTGGTCTGTGTGCCACATCGTGTGTCCCATCACCAAGATTTCATTCGTCCCAGAAGAAAAAAGAAGAACAAATGATGCTATATGAACAGATCAATGGATTGATGAAGATTGATATCTCTTGACGGGCAAGTAGGGGACAAGGAGGGAATGTGGAAATATGGATTTTTCTGATCAGTTATGTCCCCTATCTTGGACCCCAACGGTTTCATGTATGAATCACAAGTACATGTATGCTCCCTCCAGTTCCAGTTATGAAGACGCAAACCCATGTGCGTCCACCGTCAACATGTCCTCTTTCAGATCCGCCATGAATAGGCCGGATATTCCATTCCTAAGTATGAAAGGCCACCGGCTTTATATGGTTCACTTATGCCATTTTTCAGTCCAGGCAAGTAGGCCCGGATTCTGTCATCAAGCTTTTCTTGCTTTCTGCCTCTGAAGCTCCAGTCTGAGCCTGCATCTGTGACCATGAACTTTGTCTCATCCTCTGCGCGGCTCACGATGCCCGACATCAGCTTGCTGCCTGCCAAGAACTGTATTTCACCTTCGGAAATTATCTGCTCCGCTCCCTGCCCAATGCATTCCTGTCTAGTAGTTTAAGTAAACATTCTTCCAGCTACCGAGCAAAAGGCCCGGTTTCTCTGTCTTCATGCAAGTAATTCATAGCCCTGTTACTATGGAAGATTCCTGCCCTCGCATCTAGTGTAGACACTTAGACGCTTGTACACGCACTGACAGTCAGTATAGTCAGTATAGAATAAGATTCTACTCTAAGAGACCTCTCTTTTGGATAAACATAGTTCTTTAAACATAGGATGTTAGATATGATTTGGGATTAGGTTGACTTGACCCTCCAGACTTCTGTCGCCACATGTAGAGCTAAATGTCAAGTCCCCTTCACCCCCTAGTTGCACGTCAATCACACGTCATGCTGCTGTGCGCGCATCTCTGCCAAGTATTTCTGCTGACATTGCGAAATTATTTCATAGGTCCACCCATATGTGACATCATAACCAATGACGTTTTCCTTGTTACACCCAATTACGCCTCCTTCAGCTACGCATGTGAAATGTTATCTTTGCTATCAATTGTTACACCTCTTGCATTGGCCTCACTGTAATGCCTATTGTATAAAAGTGAATAATTATCAATAATGTATGTACTTCACTTCCTGAACCTTCGTGGTGATGGAACCTGGAGCAACCGATTATAATCGACCATTGGAATAAAGCCCATTCCGAACCTCTAATACCACGGATTCTGCCTCTTATTTACTGAGCTATTTTATTATGTTTCTGTATCAAATTAAGTCCCGGTAATTAAATTATTTACCACACTCTCGCCAAACAGTCTACCGGCGACCGTTGAGGAAGATCAGGTTTCAATTATGCACCAGAGGAGGGAGACGTACGTTTTTTCGTCCTGCTGCTGCCAACTGCCACGAAATCTAAGGTAACATGCGATAGGCTGGGCTTCACCTGGATTGTACTAATTGGATTCATGTTCCCTCTCTCCCCTTTTGCCTTCGCTGTACACGTTTGCTACTCCAAGCAGTTAACCCTTCTCATCCTTACGGTGACAGCCGAAGAAGCCATTCTCAAATAACAGGGAGGGTATGACTATGTGCTTATTATTATTTTTGCCTCTGGCTTTTTCCCTCCAATTTTGTCCTCAGTACAGATTGCACAATCTTGCGATTGATAACTACACCAGGGGGAGTTGAGTCAGATTGACATATGGTTACCACTCAGTCACACCGAGGCTCTCTCCCTCTTTTCGTTATTACCACTAATGTTCATAACCTGTCTTTTTTAAGATATAACATCATTCCAGATACAAGTTGTACTATGTGAGGGTGCTAATGTGATACCTTTCTTTATATTAATTTTTCACTTTCAGACCGGTCTTCAGGCCTCCCTTACATGGGCTACCGCCCTTCTCTCTAACTCCACGCCACCACGGAAGCAGATCGTGTGGCCTTTCTAGATCCTTGGCGGGGTCACAAACGCCAGCACTTCCCATCTGTCTCCAACAGTCATGACCTGTACGTTTAACTGCCATTCACCCCATGGACATTACAGGGGTGTGCATATAGGTGTCCTACCTCTCTATCTGTATGCCATGGACTAAGTACAACACTCCTTACCACTACATGCATCTGCGTTAGTACCAAAACCTGGGAATGCCAGCTCTCTTCACTGCATGCTCATGTCCTTCTACACACAGGAATGACACATGCACTGTGATTGTTGCCACACCCTTGTTACATGACCAGTATCATGTAGTCTCTTCACTGCATGCTCATGTCCTATAATTACCAGGAATGACACATGCATTTTTAATGTTGTTATACCCTGATTACATGACCAGTATCATGTTGTCTCTTCTTCTCTCTTTTTTTCTCCCCCCCCATTTTTCCTTTGTCTCCACCAGGTTTCGAACATGGGACACGAATAAGACGTGCCCACTTATAAGTTACCGTGATACCCACCTGTCACACGGTAGTAAGGGAATACGGGGTATCTCTCTCCCTGATCCCCTTTGTTTCTTTTCCTTTCTCACAAAGGTCCTGATGAAGCGCTGAGGGATCCAGTAGGGACCATGGGAAGCGCAAAACATGTCGACCACCCACTATTCACTCACCATCTCATTTTTAGACACACATACGGGTTGAGAGCAGCGGGACAACATTTTTTCCTCCCCCTACTCATCTCAGCGCGATCTGCGCCTCCATCCCGACCCATTTTTAACCTGACCCTGAGGACCTACGAATAAAACCACTAGGGTACCAACGGGCCATTTTATCTCACCACTTCTCACCCTACCCACACACTCACATGCACAACTGTGGCTACTCCTAAAAAGATCTCTGACAGAGCGCCCTCTATGAGGGCCTGTGAGGGACTGCAGCGCCACTCCCACGAGGAGCAGTGCCCAGTGATGATGCTTTGCACCCGCAAGGGTGTGTGAGGGCACAACTATCACCCACACAGGAGTACTACTACCCTACCCCACACACACTTGAGAACCTGCCTTTTGGTGACACCCACTACCAGATGCAGTACCATCTGAGACTGCCAGATTTCATACTCTTCTTCCCCTTTAGGAACTGATACCACTCTCAGTGTTTATGCTTAGCTTTTGGAGCATCGGTACAGAGCCTGTCTTTAATAATTGCTCCATGTCCCCCTCTTATATTGTGATTACCTACTACTTCATAACCTGTCTATGCAGTTTTACTACCAGTCTGACTTGACATTTAAACCCCCTTGCCAAGCCTTAACTCCCTTTTTACTGCATATAAGTCACCCCTAATTTAGGCCATGTGTAGTGTGTGTTTAAAAGGTAAGACATGAACTTTGAAGTTTCAATACGTTACACATACTGTGACTCACATGCCTATTTACTAAAGCATAGAGCCTCTCACACACCCAGTCAGACTGTGACAGTCCCTTACACATTCACTCACACACTCACTCAGCACTTATGTATCTAATAGTAACTGAGCCAGCTTCACACACAGTTATATACTCCAACGCGCATTAATAGAGCCAGTAAATAATATATACAACCACTTACATATACATATAGAGATCTAAAAATAGTAAGACAGGGAGTCATATAGCAAGATAGCTACTTACATATGCCGTGACACACTCAGAGAGGGACTAAAGCACTTATTTACATATGCACTGAAAAGTGGGCCTTTAAACATGTGTTGGGGCTGCTACTGCAGAGTCTGTGTGTTCAGTTCACCGGCAGGTTGAGTTGGCATCTAAAACTACTTGCTAAGCCTTAAACTTCCCTTCTATTACATATAAGTAATCTGTAAGGTAGACCGTGGGTAAGCCATAGGGCAGGGTCCTGTGTGCTAAAAAAGTAAAACATGTGCGTTTAACTTTCACTGAGTTACATGCGCACTTACAGTCTCATTCGCCCAATTATACATCAAGTCTTACACTCATATTGCAAGTCTCATATGAATTTTCAAAAATATAGAGTCACTCAATCAGACATCAACAGAGACACTTACGCATTCACTCACACACTCACACAGCACTTATGTATCCAGCAGTAATAGAGCCAGTTGCACATACATATCCCAACACTCACTAACAGAGCCAGTAAGCTATCCATACAGCCACATGCATACAGATTTACAGACCCATAGAGTTACTAAGAGACCCACTCATATAGTGATATAGTTACTTACACATACAGTCACACACCCAAAGAGGGACTGCAACACTCATTCTGATATGTAGTCAAGTACTGATACTCCTAGGCACCCATACAGACAAGTAGTCCTTTAAACATGTGTTGGAACTGATAATGCAGATCCTGAGTCTGCAGTTTTACATAACTCTACATGAAAGTCTTGTCTGCTTCTGAAATCGAATGGCTCAATCACTCCTTGCACATCATCCAGAAATGGATGTCCAGCTCCTACCTGAGGCTCAACACTAAGAAAATAGAATTCCTTTTATTTTCCAAGACTAACAATTATGATACAGTACAAGCCTGCCTCAGTGGGATGGACCTTGATGGCTACAGACCCTAACTCTCAACGAATACCAAAAAAGGCAGCCAGGAACCAGCTCTGTCTTCTAAAGAAATTGTAACTACTTTTTTTTCTGAAAGCAACTTCAGAACTGCTGTTCAAGCCCTTGTACTTTCACATCTGAGTGTTTGTAATGCCCTACTATCTTCCCAGGCTCCATGTCGACAACCCTTAGGAGTAACCTACCTGCGGCAGCATGTCAGTCATGGCTTGAAGAAATATAATCACTTCCCCAAAATCCTTGCTACAAGGATCCCCTGCTACCACTACCTCAGGTAGCCATTATTTCCCTACGTCCACTATTCTCTTCCTATGTCTGTACTTTCCCATTCTTAAACCCTCGCTTTCTCCCTTCATTCCCTTATACTGCACTGGCCGAATCTCAGTAACCCCGTCCTGATGATGACCTGAAATTGTACAGGTTGAAAGGCCGTCAACAATTCAACACATCTCTAGGCGTTATCGTGGTTTCTGAAAACAGTTGAAACTTTGAATAAATGTTTTTCTGACTGTTCTTGCATCCATCACTCAAATTGTTTCTTGCGCCGTTTTCGCTGTTGCTTCACCTTTTCACGTGTCACTCGAGCCGTTCGCCTTTCCACTAGCACGTATGTGCACTTTATACTTTTGGGTTACTATCGCAATTTATGTAATGTAGTGCTGATATAACTACCTTTACTTAAAAAACATACCAAACTTTATGGTCCTCTTTAAACTATCGTGGTCTCCCTTATTTCTCTGTACTTGATTAGTTTTACATTATGCTTGTCTTACTCAATGATCACTGGTTGAGACACTTTTGATTTGTTAAACAACCTTCAAGAAAGACATAGAGTAAACCATTCACTTCGGATGAAACAACAACATTTATACATCTAAAGTCTATCCCAAGTTAATAGCAAAGAGTGATGAAGTCTCAACCTACCAGAGCACAGATGCTGTCATTAGATTTGTAGTTCTCTTTTGCATTTAATGATTTTTTTCCCTGTAACCTTTATTGATTACTGGAATATTTTTTGTGTTCAGTGTTTGCAAATGTAACACATGCATGTCGCTAGGAAAGTCTTGTTGCTTGAAACAAGCTACCAATGCTGAGGCATGGACTCTTTACAGAAAGCAATTGACATTGGATTAGCATTGAATTGTTTGGATCGTGCAACAACTCACATAAAGGTGTTCTATATGAGCTTAAAATAAAACCTGAATAGATGCATGTTTCTGCATGAACCTTTCCACTGAAACTGGAGGTCCTCTGCAGCCCATCCAAGTGAAAGTATGACCACACTTTCAGAGGAGATGAACTTTGCATTTGTCCAATTGTTGGCTTATATCAAGAGATAACTGTGTGGGATTTCTGTGACATCCCTATCTTTGTTGTCTTACTCCAATGTATCACCTTGATTTGTGTCATGGGCTCTAATTGAAATAGTTTGTTTAGAACACAAGGGAAAGCCATTATACAAACATAAAAAGAGCTCCTTGTCATTCCCAGCCCTAATTATTGTAGAATTCAGCCGCGGTTGGTAGTAGGAGTAACTGCAGGGCGGTGACGTGGGGAGCGGGAGGGGCAGGGTGGGGGGTAGTAAACTATGGATTAAGGAGGTTTACAGGTAAGTTAACATATAAATTAATAAAACGAATTTCGGTGTGTGCACTGCATCCCCAAATGCAATGCAGTTCACGCAACAAAATTCATTTTATTAATGTATTTGTTAATTTACCTGTAAACCTCCGTAATTCATAGTTTACTACCCCCCACCCTGCCCCTCCCCCTCCCCACGTCACCGCCCTGCAGTTACTCCTACTACCGACCGCGGCTGGTAGAATTCCATTATATTGATTTGTACTGTAGAATTTATAAAAGTATTCAATTATTAATACTGCTGATGAGAGTAAAAACATCCAATTGACATTGTGTTCCAGTGGACAGTTTCGGAGTGCACAGTTGAAAGAGTGTGTGACCAGCCTACATACAAAATGTTGAATGAGGTGTTTGAAGATTGGAGATGTATTCCAGGCAAGGTGCAACAAATGTGTAGCTGCGCATATATGTAAGGAGTTATACAGTTTTGTAAATTGTGGTTCTTGCTGGATAGATTGAGGAGTTGTCTGGTACCTTTATTGGGATTTTTGGTGGCATACAGATTAGGCAAAGATGGGCTGAGTGATATAAACCATTCAGATAGTTGAGGCAGGAAAGCACAAAGATGATGAGTTCCTGTACACCTTGGGGTAAGCATAGGCACAGGGGCCTCAATACAGGGATCATCTAATGCAGAAAGATATTTTTGTAATCCGATTTACTTGTGCTACATGGGAAGATTTAGACTCCAAAATCACTTCCAAAATTCTTACTTGTCTTAGGATGATTATTTGTGGACCTAGTTCCTGCGGCCTGAAGGTGGACGGTTGATATGCTCTATTTCCCATCACAAAAGTTCTGAGTGTTCAATGTGTTTAACTTTGGTGGTCAGTTAGCATAAAATACCATAAAGTGGTAGCATTGCTGCTAGCTCAAGAGTTGAGATAAGGGTTTTTAAGATTTAGAATGATTTTTGGCCATCAATGTAGTTGTAGCAGTTGAAGCTGAAGGAGAGAATGAGGCATGGGAGAGAGCTAAGATGGACAATGAAGAGGTGTGGCTGTTGGGACCTTGCAAGAGTTATTTTTAAGGAAAATTCTCTTGCACGTGCATTTTTGGTGTCAGATCTCGCTGTCAGATATAGTTGTGTGAAGTTTGGAATTTGGTTAACTGCAAACTGGACAACATGCTAAGTTTGTAAACTTCTCTTAATCTCGAGGAAAAAGTATGTGTGCTGCACTTTCCTGCACACATCTAATTTATGTGTGCATCTGTATAGACATGGTATTTCTATCGTGTGAACCTTGCAAAAAGTTTTGACTTCATTTAGGACAGTGTGTTCCTTGAGGGCGAGGTTGGTGTCCAGGGGGAATCCAATTGACTTGGTATTCCATGAAAGCTCAGTTTGAGGCCGTCAAGGTTTAGGGTATTGAACCGCTATGGAACCCTTGGGGGATTCCACAGGTGATATGGATCATTTGGGACTTGTAGGTGTCCATGTGAACAATCTGTTGCCGGGTGAAAAGGAGTTAAAGAATGGTCTAGGCATAGGACTTTTTATTGAAAATGTGTCCTTCCAGTGCGAATTTTATGATAGACAGCATGAATTCACCTTAGCACTATGGTGCAAAGGTTTGTGCGTAGCTGCTTGTGCACCAGCGCATGGGGAGAGAGCAGCGGCATGGCATAGTTAGTCAATATGGCTCTGTGCTGCTCTCTCCCTCTGCCGCAACACAGCAACTTTGGTTGCTGCATTGTTGCACTATTATTTAGGAAGGGATCCCCTAAAATATTTACTAAATATTTCTGGATTACAGAAGATATTTCAAACTGGCTATGAAAGGATTTCGTTTGTGCTTCTTTGATAGATCATATACAACTTGTATGCTATAGTTTTATTCTCTTGGATAGTCTGTACAAGAATTCCCTCTTTTTCACTTTAGTGGAGTTCCCATTTTCCATCAACAAATGTTACTTTAAGAAACCACTACAATAGTACTTCTGCATATCACTCATACTTTGAAAGTTGGATATTGCTCAAACAAAGATGGACCTGGTTCAGAAGGCCTGTTCAGGTTACATCCCATTCAGGCGCTGGATTGAGAAATGGCTTCCCCTAAATTAAATCACAGAAAAGTGTGAATGTATTTGATAACAATACACGCACAATAAAGTATATTTCATCAGAGCTACAGAAATTAATGTGTTGGTTCGACCCTGCAGCCAGCATGCATACTAAAGCCCTGAAGTGAACTGGAAATAAAATAGCCCTGCTTGACAGATATAATAGTTTAAGTGATTTCAAATTAACCACTACCGGCTGACCGCAAGTGAAGGATGCGTTCATTCTCCTGCAATAAACCACGCTCGAGGGACACATTACGCTGAATGGAGTAAGCAAAACCATAGTCTGGTAATTGCAGCAGCGAAAGGCAGGGGGGGGGGGACGGCTTCTTCATAATTTTTCCCTAAATTATTCACATATCCCCATCGTAATACGTTTACTAATTGTTTTAGCTCTATTGGAAACTTTACCTTGCCTTGCATTATACCAGAACCCCTAGCAACATAATGATATTGTACATTTGCTTAAAGACCAGTGCGTTGAAAATGTAATTCATCCAATCAAAATAACTGATTTCGCTTGACATTTTTTCTAAACTTGCTTTGTCTTGCAGGTTATATTCTTCAGACTAAAATCAAAGTACCCTGTTCAGAGAACACACTGAACTAATTTGTGTGCACTGGCCAATAAGCAATGGAGGAGTGCTGTTAGCCAGGTGTGGCTTTTTTATTAAACACATAAATGTGGTGATAAGTGCCATTTTTAATTCAGTAAATGCATGCATGTCGATTTGCTCTTGCTCTGCAAGTTTAAATTATACATAAAACGGCCTTTTTAATAAAAAGTGCCATAGGATATAATGTACTTGTAATACCCTGGACGGGGTAGCTCTAACTTTGTGACGGAGTATCCTGTCCACTGGAAAATTAAAGTTGCGTACACCCACAAACGTACACATTTGTTTGTATTCATATACTTCTATCTAGGCCATTCTCACCCTAGAAAATGTGGGGAAAATATTTGTAAGCACTTTTCCAAGGTGACAGTGGAAAAACAATCCATGCACAAATAATCGGTGCACATGGAAAGGAATTTAAAACTCATTGGAAGGTATTCCTTCATGCACAAGTGTACACTATGTAAAACTCCACCTGTAGAAATGCCTCTTCTTGTGTGTAAATGCAGATGTATAAAAGCTTCCCTGGAGTACAACTAGAAATATGCATCTGTTACATTTTTTCAAGCGCATTCTTTGAAACGTTTGTAAGTTCCCAAAAGTCAAAAATCTATACCTATATAAGGTCATAAATCTGCATATGAAGAACCTAGACTTGTTTTTTCTTTTTTATCTGGCCTAGAGTGCGGTCCAATTTTAGGTACATCACAAAAGGTCTCATGTTATTCAGATGATAACCCAGCTTCACCAAGGGAAGACATATATATGTATAAGTTGGCTTTTCTGAATTATTGATGGAACAGCAACCAGCAAAGGATCTAACATAGTGAGGCAAAGCACACCATCATTAACACAATGAAAATAAAGTCCAAAAACTGGATAACTGACTAATGGCAATCTTTAAAAGATAGCACATCCTATACCTGGAAGGCTATACTCAGTGAAAGCAGACAGCGTCATTTTATGGTCAGTTCATGCTTGTCCACACATGTTGACCACTGCAGTAAGGCGCAAATGTGATACTTCACATCCACGGACTAATCATTTTAAAATAAATTCTCCATGATGAGGATGCTGAAGAAATATGATTTATGAAATTTAGCTTTGTGATATTTTGGTAAAGACAATAAGCTCATTGTGGTTAGGTCGGTTCGAAAACTATGTTAGTCTAGTATAATGTCACATCAATACCAAATTTTTGAGTTACACAAAAAGTGCAAAAATTGTGCCTTTTATGTAGCATGAAATTGCGCATGCAAGAGACTGGCTTGAGTAGAAAATGACTGGCTACTTTTTCTTCATAAATGAGAAATGTTCTCGCCGATCTAGTTTCCTACTGGTATCTAGTCTAATGTAGTAGTCATGGAGGAATGTTAATGAAAACATATTTTGCATAATTTTGTGAAAACTGCAAGTATGCCATGAGAAAATGTTCTGCACATGTAGCACGCCCCATGGTTAGAGTGTCCCTAGGCAACATTTTAGGAGTGTTGGCCAGTCATGTTATCACTGTTTTGTAAGTTGGTTTATGATCAGATAAACATATTTGATGTTTTCAAAATAATTCCACAAATATAAGAAACAGCTCTTGACTAATTTTAAAGAGGAAATGTTTGCTATTGTATTTTTTTCTTTACATTGTTTTCACATTTGACAAAACTCACATCTATCAGAAATTGTAATCTACGCCTTGGAGGGTTGTAAGGCTCAGCACATCCAAATAATTATTAAATGATTTTGAGGGGAGATACACTGATTTGGTATTCTTTACTTCTGGCTAACATATCAGCACGTTTGCTTGCAATGATTCCTCAAGCATCTGATATTGCTTCAGCGTCTAATTTAAATTTGTTCATTTGGATGTGCCCCAAATTAAAAAGTTTGATATACACGATGGAAACAGAATCTAAGTTGGTATATCCTCTATCGATATTCTACAGTTCAAGACAGTACAAAGGGAGAATTTTATTAGATAGAAAAGTTTTTTTTTCAATCTCAGTGGAATCTAATGACTCAAGAGATCTAGCAAAGGCAATCAGAAACACATGTTGGCAATTAATACATTCTAAATTCAATGCTAGCCCTGATTCTTTAATGTGTGTGATCCCAGTGTAAAAATGGGCGTTACATTTAAATAATCCAGATAGACCACCCAATGTGACATTGCCACTGAATGCCCTAGTCTGTGATTTGGGATTGTTTAATCTTTTTTTCCCTGAAAAGAATAAGAAATACTTTTGCACTTTTAACACTAAGTAGTGCAACAGAACCTTACAATATACCTGCACTGATTCATAAGACAGATATAATGGGCAGAAGCACTTATCCCTTTTTTCCAATGGATTGTGCAAACTGGGAACATACCTGAGTCCTAGCATGGGGAAATGATGAAACTGATCTTTAAAAAGTGAGATGGAGTGAAAGCAAACAATCATATGTTATGCCAAACCAATACAATTGTTTGATGTTTTTGCAAGGATTTTGCTTTTTCAACTCGAGGAGTGGGTGGCCAAAATGATTCTCCTACCTTTGGAACAGCAATCTTTTCATGAGGGCCATTCCACTATTGATCACTGCTTTGCATTATGGGAAAACAATTGAGCTAATCAAAGACTGTGTGTTTGCTTCATTGACATCCGTAGACCATTCAAATGTGTGAAGCATTCCATTAGTGGAGCAAGATAGAACTATGGAAAAATCCCCTGTGTTCTTCTTCTCAAATGTTTGCATGCATAATATTGGGCTCAGGTAGAGCTAGAAAGGATCTCTTAAAGAAATAACATACACAATGGTCTTTGGCAAGGATGTGTACTCATGGTCTGTCTTTTTTATGTCTATTTGGTGGACTTATCTGAAAGATAACTAGTCATTCACACCAAAAATGGAGATGCCCACAAACCTTTTCCTCTTTATGGAAGCTATTTAATCATTCCCTCCTTGATTTTTATGTGGCTGAGAATATCACCTATTTATGCAAGACTTTATTTTATGATGAAGATGATGAATTCTTCTGTATTATACCCTGATGTGATTACAATGTAAGCATGATTATCTTGCTGTAAAACAAACTTCATGACTGTAAATATTGAAAAAATTAAAATATTGAGTTTGGTAAAAAAAATAGCAAACAGCTCATGTTTTTAGAGAAAGTCAAAATGAGGAATTAACAGTATTTGACTGTTTTTTTTTTTTTTACCAGAATCCAAAAAGGAATAATGATTCAAAATTATTAAAGATTAGAGACATTTTAACCTTGGAATCTTTACCTAAATGTAACTGTAGATATGGTGTTTATTCTTTATTTGCTTTGATGAAAGCTACTGAAGTGAAAATGCCTCCAATGGCAATGTATATAGGTCAGAGTTAGTATTCTTTATAGATCTGCTATTTGTGCAATTATGGAAAGTCTATGTTGGAAATGCATTTTAAATCTTTCAAATGAAACAAGGATACAGGCCGTATATCACAAAGGGGATCTTATTTCTTGAGTTCAATTGGCAGGAGAACGATTACCCAGTTATATTTGTAAACTGTCCTCTTCTAAACAACCAATAAAAGTGTCTTATGCTGTTGGGAAGAACCTCTGTGCAGAGAAAAGTCTAAACATTGAGCATATGAAAATATTCAGCTATGAGATTCCTTTCCGTCAGAGAAAGCCCAGACAAGTTCTGCATTTAAATATCTTTATATGTGGATTATGATCACTCAATTAATAAAATGTGATAGCATTTACTCTTTCATCACTTTGCAGTCAAAATACATTTCCCTATCTGTTTAACTTACGCTACCATCAGCTACAGTTGGAAACTTTTCAAATGGCAAGTAGATTGCAAGCATTAGTTTTCTGTTCCAGAGCTCTGTGCAATTATGAAAGAAAAAATGGGACTGTGCCCATGTCATTTAAATACAAAATATTCTAGTAGCCATATACATATTGATTACCCTATATTTATACTTCTGCAGTAAAATGTTTAGGACCTCCATTGTTAAAGTATGAGATTTATACAAGGCTCCATGTGATGAACTTATTAACGGATGTTCATCTTTTAGATATTGTGATAGGTGTAGGTCAGTTTGTATCTGCTTTAAAATGTTAGAATGTATAAACAATAAAGTGTACTGTATGTTAAATGAATTTTAGTGTTGTTATATTGTTGATATGACTGTAGTTTAAGGTCTCTTTGAATGACAGTTTTATGTATCGAGAGTGGACCTTTATGGACAAATGTCTTACTAAACAGAGTTTTTAAACCGTAACTCCATTGAATGGGAAGAAAGTAATGGGCTTGGAGTGATAGAATGTTGACTACTTTACTAAGTGGTAATATTTGTGAAGGTCACTCCCATGAACATTTTCTATCATGAGGATTCTTTTGGGGACATTAGACTAAAAGCAACATACTGGAGATTGAGTTACTGTCTGTGCGTCCCTACAAATAATGACTTTTACCACTAATATTTAATAACTGCCAAACAACTTCCAATTACTAAGTTCTTGAAGGTCATAACAAAATGATCAACTCAGGGTTTGGGGACTTAAATTGAATTATTCTTTGCATGAATTGCTTTATGTGTGTCAGGCAAAGCCAGCATCTTGAGTTTTAGAGGAATCAGTAAGATAAAATCTGTGACATGTAAGTAATTAAGTGAGGCAACAATGAGACATAACTAATGCCTAAGGTCAAATACGAGTATTTTTTGTTAACAGTATTATATCAGTGCCAACTTGAAAGGCCTCAAATGCAACAGGCCCAGTTAGTCACAATATCTGTGATTTATAATGTTCAGAGCAGCATCAGTGGAATCTTGGCTGGGTAAATGACATGGAATGGCTTGACAAAGAACATAACAAGAGCTGATGAAAAAGTGCATGGATGAGTTTTTTTTAAACATTACACAAGGTCTTTTATTATACAAAATTAAAGGTAATGTCAGCATGGAGGTAGGAGGCTTCTGGTACCCTGTGAGTCAGAACAGAATGTTCCACAGTTATGATCAGCTGACGACACATGTATCATGTTAACTTTACTGGCAACTAGAAAAGAACTTAAGAAAGGAAGCTGTCTGTAATAGATTCAAAGCAAGCATGCTATCTCTTCCCAGATGAAATTGTGACAGCAAACTGCTAAATTTGCTGAAGGTTTCCAGAATTCAAAGAGTTTACATTTTCTCAGTCCACTGTTTTGATCCTAGCAGTAAATTGAGGATAAATATTGGCATATAGTTAAGCGTGAAGGTGGTAACATTTTTGACCTTTAATAACCAGCTAATCAATGATCGTATTAGCAGTGTCTTAATCCAAATATTTTCATTTATTTCTTTACTTTTGCATCAAATCTGGCAAGGAGCAATATTATTATTATGTGACCTGATTTGCTTTCCAGTCATCAACATCATTGGGAAGTTCCAGTTCAAAATTGTAGATTGTTTAAAAATGCATTAGGCTTGGGCAATATATGGGATACAATACCTTTTGCTACACAATATACAGATTTTCATAGACTTCAAGGTGTCTTGCAATATGAATATAATGTACAGTAGGGGGTATTTTATTCCTTATACTGCATGGCCACACCATCACCATTAGTGTGTTGCTCTTTCATTTCAAAGACATAGGCTGCTTGTAGATATGAAGAATAAAAGTAGAATTTGTAGTGCAAAATTAAACACACCAAAAACTCCTTATATATTTGTTGCAAAATATATTGGAATCAGATTAGGGCAAGTCATATTTGTTGTAGCTGAGAATGTGCAGAAACATGCACAGATTCCACATTTCCTATAATTACCATGCAAAGAAATAAACAGATTGCCATAAATATCTCCTTTCTGCTACTCATTGTTCATCGGAAAAGGTTTTGTTTTCACTGTTTAACCTGCTGCTTTTATTATTCTGTTCCTCTTAGCTTCTGGCTCTAACAATAGGCAATGTGACATCAACTGTAATAAGTTATTAAAGTTGCGCAACTTGAAAAAGCATGTAACTTTCCTGGAATCTAGATGGAAACTGGTGCCTTGCACAGCTTTCCAAGTAAAGCCTGTGATATACATGGAAGCATTTAAAGGTGGATTGATGTATTGAAACAGCTGCTGTAACATTTAGTGTTGGGCTGTCACCTGTGCAGGCTTGATACATTCCAGCACTGAGATCAGCACATTTTATATTTTGTGATATGACACTTGGTGACAGTTTGTTCTTGCCACACCCAATCAGCACACAACATGCAACAAAATGATGCAATATGGCCCCTGATGAGCTAAGTGCTAAACCGGCATCACTGTTTAGCTTCTTATTAGCATCAGATTGTAAAGGTGCTTTGCAAATGTCATAGAATTCCCTAATTTAGCATAAACAGATTAAATTGTAGCAAGTGTAGTGGGTTTGCCAATAGGCCCAAGCTGCTGTTTTCTTAATTGCAAGCAACGCACTGCACTCAGTCTTACAACACATTCCTATAAATATCACTTCATCTTTGTGTCAACGGGCACTCATCAGGATCCTTTGCAAATGGTGTCTTTCTGGCCACCTTCTTTGTTCTGTCTCGGATATGGAACCATCATCAGAGACCATGCTACCTGTTTACTCCCTCCACAATAGGTCCCAAGCTTAGACAAATTTTGTGTGAATTCACCTACCCCTTGGAATCAGTCTTTCAGAACAGACCTATCAGGGGAGTTTGTAATTATTTAACATGTCGCATAGACTTTAATAGGCTGTCATAGACACTTGGGGGCCGATTACGATACAGCCCGTAAAGGCTCCGACCTTTGGTTTAAGCCTTTAGGCCCGCATCGCAATGGGTCGGTTGGATTCCTTTCCAACTGCCTCATTTTGATGTAAGCGTTCAGAAAGGATACGACCGGTCATTCCGGCTGGCTTCCGACGGGCTCGGAGAGCCCCTCTGCCAGTCGAATACGGCCTGTAATCTCAAGGACAGCTCTTTCCGCCCATGAGATTACAATGCACGGTTTCTGACATGGTTTTCATTCTGGTCTGTCCGACATGAAAACCATGTCAGAAAGTATGTTAGGGGGTGTCCAGCAGGGACTCCTTTGGTGCACTACCTCCAGTTGGAGGCTGAAGAGGCACCAACAGTGCCCCTCTGTTGATTCCTGCACCTTGTGCCATGCACTTTGAGGTGCCTGCCATGGTTGCAGGGATAAACTGCATCTCCTATTTCACTATGGGAGCATGCATTATGGCCGGTTAATGGCCGTAACGCATGCTCCCGTAGTGAAATATAGAAATGCGACCGAACAGTGTTCAGTCACATCCTAATGGGGCAGTCAGAACCAACAACCGGTTGTCGGTCGGTCCTATGACCGTAAAATATCTCTTGTAAAATTGAGCTGCTTAAGTTTGGTCCGCTTTCCTGTCAAGCCTCTGTCTGAACAGCTCTCTACCAAGGCACTGTGAGGGTTGATTTAAGATATGTTAAAACATTGGCACTTCCCCACTACTGCCCTGCCAGACATTTATTTAAACATTCATCAACCATAATATTTTCAAGTGCTCCTATGTGATTTTCTAGAAAACTCAAACTCTAAACTATTCAATTAAGGGCCTGATTTTGAGTTTTGTGGACTGCCATCACATTGGAATCACCACCGCACAGTTGGCGATCTGTCCATCATATTACGATGTTGGTGGTTGGTTGCACAAAAGACTGTCAGAGCTCTGCAGACACCGACAACCATTCGCAGACCAATTTGAAGGCGGTAGGGGGAAAGCAGCTGCCAGAGGCCGGTACAGAAAAGTTTGCTGCTGTCCGAATTGCGAGTAGGTTTTCCGATGAGCCGACCGTGGCGGAAAGACTGCCTGCTTCGAATCGGCAGAATCGAAGGCATTGGGGGGCATACTCACCTATTTACTTTTCTTCACTTCAGCCTCCCATGTGGATTCCTTCCCCCGGGCCCTTCTTAAAAGCAGCAACATCTTGACCCTGAAGAAAATGGCCCTATCAGCGCTGAAATAAAGGTAAGTCGGTTTTGTATTATTTTCCCATTGACTGGACTGGGCACTTATAGTCCAGACGTCAGCAATGGGAAAATGCTTGCAGTAGGTTTTGTTTCACATGTGTCAAACATATGTTTAGACTGCATTCAAAATATACAAACCTGCATCAACACATATGAAAACATATTCCCCACCATCAGAAACACAGGCATTGACCCAGTAGTGACATAGTGAAATAGCGGACGGGAGACTGCTGCGGCAGTGGTACGTCTGTAAAACTGCCAAACTCGTCATCGGCCCTAAGTAGTATTTCTTATGCTTCTTTGTCTCTTATAACCTTGGTCTGCTTCTAACTAATGATTGCAATTTTAAATTAGTGAGTTTCCATCACTTCATAGGGATGCAGATAGGATCGTTTCTCCTCACACAAAAATGTAAACCCCATGATTCCATAGAAAATTACCACATGTGAAACACTGACATATGGTGTATTACCTGAATATCATGGGCAAAATACTGAAATATAAAAACACGACACCCAAAATATCAAGTACTAAAATATTGTGATGGTAATTATATATATGTAAATATAGGTTTACTATACTAATCTCATCTTGACAAAATATACATCTTCAAGATTACTGGATGGGGAGTTGAAAATGTTAAATCAATACTTACCGGAATGTATTTACCTTCACAATATTTGGTACTCGATATTTAGATTAAACTGTCTTTGCACATATATATATTGTCATGCAATCCTGAAATTTTCAGTTCCTCAGATATCCTACCTTACCACATTCCTGTCAATTGCATTATGGCAGTTTTTGTGCCCAAGAACCTCTGCACAGAACAGTAGCTCAGAAAAACTATCTGGTATACAAATATTTCAATATTATCTGCTTTATACGAGTAAGATAACATTTCTACACCTTACATTACTAAGACCATTTAGACAATTTTTTTTAATTTGTGTGTTTTGACGCTCAAGTTCGATTCAGTAAAGTGCACTTTTACAAAGTTATACAGGCTGATTATGAGTTACAATGTGCAAGGATGCAGAAATGAATGGGCCATAAAAACACATTATGGACCAGATGTACGACCATTGGATTTAGCGCTTTGCTATTTGCGACAAATTGTGAGTCGCTAAATCCTATGTACAACAGTGTGTTTAACACTGTGATTCCCACTAGCGCCGCAAATTGCGAAGCTCATGAATATTAATGAGCCTCCGCAATTTGCGAGCCTATTGGGAACGGCAGGCCCTCCCAGGGATGGTGGCCTGCTGGGCTCAGTAGACCACCATGTCTGGGACTGCTTTGAAATAAAGCAGTTTTTCTTTTTAATGCAGCCCATTTTCGTTTCATTTTTTAAGGGCAGGTAGTAGTCCCTGAGACCACTGCCTGCCCTTAAAAAATATTTTCAGAGCCAGTCACAAAGGGAAGGGGTCCCCTGGGGACTCCTTCCCCTTTGCGACCCTATTACCAGCCTCTTGAAGAGAGTGGTAATTTGCGAGTGTTTTGCAACCACAATTGCGGTCGCAAAACATTCGCACATGGGTTAGAGAGTCGCTATTTGGAAGGGAATGCCCCTTCCAAATAGCAAGCCTCTAAACACTTTTTTGCGAGTCGCAATTCATTTGCGACTCTCAAAATTGTGTTAGTACATGGCCATTCCAATTTTAGCATGCGCAAACGGGTCACTAACCCGTTTGCACATGCTCAAATTGGTTGTACATCTGGCCCTATATACAGTAATTGCACTCGTGCTCTGTGCAGGTATGAGTTTAACTCCCCGGAAAGGGAATAACATGCAGACCTGGGAAAACAGGGCAATGGTTGTAGGGCATGGCAGGCTTGTGGCCAACTCAGTGGAGCATATTCAATGCTGATGTGAGGAATATCTAATATTATTGCCATAAGAAGATTCAGTATATAAAATGCTAATTACAGCTTGTAATGCAAATCCATTGTCTCCTCCGAGCGATGTCCAAAATTGACCCCTCTCTAGCTGCTTGCCAGTTTCCTGAATTGGTCTGAACTTTTATCCTATTGGTTTGTTCCTAAGACCAATCAAATCGATTGCCATTAATGTTATAGAGGCAACTGGATTAACATCCATGTTTTCCAAAAGCCTTTTTTGCAGTTCTTTCAGGTAAATACTAAGAAACCGCCCAGGAAACCTGGCTCTGTACTTGGTAAAAACCTTTTGTAGCCCTCTATGAAGGTACACGGCTGTAATGCTTGTTCCCTAAATCCTTGATGTATATATAAGGCAGGCTTGTGGAGTTTAATGGGGCATATTAACTAATTTAAAGGTGATGCAGAGCAGCAACCAAATTTGCTCTACTGCATTGTCAAAGGGAGAAAGTACAGCACAGAGCCATATCTACAAGGTGATGCACATCAGCTCAAAGCACTTTTTTTCGCTTTAAAAAAGAACATATTTCCAGCGCAAAATACCTTTGCAATAGGAAGCAAATATCAGTGTGTTGCTTTGCGCCATGTTATGTTACTTTTGTGTGACTTTGTGATGTACAAACTGTTAGTAAATCTGGGTCGATGCCTTTTATTTCTGCACCACACAGCCTATTTAACCCTTCCTTTCTCCCGTTAGGTTAGAAACAATAGAGGACTCTAACATGTTTTAGTGGTCTGGAAATTTTGAGAGAATATCAATTTGTTAGTGTTGTTTCTTGTGGTGCCATGCCAATATGTTGTCTGCAGACCTTTACTTCACAGCATCAGTGATGACCTAATCAGTATTCGTTAGGATAGAGCTAGGTTGTGACTAGACCTGTTGCCTTTGGATTCCTGTCCATATGTGGGTCCTTCCCAAACACTAAGACATATCCTGTTCAGTGGTTCTTCAGGGCAAATGGTTGTCCCTAACCATAGTCCTTTTGGGTACTCTTCATTCCGACAAACCCATGTGGCAACATAAATGAGCATTTACTCATTGGTTAAACACTTCCTTGTCCTAATCTTGTCCTTACCTTCCATGTATATCACAGGTAAGACTTTATATTCATTACAGACACATCTGTTGGCAAGGTTTCAGTCTCATCAAGAGAAAAACCAAGAGAAAAAGTGCTGAAGAGCAAAGGTTTTCAGTGCAGGTATTCTTTCACGGGGGTTGATCATCAGAGTCTATGAGTCTATGGTTATAGTCAACTGCATCGGGTGATATAAGGGCTGACCAGGCACATGTGCAATCCAAGTAGAATACATGCTTGTGGACGCAAAAATGGCATGACGTGACATAGGAGAAATAAGGATATACGTGATCTTGTATGCTATCAGCAGAGTAATGGAAAGATGATGCAATGGGCTGTTTATATTGGACTATGCTAGAGATGATAAGAGCCTTTATTCTGCAAAGGTAGATGGCACAGATTTGCTCTGTGTGGGCAATTGAAGGCTGTTATTTTAGAGGGATTGCAAACGAATGCTCTGTGTGAGAACATTGCATTGAATGTACTCTAAAGGACTACACCCCTTTTATTGTGGATGTTGGTATTAATGAATGTTGGGGTGACTGTATTTTTCAAGTGAGGATGTGACATGAGTAAAAGTTGCTATTACTTAACTCCTCAGTGAGGCATGAAATAGTTAAATTGCCACACCATTGACCTGCCTAGTAAGCCTATCTAAAGATTCAATCAGGGTTACAAAATAGCGGCATAGCTTATACAGAGGGAAAGAAAGAACACATTTGACTCTTTCAGGAGAGTGCAGCGACTAGTGGCCTTGTTAATTGAGTGAAGGTGGAGAGAGGAGAAAGTGAGGGGTGACGGGTATCACACATCCTTCAAAGTTAAGATTGCTTTCCAGGAATGCAAGTTACTGAGGAGAAATGGGCGAAGGAGAGAAGCAGGTCAGCGGGTTGTTGCCACTCAGTGAACTGGCCTTGAAATTTCCGTTTTGAACCTAGACCCTCCCAGGGGTGGGGTTATAGATGTAGCAATTATTAGAATTTAGTAATTAACCTGGCACCATCCACTCCAAGAAATCCACATGTGCAACATTTTGTCACATTTTACCCCTTCTCCTATTGGGTAAATGGATGATTTTCAGGTATTATGTAGATCTCTCTGGCTGCTAACATTGTCATGCTCTAAGAAGTAAATCAGCAGAGATAAAAGTCAAACATGTTTGATGTTGAATACTTGTTTTATATGTAGTGTTTTGTTTTGCTGTTTTTTTTCCTATCGCTTTAAAAGCAAGTGATACTATTATGCAAACAAATCATACTCCGCTTATCAATCTCAGGTTGACAGCTCTGCAACTACAAGGCAGATAAACATGAGATAACTGTGCAAAATTCGTGATTTTAACAACTCACTTTTAAATAGTTCTAGGAAACACATAGCGTCGGGTTTCTTTGATTTTCTGTTTCAGAAAAGTACACAAAAAAGAAACTACTATCAATTAATTTAATAATGCATCACGTATTAACCTTAGAGGGATAAATGACCACTGGATTTGAATTTGTGATTTACAGGTCAAAAGCAGATGTCCGCAGAGGGCGTATAATTCAGTAAAATATTTTGGATTATATTAAGTGGATCTCCAAATAGTAGTGGACAAATACCATTTTCCATTTCAACAGCTTTATTCAACAGATTAAGTCATAAAAGCATTTACAAAAGTACAGATAGAATTGATTAGATAAAACAGCTGCCAAAGGAAAAACATGTAGATTCGATAATTGGTTATAAAAAGGAGACTTTTGTTATATAGAAATGCACGCACTTGTTATGGCCATCTTTAAAGTCTCATAATCATTTAACTAAATGATAGGGCATGCAATCCTAGCCTTTAAAAATTTAGGTGAATACACTTATCCTAAAACGTAATAAAAACACATACAAAAGACATAATAAAGACATTTAAAATATGTACAATTCGCATCACAATTTTGGATAAGTAAAACACTTGTCATGGTCCACCTTCAACGTTAAAAACTCATTTGGATCTAGGTAATCAATTCTCACTATTATGTCCTGGACTGCTCAAAGGAAAATGGCTGTATTAGGTCACATCATTATTTATCCTCACTTATTGAGTGGGCTCTTAATACCCATGACCACCCTAAGAATTTTGTCTTGGCTATAGCAATTGTTGCTGAGGTATCGGTCTGCAAAATTCTTTCGGCTTCGCGAGCCCGTCTGGTGCCCAGGAGCTTACAAATTGGGAGCAACCAAATGTGACGCGGAGCAACATACCCAGCACAAACAAAAAGAAGATGAGCCAAAGATTCATTGCTAGACTTACACACCGGGCATGTATCTACAGTAGGTTTATTCCATCTAGCAGTAAATGCTCTTACTGGCAGTGTGCCTATCCTAAACTTAAAATACAGTTTGCGGTCTAGCAGTTTCGTGATTTGGTCCCAGTATGTCTCCAGCTTCGGGATAACTTTATGTTCCAAAAAAAGGCCAGTTAGAGAGGATGGCTCACTTAGTCCATTGATGTTATACTGAGACCATTCCCAATATTTAGCCTTCAGAACTTCGTTTGTGGGAAAATTTGAATTTTCAGGATCGGACCATAGGGAGGTCATACCTATATTAGACAAGAGGTCTCTGACCGCCCATAGCCATTTTGTACGGTGTAAAGCATCAGCCCTTATTATTTCTGAGAAACCTTTAGCATAGCCTGCGAGCTCCGGCATAATCCAGAGTCTCCGCCAATGGAGAAGGGGTCGAAGTTTAGCTACGGCTGCAATCGGTTTTCTCCCCAAATCCTATAATAATGGGCACATTGGGGTGCTTTCTAGTCTAGTAAATTTTCTCAAGAACCTATTTTCAGAAGACGTGAGCGTTAGTAGGTTCTCGCACCCCCAGAATTCAGAACCATAGAGGGATAAGCTAATGACTTTCATGTAGTAAATTTCTAAAACTGGGCTAATAGGCTTAGTATGTGAAGAGTTATGTTCCAGGTGTAAAATCCCTGACAGTTGCCTATGTTTAAGGGATGCTAGATCTATCTGTTGATCACACATCATATTGTCTCGAAAGTTAACCCCTAGATAGGTGAACTCCTTGACCTGTTCCAACGGCCTATCGTTCATTCGTATGCCCCCCTTGAAGGCCCTATGTGGATTAAATGCCATCAGTTTTGTCTTTGACACATTGACCTCCAAGCCCCGCCGTAAACAGAATCCCTCAAATGTTTTTAGGGCTTTCTGGAGTCCGCTTGGGGTTTTGGATAAAATCAATGTGTCGTCAGCAAACATTAGTATTGGCATTTTATCGCCTGCCAGTACAGGGGCATCCGAAGGGGTAAAACTCATGTAGTCCACTATCCCGTTAATATATAATGAGAATAGCGTTGGGGCCATCGCCAGCCTTGGCGCACGCCTCTCTCTACAGGGAATGATTTGGTAACTTCCCCCTGCCCACCCCATCTAATTTTTGCGCTGTTATCTTCATGCAATCTAAGTGATCAGGGACAGGAGTTCTGGTGGTATCCCTAGTTCTTATAAGGTAAACCATAATTTAGTAAGGGGGACAAGGTCGAATGCCGACTTAAGGTCTACAAAGGCGGCATTAAGGCTTCCCTTAACAATGGTCACTATCTTCCAGTATATCAGAACAAACCGAAACACCTGATCTATTGTGCTGGTGAAAGCTCGAAATCCAGCTTGCTATGGAGACAATACCCTAAACTCCTCAATCCATTTTTGTACTCTATTGAGCACCAGCCTCCCAGTTATTTTCTGCAGACAGTCAACTAGGCTGATTGGCCTATAGTTCCCAGGGCATGATTTGCCCCCTTTCTTATAAACAGGGGTGATCTCCGCTCCCTTCCAGGAGTTGGGTATGGGGGCTCCTTGGGCGATACCATTTGTCAACAAGGAAATATAGCGGCACCATCTATCCTTATTGTATAAAAAAATGTCCCCTGGTATGCCATCTGGCCCTGGTGCCTTTCCAGCCAGTACTGATTTGAGTGCTGTCCCTACCTCAGCCCTACTAAAGGTGTCATCCAGGTATACTGTTCTTATGATCTCACCCTCCCCTCCATATAGATTTGAGGCATTTTGGGGTTTAAAATGGTTCACCCAATCTGACTGTGATACATGGTTTTGAGGTCGCTCAGCCTGTCCCCCGTTGTCCCATTTATAAACGTTCCAAAATAGTTTGGGGTTTTTTGTGGCGCAGGCTTCTCTTAGTTCCTGCCACCTTTTATCGTCCCATGATTTCTTAGCTTTTGCCTGGGTGCCCCATACTGCTCTGACATTTTGGGGGTCGCCACCTTTAATGGCTGCCCCTAGGGCTTGGCGTGCCTCTCGGCAGTCTTTATTATACCAATGCCCCACTTTCAGATTAGGTGCCTTAGAATTCTTGCCCTGCTTAAAAAAATAGGTACGCAAGTGGCTAAAAAATGTATTGTGTATACGTGTTGAGTTGGCTAGGTCCCTATTTTTAAGTACACTGGCCTCTAGTTCATTAGTGGCATAATCCATGCTCTTTTGAATGTTGTCTAGCAGATTTGGCATTTCTATTATTCTTACCCACTTAAGCCATCTTAAATCGTTAGTTGGTACGTCGCCGGGGAATATCTGTTCCTAGCTTGTGTGCAGGTCTTTTGACAGCTCAGATCCTTGGTCCCACACAAGGGATTGTGTTCACTTTCTAGCCTATCTAAGACCGCCAAGTCCACCATGGTATGCCATAGCTCCAAGCTCACCAAAACATAATCAATTCTACTAGCACTATGGCCATTATTAAAAGTGTTGGCCCCTTGTCTATCAGATATTGTGTGCCCGTTTAAAGCCTGCAAGCCCTTTTCCATGCAAAGATTGTTTATTTGAATGACCACATCAGACCACTTACTTATAGGGTTTAACTCTAACATTGGAATACCCCATTTGTTGTCTTCTTCTTCTGTTAAGTAACCACCTTAAGTGGTAAGGGGTTCAAACAGTGTGTTAAAATCCCCCACTATTCTAGTATTCAGAACGTCCTGACGTGAGTCAAGAACATCTTCGAGAGCCGCTAAAACTCCCGACCTTTTCCCTCTTGTTTTTCTAACAGACATTATATATGTCTATTTTCAGATAATCACGCGTGGTCAGTCTGATTGCCTGGATATCCTGGCTCTGGGTTGGAAGGACCTGAATGTTAACCTCTAGGTCTTGTCCGACCCAGATAGTCAGCCCTCCCGAGGGCCTCCTTTTTCTCCCCTATTTGACGCTATAAGATAATTTAGATATCCAGCGCAAAAGAGGGCTGTCTCTGCCCAGGTTTCTTGAAAGAGGCAGATGTCGTATACCTCTATAAATGCATGCCACTGGAGGGAGCCCATCTTGGTACTCAGGCCTGCAATATTCCAGCTCAGCATTCGATTCTTGGATGAGGTTAAACTCAGGGGCTGCTGTTTTGTGCGATTGAGAGATAATGGGATACCCCTCTCCAGTGTACCTTCTGTTTGAGTAGAAAGGGCCAAAGCCGTCTTATGGGGCGGTACCTGCACTACTGATGTATCATTAGGGCTTACGTGGCTGGCCCCTGAGATTAGCCTAGGTATTCCTGTTTTCCTCAGTCAATCGTTGTCCCCAAGTGTGGAGCATGCCTGCATGCTAAAGGGTCTCTGGCTGGGCATGTTACCATTCCCATTGGTAGGAGGGGAGTGTTTGAATTGGATTTTCGAATGCTCTGGGGTACTAGAGCGAAACTCCAGCGTGAAGAGATTCTCAACAAGATCTATACTTTTCATGGTAAGCTTGATAAAGTCATAAGGATGGTTTGGGGTGGTTAACCTGCGCACAGCTATTATATCTTCCCTAATCACCGAACAGCATTCTCTAACATGCCTTATACAGTGAATGGCTTTATTGATTACAGAGTCCCTGTTCTCTATGCTTCTATGTACATCACATTTTGGTACATTTACAACGTAGATTTTGGTGGGGTTAACTATGTTATGTGTGTTCTAACTTCTGGGCCCCAACATTGGACCCAATTGTGGTAAACCCCTATATGAAGAGGTTTTGTTTCCTGGAGATGAATGGGTCCTCATCACTGCTGACTTGCTAGGCCTTGTATTATTACTAGCTGTAGAAAGTGTTGGGCACTTAACCATTAATGGTTTTGCCTCATTAATGCTTGGCTTAAATAGGTCTAAATTGTTTTGTTTTACCACTCTCGCTGTGTTGTTACAAGCTGAGCCTGGGATAGTCAGTGAGCCCAGAGAAGTATTGGGTATGGGACCATGTAGATCTTCCAAATCTCTGCTAACCTGTGTGCTTCCATTCCCTCCTTGTACTGGATCTGATAGTAGAGATTTGACCATTATAAATAACTCCTCTATCATGCCCTTCATGGACCCCACTTCAGATCTTAATGTGGTGACTACTTGGAACATGTTCTGCCATTCTAAGCGTAAACCTGATTCTATATCTTGTTCTTGTGCAGCTAGGTTCGGTGAGATTTGCGCCATCTCAAGTCTATTTCCACCCTCCTTGTTTTTACAATCCAAATCTAATAATGGCTGAAATTTGTTGGTGCAGATAACTATAGGATCTATATAGTCTATTTCTGGCAATAGCTTATTTAGCTCGTTGTCAGTAGGGATTGTTGCAGTGGAATCCTGTGCCCCATCATTTTTGTTACATGGTAATTTCTTATTTGGTTTACAAAACATTTCAGGAATGGCTGGCTGCGTTGGCTTCGCCGATTGCTTCTGCTTAAGGTTAGTTTTATTATTGCTATTTGCATGCATCATGGGAGTTGATTCTAAAATAACCTCACACTCACTATAAGGGTAATTATCCGGTCCATTACACAGTTACTCGCTGCCAATTTTTGTCATTTGTTTGCCTTCTTTCCCCTGTTATCTCATCTTGCCCCACCCTCACTCCCCTCCCCACTCTCTTCCAGTGCCTTTCATTTCCCCATTTGACTAAGCAAGTTGTGCTAATAAAGTGGTGGCCCTGCCAACCCTGGATAGCGCACTTCTCCTGGTTCTTAAGCAAAGACCTACATCTCCCATGGGATAACATTGGAGGTAGATAATTACATTTTATATGTATAATTTTCAAATGGAAAGAGCTTACAGGTTCATTTTGGTGCCTCTGGTATCTTAATTTGAAAACCTAATGTATAGTGAAGTCAGAAGGGAAGAGATTGAGGGTGCAGAAGCATAAGAGTATGGATGCTTCTAGGACTGCTGCCAACTCCGTAGCCAGGGAGAGGGTCCGACATGGGAGGAGATTAACAATGTTGCTGGGGGTGAGGTGAGGAGAGTGGCGGCCTCAATGCACAGCACGGAGTCTGTGTCAACTTCAGGTCCCCGGAGACAGAGCAAGTTCAGGGATTCCCGAGTCAGAGCAAGTTCAGGGATTCCGCCAGCTCTCGTCCGTCACAGAGGTCCACTGGAGATTCTTTGCCATTGACTGCAGGTTTGTTGCCGAAACAGGGCCCATGTTGCAGGGTCAGTTGCAGGGTTGTTGCAGGGTCAGTTTTAGGGGATCCTCTCAATGCGGATACTATCTAAACATAGCCCTGGTCTGGTATTTCTTTTCCAAGCCTGGATAGCTGTTCGATTATGGGGCCTCCTGGGCATTTGCTCTTGAAGTGACCCCTTGCCCTGGGAGCGCTCAGAAGCTGCTCCCTCTCAGTAGGCCATATTTGGAGAAGGTGTTGGACATTAAAGGACTGACATTTACTTTTCTCACAACAATCTAAAATAATTTGGGGAAGGTGTTGGACACTAAAGGGGTGACATCTACATTTCCCACTCAAATCTAACCATATTGGGGGAAGGCTTTGGAGAATGAAGGGTTGATGTTCACAATTCTCACTCCAATCTAACCCAGTTTTGGGACGATGACACTAAAGGGGTGACATTTATCATTCCCTCTCCAATCTAAGGGCTCCGTTTGCCGAAACATAAATCCCATAATATCCAACAGAAATTAGATTTCAGCGGACGGAATATTCTTTACCGTTATGATGGAGAAACCAGTCCGCCAACATCTAAATCAGTACCAACCACAAAAATGCCAATACTGATACAATTCTAACTCAAGCAATAATCCCACACACCAGATGACCTAAACACTCTGGTTGGAAAAAATTGAAACTTCTTTTTCTTTTTAAAATATTGTTTTTTTTTGTTAGTTATCTTTTTGTTGATAAACCAATGTTTCTAAATTTAAACAGTACAAATCAAGTGAAATTCTGGACATACACTGAAGACACGCCAACACTAGACGCAAAAAGACACACAAATGTGATACAAATAGAATACAAAAATGTATATACAATCTACAAATTATTTGTACAGCTGTTCATCTAAACAGATGTTTTCATGTTTCAAAAACAAGCCGTGCCTCTGAAACCTTTTTATTATTTACATAGCCTTTTTGCTTAATAATTCAGAACACAGTTCCAAATGGTGGACCTGCTGGGCTCACTCAATAATTTCAAACTTTGTATACACTTAATCAATGTTAAGCAAAATGTGGTCACCCATCTGAGTGGACACCTATTTGTTTCAAAATAAAAACAGTCGACGCGTTTCGAACCCTTAGGACATTAATGTCGGGTTCTCCTCAGGACATAGAACATCACGTTGAAAATAAAAAATAAAAATCATATTGTCAGAATCATTCAAATATTCAAATTTCATTTACTCCATTAACTCTCAACAAAGTTTCACTCCCTTTACCTCAATCTCTTAATGAATGGACATCAGTCTCCTTATTCACCAGCCGGTGAGCCAAGTCACAAAATAATAACCTTCCAGGAAAACCACAGCCAAATATGCATTATAACACGATCATCTAGTCAGTAAACGTTCTGTAAACCAGCCTGATAATTTAAATGCTCACTTGTGTGTTCATTGCAAGAGGAACTCCTTCATACATTCACTTATATTTCATAGGTGTTATTCTTAATCACAGTCTCTGTTGGTAAAAATACTGTGTATCAATGTTTAGTCGATACCCAAATCCCATTGCACTAATTTAAATGTGACCCAAAAAGTTGAAAAAACCTCTGTTTTTTCATAACATCAGGGGGACCCTGTCAACAGAAATGACCCTCACCTGATTTGGTGAAAATTACAATGTGTTAAGAAACCTTCTCATTAATAGCGATATATTAGTGTGTGGCTCCTCAAAGGTATCACACACACTCTATAGGTCCAAGCGATATTTTACAAATACATTTGTGCAAAGTGCTTAATCCTATCTCTATATGGTAGCCGATCGAAGCTGGAAGTTGTCAATCCAGTCTCTTTATTGGAGAGATACACTTGTAACCATCTGAGTTTCGGCTTGCTGTTTTATCTATTCAGACTCTGGATTTGCCTGCTCTAAATAACTGAACTTATGGGTATTCTTCATTCAAAAACAGTGCCTCGCGCTGGCGCTTTTGAACTTACGCGTTTTCTTTTCTTTTGGATCCTCAGTTCTACGGAATGAAGCAACGTCTCAACCCGTGGGATTACTTCCGGTTCACTTGACGCACATGCCTACCGGGGTGAACTTTTAGCATGTTTTTTTGTCAATCCAAGAGCTTTATTGAAAACAGAGAATGTAAACACACGTAATTGTTCCCACTGCTGGACAAGTCTGCCGTAATTCCTAAAGGTGTAATATAGATGAAAAACGCTTACAAAGCTTTATAAATAGCCCTTGGTGTGTATAAAAGTCTAAATCTTGCAAAACAACGAGGCGCTTCAAACCTCGAAATTGCAATAAACCTTTATGAGAATCTCCGATTGTGAGACCTTTGAATCTATCTGGCAATAAGATTTGAAGTTGGTATAGAGATAACAATTGCTTTTGCTCGGGCCGGGAATATCGAATGAGACAATATTGTCATAAGCTTTATGTGGGCACTGTTTAGGTTCAGTGATGAAAATAAGCAAAACAGTGGATGGGATCATCAAAAGATGTCCCAATTACATCTAAATCAGGCCCTACGTTTAATTTGAAGTAAGTGAGGTGAAATTTACAATGTCCACTTCAATGTAAAATATTTTAAACAAATTAATACAAATTAAACATTTTAAATACACAATCAATACTCCATACTCAATGAAAGCTTTTTTTACTATAAAGTTAAATAACATTCCATCTAAAAACACACTAACCCAAAATACAAACCCATATATATATTTAAATATTAAAATTTATGAAAACATATTACTATTAATAAATAATCTGTTTGAAAAAATGTACTACCATACCTAAACTTTGCACCATAAAATACAAATTGAAGCTATAATACAAAATTAACAATCATAAAACAATGAAAAACATATTTTTACATATAAAACTACAAATAAAAAACATATAAAATCACATTATAAAAAATAAAAAATGTATCTACAATTTTTTTTAACAAAAATATAAAATATAAAATGTGTATTCATTTTTCAAAAAATATCAAGAATTTATTCTTGGTATAAAAATATTTTTAAATATTTAGGGGTCAATTAGGATAGAGGGCGGATCGCCACTGCCTGCATGGTGGTGGCGATAAGCCCTATAACACACCCAACCCGCCACCCATTTCCCCCGCCTTATTAGTATGGCGGGGGACCCCGGCTGACTGAAAGACCATCTGCCAGTTTTCAAAGGGCCCTGATATGGTGGCGGTGTCTGCTGGACACCGCCATCCATATTAGGAAGGCACCGGGAAGCAGCCTTTCCGTGGCGGTGTTGCTGCCACGGAAAGGCATGCGGATTGTGCTTACGGGGGTCCGTTGCGGGCCGCCAGGGTATTGGGTTGTTGGAGGGTGAACATGGGGGTACCTATGGTACCTCCCTACATTGTCATGGACAAGGTGGCAGGCACCGCGCTGTGCCTGTCACCTTGTGCATGACAATGCACCCAGTGCATTCCCAGCATTGTGGTGGGCGGTGCTATGAGCACCCACCGCCACAATGCTGGGAATGGAGGATTCCACTGCCACGGTGGTGGTGGCATCCTAATTGCAAGTGCAGGACCGCCACAACACTGGCGGTTACATATTTTTAAATTGTAAAATAATTATTATTTTGTGTTTACTTTTTTGTTTAATACCTTTGATTTATATTTTAATTCATATCAAATTAGAATGTATTAAAATATTAATGTAACAAAATAAATGTTAAAATACTAATCAAATACACTACAATAAATTACATTCCAATTAACACTTACAAATGATATTACAAACAACAATATTTTCAACATCGATATTTTTTACAACAATATTAAAAACAACACAAAAAACTATATTTTTACCTGCGATATTCCTTTTGATGCAATTTTTGATATCCCGCTATTCTTGACACAATATTTTTGTATCATAATATTTTTTTCTGATATTTTGTCCAAACACCAAAAATAGAGGTGAATCTAGATAAAGCAACCACAAAAATTACATATTTTTTTATGGCAGTGTTTCTTAATCACCGGACCTCTAATGACTTGCCATCTTAATAGTGAGGGTCCAGTCAGGGTGCCCATAGTAAGAAATGTTGGTTTCCTTATGATTCATAACTATGAGCCTGATTGCAATGCCAGTCCGACCTCATTCCTTGGGCCTGTCAGATGCGGTTGCACTGCCGAAGGTCTAGTCGGAAGCGGTTGGTCTGACCGCTGGATTACTATGCATACAGCCTGTACTCCGAGCGACTGCTGAGAGACCACCAACTCCAAAAGCCTTACTCCGACTGCTGAGTTGGCAGTCGGAGAGTAACAGCAGCCATAGGGCAGTACAGGAAGATTTGATCGCCATCCAGATTACAATGTGGGTTTATGATGACCCGACCGTGGCGGTCCGACCTCCACGGTCAGGTCGCCAGAAACCCACATTGTAATAAATAAAACAAATTTCGTTGCGCAAGCTGCATCACATTTGGCAATGCAGCGCGCAATGAAATTCGTTTTATTTATTTATCTGTTTACTTACCTCTGTTTACTACCCCCCACCCTGCTCCTTTCCCGTCCTGCTCCACCGCCCCGCAGCACTCCCTCCACGAGCCGCTACTGTTCCTTGGTCCTGCCTTTCTTGAGTAGCTGTTTTTAAATGTTTAAAGGCAGCAGGAAGGTTTATTCCAACACTTGCATGCTATAGCGTGGCTTAGAGCCATTCAGGCTGCAGTAGCCATCCCGAGGCCACATTTTAATGCACCTTGCAACCTACCTTGCCACTAGCCTGTGGCCTCCCCTTCCTGCTTGTTTCAGACTGATCCATTGACACTGCAGTTGCCCAGGTTTTCCCCTGGGGTTTTCCCGACTGGATTTTCCCACTCACTGTTCTTTCTGCCAACAATTGCCCCGCCCAACCGAGGACCTACTTAATGCAGGCTGCAGAACAACCACATCCGTAGGCACCTGGACATGCAGTTTGCCACATGCCTGTAGCCTCCACTTCCTGCTTGTTCCAGACAGATCCAGTGCAATGCAGATGCCTGAACAAAAACAGCAACTCGCATGCACCATGCTCATCATACGGTCACTATGCAAGCATTCGACTGAATTATGGGACCTTATCGCCACCCTTGCACCTGACATGGTCTTTCTCACTGAGACCTGGCTCAACATCTGTCCCAACATTGCCAAAGCGATCCCTGATGGATATAAAGTCACTCACCAGGACTGCACCAACAAACCGGGAGGAGGAACAGCCATCATCCACAAAGAGACCGTACAGTATACCACAACCACCGACAACACCACCACCCCTATGGAACATCTCAACTTCAAGCTCCACACGGACAACAAGACAACCATCAGAAGCACCCTTGTATACCAAGCCCCAGTCCCACGCTCCAGCTTCTGCAAAACCATCACAGACTTCATTGCGCCCTCAGACTCCAACAAATATATCTTCCTCAGCAACCTAAATTTCCACATCGATGACCACAATGACAAAAATACCGCACACCTCATTAACAGTATGAGCAGCCTCGGAATGACCCAGATCTTCCACGAGCAACACACACTGCAGGAAACACACACTGGAACCAATTTTCACCTCCAGTAACTGTATCAAATAGAGCCAAGTCACAAAACTCACATGGACCGATCACTCCATTGTCCACTTCAGAATCTCCAGCCCCTGCACTACCACCCCCAAGATGACCAACGCCCCCCACCAGAAGAGAAATAAAATCTTAGAGACCAACTGGGTGAATCACACTCACAGGAGCTGTGCCACAAACTCTGTCCACTTCTTCCACAACGAGATTCAACCATAAGAGAAACTTCGAACCCCCTCCCATATCTACAGACTTCCTCAACAGATACGCCACCACCATAACCAACATGAACCACACACTGACCACCTGGAACATCCTCTCTACTAGGGCACCACCTCTATCATGAAATACATTCACTCAGGAGCACCCACAGACTCATGCCTGCACCACATCTTCAACCTCAGAAACCAAGGAATCAGCCACAAACTCCCCACCCTACTCAACATCTTGATCACCACACAACCTTTCCTGATGCCTGGAAACATGCTGATGTCAAACTACTTCTCAACAAACCCTCCGCCAACCCCAGGAAACTCAAAAACTACTGCCTAATCTCCCTGCTCCAATTCGCAGCGAAGGTACTGGAAAAGATCGCCAACAATCAACTCATGACACACCTGGAGCAGAACCAGCTACTGGACACCTCCCAATCCAGCTTCCACAGCAATCACAGCACCAAAACCGCCCTGATCACAGCCACCAACGGCATCTGAACCTTCCTCAACTGAGGAGCAAGAGTAGCTTTGATGCTCCTTGACCTCTCGGCAGCCCTTGACACCGTATCTCACCAGGCACTAATCGAAAGACTCCACTACATTGACATCTAAGGGGATGCTCTCAGATGGATCACCTCTTTCCTGACCTGAAGAACCCAAAGGATCCACCACCCACCTTTTACCTCTGAAACCAAGAAGATCACCTGCAATGTCCTCCAAGGTTCATCCCTCAGCCCCACGCTCTTCAATGCATATATGACCCCACTGGCCAACATCCTCAGATCCCACAGTCTCAACATAATTTCCTATGCAGGCAACACACAACTCATCCTCTTACTCACAAACAACCCCACCACCACCAGAACCAACTTTCACAGATGCATGACAAACAAAGCCGACTGGATGAAGAACAACTGCCTGCAGCTGAACACAGACAAGAGTGAAGTACTGATCTTTGGCAACAACAGCAACACTTGGAAAGTCTCCTGGTGGCCATCAGACTTAAGACTCGCAGCCACTCCCTCCAACCATGCCAGAAACCTTGGAATCATCATTGACAATAAGCTCACCATGAAATCACAGATCAACAGAGTCTCCTGCACCTGCTTCCTCACTCTGCGCAGGCTATGTAAAATCTTCAAGTGGCTACCCCTACACATGAGACGCACCATGACACAAGCCTTCATCACCAGAGACTGGACTACTGTAATGCCCTCTATGTAGGATGCCACGGACATACTCATCCTCGGCCTTTCCCGATTAACCCACATCACATCCCACCTCAGGAAACTCCACTGGCTCCCCATACAGAAGAGATGCAAATTAAAGCTTCTGATCCACGCACACACAACTTTACACAACCATAGACCCGGCTTCATTAACCACCGCCTGAACGTCCACCAACCATCGAGTAGACTATGCTCCACCTCCCTTTCACTTGCTCATACTCCCCTCATTTACCAAAGCAGAAGTGGAGGATGCTGTTTCTCCCACATGAGAGCAAAGACCTCCCCACACTACCTCTGGCCATCAGCTCCCTTCCGCAAATTCGAAGGGCCCTCAAGACCTGGCTACTCGAATAAACCTCCGAGCCTGCAAGCACCTGGATACCCTATTTGGCGATAAGCCGCACTTTATAAATCCTTATTGATTGATTACAAGTCTACCATGTGGGTAGTGCAAATCCACACTGCTGCCCATATGTGATATTTTACTTCTTTGCCTTGCATTAAAGCCAAATAAGACAACAGGTGTTATGGAATGGAACATATGCAACTGGTGTTTTTAGAACTCAATGGGTTTGTTTAGCAGCCTCTCAGTGTCTAGGGTCAAAATAGGACTGTTAGTTCAGTAAGGAAATGGGGGAGCCGCACAAAAAGATCCACTTCCCTACACTAATAATTCTTTTTATCAGCCTTGACTTTTGTTTCTTGTCTCAGGATTTCAACGTTATTGTCCAGATCATAAAGATTACACCTCTAAAATATTTATAAATATATTTTTTATTCCATCATTCATGAAAGCCTGGCTGAGTGGGAGGGTGGTCTCTGTGCATCCAGCCTCCCTGTGAAATACGTTATCTCTCCATTTCTGAGTACTGTTCAACCATCTGAAGTTTGTTTGGGCCTTACAAGCTTGATTCATCTTCAGATTCCTTAATACCAAGATGCTTTTAGTTGATATCACACTTAATAACTACCAAAAATGACGTACTATTTCATCATGAAACAGAGTACAGATTTAAAAGGTTTCACTGGAAAATCAGTGTGCAAAAAATGAATTATGCTAGTATTTGGCTGATCAAGAGTGGAGTAATGTTATCATGCTAAACAATAACTGCTGTAGACATAGGCCTATGGAATGTTCTCCATGTCACACTTGAGCCATCCTTAACAGGTTTGCACCATTAGTTTCCATAGTCATACACTTCTGCTGACACTACCATGCGGTGCAGTCTCTTTTGAGCCTGGCGATAAAACTAAAAGTTAAACTGTACCTTAATGTATACAATGTTAAACAATTAGCAAAACGCAACCACGATGAATGCTGTCTAGCCCTAACAGTTGACATCAAGTCTTTTATACAGCTGGTCCTGCAGCAACATTACACTACAAACAAAATCTAACATGAATTATTTATTCCATTTAAAATATACATCCCTAATAGCAGAACAGAAATTATTGATCATAAAAAAAGAAGAATGCACACAGTAAATAATTAGTCCAGCTACATATTCATACAGCCCCCCTTTGTTATGGAGTTATATATTTAACAATATTATCAATCCTTGTTTACAACTCTTAGTTAATTACCCTTGTACATCTACAAAAGCATTAACTAATACATGATTGGAATTTATGAATTTTTTGATTATTTATGAACATTACTAATGTATTTATCAAACATCCTGGATTATGACTGTTTTGTAGCATAAGAAAAACAAGCAAAAATCAGGGTAGTGCTAGGTGCCTGTTAATAACTGGGGTAGAGAGCTTACTTCTTTTTTTGGGATCTAGATACATGGGCTTGTCAGGACCAAATTTTGGGTTCAATGCGACAATTTTTTACTGCGAATTTAATGATTGCCTCGGTTTTAGCAAGAGCATAGTATGTAAGGTATAATGTAAGCAAATGTGTTTCCATTGTTAACACCATATGAAGAAACATGGAATATGTACAGAGACAGCAATTGTGACACAATTATGTGTTACACAAAATTTATGAAGTTACTTGGTTCACTGACACTATATCAAAATCATAAATATTGTGATACCAAAATATTGTGTCAAAAATATCGATCACAAAATATTGTTTTTCTATAAATATATGGGAAGGAAAAAACTTTTGAAAACAAATATTGTTTTACACTAATATACAAAAATATAATTTACTACTATATACGAAGTTTAAATAAGTAAAATGTAACTATTTTACCATGTATAAAATATTTACTTATTTAAACAAACACACATCATGTCATCAGTGATGTTATCAGTTCGGTCTGAACTGGGGTTACAAAGTGAGCTAAAGAATGATGATGGATTCAACCCAGATCTGTGACTGGGCTGAGTGTTTGAAAAGTTTCAGCACTCCATCCATCATCTCCTTGTGTTTGCTTTGTTCACCCTGAGTTGACAGGGTATGCCCAGACATGGGTTCCTTGCTCACTTTGCCACTGGATTCAAGCTAGCCTGGCTGAAGAGGGCTCTTAGCCCAGAACCGGTCCTAGGATGCTTGTTTCCAGTCCAGGGAAAACATGGCTTGGCAGTTCGGGCTGGACTGTTCCCATGAGGCACAGGGCCAAGACTGATTTGCATATAGCTGTGTCTGAACTGGGGTGGCAAAATGAGCTAAAGAATGATGATGGATTCAACACAGATCTGTGTCTGGGGGTGAGTGTTTGAAACGTTTCAGCACTCCGCCCATCATCTCCTTGTGGTTCCTATGTCACTGACCATGTCTTGAGTGATGTAATATGTGAGGTCATAAGCAGTGCATTGCAGGGGCGCGAGTTATAGTTAGCTCAGCTAAATATAACTGCTGAATTTCTCTGGTCTTGTATGAGTGAAATGTCAGCCTACCTATAACGTTCCTGTAACTTTTGTTTTTTTCAGTGATTAATATATATATATATATATGGACCGCCACCCCCTGGGGCTTGAAATAATTTGGGGTGGGGGGCTCTCAGGACCCCCAGCCCCGGGGACTGCCACCCCCTGGGGCAACTTGTAAATGTGGGAGGGGGGCCACGTGGCCCCCCTCTTGGAGTCTTGTATACACCCTGGGGACCGCCACCCCCGAGGGCCGGCTCCTGCAGTGTCCCGGGGTGCCCACCCCCGGGACACTGTAGTTTGCAATGACAATATCAGGGCTTACTGGCGGTACCTGGTGGCCTAGTTGGCCGCCAGGGGACCTCAGGATTCAAGGGGACTTAATGCCCCAACTTTAAACGCGCCACGGGGCACGTTTGCACAGTGGTGAAGGTAGGGGGCAGGGCCTGAGGTGATACTGTGCAAACACGCCCTGTCGCGCGTTTTAAGTTGGGGAAGTCATCCCTCTTCAATCCAGAGGTCCCCTAGGGGCCAACTAGCCCACCAGGTACCTCCAGTAAGTGCCACAGAGCTGCGTTGCAGAGTGTTGTAAAAAGGGGCGTGGCCTCTGAACACCTCTCTGCAACGCAGCTCCCTGGCGCATACTGGAGGTACCTGGTGGGCTAGTTGGCCGCTAGGGGACCTCAGGATTCAAGGGGACTTAATCCCCCAACTTAAAACATGCCACGGGGCGCGTTTGCACAGTGGTGAAGGTAGGGGGCAGGGCCTGAGGTGATATGTGTGCAAACACGCCCTGTGACGCGTTTTAGGTTGGGGAATTAATGCCTCTTCAACCCAGAGGTCCCCTAGGGGCCAACTAGCCCACCATGTACCTCCAGTAAGCACCACGGAGCTGCGTTGCAGAGTGTTGTAAAAAGGGGCGTGGCCTCTGAACACCTCTCTGCAACTCAGCTCCCTGGCGCATACTGAAGGTACCTGGTGGGCTAGTTGGCCCCCAGGGGACCGCAGGATTGAAGAGGAATTAATTCCCGAACTTAAAACGCGCTACAGGGCGTGTTTGCACACGTCACCTCAGACCCCGCCCCCTTCCTTCACCATTGTACAAATATTCCATTTTTGAAACGTACAAATATTCCTCTAAAATCAGCCGAACTACGAATTCCGATTTACTCACCTGTTATCAGGAGAGAACCCAGTGCTGCATCTTTTAGCCCAGCACTGACCCTGAAAAGTAATTCTAAGCGTACTTACCAGTAATTTGTATTTCCTTCCATAGGAATCCATTGTGTGGTTTTCCCCAGAAAAGTTTGTAAGTGTCCATTTTTGAAACGTACAAATATTCCTCTAAAATCAGCCGAACTACGAATTCCGATTTTCTCACCTGTTATCAGGAGAGAACCCAGTGCTGCATCTTTTAGCCCAGCACTGACCCTGAAAAGTAATTCTAAGCGTACTTACCAGTAACTTGTATTTCCTTCCATAGGAATCCATTGTGTGGTTTTCACCAGAAAAGTTTCTAAGTGTCCATTTTTGAAACGTACAAATATTCCTCTGAAATCAGCCGAACTACGAATTCTGATTTACTCACCTGTTATCAGGAGAGAACACAGTGCTGCATCTTTTAACCCAGCACTGACCCTGATAAGTAATTCTAAGCGTACTTACCAGTAACTTGTATTTCCTTCCATAGGAATCCATTGTGTGGTTTTGAGCAGAAAAGTTTCTAAGTGTCTATTTTCACAAACTATAAATATTCCTAAAAAATCGTCTGTATGACTTAAACACATTCTTTCAACTGTTTACAGGAGATTGGCCAGTGCTGGATCCAGGATCCACCACTGAGTAAGAAAAAGTAACGATAACACTACTTACCTGCTAAGTGAATGTTCTGCCATAGGATAACATTCTTGATTCTATGTGAAAAATGTTCTAAGTGTCAACTTTTAAAATACAATAATATTCCTTAAAAATCACTACTGTAACCAAAAGGCTTTTACTCAACTGTTTACAGGAGATGTGCAAGGACTGAATCTAGGATCCAGTCCTGTGGTTAGAAAAGTAATCCATAAAGTAACTAATTGCATTTGACTAGAAATTCACATTGAGCTCAATGTTGCATTGTGTTTGAAATTGTGTTGCCCATTGCAACAACTGTAACTACTGTACTTAAAAGTCTATTGCCTATTTGCTAAGTATTTAAACTCAGGTAATTCATTCTGAGAAAGTATATTTTGTATTGTAATGTATAATGTAATTAAAAAATAAAATATCTAAAAATAAACAAAATAAACAGTTTACAAAATGTAGTAAATCAGTATCAAAATAATCAGTATAACAATTAATACATTAAAAATTGTCATTTACAAAACCTTTGAAATTCACTGAAAAAAACATAGGTTTCAGGCCTGATATAGTTAGGAATTAGCATTTAAAAAACCTTTGAAATTCACTGAAAAAACAAAAGGTTTTAGGGGTGTTATAGTTAGTTGGACATTTCACTCGAACAAAACCATTGAAATTCCTCCGATATAGTTAGTTGTACTGACTACATCTCGCGCGCCCGCAATCCACTGCTGATGATGTCATATATTACATCATTCATGACATGGTCCCACAAGACAAAATTTGCGCTTCATTTAATTGAGGCCCCTGGGTGGGCCTGGTCCCGGGGACATTACTAAGAAATGTATGCGGTAGGTCGTGGGGGCCCCCGCAGCCCTGGGGACTGCCACCCCCGGGGCTTCATTTTTAATGTTTGGGGGGCCTTGGAGGCCCTCCAAGCCCCAGGGACCGCCACCCCCCCGGGGCTTTTAGTAATTATTCGCAGGGGCCACACGCCCCCCTGCTGCCCTGGGGACTGCCACCCCCGGGGCTTTTCAAATTAAATAAACAAATCTCTGTGGTGGGGCTCTAGCTCCCCCACATTCCCTGGGGACTGCCACCTCCCTAATATGCAAATGCAGGGGTCTGTTAAGGACCCCCGAGCCCCGGGGAGCACCACCTCCCTGGGGCAGTGCACTAGGTGGGAGGGGGGCCGTGCAGAACCCCCTCCTGAAGCCCTTGGTGGCCCTGGGGACCGCCACCCCCCAGGGCCGGCTCCTACAGTGTCCCGGGGTGCCCACCCCCGGGACACTGCTGTTTGCTAAGGCAGAGCGGGAGCCGTGCGGCTCCCACTCTGCCATAACAAAGTTGCTTTGGATTTTGGATGCGAGAGCAGGGAAACCTGCTCTCGCTTCCAAAATTCAAAGTCTATTGCTTTTCCACACGGGGAGCTGCATGTCAGCAGCTCCCCATGTGGAAAAGCAATGTCGGCTTCCTCAGGTGGCGGGGAGCTGGCAGGGACCGTGGAGGCATTGGGGCTCTCCCCATGGTCCCCAAAGAAGAGACCAGGCCCCGGGGAATGGGGTCCCTGGGGCCAGATGTGGCCTGGAAGGGGGGCCACGCGGCCCTCCTCTCATTTTTTTTTTAAATAATGAACATGTTGGCATGCCTCGGGGATGGGGTCCCCGAGGTGAATGTAAATTAGTGAAAGTGGACGTTTAAAAAAAAACATGGAGTCGTAACCCTAGTGCGGCTCTCAGCACGGCCCGCAGTGTGAATGCGATGGGTGTGTGGCTTTCAGCGCGGCCCCCCGTGTGAACGCAATGGGTGCGCGGCTTTAAGTCGTGCTGGGTGCGCGACTCCAAGCAAGAAATTTTTTTTTTTCTAAAACTAAATTATATGTTAGGTTATTAGGTGGCTCTAAAAAGAGCCCTTGTGTTTATTGGGAGATTGTTGTAGCTACATGTAAGTGTCGATGAAGAGCCTTAGGCTGTTGAGAAGGACACTGTATCTCTTATCTGTGAAATGTACATCATCACTCCTGTAGATGCCATCCATATTGAAACGCAGATTGTTGTTGTATATGGAGCCCATACTATGGTCTCTGAGATAAGCAGAAACAGCCTTATTGACATTTTTTCTAGCTTTCTCAATCTGAGGACAAAATTGATTGGACCAGTTCCATTTCTGTCTTTGGCATATGTTAGAGTATGGAAAGGCAGTTTGGGGGAAAAGCAACATCAATTCTACAAAGGTGTCCTTAATTAGCAATTCCAGACCTATCCCACTCAATGTTCCTAGGTCATTGCCACCACAGTGCACAATCATGAGGCCAGGGGGTTGGAGATGTAAAAAGGTTTTAACCAAAGGCATCAATTGGTGCCACTTTAATCCTCTCTGTCCAATCCATTTAATGTCCACATTTTGCAAAGCTAGATTTTTGTCAATACCTCAGTGTTCAGCATAACTTTTGCACCAGAAAACATAGCTGTGTCCCACAATCCATGTTCTAAGCATCTTGAAGGGAAGTCTGGATGCACTGAAAAGATGTCTGTAGCTGAAGTAGGCAGTTGGTAGAATGAGAAATATCTAAAATGGTGGACAAGATGCAGTTTAAAAAAAAGAAGAGAACTGATTGGCTGTTTAAGAACATTATATAGTCAAAATTAGGGTGCATGTTTCAGTTTTTAAAAAGCATGTTTCTTATTGGTTAGTAAACATTTTTTGAAAGGTACATTAGATAGGATAAGCTCATATTTTGCAAAGGCAACCACACTTGCTGTTTGTATTTGCAACATTGTGTGCTGAACTTGTGACCTGTGAGTTCAGTTCAGTGTTCCATGAACTGTTGTTATGGAAACAGGCATTAAGAAGAATGGGGGCAGGTTAGAAAGTTAACTGTGGCATTAAAATGTAAATTTGTTATAAATATTAAAGTAATATGTTATTACAGTGAGGTTTCCCAAGTCCGTGCTATCTTCAGAAGTAGTGTATTATTAAAAAAAGTGGTAAAATGATTTGTAATATATTTTAGAACTCCCGTATGGATTTGCGGTGCCATCGCTTATGGTGCACGGTGCAAGCGCAACTCCAGAAAATTCCAGAAGCATTTTGGGTTCAGTTAGAAGTCAGTTGGGAAGGGTTGATATGTGTAACCAATAGAAATGTGTTTTAGAATTTGAAATAATATGGGAAGCTATGTGATTTGTTATTTACATCTATATGTGTAGAGAAAGATGGGGAATGTTTGCCATTACTGGTTTTCCTAAGAGCAGTGCATTATATTGATTGTGTGCATAAGAAAATCTGGTGTGAGATTCTGATACTTCATAGGCTACAAATCAATTTGAAAGGTGAGTTATCAATTTGTAAGGTGTACTATGTGGTGCCTTTGTTTAAAGATAAAATATAAATCATGAAATTTGAAGTTTGAGATCTATTTTGTAATGAAGAAATGCTTATTGCAGTTTTTTGTAATGTATTTAAATGTTGTGCAATACAAATTCTGTATAGTATTATGTGTTTTTTGGGATAGGGATTTTTGATTATGGCAGTTTGTTTCAGTGTGTGGATATGTACATTAGTAGTATACCGCATAATTGTAGGTGTTGATTTCAAGTTGGAAATGCATATGTTGAGTTAAGGTATTAGTGATGAGACTAGTTTTTATAAGTCTCTAGAGGGGTACAGTTGAAATATGTAACATCATTTTTGGAGTTTAGTTTAAAATTGAAGTTTGTTCTGTGAGTTTATGAGGTGTAGATACTGTTGTGGTAGAGAGCCATCCATTTATGTTTTTAAGTAATATGGTGAGACTTAAAGCAGAGACATGTGAATGGTTCCTGCATTGTATTTGCCTAGGTGTAACATTAAAAGAAGTTGTAAAATGGTAAAGTAGCAGCAGAGATTCATGCACTACTTCAATCCCATAAGCGCTGTCCTTGCAGAGCAGTCATTGCCCTGTCGGTACTTATACACTCCTCCAATCACCCATCCAGCACCATACACTTATCCAATCAGTGCGTTAATATTCAAGCATGTACATTCACCATCCAGTGTCTTTCAAGCACTGTAAATAAATAAGTGAGTATACTCGTACTCATGCAATGGTACAGGCACTAAGACATACACGGCTACAAATTCTCTGTGCAGTATCCATGCACATCTCTAAATACCAACATACTAAAGATGAACTTGTGCAATTACCCAGGTAGTACCTATGCAGTCCAGTAATCTCCCTATCACTGCCCATGCACTTTTACAATCAGCCATCCAGCACTATGTACTTATGTAATCACTCTGCCAATACACAAGCAGTTATAACTTTACCATGCACTCTCTTTGCATTTCTTTAATCATGCAGTCAGTATCCACACTCATGCAATGACCCAAGTACTAACTCATGCAGTGTTAACATTTCCTGAGGATCACTATTGCAGTGCAGCCATCACCTTGTTAGTACCCATGCACTCCTCCAATCATCCAGCCAGGACCATGTACTTATCAAATTAGTCTGCCAAAACAGAAGCACTTATAAATACACCATGTACTCTCCTTGCACTACTCTGATCACCATCCAGTCAGAATGTGAGTACTCATACAATGACCCAGGCAGTAACCATACCTTTCAAAATAGAAGTACAGTCTGTCAAGTTTTAAAATGTGCATGGACGTGTGTGTGAAGTATGTCGGTACTTGCATATGTTATGTTAAGGTATTTCTGATGAGACTAGTTTTTATAAGTTTTTAGAGATGTATAGTTGAAATATGCCACATAATTTTGGGAGTTTGGTTTAACATTGCTGTACCCTAATCACCGTCACAGTACTGATTCACTTTTGCAATTACCCAGGTACTACCCATGCAGTGTAGGATTCCCCCTGTCAGTCCCATGCATTTCTCCAATCAACCATCCAGCACTATCTACTTATCCTATCACTTTGCCAATACGTAAACACTTATAAACTCACCATTGTCTCTATTTGCAGCACTGTAAACATTCCAGTTACTAGTCATGTACTTATGCAATGGCCTAGGCACTAACAGAAGTACAGCTACATTATTCTGTGCACTATCCATGCAGACCTGTAACCAGCTACATACTATTATTATACTTCTCTAATTACGCAGTAAGTACCCATGCAGTCTAGGAATCCTCCTGTCAGTCACATGCACTTCTCCAATCAGCCATCCACCACTATCTACTTATCTTATCACTCCGCCAATTCCTAAGCACTTATAAATTCACCATGCACTCTGTTTGCAGCACTGCAATCATTCCAGTTACTAGTCATGTACTCATGGAAAGGCCTAGGCACTAATGGAAGTACAGCTACAATATTCTGTGCACTATCCATGCAGACCTGTAACCGGCTACATACTATTGATATACTTCTCTAATTATACCCAGTAAGTACCCATGCAGTCTAGGAATCATGCTGACAGTCACATGCACTTCTCCAATCACCCATTCCGACCTATCTACTTATCCTATCACTCCGCCAATACCTAAGCACTTATAAAATCAAAATGCACTCTGTTTGCTGCACTGTAATCATTCCAGTTACTAGACATGTACTTATGCAATGGCCTAGCCACTAACACAGGTAGAGCTACAATATTCTGTGCACTATCCATGCAGACCTCTAACCAGCTACATACTATTGGTACACTCCTCTAAATACCCAGGTAGTACCCATGCAGTCAAGGAATTATCCTGTCAGTCTCATGCACTTCCCCAATCACCCATGCAGCACTATCTACTTATCCTATCACTCCGCCAATACCTAAGCACGTATTAATTCACCATGCACTCTGTTTGCAGCACTGTAATCATTCCAGTTACTAGTCATGTACTTATGCAATGACCTAGGCACTAACAGAATTACAGCTACAATATTCTGTGCACTATTCTTGCAGACCTCTAACCAGCTACATATTATTGCCACACTCCTCTAAATGCCCAGTTAGTACCCATGCAGTCTAGGAATCCTCCTGTCAGTCCCATGCAATTCTCTAATCACACATCCAGCACTATCTACTTATCCTATCACTCTGCTAATACCTAAGCACTTATAAATACACCATGCACTTTGTTTGCAGCACTGTAATTATTCCAGTTCCTAGTCATGTACTTATGCAATGGCCTAGGCACTAACACAAGTACAGCTACAATATTCCGTGCACTATGCATGCAGATTTCTAACCTGCTACATACTATTGGTACACTCCTCTAAATACCCATGCAGTCTAGGAATCCTGCTGTCAGTCACATGCACTTCTCCAATAACCCATCCAGCACTATCTACTTATCCTATCACTCCACCAACACTTAAGCACTTATAAATTCGCCATGCACTCTGTTTGCAGCACTGTAATCATTCCAGTTACTAGTCATGTACTTATGGAATGGCCAAGCCACTAACAAAAGTACAGCTACAATATTCTGTGCACTATCAGTGCAGACCTCTAACCTGCTACATACTATTGATACACTCTTCTAAATATCCAGTTGGCACCCTTGCAGTCTAGGAATCCTCCTGTCAGTCCCGTGCACTTCTCCGATCACCCATCCAGTACTATCTACTTTTCCTACCACTCCACCAATACCTAAGCACTTCTAAATTCACCATGCACTCTGTTTGCAGCACTGTAATCATTCCAGTTACTGGTCATGGCCTAGGCACTAACAGAAGTACAGCTACAATATTCTGTGCACTCTTCATGCAGACCTCTAACCAGCTACATACTATTGGTACACTCTGCTACATACCCAGTTAGTGCCCATGTAGTCTAGGAATGCTGCTGGCAGTCCCATGCACTTCTCCAATCTCCAATCCAGCACTATCCACTTAGCCTATCACTCCGCCATTACCTAAGCACATATAAATTCACCATGCACTCTGTTTGCAGCAATGTAATCATTCCAGTTGCTAGTCATGTACTTATGGAATGGCCTAGGCACTAATCGAAGTACAGCTACAATATTCTATGCACTATCCATGCAGACCTCTAAGCAGCTACATACTATCAGTGCACTCCTCTAAATACCCAGTTCGTATCCATGCAGTCTAGGAATCCTCCTCTCAGTCCCATGCACTTCCCCAATCACCCATCCAGCACTATCTATTTATCCTATCACTCCGCCAATACCTAAGCACTTATAGATTCACCATGCACTCTGTTTGCAGAACTGTAATCATTCCAATTACTAGTCATTTATTTAAGGAATTGTCTAGCCACTAACACAAGTACAGCTACAATATTCTGTGCACTATTCATGCAGACCTCTAACCAGCTACATACTCTTTGTACACTCCTCTAAATACCCAGTTAGTACCCATGCAGTCTAGGAATCCTCCTGTCAGTCCCATGCACTTCTCTAATCACACATCCAGCACTATCTACTTATCCTATCACTCTGCTAATACCTAAGCACTTATAAATACACCATGCACTTTGTTTGCAGCACTGTAATTATTCCAGTTCCTAGTCATGTACTTATGCAATGGCCTAGGCACTAACACAAGTACAGCTACAATATTCTGTGCACTATGCATGCAGACCTCTAACCATCTACATACTATTAAAACACTCCTCTAATTACCCAGTTAGTACCCATGCAGTCTAGGAATCGTCCTGTCAGTCCCATGCACTTCTACAATCACCCATCCAGCACTATCCAGTTATCCTATCACTCCGCCAATACCTAAGCACTTATACATTCACTATTGTCTCTGTTTGCAGCACTGTAGTCATATCAGTTACTAGTCATGTCCTTATGGAATGGCCTAGCCACTAACAGAAATACAGCTACAATATTCTGTGCACTATTCATGCAGATCTCTAACCTGCTACATACTATTGGTACACTCCTCTAAATACCCAGTTAGTACCCATGCAGTCTAGGAATCCTGCTGTCAGTCACATGCACTTCTCCAATCACCCATCCAGCACTATCTACTTATCCTATCACTCCACCAACACTTAAGCACTTATAAATTCACCATGCACTCTGTTTGCAGCACTGTAATCATTCCAGTTACTAGTCATGTACTTATGGAATGGCCTAGCCACTAACAAAAGAACAGCTACAATATTCTGTGCACTATCAGTGCAGACCTCTAACCTGCTACATACTATTGATACACTCTTCTAAATATCCAGTTAGCACCCTTGCAGTCTAGGAATCCTCCTGTCAGTCCCGTGCACTTCTCCGATCACCCATCCAGTACTATCTATTTTTCCTACCACTCCGCCAATACTTAAGCACTTCTAAATTCACCATGCACTCTGTTTGAAGCACTGTAATCATTTCAGTTACTAGTCATGTACTTATGGAATGGCCTAGCCACTAAAACAATTACAGCTAAAATATTCTGTGCACTATCCATGCAGACCTCTAACCAGCTACATACTCTTTGTACACTCCTCTAAATACCCAGTTAGTGCCCAGGCAGTCTAGGAATCCTCCTGTCAGTCCCATGCACTTCCCCAATCACCCATCCAGCACTATCTTCTTATCCTATCACTCCGCCATATACTAATCCAACCTCTCTGTCAATACCCAGGCACATATAAAGTCACCATACACTCTCCTTGCAGTACTCTAATCATCCAGTCATTACCCATGTACTCATGCAATGCCCCACGCACTAACACATGCACTGCTACTATAAGATGTGCACTATCCATGCAATCCTTTACCCCATACGCTACTCATTCACCCTTTCATTTTCCCAGCTACTACCCATGCAGTCCAGCAATCACCCTGTCACTCCCCATGCACTCCTCCAATCACCTAGCCAGTACCATATACTAATCCAACCTCTCCGCCAATACAGAAACACTTATAAATTCATGATACACTCTCCTTGCAGTACTCTAATCATCCAGTCACTACCCATGTACTCATGCAATGACCCACACACTAACACATGCACTGCTACTATAACATGTGCACTATGCATGCAATCCTCTAACCACCTATACACTACTCATTCACACCTTTATTTTCCCAGGTACTACCCAAGCAGTCCAGCAATCACCCTGTCACTCTCCATGCACATCTCCAATCACCCAGCCAGTACCATATACTAATCCAACCTGTCCGTCAATACTCAAGCACTTATAAATTCACCATACACTCTCCTTGCAGTACTCTAATCATCTACCCATGTATTCATGCAATGACCCAGACACTGACACATGCAGTACTACAATTACATGTGCATTGTCCATGCAATCCTCTAACCGCCTACACGCTACTCATTCACACCTTCATTTTCCCAGCTACTACTTATGCAGTCCAGCAATCACCCTGTAATTCCCCATGCACTCCTCCAAGCACCTAGCCAGTACCGTATACTAATCGAACCTCTCAGCCAATACCCAAGCACTTATAAATTCACCATACACTTTCCTTGCAGTACTCTAATCATCCAGTCACTACCCATGTACTCATGCAATGACCCACGCCCTAACACATGCACTGCTACTATAACATGTGTACTATCCATGCAATCCTCTACTGTATACGCTACTCATTCACACCTTCATTTTCCCAGCTACTACCCATTCAGTGCAGCAATCACCCTGTCACTCCCCATGCACTCCTCCAATCACATAGCCAGTACCATATTCTAATCTAACCTCTCCGCCAATACCCAAGCACTTATAAATTCACCATACACTCTCCTTGCAGTACTCTAATCATCCAGTCACTACCCATGTACTCATACAATGACCCATGCACTAACACATGCACTGCTACTATAACATGTGCACTATCCATGCAATCCTCTAACCACCTATACGCTACTCTTTCACACCTTTATTTTCCCAAGTACTACCCATGCAGTCCAGCGAACACACTGTCACTCCACATGCACATCTCTAATCATCCAGCCAGTACCATATACTAATCCAACTTGTCAATCACTTATAAATTAACCATACACTCTCCTTGCAGAATTTTAATCATCTACTCACTACCCATGTATTCATGAAATTACTTAGACAGTGCTACAATTACATTTGCACTATCCATGTAGTCCACTAACCATCTACATGCTACTCATTCACATCTTCATTTTCCCAGGTACTACCCATGCTGTCTAGCAATCACCCTGTCACTACCCATGCACACCTCCAATCACCCATCCAGCACCATGTAGTTATCCAATCACTCTGCCAATACCCAAACACTTATAAATTCACCATGAACTCTGATAACAACACTGTAATAATCCAGTCAGTAGCCATATACTCATGCAATGACCGAGGTAATAACTCTTCACAACTACAATCACATGTGCACTACACATGGACTCATCTAATCACTTATACAATACTCATGCACTGCTCCAATTACCCTGCAATTATCCATGAACTCATTCAATCATGTTGCCAGTTGTAAACATTCGTAAAATAACCATGCACTACACTTGCATTTTTCCACTCACCCACATACTGTACATACTCTCATGCAATCAATCTGATAATTTTTCTTTTTTTAGCCAGTAGATGTGGTTCTGTAAGAACCGTTTTTTTTTAAACAATTTTTTTATTTTTTTTATTTTTCTAACCTTTTCTATTTTTGTGTGATTTTATTTTAAAAACAACTATGAAAAATGAACAACAAAAAATGGTTTCTTGAAGAAAAACAAAAGCGCGCTATAAGAAAAAATAACATTTGTGTGCTTTCAGAGTAGCAGAGATCACGTTTATTCATTGTTCACCAAAGCAGAGCTCAGTGGCGCACTTAATGCAGCTGACAGAAACGTTTAAAAACTCATAATATGAGGCCTTGCTGCAGATGGAGTCGCAGAAGACGAAGGTGCACCGAGGTCCTGTTCACTATCTGCATCCAACTTTCTCTTCATTTCCTCTCTTGCGAGGTGCACTGGATGGATGGTTTCCATGTGCTTTTTCATACTGCTTGTTCCACAAAAGTACTTCTTGTCAGACCCTCTGGACAGCACTCTTTGGTAAATGATGCATGTTACTTTTCTCGCATTGACTTTCTTCTCTCCCTCCGGTACACTAAAAAACGTCCAAACAATACTCTCTCTTCTCTTCCTCGTCTGCTGCAGTCTTTGTTCCTCATCCTGCACTGCAAGTGCATCAACTTCTGAAAAATTTGAAGCCATAGTAGATTCAAAATAAACAAACACACAAAAAAACTATTATTTTCTACGTAATAAACAAGCAGATCTTCTCTCTATGAAGTTCAAAGAATAAGGGAAATGTCAGAAGGATGAATCCTCCCTCTGTCATATTTAAATTGATTTGAACTAATCAGATTCCTTTTTTGTTTTGCTGACATGAAGTCGCGTAGAATGCGCACACCCATCATGCACCCTTCGCGCACCCGCGAAAATCATATATATTAATATATACTATAAATGGAAATTTGTAGAATCCTTTAATAAGTAAATTAGCAAAACTGTTCATTGTAATATCATATTCTAACTTTGTAATGTCATTTTTTCAACTTTTAAAATACGCCGAAGTGGCGAATTTGGCGCGATGTCGGCGCGATCGCGGCAGACCCCGGAAATACGTGCGAGGAGATATTGCGCACAGTAAGCGGCGAAACCACGTATTTCGTAACCGTACTTTCGTCAAAATTATATTAAAAATAATACTTTATACATGTAGACAAACACTTAAAGGAAAACTTTTATTTATAATTAATTTAAACATATTTCATACTTTATAAATTACGCCAAAGTCGCGACCCCAGCACGACTTTTCAAAATGGCTACCGGAATGCACGCAGACATCGCGTAGGGTGCGCGAAGAGTGCGCGACTTATGTTTATATTTAAAAATAAATAAATAAATAAAGTTTTCCTAACTAAAAATTATTTACATTTTTGTAAAATATATATATATTTATATTTCATCATTTCACAACAGGATTCGTTTCCGGGATCCATCTCACATAGTCAGGTGGCGTGTTGTACTCGGCCAATCCCACCGCCGAGTTTAGATTCAATAAAGTTTTCAGCTCCAGTAAGCAAAACACGCACTCAGAAAGGTACAGCTCGTTGGCGATTTATTCACAAGGTAACGCTACGCGTTTCAGCACAGAAGCTGAAACGCGTAGCGTTACCTTGTGAATAAATCGCCAACGAGCTGTACCTTTCTGAGTGCGTGTTTTGCTTACTGGAGCTGAAAACTTTATATATATTTATATATGTATATATAGAGAAAAAAAAACATAGGATTCAGGTACACTAGACTTACAAATTTCTTTTAAAAAACCTTTGAAATTCACTGAAAAAACCATATGTTTCAGGCATGTTATATTTAGAAATTATCATTTAAAAAACCTTTGAAATTCACTGAAAAAAACATAGATTTCAAGGACGTTATACTTAGTTGGACATTTCATTCATACAAAACCATTGAAATTCATGTCATGAAGGATGTAATATGTGATGTCATCAGCAGTGCTTTATGGGGGCGTGAGTTATAGTTAGCTGAACTAACTATAACGCCGGAATTTCTATGGTTTTGTACGAATAAAATGTCCAACTAACTATAACGTCCCTGAAACCTAGGGTTTTTTCAGTGAATATATATATAGATATAGATATATAGATATAAAGATAGATATACACACACACATAAAAAAACTTTCAAGGTACAAGAAAATGCAACAAAATTTTTAATATTTCCATTTTAATTATACATAAAAAGTAAACAATATATCTAAAAATACATTTAACTAAAAAGATCTTTAAAATTACATGCATTTATATATAAAAAATATAAATGTAAATACACAAACAGATAGGGACATATTATGAGTTTGGCGGTCCTGTGGACTGTTCTATTGGCGGTGGTGGTCCGAGCAGGGTGAGCTAGGCAATGTAGCCGCCATATTACGAGTTGGGTGGATCAGCTTTGTGAAGACTGACACTGGACCACCGAGACCACCAGCAGACGGCCGAACGCCGGGTTCATGATAGGGGAAAGGCAGCCGCCATAGGGCGGTACAGGTAAACTGCACCACCGTGCATATTACAAGTTGCCTGTTCCACGAGCAGACCATGACGGTCGGACCACCAGCTTCAAGGTGGCAGGAACAAAGGATTTGGGGGTGTGTACTCACCCCTTCCTTCTTCTTCCAGGCACAAGCCAACGTGGATCCCTTTCTCCAGGTCCCCCCTTCACAGCAGGATCTTCACCCCAAGGATTACGACCCTGTGTGTGGCACTCTATAGTTGAGTCCTTTTGGTACCATATACCCATTGCCAGGACTGCCCACATATGGACCAAACCACGGTAATGGGATATCATGTATATGTGTGCATCCAACACACAAGCAGTCAAAATGCACACACAGGCTTCGATATATTTGGTAATAGTACTCACCACCACTTCATGATCCCTGCCTGCACTGTGCCGGCCTATTGGTTGACTCATAATACAACAGTCGTTAGATCACCAGCACCGTGGGCTGCTGGTGGGGGCAGACGGGTTCCTATGGCGGTCGATGGCCAAATTCGCAATCAGACCCATTATAATAATATATATTTAAACAGCAAGAATTAAAGAAATTAAACTAGATAAATATTAAATATACTATTCCCACTCCAACTTATACAGCAGTAGAGAAAGCGTTTAACTCACGAGGGGTAACATTTATTATTCCCACTCCAGTCTGTGCAACAGTAGGGAAAGCATTGGACTGAGGAGGGGTTAAATTGACTATTCCCACTCCAGTTTGTGCAACAGTACGGAAAGTGCTGGACTCAGGAGTGGCTAACTATACTAGTCCCACTCCAGTCTGTGCGAGAGTTGAAAAAGTGTTGGACTCAGGAGGGGTAACATTTAATATTCCCAGTCCAATATGTGCAACAGGAGGGAAAACGTTGGACTCAGGAGGGGTAAAATTTATTATTCCCACTCCAGCTGATGCAACAGTACAGAGGGAGTAGTTTACTTCAATCAAATAGCATATTTTTACTAGGGGTGGGCGGAATTTGCGAAATTAACTTTCGCAAATTATCACGAAAATGTTTAAAATTATCGCAAACAAGCGGAAATATCGCGAAGATGCGGAAGTTTTTTTCCGGCATGTTCGCGAGATTTTCTGCATGGTTGCGGGTCGCCAACTTACCCATGTGGTTGCTTGCGGGCGCGGCCATCTTGTTTTGAGTTGTCTCGCGGTGCATGATCGCGAGAAGAAAGACGTGATCGCGCGACGCATGACGTCACTGCGGGCGCGAACTGTCGCGAGACAGCGCAAATGGCTAAAAACAATACAACATCTCATGGAGAACGCGACCGGATCAAGAAAACTTGTCGGTGAACGCAGGGATTCAGGTAAGGCGATCGCGCGAGAATGTATTATTTTACAGCGCGAGCAAGAAACAAATTATCGTCAAGCTGCGGAAACCGGAATTTTTGACATTTTCGCGCTCTCCGCGGAACGCGAAAATGTCAAATTATCGCAATTTCCGTGAACGGAACTAAATTTTCGCCCAGGCCTAATTTTTACCAACTCTATTAAATAAAAAAAATGATATATTTAAATTGTAAAGTTATATGTCTAAAGTTTAACATAATTAAACAAATTACATAATTATCACAAGTTAGTGTCAAATAAAACAAATGATATTAATGTCATTAAAATACCACACTATATTCTCACAATCATAACAGTCAACAATTATAATGTGATTGAAATTAAAAGCATAACACAATTAATATATTACAAAATAAATAGCACCATTTTTAATAAATGAACAGATGATGTTAAATGTAGTATTACTTAAATAACTTTCCACCCTATACCCCTTCAACCTTAACAACACCCACCTAAAATATCACTTAACAAATATGATAATTTCACAATTTACATAAGTATCAATTAAATAATTTACAACAAATAATAATAAATTATAAACAAATATTTCCTAATTAACTTCCCATCTTGTACCCCTAAAAACCCAACAGCATACACCTAAAATATATATTTACAATTATAATAATCACACAATTTACATAATTAATTATCAATTCAACAATTAATAATCATGAACTAATTGATTATTCAGTTTAATTAACTTCCCACCCTTTACGCCTACAAACACAGCAACCCTCACCTGATATATATCTTAAATATTATCTTAATTACACATTTTTTTATAATTAATTATCAATTAAATAATGATCATTAATAAACATTCATTACTAGACATTTTAATCAATTTACTTCCCACCCTGTACCTCTACAAACCCAACAACCCGCACCTAAAACATAACTGAAAAAATACATTTAATACACAATTTGCACAATTAATTATCAATTGGATAATTAATAGTTATGAATAAATTAGTTATAATTAATGTACTTCCCACCCTGTAGCCCTATAAACCCCACAACCCGCTACAACACTGAAAATTAAAATAAACAATTAAGTTAAATTTAAAAACAACAATAAATTGACAATCTATATTAAAAAACATTAACAAAAATTATACAATTTATAACATATACAGTTAAAGATATACTAAAATACATAACAATATTTACTAAACGATATTAACAACGGTATTTTTATAAAGATGCTGACAACAGATATATTTAACATCAATATTAACAATGTAGATATTTTTGGGAATGATATTAATAACATAGACATTTTTGACATTGATATTACTTACCTAAGAAAATCGATATTCTTGTCAGCGATATTCCTACATCACAATATTTTTTGATCACAATATAAAAATGTAAATATTTCTGTATCTCGATATTTTGTCTGAATACCGTTACTTTATTACGCCACGTTATAATTTTGTGGCATTTATGGCACAATTTTAGCGCCTGAGCACAGCAACAATGTGAACAATGAGAAAGCCATGGTTGTTGATTGGGGCACTTGTATATTTTGCTGTTTTGTGTGTGCAAAATGCGTCCTCACCTAAAAAATGGACGAGGACGTGTTTGACTCTAAAATATAGAACTAAATGTCAGTCTAGCACTTTATGTATTTTTGTGTAATATTTTCAAGGATCTCAAAAATTAGGCAAAACTAAGTGCGCAAATCTGACACACCCCTAACTTCATAAACAACATTATTGCACAAATATGTGTGTGCACATAGTTGTATATCCCTCGCACACATACTGGTATGTTTCTGTCATTTATACACCACATCATTACTTTGCCAATGAATGTTATAGCGCTCAGAATTTTTTTACAGCACCGTAGCATCTCGTGAATCTGTTTTACATATTACCAAGTTACCTGAGTGTAACACTTCATTACTGACATGGCGGGACAGAGACTGACAGCCCGCCCTGACCCCTTAGTCTTCTGTCCGAGTTGAGATTTCCACCACAGTGATGAGTTGTGATCCATGGCTTCTGGCGGCGCGACGATTAACCATGCATCATTGGCAGTGATTTTCCACATGAGCATCTAAACAGTCAGGCGATGGCACAAAACTGCCGTATCAATCAGCACACAATGGAGGCGGGTCAGCCCGATGTGTACTGAAGAGGAAGGCGGGCCATGTCCTCTTCGCCTTAAGTGCTTCCATGGCATATTTAGTGCTTATATTATTAGTGGCGTCTTCAATGAGGTCGGCGGTTGGCGGAATCTGTAACACAGGCCGAGGCGTGGAATGGCGCGCATGTATTCTTCATTTGCTATAAATATTGTACAGGATGAGTGAGTAAAGTGTGTGTGCGCGTGTTGTTATTTGGAAGAATAGTGCTCTGGTGCCCCCGGAATTACGTTAGGGTCACCGAAGCTAGAAAGCCTTACATGGTCGACATTGATGTCTCTCAGGAACGTTTACAGTGGCCTTTTAGAGTCCTGCAGTTCATGTACAGCTGCCTTTAACCACAACCACAGCAAATGCGAGGTGCAAAATGCCGTTCGATCAACTGTGCCCTGCCTCCTCTCAGTGTGCGCTGCGCCAAGGCGACGTAGTTGTCTTCCTAGTTAGGGAGAGGATATGGTCCTTCGGCTAGACTGCCGACTTTGGTGCTGGAAACCAAGGTTCGAGCCTCGGGGTCGCTTCCACATCCTGTGATTCTGGGCAAATCACTTAATCTCTCCGTGACTGAACGTGCCCTTGTGTAAGGTAACCGGTGCTCATGTAAAGCGCTCCAATACCTTCGGGTCGAGTTCGCGCTATATAAATCTGCATTAAAATAAAAAAAACAAATAAAGCAATTCCCAATTTGTGTTGATCATTAATGCATCAAAGATGAATGCCCATTGAACTAGCAAGGGTTTGCCCATCGTAGAGTATTTGTCTCACAATGTGCAACTGATGGCATCATAGAAACCATAAGCAGTGGAACCAGAAAAGCAGCCTGTAAAGACACACCTTCAAATTGATATTATAGAGCGGTGTCTACAAATGGTTCTTGATGACATATGCACACAGTAATTTAAGAGGTACAAATGCATATCCCTACCTGCATCATTATCTTTCTTAATACACCACTTCATTCAAAAGTGAGTATTGTCTCATTGGCATGGGGGTGCCCCATGAAAATGTGGGCATCACCATAGGAAGTGCACATAATTCTATGAACGAATTATGCAGAGTCAAAATGCCCCCCTCACAAGATGCACCCATCCTGTGTATGTTAATAGGGTTTCATTATGTACACAACTCACCCAGAGCCAGTTCTGAGGGTCTGTTGATATAGGTGTAGTCTGGGAGTGCTGACATCCATGTGGAAGCCTTACATTAAACGTTGTCTATGAATGCAGGATACACTTTAGGGTAGTAAATAATCGCTGCCCGTTGCCCTCATACAACTTCGGTACCAAACTTTGGTGATTCTGGCACTATCAAGTCCCCAAAATACTTCGAAAGAACTTTCACCCTGTGAGCACCTTGTGGATTGAGACCTTTCCTTTGTACATAACCTTGAGGCACAGGGCTTCAAGGCACTATACAAAAGTGAGAAAAGATGCATACAATCCACAAAGCATCACAAACATCACCCATAGAAATTTGACTAGTGCATTGGGTAACCTAACCTAATGGTAGATTATGTTTATTAGTGATTTAAATTATTTTTGCTATCTGGCTGAATAAGAACTAGGGACCTGATTTAGGTTTTGACAGATGGGTACTCAATGCCATAGGATATAATTCATATAAAATAAGGCGGAAGGGATACGCATCACGTTTGTGAGGGAGTATTCATCCCTCCAAAATATGAATCATCATGTTGGCCTCTTCATTTTAGGCTGCCCTATTTTAATGTCTGGCCATTGGGATAACTTTGTCTGTCTTACCAGATTATTGTTTTTCTAAAACCTGCATACATAATAAACATACACAGAGGGGCTTTTGTTCCTTGGCTTTCATCCATTGGTTTGTTAAATTGACATTCCGAATTTGTTTCCCTCTAATACAGCATACAGCATGGTGCAATGGGTCAGCCCAACATACCCACTACCCCCTTCACTTTGAGTTACTGCTCAAAGTTTCTGCACTTTGCTTTCATCATCCTAAAATATTTTCTTTCTCTTCCATGAAAAAGCTTGTGTAATGTGTGCTTTTTATATTAATATTTTTTATATTAACTTTAAATACTTGGTATATACTTTGCATCCACTTTTGGTGCCAAGTTAGAAGCAGTAGCGGCTCCTCCGCAGTGGCGGAGGAGCGTAGCCTCACTGCCTGGCTCAGTGCCAGCAGGTTAAAAATAAAACGATGTACTATCATCGTTTTATTTTTCATTTGCCAGTTGTTAGCCAGCAACTGCAGGGAGGGGCGAAGCAGAGGCATGGGGGGAGGAGTGCTATGTGCAATTCTAAGTGCTTATATGTGTTTGGCCGGCTGTCTCAGGCCTGCCAAACACAGATTGGCATTTAGGTATCTCCTATCCAGCTGCATTGAACAGCCAGGCTGGAAAAATCACACAGATTCCCTGTCCTGAACAAGCATAGTTTCAGCCCGCTCTGGCAAATCCCAGTGCTGCTCTCAAAACATGAGAGCAGCGCCGGGATTACACAGTAATTCTGCCCCAGGGGCTGCTAGAACCAGGAGGAGCACAGGAGGCACGACGCGGTAGGCGGCTGGCAGCTTAAGGTAAGTTCTTTTTTTAAATACTAATATTAACAACACCCCGCGCTCTCCACCAGTGCTCTCCTCCTGCATTCCCTCCACCAGCCCCAACACCCTTTGTTTGTCCCACTCTTTAGGGCTTGAGCTGCCAGGTCTCAGCCCATGAAGCAGTTCAAGCCTCTGGGGACCACCTAATCTACTGGGAGAACAATCTCCTTTACAGTGATCCTAAGGTTCCTGGTACTGGGGCAGTTCATGAGCTGGTGGTCCCCCAATGCTAGCAGACCCTCCTACTGGACCTGGCCAATGACAGTTCCCTAGCAGGACATTTGGGGCAAGATAAGATTTTTTTCAGGCTTGTTTCCCACTTTTATTGGCCCTGAATGAAGACATCCTCAGATGCATTCTTCAGGTTCTGTCCCACCTGCCGGACCAGTGGGAAGTCAGCAAAAAAGCACATAGCTCCCCCGATCCCATTACCCATCGTTGGCACCCATTTTGAAAGGGTGGGCATCAATGTAATTGGACTTTTGGACCCCAAGACAGCCCTGGGCAACAGGTTTGTCCTGGTCTTCATGGACCATGCAACCCGCTACCCATAGGCAATCCCTCTGAGGACAGTGACTGCACCCATGGTTGTGAGAGCTCTGGTAAGTAGTGTTCGACAGAGGCACAAACTTCATGTCAGCATACATGAAGTCCATGTGGTAAGAGTGTGGTGCAGCATACAAGTTCACCATACCCTATCACCCCCAAACCATCCGTCTAATTGAGAGATTCAACAAGACTTTGAAAGGCATGATTATTGGCCTGCCTGGGACCATGAGGCATAAGTGGGATGTCTCTTGCCATGCCTTCTCTTTGCATACAGGGAGGTACCACAGAAAGGAGAAGAGTTCAGTCCCTTTGAACTCCTCTATGGACGACCTATTAGGGGACCTTTTAGCCTTTCCAAAGAGGGGTGGGAGAAAGATCCCAAGAAACTCCCTGGATGTAGTCAGCTACATGCTTGCCCTCCGCAACCACATGCACCACTTCTGAAGAAGGCGAAGAGTAACCTAGAGTCCAGCCAAGAGGTGATAAATGTCTTGTATGACCAGAAGGCCACACTGGTAGAGTTTCAGCCTGGCAAACTGTATGGGTCATGGAACCAGTAGAACACAGAGCCCTCCAGGACTGCTGGACTGGCCCATATAAAGTAAAGGAGCAAAAAGGGAGGCAAATTATTTGGTGGACCTCCAGACCCCTAGAAATCCCCTAAGGGTGCTACATGTCAAGAGGTTCAAGCCTCACTTTGAGAGGTTCGAAGTTAGCAGGCTCCTTGTGACAGGTGAGGTTGTGTAAGAAGAAAGTGAACCTCTCCCTGACCTCTTCTCTGCACAGGAGCATGATGGGCCAGTGGAGTGTGTTAACCTCTCTGCCACACTGACTCCAGAACAGCAAGGTGACTTTTTCCAACTGTTGGGACAGTTTGCCTCACTGTTTTCCCTTACCCCTGTATTCACACACCTGTATGTCCATGATTTTGACATGTAAAAAGGTAAAATTTACAGGTTGTCAGACAGAATGAGAGCCTGCATCAAAGAGGAAGTCTCCAAGATGCTGGCCTTAGGGGGTGATTGAGGTCAAGCCTCTGGTGCTGGTACCAAAGTCTGCCCCACTGGGCATGAAACCAGAACTACGATTCTGCGTGGGACTGAGGACTCAACCCAGTTGACAAGACCGATGAACACCCCATCCTAAGAGCTGATGAGATCATTTGCAGGCTGGATGCTGCCATATTCCTTTTGATTCGACATCAGGGTACTGGGAAATTGCTTTGACTGAGGGAGCAAAGTAGATGTCAGCATTCTCACCCCAGAGGTTCATTACCAATTCAGTGTCATGCCCTCTGTATTAAAGAATGCCCTTGCTACCTTCCAACAGTTGGTGAACAGGGCCCTGGCTGGTAATGCGGCTTTCAGTGCTACCTACTTAGATGACATTGCTGTCTATAGTTCCAGCTGGGAGGAACACCTCCTTCACCTCGATGAGGTGCTTAAGGCCCTGCAACAGGCAGGCCTGACAATCAAGGCCAGCAAGTGCCAGATCGGTAATGGTTCAGTGGTGTATTTGGGACACCTGGTAGGTGGAGGCAAGGTGCAGTCCCTTCAGGCCAAGATTGAAACCATCATGGTCTGGAAACCACCTAAAACCCAAACAGAAGTGAGAGCCTTCCTGGGCCTCACTAGCTATTATTGCAGATTTGTTAAGGACTATGGCACCATTGTTGTGCCCTTAACTGAACTGACTTCCAAAAAGCATCCCAGATTGGTGATCTGGACAGAGGCTCGTGAGAAAGCCTTTGATTCTCTCAAGGAAGTCATGTGCACAGCACCTGTGCTCAGGGCCCTCGACTTCTACAAGGAATTTATTATGCAGATGAACACTTTAGAGCATGGCATAGGGGCAGTCAGCATAGCTGAATGAGGAAGGCCTAGATCAACATGTAGAATTCATTAGCAGAATCTTACTTCCATGGGAACAAAGGTGGAGTGCCATTGAAAGAGAAGCTTTTGCTGTGGTCTGGGCAATGAAGAAGCTGAGATCCAATCTGTTTGGGACTCACTTCTTCTGGTTTCAGACAGACTACAGGCCTCTCAGATGCCTGTTGCAGATGACGGAGGACAATCCCAAACTCTTCTGGTGATCCATCTCCCTATAGGGAATGGACTTTACGGTTGAGCATCGCTCGAGGACTGACCACCCCAGTGCTGATGGTCTCTCCAGATTCTTCTGCCTTAGTGAAGAGAGCTCCAAAGAGGTTTGGCAGCATGCCCCACTTTCAGATGGGAGGACACGTTACACCTAACAGCCTTAGGGTGGTCTTCCCCAAATTTGTTTCCTGCCTCCCTCCATTTGTCTGTACAAGTTTTTGCTGGCTTAAAGATCCTGCTAACCGGTGCTAAAGTGCATGTGCTCTCTCCCTAAAACATGGTAACATTGGTTCATACCCAATTTGATTATTTAATTTACTTAAAAGCTCTTGGTAAAGTGTGCTACATGTGCCCAGGGTTTGAAAATAAAATGCTACTGGTGGTCCTGCAGCACTACTTTTGTCACCCACCTCAGTAGACCCCCAACCATGTTTCAGGCCTTCCACTGTAGGACCTTTGTGTGCAATTTACTAACACTTGGACTTGGCATTCAAAACTACATGCCAAGCCTTAAACTCCCCTTATATTACACCTAAGTCACCCCTAAGGTAGTCCCTAAGAAGCCCTAAGGGCAGTGTACTGTGTAACTGAAAGGTAGGACATGTACTTGTATGTTTGACATATCCTGGTAGTGACAAAAAGCTACATTTATTTTTCACAGCTGTGAGGCCCACTCCCTTCATAGTCTAACATTGGTAATTCCTTAAAATAACTTTAAACTGTAATTCCTGATTAGAAAGTAGTAGCTGAATCATGTTTCCTATCTTTGGAATGGTAATGATAATTCCACTTTACTGGAAAAGTCAGATTTAACATTACTGTTGTAGAAACGGCACTTAAAGGAAGTGGGCATTTCTCTGTTCCTACTCCTCTGTGTGCCTTACAGCCTGTCTCCAATACATGTCTGGGCTGGGTGACAGTTACACTTTTGCATTCCCACAAGACAACCAAAAACACAGGAAGGCTGGGTGTGGATGAGTACCCATCTGCATCCATCTTCATTCTGATGACCCTTCTTGGACAGAAAGGGATGAAGAGGTTACCATTTACACTGGCATCCAGTCCTGGGTTGAAAGGGATGCTGGTGAACTTCAAAGCCATTATTTGAAGTCTTCCCCACTTCAAGGGCACATTTGGGTGTAAGTACTACGTCTCTGACTCTAGCAAATCAGACACTTCTGGACTTAAACCTAAACCCCTTTCAGAAGAACTGCTGTGCTGCTCAAAAGACTCAATTGGACTGCTTGTCTGGAAGGCCTGGATTTCTGTTTGATGCCCTGCTGTACTCTGCTATCTTGCTCTGCTGAAGGACAGCAGAAACACAGGCAAAATATAATTACACACACTCAATGACTAAATCTAAGACCAATGGTTTGGAAACATATTGCAGATTTTTATATCATTTTTTATGGCCATAAACACAGATCTAGGATAAATGCTTTCAGAGATATAGATTTGAAAAGTTCGGAGCAATAGCAATACCTCAAGAGTTCAGTTTTCAGCGGATAAACTGAGAATACAGTGACCACCGGGTTCACTGCAAAGAAAGGTATTGAGTTAGAGGGCGGGAGGCAACAAACACATTTACTGTCACAGTCGATGAGAAATATACTCTGTAGAGGTGTTTTTTTGGTCACCACGGCCACAGGTAGTTCTTCACTGGTAGGATGTAGGTCTTCAGGTGCCCAGGACTTGAGTACAGCAGTCAGTTTCAGGTCACTTAGATCGGAAGTACCGGAAGTCATATGCGCTTGTTTTGGTCATCACCAGGATAGGATGTCGCGGTTGGGGAGGTCATGTCAAGTTGCTCTTTTAGGTGCAGTTGGCGCTGCCAGAAGGAGGGTGCAGGCTCACAGGGCTGGTGGGTGCACTGAAGGCATCGTCACCTGTGTGGAGGGCAACAAACCTTTGTTGCTGCAACTGGGGGTTGGTGGAGAGTCACATCGCCACACTCCGTGCTGGTCCTAACCACTTGGGGGTTTCTTTACTGGCAGTGTGTCGGAGACTTGAGCCTTTGGCCCAAACAGAGGTTCATGGGAATTTGTGAAGGGGGGAGGGACTCCGGGATTCTTGAAGGTCTCGTAGGGTACAAGAGAGATAGCAGGTCACAATCATCAATTCCTTTAGCCGCTGGCAGTGTTTGTTCTGATTTCTTTCTGCAGCAGGGCTCAGTTCTTCATCCAGCAGTACGTCTTCTTCTGTTTCTTCTTTTAGTCCATAGAATCACAGGATTATGGCTCAGGGGTGCCCCTAAATACTAGTCTTAGGGGTGTTACAGGGATCAGAAGGTAGAATCCAAAGATCTACTTACCTTTAGGGTGACTACACCCTTTGTATGTCCACTCCCTCTGAGAAGGGGGCATACCCCTAACCCTATTGGCTAAAATACTTCAAAAAAATAAGGAGGATTTTCAAAGGAGGGGATCTCTTCAGCTCAGGACACCTTAGGAGTCGTCCTGGCTGACAGAGATCACACCTCTTCTGCTTACTAATTTTCCGCCAGCCTTGCTGCCAAAAGTGGGGCTTGGTCAGGAGGGCAAGCACCTCTACTATCTGGAGAGGCCCTGGTCAACATAACAAAGGGCAGGAAGCCTTTGAGACGCACTGATGTTCCTGCTTGGGGTAGATGTGAAGCACCTTCACCCAGAGCAGGCTTTGCTTCTGACCCACGAGAGCTTAACGCTCCCACCTCAGTGGATCAGAAACATGTCTAGAAGTGGCAGGCTGATGCAGACCAGTCAGGCACACACTGGTGAGGGAATGGTAGGTTTACAGGGAGCACCTCTAAGGTGCCCTCTAAGTGCATTTATAAATGAATCCAACACTGGCATCAGTGTGGGCTCATTAATCTGAGATGTTTGGTACCAAACATCTTGGAATTCAGTGAAGCAATCATGGAGCTGTGGAACTTGTATTGACAAGCTTCCAGCCCATTGTCTTAGTATGGCTTCACCGTGCACTTATAATGTCTAAGAATTGACTTAGACACTATAGGGGCATACTGCCCATGCAGTTATGCTCTCACCTGAGATATAATGCACCCTGCCTTAGGGCAGTAAGGCCTGCTGTAGGGATGACTTACCTATACCTCTTTCAGTGCTGGTAGGCCTGGCACAAAGGGCTGTGTGCCAGGTCAACTCTTCACTTTTATCTGCGCCAAAACACGCAGGCTGCAGTAGCAGTATGCCTGTGTTTGATGAGGGGTCTTTTAGGGTGGAACAATATATGCCGCAGCATTTAGAGACCCTCTCTGGTCACAATGCCCCTGGTACCACTGGTACATTTTACAAGGGAGTTTCTAAGTGGACCAGAGGTGTTCCAATTGTGGAAACAAAGATGCAGTTTTAGGAAAGAACACAGGCACTGGGAGCCTGGTTAGCAGGAACCCAGTGCACATTCGGTCAAAGATGCATCAGCGTCAGGCAAAGAGTGGAGGTTAACTATGCCAAAAGGAGTACTTTCATGCAGATAGGCTTGCTATTTATTTAATTACCCATCACTCTAGCTTGTAAATGCCAGACTGATTGGATTTGTCGATGCTTGTTGATAAAGAAAAGGGTTTCTTGCATGTGTATTCCATTTCTTTAAATATTCAGCATGTGTTCCACAATTCATTCATAGACCATGGTTATTTGTTACACTTAATGTATGTTTTCTTTGAACATGGAACAAGGTAGCAAATTGGAAAAACAACGTGCTATGAGGTTAGATCTGTAAGAAATCAGGGGTGCTTAGTGTCTGTCCAAGGAGGTTAGAGTTTAAAATTGACAGTCTAGAGAACTGAAGATGTATTTTAAAGTATTGATTTGAATGTCCTCTACCCATCTTCAGTTGAACAGTGGAAAAAGAGTGATCCTAACACTGTTTCATGAACCCTCTACCATGTATCTGCCATTCGGGCCAGACATCCTTGGACAGAAGCCCACACCTGCTTCTATTGTTTTGAACTTGGTTGTTAAAATCAGTTGATCCCTATCTAAGGAGGATCAGGTTACTGCAGTGGTGAAGTCTTGTTTCTACTATCTACTTGTTATGAAGTTCATTCTTGTCCTTTTTTTCTTTACAGCAGATTATGAATGTTTTAATTTCTACTAGACATGACTCTTACAATGTCCTGTATCTTGCTCTTCCATTCAAAGGTAGGAATGGGTTACAGCGGGTTCAAATGCGATGGCTAAAATAACTCTAAACTTGAGTAATCATGATTCAGATTCTGCTGCTTTGGCCAAGCTGCCTGTGTATCAAAGGGTTTCATTTTGGCTCATAAATCATTCTACCACCTGAGCCCTAGTCCCCTATCTGGTAGATGTTTCCACTATAATCCTAGACACCTAGATCTGCTTCTAACTTTTTGCTGAATTGTCCTAGATTGAAGTGATCTCCAATGTGTGACCAAGCCATTGGCTCTGGAATGAGATCATTTTACAGTTAATAAACAAGTCTTCACTTCTGAGGTTTAGAAGAGCATTAAAACTTGTTTATAACCCTCATCTTCATTGATGTGAATATGTTCTGGCTTGCTATTGAGTCCTTTCCTTTCTTCAGGCCCCCTGAATGGTTTCCGGGTCTGGGAGGATGAATATATTTTAGATTCATAAACCTAAAGAAGAATCACAAACTGATAAAAGCGTCACGTGAATTGATATCATAGACAATCTAAAAATATGTTGGTTCCATGGAGGGGTTGTTTTAAATTGTTACTATTGGCTATGAGTTCCAACAGGATGGTCACATTGCAATCGCTACATGTTTCAAACTCAGGTCTCAATTAAAAACCCAGTACCACTGCTTCTTTACTATCCTCTAGCCTCAAAAGAAAGATAATCAGGTTTACCACTTGAAGTGGCAAGTGTTACAAAGGACATACTCAAAGGAGGATTGTAAAATAATACAAGTAAACCACTAGGACACATTGTACACTAATTTCGCAGTGAGACTGTTACCAGGAAATCTTTTGGACCACACTCATCTATACAAACACACACTCACACCCACATATATATCCACATATGACAATGGTGCTATTTCAGTGTTCATGTGTAGATCACATACGGGAGTAATGTGGGGGTGATCACTCCAAAAGGGCAACCCATGCTGTAAAGGAGGCACTATATTTTATTCTGCTCTTACACTTTTAATCTTTCACTGCTTTATACACTGTGCAATGACTCACCAAAGGCCATTATTTACTAGTTGTCAGTTCATTGTTGCACTATAGGACCTATTCACAAGGTACTCTCGAATACATTCATTTGTATTCCTGTAGTACACTTTTGAATACTTTACATGCTTTTTGAATTGACCCCAAAATATCTACAGAAGAAATAAAATGGCAATATTCTGAGACTATGCACAGGGAACTAGTACACATTGAAAGGACTGTGTACTTTTTGCACTTTTACTAACAGGGATTCAGGGCAGAATCATAAAGCCATGTAAGAGTTACTAAAAGAATATTCCTGTGGGACTACTTGGCAGCTGAAACAAACACATATAGAGGAGGACTGGAAACATATATATTTCCTGCTAGTGCCCAACAAGACAAGGGAATTCTGGGGCTATGTCCACTGCCTCAATGGTGGAACCCACACAGAGAAGGCAGTACCTGCTAATGAATGGGTAGCCCATGCAACAAAGCTCTACGTTGATTTAGACAAAAGCTTGGGTGCTAACATGGAGACAGTGGGTAAGTACCTTGAAGACCTGGAGGAACAAAATACCATCATAACAGAAAGGGAAACTATTAGACTTGGCATCTTTTGGGTGTTTCCCCTGAGTTTTTGCTTTCTGACCTCCCGGTTTCGACTCTGTTTGTGCTGGCTTAGTGTTTCTGCACACTTTTCTCACTGCTGATCAGTGGAAATTGCAAGTGCTCCTGGTGTAAAATATGTTGTGGATTGGTGTTCCCATGATTGATTTATGTGTCAGTACCTAGTAAAGTGCACTGCGTGTGCCAGGGCCTATTAATCAAATGCTGTTGGTGGGCTGCAGCACTGGATTGTGCCAGCCACCCAAACAGCCTGTAAATGTAACTCTGGCCTGCTGTTGCAGAGCCTGTGTGCGGTCTGGTACTGCCATGTCGACTGGCAAGTGCACCCACTTGCCAGGCCCTCCTAACCTTCCTTTTTCTAACATGTCAGTCACCCCTAAGGTAGACCCAAGGTACCCCTGTGGGCAGGGTGCAGTATATGAAAGGTAGGACATGCCCTGGTGTGTGTGGCATGTCCTGATTATGTGCCGCTCGAGGATTGTTACCTTGCTGCGGGACTCTGCGGGACTCTGGGGCTCGTTTCCCACACCGGACATCGTCACTGTGAAGGACGCCGTGCTGCCTGCTCACATCTGCCTTAGGGGAGTGTTTGCCATCTGCCACCAACGCACTCGAGACTGCGAGGACCAGGGAGCTGTGCGCGCTGCACATTGGCTGCACCTGGTCCTCTTCCCGACACCTCCCCTATCTCCGCCCCCTTTCTCTCCCTTATTACCATACCATCGCTCACACGTGCTAGCGGGACGCGTGCGGGACAAAAGCCGGGGCTAAGACCGGGCAAAGAGCGGGCCGTTTGAGGCCGTTCGAGGTCAGGAGAGGCAGGGGCAGGGCTTACCCTCTTACGCCCTTATCGCGACTGTATCAATGGCGACTGCGAGAGAAACTCGGAGTAAAACAACTCAGGCTGCTGCTAAGCCCACAGGTACTTTGGACTTATATTTCGCAAAGGCTGGTTCCCTATTGATCGACGACATAACTACCCTAGAGAAGCGCATTTCCCTAGAAATTGATTGGATCAGAAGATCATCTCTAGGCCCCCTCAAACATGCTACCTCCCCGCCACAATTGACAGAACATCTTGACCATGCTACGGGGGGGACCGCCTGGACTGCTTGGTTCCCCGACATCACTGAACCCAAGCCATACAATTTCATCTATCACAGACTGTGATATTTCTACCCCAGTTGATTTTATCACACTATCCCTCCCGCCCCCAAGGCTTTCCACTGCCCTCAATACACGCAAACCAGATATAGCCCCTGAGACACCTACGAACATTAGTACTATCCCTATTTTAGATTCCAACCAGGGGAATTGTGAGGGAGCAATATCCAAGAGGAAGGGAAGGGCTCAAACTGTAGGAGGGCGCAGGCCGAAGAATCTAAAGCATGCTCCTAGGGGAAAAACAAACTCTCCGACAGCGGGACGAAGGGGAGTGGCTGCACCCCTAACTCAGACCAATAGACCTGTGAGTCCAAAAATTGCTATACGGGAGGAGGGCTCCTCATTTGCTGATATAAAATCTCTCATGAGCGAATTGCTCACCCCCCTAATAGATCGCCTTGCAAAATTGGAATCATCTATAAAAAATCTTCATCATGGAATGGCTCAGTTAGGGGACATACTCAAATCAACCAAAACATCCACAAAGACCATAGACATACCACTACCTAGGGATAGTCCCGGTCCACAACAGCTCCCCAATTCACATCTGCCCAGACTGATTCCTTCTCCAAAACCTGGGCCTATGATCCCTCCACGGAATATTATTCCCAGCCCCCGTGACACTCCACTTCCTTCTCCATCACGGGTGCAGGAACATGATAGCAGACATAGACCAGTTAATTTACCGCCTGAGTCAGCCCCATATACAGTCATCTTAACGGGTATCCCGGAATTAAAACCATCTATCAGCGAACCAGTGGTGGCCTTAAAAAATAAAGTCATACACTGGCTCTCCAAAAACAGGCCTCTACCCGAGGGTACCAACAGCGAGGTTCTCATGGTTAGGAGACTCCCGTGGCTGGGTAACACCAAAAAAACTATTACGGGAGACTGTGTATTGATTAATTTTAGGGATCCCCGAACAGTTTCTCACATATGTAGCTGGCCATATCCAACTTCGGGATCTCTTATCCAATCGCTTCCACTCTCCTTCTTCTATCCTCCCACAATAACTGCACAAGTTGAGGATGGATGGGACCTAGTACCTAGGAGAAATAGGACAAGGGCTCCATTAGCGGACAGGGAATGCTGGTCGACAGGGTGCCCTAGACACGACCAAGTCCCCACCCATAATCGTTTCTCTATTTTAGATATGGTGGATTGACCGTTTATGTCTATGGGCCGTGGCGCTTTGAATATAATCAAGAATAGACAACCAGTACCTCCCAAGGAGAAGGAACATCCTCCTCGCACTAAAGTTACTGAAGAGGGTAGTTCAGAGGTGGCCCTTCCACTTAGGAGTACCCCACCGCTGAGGGCTACTCAGGAAATTGACTACGGCTCAACCTCCCTCCGGAGGTCAGAGTCGGAAGTGGTTTTATCCCCAAGTATACCCTCTACGGCACCAACTTCCTCCCCCCTTAAAATTCTATCTTGGAATATTGCGGGCCTTTCTAATAAACTTAATAACCCGTCTTGGTGTTCTTTTATTGAGCAGAAAGACATTTGTCTCTTACAAGAGACGTGGGCTAGAGAAAACATCGCTTACAAGGGCTTTGCAACCTTTTCCAAGCACGCAACATGGGGGGGTAGAGGGCGCCCTTCAGGCGGCCTCACAATATGGGTGGCCACCGACTTAGGCTGCAGGGCGGATATATTTCCCACTAATTCAGCAGATATTCTTGCTGTGCTGTTGGAGTGGTCAAATGCCACTAGCCTGTTGCTGATCAACATCTACTCACGGCCTACTAATATCAGCCAGGAGTCATCTACTATAACGGAGCTCGCTCTGGTTCTAAATGACATACCAGAGGGTACCGCCTATCTCATAGGAGGGGATTTCAACTGCCACTACGAGCCCCTCCCTGGCTTTATGGAAGGGCTGGCCACGGAGGAGGATCTCCTTTGGCATATACCTCCCACTCAGGCTCCGGCTCCAAGGACATGGTCCCCCCTGGTTCTGCAAATTAATTCCCTTTCGCTGAAATACGGCCTTCGTGCCTGCAATGGCAGGTCCAAGTCTGATATTATGGCAAGATGTACCTTTAATAGAACGGGCAGCGAGTCCAGACTGGACTTTGTCTTGGCTCCTGTGTTTTCTTGGCCCCTTGTCATAGACTTTTGGGTCACATTTAGGAATGATAGCGATCATAACGCCCTCGAACTAAATTATAGTCACCCCGGCTCCCCAGCCAGGGGAATTCAAAGGGGTGAAACTGAGGAATGCCGGGTACTTGAGACTAATAGACGCAGAATAAAGTGGGAGCACATATCTTCCCATCCGGATAAGATACATAATTTATATGCTCAAGCACTGCCCCTATTCGAGAAACTTCAGGTGCTAGCAGAGAAAGATACTAGCGAAATTCCGATTTGGGACAGCTACATGCCGACCTCCTTAAAATAGTTTCTGAATGTTTAACGAAACCAATAACTAGGACCAATAGAAAAACTTCTGGTCCATTCTGGTATAACGGCGCTTGCCGTAAGGCGAAAGCCGACCTTCTGGGTGCAATAAAGGAAGGTAGCTGTGCCGTGGACATCAGGGCCAGACGAAGTGTTTACAAGTCCTTGACCTCAAATGCCAAAAGTGAATGGGAACATGACAAATGGATTAAACTCACTAATTTCCTGGCCCGTGCAGACTCGCGCAAATTTTGGCGCTGTGTCAACACTGGTTCCGAGGAATTGACACCTGCCTCAGAACCTAATATTTCAGCTAAGGTATGGCAGGACCATTTCCAGTCTCTTTATAAACTACCTGAGGATGTTGGGGAAAATTCTAACTATCCCCATTGCCCCCTTGAGACCGGTGAACCATTCACTTTTAAGGAGGTACGAGTCGCTCTGACCGGTCTTGCTACAGGAAAGGCACCTGGCTTGGATGGTCTCCCGGGCGACTTGTTTAAGCAGGAGCCAGACGTTTGGACGCCCTACCTCGCGACCCTCTATAATGCCATCTTAGCGGGCATGGCTATTCCGGGTACTTGGCTGGGGGCGGAGATTGTCCCAATTTTTTAAAAAGGGTTCGCCTCTGCTCCCAGCCAATTATAGACCCATTAGCCTAATAGATGTACCGCAGAAGATTTTTGGCAGACTCATTTTAAATCGCCTCCAGGATTGGATCGAAGAAATGGCGATTATGAGTCCCTACCAAGCAGGATTCCAACGAGGTATCTCCACCACCGACCAAATCTTCCGTTTAAACCTTTTATACTGGAAGACGGTGCTGATTGAGGGCGGCAGTCTTTATACAGTCTTTGTGGACCTCCGTGCCGCCTTCGATCTGGTACCCAGAGATAAGTTATGGTCGGTGCTAACAAAGATGGGGGTCCCCGTGGATATTCTCTCAATTCTGAGAAGGTTGCACCAGGGGAATTATGCCAAAGTAAGATGTGGAAGGGAGGGTACACTGTCCGATGCTTTCCCTGTCGATAGGGGGGTCAGGCAGGGATGTGTCCTCGCCCGACTCTTTTGTGTCTTTTCGTCAACGGGGTCGTAGATCATCTTTGTACCCTGAATGATATAGATGCCCCTAAGTTGGACGGCAGCAGGGTTCCTGCAATTATGTTTGCGGATGACACCCTGCTGCTTTCCAAATACCCTATGGGACTCCAACGGGTTTTGGATGGCTTTGTAGGATTCTGTGAGGAACGTGGGTTGGAGATCAATGCCGCTAAAACCAAATTTATGATCTTCAACCCCCCCCCGACCACACGAGTGTCGCCCAGTATAGGGTCCTCCAGGTTGGAGAGGGTCTTTACCTTTGAACATCTGGGTATAGTTATTAACGAGCGCATGACCTGGGAGTCACACAAATTAAGGGCAAATATGAAATTGACCCAGTTGGTGGGAGGCATCGCCAGGATGACAAAAGGCCTCACAGACAGGCCCCTAGGCCCACGCATACAAATATATAAGGTCCAGGCCCGGGGGGCCATTAACTATGGTGCAGAAATCTGGGGACATACGTCTGCACAGAAGCTCCAGGTAACGGAGAATACTTTTCTCAGGCAGCTGACAGCGTTACCTGCCAGTACACCTCTTTTGCCACTTAGATTAGATCTGGGCTTAAGACCGCTCTCAGAGGAGTTGGGCTTAAAACCCCTAACCCTTTGGTGTAAAATATGGTCTTCCCCACAACTTTCCAAATACAGAGCAGAGCTGCAAGAGATTTTGCGCCTTCGTAACAACATACAAATACCATGGCTAACTTACATAAAGCATACTTGTGAGATACTGGGTAGACTTGACTTGTGGCATGATCCTGAGGTTGCTTGTTCCAGGGATTCACGCAAACTCATCACGAAGGCTTTTCGTGAGCATCATTTACAAGATGCCATAAGGAATGCGAGGGAGGGCTCCCACACTGCCCACTTCCTGGCTCTTAAAGACTTCTACCACCTAGAGTCAACTTACAATGATATGGGTCCCACACTCACAAGAAAGCTTTATATGCAATGGCGCTATAACACTCTCCCGCTGAGGGCATATACTGCACTTTGGTCACACTCAGCACACACGGCTCTATGCCCCTTTTGCAAGCAGACACAAGAGACAGACTTGCATGTTTTATTCTTTTGCCCGGTGTACAGCAGAGCAAGGAAGTGCTGGCTCTGTCCACTACTCAGAAACATGGGTTTTAAACAATACTCCCCCGCTTTTAGAATACTTAAGTCTGATATCTCGCCCCCAATTGCCTTTGCGGTTGCCAAATTTTTAACGTCTATGTGGTTCACACATTTACGTCTTCTTAAAACCATATCAAGTAATGATGTTGTATTGAGTTAAAGCTTTTATCACAATTGTGCAATGTTTTTATACTGTAATGTCTTTATTGTATTATGACACACTCTTTTATGGTCTCAATGACCGAAATAAAGATATTTGATGATGATGATGATTATGAATTACTGACAATTTTATTTTTCACTATTGCAAGGCTACCTGTTCCCATAGGACAGAATGGGGAGTTTGTTTACAACATCTTATAAACGTAACTGGCCCTGGGAACTTGGTAGGAAATGAAGTTTAGTATGCCTGAACTCAGAATCTAAAGATGCATCTTTTCGTGAAGGTGATTTTTACATTCTGTGTTTGAAAATACCACTTTTAGAAAGTAGGTATTTTCTTGCCTAACCATCCAGTGTACCTCTGCTGGGTTATTGGATTGACTGGGTTTTGGATGACAGGGGCTGGGGAGCAGGAGTAGCTCCGGATAGTCTAGGTGGGTCAGGAAAGGGCTGAATAGACCTGGGCTGCATTTAAAGTAGGGGTAGGAGATTTCCTTGCACCAGAATGGGCCTGGTCTGCCTCTGACAATGCAGTCTCCACCTCCTGCCAGGAAGCCACACCAGAGAAGGCAGAACTGGTTCTGGCTGGGCACAGACACTCTCTGCCTAAGAGATCAAAGGGTGTTGGGATATAAATATTGGGGCCCAGACCCTTGAACTTTAGAACTGTTTTGGACCAAGAAGACTGCCAAGAAGGAGAACTGGAGAAGCAGTGAGGAGGAACTACCACTTCGCTGTGTGCTTTTCTGTGTTGGCCTGCAGTGGCTGCTCCTGTCTTGGGCAGTGAAAGGACTGGACTGAACTTTCTGCAATCTACTTTTGTGAGTTTCTCCAAGGGCTTGAGGTAGCGCTTTCCCCCTGTTCATGAAGTCTCAGGAACAGCAAAGACTTTAAGCTCTTCTGCCCTCAGCACTGGGAACTGTGTGTTATGTGCTTCAACAGAGAAAAAATCAACCCGACAATGGTGACGACACCTCTGCCGACTCCGTGTCCTGATTCCACTGCAGAGGGCACCACCGCAATGCCGCACTACGACCCTGGTCTCACCGGCGATGCCTGCTGATGCCGCCACCGAGCAGCTGCTTACACCGTGACCTGTGGGCATCGCACTGTGCACTGCCTTGGTTCACAACGATGCCTTGGCTTCCCCGACGACGCAGCTCCATGCCAAAATCAATGGCGCTGCTTGCACCGTGGTGTGAGGGCACCGCTCATAAAGTTACATGGCACACTGCCCTCATCCCGCACCCCAGCCTTGGCCTACCGACGCTGGTGCCATCGACTCCAGTTCATCAGCTGATGACAGCGCTTCAGCAACGACGACGCCGCTGCTTGCACCGTGACCTGCCCACACCACGACGAGCACCGCATTCACTTCGCACCGCGACCCTGGTCTCACCGCCATCTGTCACTGTCACCGAGCCTCTGCTCCCACTGCAACCTGAGGGCACCGCAAGCTGCACGGCTGCACTTCGCACCACAGCGCCCGACGCCCGCTGATGCCAGCGCTACTGACTTCAACAGAGAGGAGTTCGATCCGCAACGCATGTGAATTCGAGGGCCCGACGACTCCTGCACCGACCTCCAGAACTGACGCCTTCTGACGCCATGCTTTTGGAAGCTCAGTGAGAGGTCGCCGATGCACTGCATTTCTAAAAGGTACTGTTTGCGGGTCTTCCCAACATGGTCGCTGGCCCGCGGCGCCGCAGTCAGCCAGAACTGTTTGGATTTGTTTGCCCACGACGCCGTGATAGCCCCACATGGAGCTATCGACATCAAGGAACTGTTTTTCAAGCATTTTGATAACTGAGGATTTTTAAGTACTGTATTGTGGATTTTTAACATTTTTGGTCTTGTCTTAAGAATATAAAATTATTGGATATTTTCCTAAACTGGTGTGGTGTCCTTTTGTAGTACTTAAACTGTATTATCGTTGGTTATGTGCAAATGTTTTACACACTGCCTCTAAGATAAGCCTAACTGCTCTTGCCAAGCTACCAAGGGGGCGAGCAGGGGTTATTTTAGGAGTGTATCCTAACTAGGAAGAAGGGTTCATATTTGGACAAAGGTGCAAACCCTTGCCAACTAGAGTCCCCCATTTCTAACACTGGTTTTCAGCGGTGAGGATAGGACTTTCGTTTGCACTTGACCTACAGTGATTGGTGTGCACTACTACCATATCGGAGACCATTAGGTGCCACATACTGATTCTTTTTCTTTTTGGCCTATTTTTTATCTTGTCATTTTGAACTTGCTACTTCATCATGCCAGAATCAAGAGCATCATCTGTTGCCTCCATGGAAGTTGCCTTTGAGGAGGATAGGTTGGAATCCTACAGTGTTAAGGAATTGGAAGCGACTTGCAAAAACCTAAAAGTCCAAGTCAGAGGCTTCACGTGGAAAGAGGAGCTACAAAAGGGGATGGGGGCCTGGGTAGCAGCCGGAGATGCCAGTGAGCAGTCTGGTGATCTCAGTGGAGAGGCGGAGGAGCCTACTCCTAGCCTAGGGTGGATGTACTTTTGGGAGAGGGGGAACCCCCCATGCCAGGCAGCAGTGGCCTGTCCCCAGAGGAGCTGGAAGACAGACAGGAAGCAGGGAGAGTTACAGTAGAACTGGAGAAGCTTAAGTTAGTTATGGAGGAGAAAAGGATGATGTTAGATCATGAGATCAGGATAAAGGAGCTGGATCAGAGGAGTAGAGCCAGCTCAGATGGTGGCAGCAACCCGTCAGGACAGCCAGGCAGAATTGGGCACATTCCTAAAAAAGTGGGCAAGGAATTCAAGAAGGAGTATGACATACAAAGGTGGTTTCAGTGTTACGAGGCAGCGATACACATGAATGGGGTCCATTGAGAAGAATTGGGGAATAGGATTGTGGCCTCTGTTTCCAGAAGAAGCAAGGGATACTTTAATAGCTTTGTGTAAGGGGTATAACCTCACCTATGCCGACATGAAGGAGGCACTTCTCACTAAGTATGGTCTCACCCCTGAAAAGTACAGGGATCAGTTCAGGTCCAGTAAGAAGTCTAATGCCAACACTTGGTTGGAATGTGTAGATGTGTTCTGCAGGTCACTGGATGGCTGGGCGAAGGGCAGTAATGTGACAGATTTTCAGGGGCTCCACAATTTGATTGCATGGGAGCACTTGTCTAGTCTATGTTTTGCAGATCTACACCAGTACCTAGTTGATAGTAAGCTGACTGACCCCAGGAATCTTGCAATGGAGGCGGACCGCTGGGCGAATACCAGGGTCCACCAGAAAGTGTTTGGGGAAGACTCAGCCAAAGGTGGGCAGGGTCCCCAGCAGAAAAGTCGGGGGGGCAAGGGTAAAGTACAGGAGTTCTCTAAACGGCCCCAGACCAACACCCAGGGTAAAGGTTCCCATCCCTCAGGAGATAAGAAACAGGGGGTCTCATCAGGAAAGCCTGCTGAGACTGGCCCCCGCAAATGTTTTGCATGTGACAAGGTGGGTCACATGAAGGTGGGCCCTAAGGGGGCACAGCCACCCACTGGTAGGCAGTCGAAGGTGTTGGCTAGTGTAGCACTTGGGGAGGAGGAGTACACAGAGGAGGGTGGGGATCCCGCAGAAATGACCCTCGTCTCACTCGGGGACAGTGAGATAGTCCCAGGTAACCAGGTACCCCTTACACAAAGAAATACAGCACCTGGGTGACCATCAATGAGAAAAGGGTAGAGGCTCACAGAGATACTGAAGCCAGAGTGACCTCAGTCCAGTGTCACCTGGTCTCTGAGGAGCAAGTAGTCCCCAGGGCATTCCACCAAGTAATTGCTGTGGACAATTCAGAGTGCCAGTGTATGGTGGTGCAGGTTCACTTCAAGTGGGGGGGTCTCAGGTCCCTTGAGGGTGGTTGTGAGCCCTTCCATGCCTGTAGATTGTCTGCTAGGTAACATCCTGGAGCAGTCCTTCTGGAAGGATGTTGAGCTTAGGTCTCATTTGGAGATGCTTGGGTTGCCAGCGTGGGCATGCGTGTCCATGCAGTCAATGGCGGCCAGAAAGGGTGATCAAGAGGACTTGGAGCCTGAAACAGTTGCCCAAGTCCCTGCCATGAGAAAAGGCAAGGGGCGCGGGACACCGGCCCCTGATGTTCCCATGGACAGGGAGGAGGTGGACCTTGAGGGGGACGCCCCGGTGTCTACAGGGGAGCGGGTAGCTGAACTGGGAGAGATCTCTGAGCTGACCCATTGGCAGCCAGAAGGGGGTCCCACCAAGGAGGAATTGTGCAAGGAGCAGAAAAAGTGCCCTTCTCTAGAGGGTCTGCGGCGGCAGGCTGCAGACCACGCAGCTGGTGATCAGTCCGGATCACATTGGATCTACTGGGAGAATGGTCTCCTGTACAGTGAGCCTAAGGTCACTGAGCCTGGGTCAGCCTGTGTGCAGGTGGTACCCCAGCGCTTCAGGACCTTCCTACTGGGTCTGGCTCATGACGTACCTTTGGCAGGACATTTGGGGCAGGACAAGACCTTTGACAGGCTTGTCACCCACCTTTTCTGGCCCCAAATGCGAAGGCAGTCAGATGGACATTGCAGGTCTTGCCAAACTTGCCAGGCTAGTGGTAAGAATGGGAGGAAGGTCAAAGCTCCTCTCCAACCTTTTCCAATTGTTGGAACACCCTTTGAAAATGGTAGGGATGGACATTGTGGGGCCACTGGATCCCAGGACAGCCATGGGCAACAGGTACATCATGGCCTTGGTTGACCATGCCACCCAGTACCCGGAGGCAATCCCTCTCAGAACAACGACGGCACCAGTGGTGGGCCGGGTGTTAATGGGGATCTTTTCCCGCATCGCGTTCCCCAGAGAGGTGGTTTCTAACTGGGGGACCAATTTCATATCAAGGTATATGACATCCCTGTGGAAGGAGTGTGGTGTAACCTACAAGTTCATCAATCCGTACCACCCACAAGGTAACGGTCCGGTGGAAAGGTTCAACCAGACCTTGAAGGGCATGATTAAGGGTCTAACTGAACCCATGAGGCATACGTGGGTTGTCCTCTTGCCATGCCTTTTCTTTGGGTACAGGGAGGTGCCACAGAAGTCTCTTGGGTTCAGTCCTTTGAGCTTCTGTATGGTCGCCCTTTGAGAGGACCTCTGAGTTTGGTGAAGGAATGCTGGGAGGCAGCTCCTAGGAAAACTCCCCAGGATGTATTTAGTTACATGCTAGCCTTCAGAAACCAAACTGCCCGCTTCAGGAAACTCGTTCAGGTGAACCTGGAAGAAAGCCAGAAAGGAAATGAAGAAGTGGTATGACTAGAATGCCACTCTGGTCGAATTTCAACCTGGGCAAAAAGTGTGGGTCATGGCCCCAGTGGAACCTTGTGCCTTGCAGAACAAGTGGACTGGGCCATTTGAGGTGGTGGAGCGCAAAAGAGATGTCACCTAACTGGTTGATTTGCGGGCTCCAAGGAACCCTTTGAGGGTCCTTCACGTGAGCCGCCTCAAACCCCACTTCGAGAGGTCCGAACTGAGCATGCTCTTGGCGACATATGATGGGGTGGAAGAGGAGAGTGAACCTCTCCCTGACCTCCTGTCAACCAAGGAGTACGATGGGTCAGTGGAAGGTGTGATCCTCTCCCCTACACTGACCATAGAGCAGCAGAGCGATTGTCACCAGTTGTTGGGACAGTTTGGCCTACTGTTCTCTCTGACCCCAGGTGTTACTCACTGGTGTACAGATGACGTGGACACCGGTGACAGCCCTCCTGTGAAGCACAAGATTTACAGGTTGACCGACCGTGTCAAGGCCAGCATCAAAGAGGAGATCTCTAAGATGTTGGCGTTAGGGGTGATCGAGCCTTCCAAAAGTCCCTGGGCCAGGCCAGCGGTCTTGGCCCCAAATGCTGCTACACCCAGTGCCATTCCAGTACTGCGGTTTTGTGTGGACTACCGTGGTCTCAATGCTGTCACCAGGACTGATGTGCATCCCATCCCCAGAGATGAAGAGCTCATTGATCGGTTGGGAGCTGCCAAGTTCCTCAGCACATTTGATTTAACGTCTGGGTACTGGCAGATTGCCTTAACCAATGAGGCCAAGGAGAGGTCAGCATTGTCAACCCCAGAAGGACATTACCAGTTATGGGTGATGCCCTTTGGGTTGAAGAATGCCCCTGCCACCTTTCAGAGGTTGGTCAACCAGATGTTGGCTGGACTGGAGGATATCAGTGCCGACTACCTGGATGACATCGCAGTGTTCAGTTCCAGCTGGGAAGAGCACTTGCAACACCTCGGTGAAGTGTTGAGGGCTCTGCAGAGGGCAGGCCTCACGATCAAGGCCAGCAAGTGCCAGATCGGGCAGGGTTCTGTGGTGTACTTGGGACACCAGGTAGAAAGTGGACAGGTGGCGCCCCTACAACCCAAGATTGATACCTTTCTGGCTTGGGAGCCCCCCAAGACCAAGAAAGAGGTGAGAGCCTGCTTAGATCTCATCGGGTACTACAGGAGGTTTGTTAAGAACAACGGCACCATTGATACCCCCTTAACAGAGCTGACTTCCAAGAAGCTGCCCAGAAAGGTGATCTGGACTGAGTCCTGCCAGAAGGCTTTTGATGCCCTGAAGGCTGCCATGTGCACCCGACTTCTCCAAGGAATTTGTCGTGCAGACTGATGCTTCAGATCATGGTGTTGGAGCAGTGCTCTCACAACTCAATGAAGAGGGCCTAGACCAGCCTGTAGTCTTCCTTATCAGGAGAATACTCCCCAGGGAACAGAGGTGGAGTGCCATAGAAAGGGAAGATTTTGCTGTGGTCTGGGCACTGAAGAAGCTGGGGCTCTACCTGTTTGGGACTCACTTCTGGGTTCAGACAGGCCACAGGCCCCTCAGATGGTTAATGCAAATGAGAGGTGAGAATCCAAAACTGCAGAGGTGGTCTATCTCCCTACAGGGAATGGACTTTACGGTGGAACACCGTCCTGGCACAGAACATGTCATTGCAGATGGTCTGTCCAGGTTCTTCTGCCTTAGTGAAGAAAACTTCCAGGAGGGTGGGCAGTTCTCCCTACTTTCAGCTGGAGGGGACATGTGTTGGACTTGGCATCTTTTGGCGTGTTTCCCCTGAGTTTTTGATTTCTGACCTCCCGGTTTTGACTCTGTTGTGCTGGCTTAGTGTTTCTGCCCACTTTTCTCACTGCTAATCAGTGGTAAAGTGCAAGTGCTCCTGTGGTAAAATGTGTTGTGGATTGGTGTTCCCATGATTGTCCTGCTTTGTTTATGTGTCAGTCCCTAGTTAAGTGCACTGCATGTGTCAGGGCCTGTAAATCAAATGCTTTTGGTGGGCTGCAGCACTAGATTGTGCCACCTACCGAAACAACCCGTAAATGCAACTCCGGCCTGCAATTACAGAGCCTATGTGCGGTCTGGTACTGGCATGCCGACTTGGCAAGTGCACCCACTTGCCAGGCCCTAACCTTCCCTTTTCTTACATGTAAGACACCCCTAAGGTAGGCCTGAGGTACCCCTGTGGGTAGGGTGCAGTGTATATGAAAGGTAGGACATGCCCTAGTGTGTGTGGTATGTCTTGATAGTGAATTAATGCCGATTTTGTTTTTCACTATTGCAAGGCTACCTGTTCCCCATAGGACAGAATGGGGAGTTTGTTTATAACATCTTATGAACATAACTGGCCCTGGAAGCTAGGTAGGAAATGGAAGTTTAGTATGCCTGAACTCAGAATCTAAAGATGCATCTTTTAGTGAAGGTGATTTATACATTCTGTGTTTGAAAATACCACTTTTAGAAAGTAGGTATTTTCTTGCCAGTGTGCCTCTGCTGGGTTTGTGGATTGACTGTCTGGGTTTTGGATGACAGGGGCTGGGGAGCAGGAGTGGCTCCTGATAGTCTAGGTGGGTCAGCAAAGGGCTGAGTAGACCTTGGCTGCATTTAGAGTGGAGGGAGGATATTTCCTTGCACCTAAATGGGCCTGGCCTGCCTCTGACAGTGCCGTCTCTACTACCTGCCAGGAAGCCACACCAGAGAAGACAGAACTGGTACTGGCTGGGCACAGACACTCTCTGCCTAAGCGATCAAAGGGTTTTGGGATATAAATATTGGGGCCCAGACTCGTGAACTTTAGAACTCTTTTGGACCAAGAAGATTGCCAAGAAGGAGAGCTGGAGAAGATGTGAGGAGGAACTACCACTTTGCTTTGTGCTTTGCTGTGTTGGCCTGCAGTGGCAGATTCTGTCTTGGGCTATGAAAGGACTGGACTTAACTTTCTGCAATTTATTTTTGTGAGTTTCTCCAAGGGCTTGAGGTAGAGCTTGCCCCCTTTTCAAGAAGTCTCAGGAACAGCAAAGACTTCAAGCTCTTCTGCCCTCAGCACTGGGAACTGTGTGTTTTGTGCTGCAACAGAGGAAAAAGCAACCCGACGATGTTGATGATGCCGCTGCCGACTCCATGTCCTGACAGCACTGCAGAGGGCACCGCCCCAATGCCGCACCGCGATGCCTGCTGACGCTGCAACCAAGCCAGTGCTCTAACCGTGACCTGTGGGCACCACACTAACCACCGCCTCGCTTCATGACGATGCCTTGGCCTCCCCGATGACACTGCTCCATGCCAAAATCGACGCCGCTTGCTTGCACCGTGGTTCGAGGGCACCGCTCATCCCGCACCGCAGCCTCGGCCTACCAATGCCGGTGCCACCGACTCCAGGTCATCAGCCGAGGACAGCGCTTCAGCAACGACGACACCGATGCTTGCACCGTGACCTGCCCACACCACGACAAGTACCACATTCACTTCGTACCGTGACCCTGGTCTCACCGACGACGTCATCTGACGCCGCCACCGAGCTGCTGCTCGCACTGCAACCTGAGAGCACCGCAAGCCGCACAGTTGCACTTCGCACCACAGCACCCGACGCCTGCCGACGCCAGCGCTCTTGACTTCAACAGAGAGGAGTTCGATCTGCAATGCATGTGACTTCGAGGGCCCCGACGACTCCTGCACTGACCTCCGGAACCGACGCTTGCAGACGCCGTGCTTTCGGAAACTCAACAAAAGGTCGCCGAACGCCCTGCATTTCTAAAAGGTTCGGTTTGCTGGTCTTCCTGACACTGTCGCTGGCCCACGACGCCGCAGTCAGCCAGAACTGTTTGGATTTGTTTGCTCACAATGCCGTGATAGCCCCGGACGGAGCTATCGTCATCAAGGAACTGTTTTTCAAGCAGATTTTGATAACTGAGGATTTGTAAGTACTGTATTGTGGATTTTTATCATTTTTGGTCTTGTCTTCAGTATATAAAAATATTGGATATTTTTCTAAACTGGTGTGGTGTCCTTTTGTAGTGCTTACACTGTAATACTGTTGGTTATGTGCAAATGCTTTACACACTACCTCTAAGATAAGCCTGACTGCTCATGCCAAGCTACCAAGGGGCTGAGCAGGGGTTATTGTAGGAGTGTAACCCCTTTATCCTGACTAGGAAGAAGGGTCCCTATTTGGACAAATGTGCAAACCCTTGCCAACTAGAGACCCCCATTTCTAACAGAAACCCTAATCACTCTGACAGGCATTCGGAAGGTTAGGGCCCCTGGATTTTCAATGACGATCGGGAGTTCTGGTCTTCCTATATGCACGGTCTGTTTGACCAATATTACAATACATCAGAAGTACCAGACTCATGCAAAGACTCCATCTTCCACCCCATATAGAAAAATGGAGAAGCCTCCAGCCAGGAGAACGATAGGCTGATCACCCTGCTGGAAGTTGACGGAAAGGCAGTTGAAAAAGTGCTCTTGAAATAGCTAGAGGCCTGGATAAATGAAAATCACATCATACCCCAATATCAGATGTGATTCAGGCCCAACTCATCCACCATAGATAAGCTATTGCCTTAACATACTTAGCAACCAGGGCCACAGAGGCTGCATCGCCACCATTTTGCACTTGCTTCACTGACTACAGCGCTGCCTTTGATTGCATTAACTGCAACATTCTCTGGGCTAGACTCGCAAAGTTGGGCATTCCTGAGTAAACCTCTTGCGGCCATCAGGAAACTTCATACTGGCACATGGATCTGCATCAAGCTTGCGCAGATACACGCAACCACCAAGAACTGCATGAATAAGGGGTTAAAACAGGGTTGCATGATTGCTCCCACCCTGTTTAATTTATACATTGTGGATCTAGGTGGGGCATTAGGTGCATATATAGGTGAAAGCTAACATCTTCCCGCCCAGACTAGGACACCTAAGACTCCCCGTCATGCAGTATGCAGATGATTTGGTATAACTGGACCAAACCAGAATGGGCATGAAGAAGGCGCTGGTAATATTACAACTGTATAACACAAAGAACACCTTACAGGTCGATGCCATAAAAATGAAAGTCCTAGTATTTGGCTACAAACTAAAAAAGCAACTGCTTGAATGGCAACTCTGCCCACTAAGGTTAGCCACAGCCAATAAATATAACTACCTGGGCATTCAATTCTCAGATACTGGCAGACCAGCCTCGCCGGCCAAGGCACTGGAAGTCAAGGTGGATAAGGTCACACATGCACTATGCAAACTACACCACAAGCACCAAAACTATTCTGCTGAGGGCATCCAACGAGTCCTGAGTGCGAAACTAGTACCAACAATAAGCTATGGGCATCTTGCCTTTCCAGGACTGCTAACTGGATAATTGGAGCGTCTACATATAGCGGCATTTAGAAAGCTATTTAATCTCCCAAAAACAACAAAGCATACACTGATCTGGCTAGAAATTAATATCTCAGTGATGGATATTGAATGTAAAAAAGACATAGTCAAATACCATCATCGTGTGACCAAGGTGGGACCTGGCTCAATGAGGGAAGCACTAAAGGTGACATTCCAGGATAATAAAAGTAGTTGGGCCGGGTACCTGTCAAGGGCCAATGACACACTCATCCTGACCTTAGAAACGATCACCAGGGGTGTGGAATTTAATAAGATGTCTACTTGTCCATGGGACGGGTGGCATCGTAAATCTACTTGCCCTGTAACAAAATCCACTTGTCCTTTTTGTGCCATGTAATGCAGCGACAAATTATGGCAGCAATCTCATTATATAAAAGCTGTGATATAGCCTCTCTGATTATGCCAGACTCATACCATAGTTGGGATTGAATACTGGCCATTCCCTTATGTTGCCACGTTTCCGCAGATTTACATACTGGGGCTGAAGGTAGTGGTAAGCAATAGTTCCAAGGTTGAAATGCCCTTTTGAATCTGTGCAAACCTACTAACTTGCATGTTTTAAGGATTTTTACCAACTCTTTTCTAATATTTTCCCATACTGAGAAGGTTTGGAACTTTACTCCTGACAATGGCAGATGTGAAACTTCTTCCAGGGTTGGGAAAAAAGTGGTTGGAGGGAAAGTGAACTTACAAACACTCAGATTTTCGTATGAGCAAATCTACACATGCACATTTGCTCATGCTAAAATGCAGTTCACAAATATTTCTTGGCCTACTTCTGTAAATTTTGGTGAATTAAAAAAAGTTGTATATCTACACTTAATGCAAGGACATATACCATGGATGCACTTTTGAGACTTTATTTAATAATTAAGCCCCTAATTAGGTCTAGCGTTAACCATGACCTTTTGTGTTTATTAAAATTCTATCTCTTTCCCTCTGTCTATCGACTGACTTCACTGTAAGTGACAGTGTTCTGCTCTTTCACAAGGAGCACATCAGCACAGAAACTAGTTTTGTTCAGTGCTAGAAACTCCTGTGGCAATATGTGCTTTTTGCACCCAAAACTATTCTTGCTTTTGCCAATGTTTGTTATAATGATGAGGGCCCAGCAGTTCCCGAACCAACAAGGTTTTACAAAAACCATGCCAAAACAAGTCACACATTGACAAAACCAAAACGCTGACCATCAATTTCAGACCGGCTGACTTTGCAAATGCTTGTTTATTTTTCTCTTTCCCATAATCTTATGGAAAACGGTTACACTGATTTTCCATTATGAATCTCTTTGGGAAATGCTAGCATACATCTACACATTTTACCAAATGGTGTTTCATTGAAATGGTTTTTAAAATCTCACAGTAGTTTAGCCAAATGTTTTTTTTCCTACTTTCATTTTCTTGTGAACGTTTTACTTTAAAAGCAAAGACTCCTCAAGCTTGCTTTCAAGTTTCTGCAAATATTTGCATCTAATCAGAGAGCATTCAGAGAGCATAATACTTAGCCTCCTATTGCTAAACTTTGAAAACGTGTGTACACATTGTTATATTGAAACCACTATCAGTAGTGCAGTCCAAGCTTCCAACATTTACTTAGTGCGCTCACATAATAATAAAGGCTTTGCATTAATGAACCATAAATACAAGTTTGAACAGCATTAGCATATGGACAAAAATATTATCTTAACTGCAGACAATGCTGTTCACTGATCCATGATGCGTTACTGTAAACTGGCAGCCAAAGAGATTGTGCTGTAGGGGGTTGGGCCTACTTGTCCCAAGGACAAAATACACATGAAAACATCTTGCCCTTGACCCCAAACAATATGTCCGGGGCCTCGGCCTATAAGAGTTCCACATGATACACCACCAACAATGAACAGCCTAAAAAGATTGCTAAATATACAAGGCAAGCTCACCTCAAGGGAGCAGGACATCAAACGGATCTGAAATACCCCCTGTGCAGAGGGACGCGCCCACTCACATGAAGTCACAGAGTACCAACTATACTTGAAGTTTGGATTTGGAAGGCAAGCTTTACAGAACATCCTGAGGACCAAACTCCTAATGCTTCCAATATGGGATTATAGGGGCCATTGGAAAAATACTTTGTCAGGAGAAAAGGAATGTTGTCTGTACCAATACCTCACAGAATCTGCCGAGCACATTGTCTGCTGCTGCTCAGCCTTGTCACATCAGGGGCAATAGTACCTCAGAAAGATGTTTCTGCAAAATGGCATGAGGCCCTAACATACATATATACAATTGCAGTGCCCAAGGACCTCACACGGATTGGCAAGTTTTATGAAAAAGCAGGAAGGATATTGCGAATGTCGCATGAATTGCAGGCAAAAAACAGCAAAGCACATGCTGAGGCTGAAGACTGGCACCTATGTTGAATGAACATTGTTGTAGAAACATTCTTTGGGGGTTACTCCATAGGAATTGGCACTGAGTAGCCTCATACATGCATCTCCCACTTTAGGACCTGAAACCAAACAGCCCTATGCATGAAGCATGCCCTTCATAGATCTATGCGTGGGCCTGATTTTGTATTCTGTGCCCTATGCACCTCCTGCACAATCTTACCTGTAGGGCTGCGCACATTACTTGGCAAGTTCTATGGAAAAGCAGGAAGGATATTGCGAATGTCGCATGAAATGAAGGCAAAAACCAGTAAAGCATACGCTGAGGCTGAAGACAGGCACCAATGTTGAATGAAAATTGTCGTCGAAACATTCTCCTGGGAGTACTCCATAGGAATTGGCACTGAGTGGCCTCATACACGTATGTCTCACTTTAGGACCTGGACGCACACATCCCTATGCATGAAGCATGCACTTCATGGATCCATGCGTGGGCCTGATTTTGCATTCCGTGCCTTATGCACCTCTTGCACATTCTCTCTAGTGGGGCCGCGCACATGACTTGGCATCACACAGATTTATGCACTCATCTTGCACTTTAGGATCTGGAAGCCAATGGCAACATGCACATAGTCTTCAAATTATGGCTTCTTGCATGCTTCTGCTCTTCTCGCTTCTTTGTATATGTACGTCTGTGTTATTTAAAGCCTCATGCACGCCTGGCTATGGTCTAAAATGCCTGGCCTCACAATGTAACACTGGAGTAACCTACTTCAACTAGTCTATTCATGCCCGCACACTTTACAGCCTTATGCATGCCTGGCTATAGCTTAACAATGCCTGGCCCTACAATGCAATGCCTGGAGCTTTCTACTCTACCCTCAATACCTTGCCCTTCAAATTCCAAAGCTGCCCACTTTGCTTGGGGTTCATATGTTGTGCCTTTATATTGTCTTAAACTGATTTTATAATCTTGATGTTTGTTTCCAGTCCCATACACACAAGCTGCCAATCTTGTTTGGGAATCAAAAAATCATTCTCTCAATATTGTCTTAAACAGATTTTATAAACAACTTTCGTACAGGTCTTGTTTACCAGGTTTACACTTGATCTTTGCTTTTATGTTGCAATACAGATTGATCCTTGTAAATGATTTTAAGTAATCATACAATAAAACATTTTCTTACTGTGAGACTTCTTTCTGTACTCGTAAATTCTTTTAATAATCAGCGATGGGAGGTTTAATTAAAAAGTTAACTTATCTTCGCTGGCCCGGTCTGGTCCCACGTCGTCTCTGCTTCTCTGCTCCTCACAGGAAGCAGGCAGCCTCTCTCCCCCCCCTAAGCCAATCACGACACTGGAATGGCAGCGTTGTGATCAGTTGGGATGCCGACCACTTAGGCATCTATAGGAAGGCCATTTGTTCCATGTAAGCTGTATGCAGCGTACATGGAGAAAAGGCAGAGTGCATACGACTAGTTTGGTGACCCTGGGGCAGACCAAACAGTTGGCGTCCTCAGAGTGGGCAAGCCACTTCTCCCCTGCCCTAGAGTAGGGCAACCCTTCTGCTTTCTCAATTTGAAATGAAATTGTATTTATAATACCATTTTATGTTTCTGCTTCTTGCACTGCGAGAAAGCAATGGGGCGACGTTCCTCTGCCCACATGGAGGAACCGCCCCTGAACACAAAAGGGGGTCTATCAAAGAGAACACCATAAATATCAAAGAAATGTGGTGTTTAAAATCCAGATGTCTATAGAAGAGAACACCATCAATAGCAAAGAAATGTGGTGTTTAAAATCCAGATGGGTTATTGCTAAGGTTTATTTCTGTTTATTGCTATATTTCCACTGGTGCTGAATGTGGGAGATAGAAAAGCACGAATGTGACTATAAATGGATATTCGCTATCACTAGTGCATTAGAAAGGGCAATAATTTGGGACACTCCCGATAGGTGGGTAACTTTGACACCCTATACTGAGCAACACTACTTATGAACCCATTGGAGAAGGCTGTGTCACATCGTTGCCTAGTAAAAGAAAGGCTTGCTGTAAAAATGTACCTTGCCCAAGGCGTATAAATATCTCATTATGGCCCTGTTCAGAAGTTTGTGTGAATGCTGCTATGCTCTTCTTAAGATCTTCTCAACATTGAGAGTCATACTAAAAATCGCCACTTGTCTCGACACGACCTTGCTTGTAAGCCTAGTAATTACTGGTCATCTGAAAATGTAACTGTAATATTCATTACCAGAGAAGCTGGCCTTCCTGTTATGATGCTAACTCTCGCATTACAGCCAAACACTGGCAGCATCATAGGCCTCTCAAGAAATGCTGGACATTCTGCAAGTTCAAGTTGTTCCCTTCCAGCTACCATGGATCATATATAGACTTATTGCAGCGAAAAGAGATGGAATACTATACGTTTCTTTATGAAATATTCATAGGAAATTATTTTCTATTGGAACATATTGTCTTCACATGAATGACACATTCTGAAAAAGTATCTTTATTTTAATTGCTAATAGAGCTCATATACATTACCACTTGATAATATCTTTTTCTACCTATTTTATTAAGGCACCTACCGTCTTTTTCAAGCTGAGATCAGGCTTGGGGCACAAGTGGCTCGCGTTCTTTCAGAGAATGTTTTATACCTACACATAAAGCGCCTTGCCTCTACCTCAAAGCATCTCCTTTGAGCAAACGTTCAATCGGGCTATTTGATTGGACAGCTACAAATTGGCTCCACCTACACAATTCTTGACCTAATTAGCATATGTTCGAGGGCAGGTCGATGTTCCGACCATCCGCTGGCTCTCTCTACTAACAATGTGAGTTGTACCACTTTTGTTTTAAATAAGCAATTCCCTTTCTTTGCATCAAAGGTATCCGGAAAGCGCATAGGCAGAGAACCCTGGAGAGACCTCCCTCTCATGTAACCCCTCGCCTTATTATATGGTTGCAGCGTTTCATGTAGTTCCAGAGGCAGCCCCTCCTTTCAAAACCTGTCGCTAGAAATTTTCTATAGATTTACGCTCATCTTTATTGTAGATTTCTCAAAAATACTCTTACCATTGTGCCAAGAATTCCCTTTCAGAGCTTCTTCACTTACCTTTAAATTATTGTAGTCTGCTGCCATGCCCAGCAAGTCCCATTAAGTTAGCACAACTGATGCTTCAAACTCGAAAATTCAGTCAAACATGATCTGACTTTCCGCCTTCGTGGACTTATAAATCTATATTATAGACACACTAAATGGCTAACTAAGGTGAGCCAAACTCAATAGTTCTTTCCGATGTGTATTTCACTTTATTTTGTATAATTTAGCATTTTTTTACTTCTATCTGTAATATTCACGCATCCGAACAATTCATTCTAGCACCTGAACAGTGCAATAATTCAAACATTTAATGCAACTATACCATTTCTAAAAATGTTTTAATTAAATATGAATAAAGCAAATATAAGCCACTAAAACGTCAACCCCCCAAAGTTAATTTATATTCTGCAGCATGTATCTGGACGAGATATGGTTTTAACCCCTTCGCTGCTGCGGACATTCCGCTGAAGCGCTGGGGGGGGCAGGGGGGCAGCGCGGTGGGCCTGTGCTCATGACGGAGCCGTTCCGTCATGAGCCACAGTTGAGCTGTGCTCATGACGGAACGGTTCCGTCATGACTCCGCCCATTTGCGTTGTCCCCTCGCACAGGCGGGGAAACAGCGCCGCGTAGGCGGAGCGGCCGCCAACGGGAGTGTCATGACGGAACCGTTCCGTCATGAGCACACGGCAACCGTGGCTCATGACGGAACGGTTCCGTCATGAGCGGGGAAGGGGTTAATCTCAGACTAAAACATGCAGATTTTTCCCCATGTGCATTTCAACTGAAACCGCATTCCAGCTACGGGCTACAATGCCTGAAATCGCCCGTTTTCATTTCAGGGCTTTGAAGGGTGACATTTCCTTACTTTAGGAGGCTACAACACCCTATAAATCGATAATTGGTTTCTGATGTACTGATTTAACTTCATACATATTAGTATACTGCACTCCAAAATCCCCCCACCTGGATGCAATAAACTGCTAACAACAGGCGATTTCAAGCTTTTACAAAACTTACATTATTTCTACTATTAGATGGGAGAAATCTGTAGGCGGTTGAATTGATTGCATCATTAATATTTACCAACAAATTGATGTTAGGAATATAAACCATACACATACATCCATTGGTAAATAAATTTACACAGTTGCACAGTTTATTATGTGTACATCTTTTATGAATCAAACAGAAGCGCGAACTGTAGAGTTATCAACCTCAAGCATAAAAGAAAATATAGAAAGAGCAAAAAGGTATTGCATTGCATTAATAGTTGTACCCATTAATAAAATAGAAACAATGATATCCATTTTTTGTGTATTTGTTTGAGGTAAGCTGTTGTATTCGAGAGTATTGGCAGTAGATTTTGTATTGGCAAATCATGGTGATCCAGCAGAAAGCCAGGGATGAATACTTCCCAGTCAAACAAATTTCAAATGGGCCCATATTGTCAAGAATTCCTGTCATACGAGGGGAGGAAAACGGTAACCAGCGAAAACGGACTACATCTCCCAGGATGCTTAGCGGTTGAGAGGTTATGTAAACAGGAGAGCCGTTACATAACTCAAGGGAAACACGCCCTTATGTAAACAGGAGAGCTGTTACATAACTCAAGGGAAACACGCCCTTATGTAAACAGGAGAGCTGTTACATAACTCAAGGGAAACACGCCCTTATGTAAACAGGAGAGCTGTTACATAACTCAAGAGAAACACGCCCTTATGTAAACAGGAGAGCTGTTACATAACTCAAGGAAAGCACGCCCTATAAAGGGAGGAACCGGGAGGTACAAGGCTGTCGGATATTGTGTTTACACCGACGTACCTGCTTCGTGAAGAGCAGTGTTCCGGAGTGGTGCTCCAGTAAGGCAAGAACGGAGGTAGGTCGAGTCGTTACTCCCTGGGCCGTGTCTTGCCCCATCGTCACCTGTGAAGGACCCGGAAGCTCTACCGGTCAACCATTGAGCTTCGCTTTTTGACTCGGCTGAGTCCAAGCGCAGTGGCGCTTTTGCTGGTTAGAGTCGTAACTCCCAGCCCGACCAGAGACACAGGGACTGCCAGCTGTAACGCACACCAGGAGGTGTTTGCCGCGTTACAGACTCGGAAGTCCACAGGATCGATCGAGCGGCTGCTCTCGGTTCAGTCTTCTTGCTTGTGATTGGGGTATCGGTGACGCATCACCAGAAGGTGACTCCGCGTCCCGGTGCAGTCTGAGGAAGAGGTTGAGCGGCTGCTCCCTTCAGGTAGAGACCCCGGCTGGGTGTTTCCCTGACTCCACAATTCTCCCCAACACTCTTCGTGCCCCTCACAGCCTACCGATTGGCATTGTCGGCCATTTCATTTCTGCCCTCTGTTGGCATACGCCGGGATCGGGGTATATGCAGAGGACGGTTAGGACCATCCGTGCTGTGGGCTGGTAACGTACTTAGCCTGGAGGATTCCAGTGACTAGAACTTTTGTTTGTTCTTTGTATTTTATTTGCCTTCATTAAAAGAACTAACCCTTCACAAGTGGTTGCGTCCTCATTGTCGTGTCTGTTAAACGATCCTGAGACGTTCAGGGCGTTACAAAATATCCGACCTTAATAACACTAACTGTCTCCCGGTCGATAACAGACATGGCAACACTTGATGATGTGCTGGCTGCTTTAGCGGCCATGCAAGTTGAAGTGGCTGCCTCTAGGCAAGAAACAGCCGATGTAAAAGCCAGACTGGATGCTATCCAATTGGACCCGCTCACGCCCAGCACCTCCCTCACGAACCAGACACCTGCGGTAGTAGTGGAAATGCCGGTAGCCATCCCCTTGGCAACACCAGAGAGGTACAGTGGGGATCCTAACACAGTGCAGGTATTCCTCACACAAGTGGCGCTACATTTATCGTGCAAACCAAAGGCGTTCCCCACGAGTCAGGCTCGTGTGGCTTTCCTTATATCCTATTTGGCTGGAAACGCGGCACAATGGGCCGTACCTCTGGTGAGCAGGGACGACCCCCTCTTATGTGATTGGGGTGCTTTTCGCGAGGAATTCCTGAAGGTATTCAACAGAAGGGCTGACTCGTACACGGCGGACCGTGAAATGCTTGAGTTGAGACAGGGATCCAACGACCTGGTGCAGTATCTCAACGCGTTCCGAAGGCTGGTTGCGGAAACCAAGTGGCCTGTTGCTAAACAGACGGCGCTCTTCCATCAAGGGCTGTGCGATGAGCTCAAGGACGCCGTGGCTCATATTGACCCTCAACCCAAGACATGTGAGGGCCTTATCAACCTGGTATTACGGCTGGAACATAGGCTAAGTGAAAGAAAGGGGGATCATGGGAGAAAAGGAAAATCCCTTCCATCCTATGTGACGGTGGGAAGTCCTGAAACTTCCACCGCATCCAAGGGAGAACCCATGGACATCAGCGCAATACGAGCGAGCCTCACAGCCACGGAGAAAGAGTCACGCCGTAAACAAGGATTGTGCCTATATTGTGGCAAAAAAGGCCACTACGTACGTGAATGCCCTGCCAAACCGAAGACGTCACGTTATCGGGCCAACCGGTCGGTAACAGCCGTGGTGGACATACCGGCGGAAAACTAGAGGACTCCAAGACCAGAGAAGGGGCATCTCGGAGTCACTCATCCATCCCTTCACTTTCCAACTCGGTCACTAAGGGACAACGACACCTGTTTATCACGGTGCACGTGGGAGTGCATGACCAGTGGATACCCGTTGTGGCCATGGTGGATTCAGGGGCCACTGGCATGTTTATGGACCACAACGAGGCATGCAGGCTAGGGCTAGTGCTTCTTCCCAAAGCAGTACCCGAAGACGTCTATGCGGTAGACGGAAGGCGATTGGTGACGGGGCCCATCGGACAGCACACGGGGGTCCTTCCGATGAGATATGGGAGGAACCATTTGGAACAAATCGATTTTAACATCATCCGAGCTCCCCAATATGGCGTCATATTGGGATTGCCGTGGCTACAGAAACACAACCCCTTTGTGGATTGGCCAACACATCGCATCGAAATGACGTCACCGTATTGCATCCTGCATTGTGGAATAAGAACGGAATCCCTTGACGCAGATGAGAGCAGGAGTCAGACGGTGGCTACAGCGGCAGAAAAAGATGTGGCTCTCCCCCAGTCTTATCACAGTTTTGAGGATGTATTTGATGAGGTGAAGGCGGAAGTGCTACCACCACATAGACAGTTTGACTGCCAGATCGACCTGGTGCCAGGGGCCAGCGTTCCCAGCGGCAGGCTGTATGCACTGACGGAGCCTGAAAACGTGCATCTCCGGGGGTACCTGGATAAACTCCTCAAGCTAGGATTCATCCGCCCGTCCAAGTCTCCGGCCGCCTCGCCACTCTTCTTCATCCCGAAGGCTAATGGGGAGCTGAGAGCCTGTGTGGACTTTAGGGCATTGAATGCAATAACCATAAAAAATCGGTACCCCTTGCCTCTCATCAGTGTACTTCTGGAACAGGTCAAGAAAGCTCGTATCTACACCAAGTTGGATTTGAAAGGGGCATACCATCTGGTGCGCATGAGGGACGGAGACGAGTGGAAGACCGCCTTTAAGACCAGGTTCGGCCTTTTTGAGTACCTCGTCATGCCGTTCGGTCTGTGCAACGCCCCGGCAGCCTTTCAGTACTTTTTGAATGAGGTATTCAGAGAGGAGTTGGATATCTACGTGGTCGTATATATCGACGACATCCTCATCTATTCGTCCAGTGTGGAGGAGCACGTACACCACGTCAAAGCTGTGCTCCAAAAGCTGAGGGAAAACATGCTGTTTTGTAAACTCAGCAAGTGTGACTTCCACGTCACATCCGTGGAATTCCTCGGAGTGATGCTGAGTCCAGAGGGACAGGAGATGGCAGAACGAAAGATCAAGGCGGTGAAAGAATGGCCGGTGCCCCAAAGCGTGAAGGACGTCCAAAGTTTCATTGGCTTCGCCAACTTGTACAGGCGGTTTATAGATGGATTTTCAGGAGTGGTGGCCCCAATCACACAGCTACTGAGGAAGTCCAAGGAGTTTGTCTGGTCCCCTGAAGCGAACAAAGCCTTTGAGGCCCTGAAAAGCGCCTTTGGTAAGGCGCCGGTGTTGGCTCACCCCGATCCGGATCTCCCCTACGTGGTGGAAGCGGACGCGTCGGATGTGGCGCTGGGGGCTATCTTGTCCCAACGCAACCACGACACAGGGGTGCTTCATCCCGTTGCGTACATGTCCCGCAAACTCAACGACGCCGAACGCAACTACCATATTGCGGAGAAGGAGCTTCTCGCAATCAAGGACGCCTTCACCGAATGGAGGCATTGGTTGATGGGGGCAAGACATGTGGTATCGGTGTACACGGACCATCGGAACCTACAGTTCATGACGGCCACTAGACACCTTTCTCCCAGGCAGCTGCGGTGGATGATCTTCTTTGCGGGGTTCAACTTCCGCATCACATATCGGCCGGGGACGGAAAACCGGAAGGCAGACGCCCTGTCCCGTCAATCTGCAGTTAAGGAACCATTGCCTGCAACCGAGCGTTCCATCATTTCCCCGAGGATGGTATTGGGGGTTATCCAACCGGATACTTTCCTGAGGGGAATAAAGAGAGGGATCAGGTCATTCGCATGGCGGAGGTGGCTCCTCAGTCACAGAGAATGGCAGCTGAAGGACGGGATACCCCTGAAGGGCAGGTGCCTATTGATACCCACGCTTAGGCTAAGGAAACAAGCATTCATCTGGTGCCATGACTCTCCATGCGCAGGTCATTTGGGCTTTGAAAAAACGGTGGCTAGCATGGGACGGCATTTCTGGTGGCCAACCATGAGAGTGGATGTCAGGAGGTGGGGACAGGAGTGTCCTACGTGTGCTACCATGAAGGCCGACCATGGCCGAACCCAAGGGCTCTTACATCCACTTCCGACCCCGGATAGACCATGGGATAGCATATCACTGGACTTCGTGGTGGGCCTACCGGTAGACCAGGGGATGACGGCAATACTGGTGGTGGTGGATTACTTGACGAAAATGGGGCACTTCATCCCCTGCAAGAGAGTCCCTACGGCCGGTGAATTGGCGTCACTACTCCTAAAGAATGTGGTACGACTGCATGGATTACCTGGGGTGATCGTGTCGGACCGGGGGTCGCAGTTTACTGCGCAATTCTGGAAGACTTGGTGCACTGCGCTGCATGTTAAGACCGCCCTGTCCACCAGCTACCACCCTCAAACGGACGGCCAAACCGAGCGCCTGAACCAAACGCTCAAACAGTATCTGCGATGTTTTGTGGACCAGGGCAGGGAAGAATGGGTCGACTTGCTATGGGTTGCAGAGATAGCCTATAACAACGCCACTCACAGCTCCACACAGTCATCTCCGTTCTATAGCAACTATGGCCAACATCCCAGGTTCTTGCCATTTCTACATCCGTTCAGAGAGGACAGGATTCCCGCCACAGCGGACAGGGTGGCACACATAAAAGACACGTTGATGCGCTCAAGGGCTGTCCTAATAGAGGCCAAGAGAAGATACAAGGCTGCGGCAGATAGGAAGAGAAGGCCCGGGCCACTGTACCGCACTGGAGACTACGTCTGGATATCCACAAGAAACATGAGGTTTCGAAAGAACAGTCTGTTCCCTCCCAAGTACATGGGCCCCTATCGAATTACCAAGTGTATGGGTCCCGTGAACGTGAAGGTGTGCTTGCCCCAGTCATTGCGGATACACCCTGTCTTTCATGTATCATTGCTCAAACCAGCACCCTCCAAGCCATCTGGGACACCTAGGCCGGTATGCGTGGAGTCGGAGGTGGAGTATGAAGTGTCGGGCATACGGGCGTCCAAATGGCGCAGGGGGAAGCTGTGGTACCTGGTTGCGTGGAAAGGCTATGGCCCGGAGGAGCATTCATGGGAACCGGCTGAAGGGGTTCATGCTCCGCGCTTGGTCTCCTTGTTCCATCGGCGTTTTCCTGCCAGCGCTGGACCCGTGGGGAGCCGCTGAGAGGGAGGATGTACTGTCAAGAATTCCTGTCATACGAGGGGAGGAAAACGGTAACCAGCGAAAACGGACTACATCTCCCAGGATGCTTAGCGGTTGAGAGGTTATGTAAACAGGAGAGCCGTTACATAACTCAAGGGAAACACGCCCTTATGTAAACAGGAGAGCTGTTACATAACTCAAGGGAAACACGCCCTTATGTAAACAGGAGAGCTGTTACATAACTCAAGGGAAACACGCCCTTATGTAAACAGGAGAGCTGTTACATAACTCAAGAGAAACACGCCCTTATGTAAACAGGAGAGCTGTTACATAACTCAAGGAAAGCACGCCCTATAAAGGGAGGAACCGGGAGGTACAAGGCTGTCGGATATTGTGTTTACACCGACGTACCTGCTTCGTGAAGAGCAGTGTTCCGGAGTGGTGCTCCAGTAAGGCAAGAACGGAGGTAGGTCGAGTCGTTACTCCCTGGGCCGTGTCTTGCCCCATCGTCACCTGTGAAGGACCCGGAAGCTCTACCGGTCAACCATTGAGCTTCGCTTTTTGACTCGGCTGAGTCCAAGCGCAGTGGCGCTTTTGCTGGTTGGAGTCGTAACTCCCAGCCCGACCAGAGACACAGGGACTGCCAGCTGTAACGCACACCAGGAGGTGTTTGCCGCGTTACAGACTCGGAAGTCCACAGGATCGATCGAGCGGCTGCTCTCGGTTCAGTCTTCTTGCTTGTGATTGGGGTATCGGTGACGCATCACCAGAAGGTGACTCCGCATCCCGGTGCAGTCTGAGGAAGAGGTTGAGCGGCTGCTCCCTTCAGGTAGAGACCCCGGCTGGGTGTTTCCCTGACTCCACGATTCTCCCCAACACTCTTCGTGCCCCTCACAGCCTACCGATTGGCATTGTCGGCCATTTCATTTCTGCCCTCTGTTGGCATACGCCGGGATCGGCGTATATGCAGAGGACGGTTAGGACCATCCGTGCTGTGGGCTGGTAACGTACTTAGCCTGGAGGATTCCAGTGACTAGAACTTTTGTTTGTTCTTTGTATTTTATTTGCCTTCATTAAAAGAACTAACCCTTCACAAGTGGTTGCGTCCTCATTGTCGTGTCTGTTAAACGATCCTGAGACGTTCAGGGCGTTACACATATACACAATCAAGTTTCCTGGCTGCTTTCGCTGGGGGTCAAGTTTTATAGATGTCCCTTCAATCTTGATTAGTTAACTCATTTATAGACTCAAAATGTATTTGAGAAATGTATTCAATGTCTAACTAATCTTCACAGATCAACACTCTTCCTTTGGTCGATGGACCATTAGTTGAGTAGTTGATGGTGATCTTAACAATTAACTATCTAATTTACTGTCAGTGACATAACCACAGACTCTGGTTAAGATTCAATGTATTTTATCTAAAATCTCAATCATGAACGCTCATTAGTACAAATTCACAGTGCAAACTCCATCAACTTTCATGGGAGAGAAAATTCAATAAACGATATGTATTCGATTTCACAGACTCATTCAACAAAATCAATGCATTAAGAGTGGATAGATGAAGAGACAGAAGGCATTGATAAATCATACATTTGCAAAAGGATATGCAAATTTTAAGACGGATACTAGTTACCCATTATTGGTAATGGAAAACCAACCCTCTGACCAAAAGACTGGTGGAGGTCCCCTGATTTAGAATCAGATGACTAAGACTATAGGACAGGATTAGGACAGGGCAAGACTTACTAAACTTCTCTACATATCCAACGCACCAGGGCGCATCTCTCTCGTACACTCTCTCTCTTCTCGATATTCTTCTGGAGTCTTCAATCTAATCAGGTTATTATTCAGTGGTGAACCTTCCCAGTCTGTTCTCTCCTTTCCTCATCAGCAGCAGCTCTCGCCTCTCTCTCTCTCTCTCTCTCTCTCTCTGCATCGAAGAAGTCTCTCTCTTTCTTTTAAGTCACCTTAGTTATAGTCTTCATTTTTTGCATGTCACACCCCCAAAAGTTGCAAATAAAATGGAATATGGACATTGATTGGGCAGGTGAGTTGTTGTCACCTCATGCCGACATACTTCTTTTTAATAATTCTCTTTTGTCGACAAATCCTTCCCCTTTAGCTCATTCATGACTTAATTTTATTTCATTCCCATATATCTAATGTTGCAAATCAAATGACATCTCTCAATACAGTTCCACAGGCGATAATAATTTCGCACAACTCGTGTCCTTGAATCTTGGCAGTCGTTCAACCACACGGTCAACAGGTCACATCATGACTTCATTGCGCTTGCATACCTTTCCTCCATCTCGTCTCCATCTTTCTTTTACTGCCCAAAATAATAGGCCCAAACGTACACTATTAACAAAGAAATCATAAACAGGTGTTAATTTCTCAAATACATGATTCTCACTGTTCACCACCAACTTCTACTCTATCCCATGTTATCATCTCTTTCTTTAGACAAAAGCAGTAGCAACAACAGCTCTTTTTAAATTCAGGCAAGCATATGTCAGGCATGCGGTGCCTCAAGACTTCATGTTAATAGTACTTGCGCATGCGTGAGAGTTTTCCCTCTCAACAGGAGTTAGTCACGTTACTATTTACGCAATCCTAGTTCGCACATGCGCAAAAGCGTTTCCCAGTTTAAAGAGGCTTTTAGTCGCGTTGCATTTTATTCTTTGTTATTTAAGCATGCATAAAGCTTTCTTCCGATATGTAAACGTTGTGCGCATATTAATTTAGTTTTCTTTACTATTTCTAACGATGAGTACTATTAATGAGGGATTTCTCAAAGCAAGTTTCATTTTCTTGAATCCTTGCTCCATCAATCCCCCCTCTGATGACGTTTTAGAGCCACCATAAAATATCCATCATTACCAAGTGCCAACTTATTATTTTATCTTGATATCTATGTTACTTTCAATGCATTCGTTATTTTTCTCTTTCGCATTCAGCTTCTTCATTTGGTCATATAGATTTTCTTTAATTTCTTCTAACTCAATTTCTTCCCTTTTTCTCTTTCTTACCATCCTTTTATTCTTCCTTTTAATCATTGATCTTGTTCTCAATTTTCCTTTGCAATACTTATAGATCATTATTATCATCAATATTACTAATGCTATTGAGATTGCAGGTATTAGTATTCTCCCCAATAAACTACTTCCGAAAGTGGAAAACCAGCTACCTATAGTGGCAATACTTTTACTGAGTCTTTCCCAAACACCGTCAACCTTCAGTTGGGTAAAATCTTTATGAATCTTCGTAATATTATGGATATATCCCTCAATACCTTTACTTTTATCTGGGATATATGTACAGCAATGTTGAACTTTCAACATGCCACAGACTTCACCCTCTTTTGCCAATAAAATATCAAGGGCAAGTCTATTTTGCAAAACCATAGATCTAATTGTAACCATTTCAGTATTGATCATTAGGAACCCTCCAGCAGTATCTGTTGATAGACGGTCAACTACTGTGGAGAATTGACTTATTTTATGTGAGTTCAATACGACTCCAACTGATGGTATTAGTGCGCCAAATATGTCACCTACTATTTCTGAAAAACTTGCTCTTCTAGTTCTTTTTAGTCATTTACCTATTACATCCATTCCATTGTTCTTAGCTATGTGATATATCTTCGGGAATACTATGCTGAAATAACAGCTACCATACCATTGTGCAGGCAACCTATAAAAGGCATTTTTACCGCACACATAATACATTCCTGGGAAAACTGGATCAGTTCCACCTTTTAGTTCCCATCTCCCCATTATTAAGAAGGTATGTTCACATTCACTAGTACCAATGAAAATACTATTATACTCTGTTTTTAGTCTATGTAGACAGAATTTCCCCAATTTTGACAAATCTAGGGACATTGTAGAATGAGTCGCGCCTTTCTTGTAGTCCCCCTCCTGAGTAGCCCATGGCGGTACATGTGACTTATGCTCAACAGCTTTCTTTTGGAAATCCTGTTTTCTTTCCTCTACTAAATTTAAAAAAACGTTCTCTTCATCCCGCAAAAGACATGTTAAGTTATTTCTATGAGCATATGTTATATCTATAGGGTTCGTTGTTAGGAAAAATTCACCCATAAATTCTGCATTTTTACTACTAAGCACTGGATTCATGCTTCTTCGAATAGGAATTTCTGAAAAGTCCAAATCCATATTTGAATAATATTATTGCAACTTGCCTGTAACATAGAACAAACTAGACACAACACTACAAGACACACCATAAGTTAATGGAAGATGGTGATATGTCACCCCTTCTGAGACCGAAGTAGGTAGTTTCATGCAAACATAACAGTCACTCACATCCATCGTATCAACATATTGATAAAGAAGTTTAGTAAATACATTTAATGACTAATCACTATTTGATTTGTTATGTTGATACATGATTTTATCCATTTGTTCTAAATCTGTAGTAGTAGTTTTCTTAGTAACTGCATCCATTCTTTCACTAGTATTTGTGTTATTTCGATTCTTAGTTGCCATTAGAACAGGTACTATAACAGTTAACAATAAACACATCAACGTTAGTATTGTAATACTACACAAACAACACTTAACACATCCATGTTTTAGACTAGATTTTGGATGTTCAGTCACCTTTATTTCTGCCATTTTTAGTATCTAAAAAAATCTTTTAAATATCTAATAGTATTTAAAAAAATTAAAAAATTATTTGAGTGATCCCACACGTCAAAAGCTTTCCGTCTTAATGCCCCTTTTTACTTTGTTTTTTTTTCTTCATTTTGTTTGATAATTTCCACCCTTTGCACAAAAGTCTTTTTCGTTAAGGTGGTCTCAAATTCCTTTCTTTGGATCCTTCAATAAGGTCACTTTTATGTTCTTCATTGAGATCAAGATTTTCAAAATCTTCAACGAATACGTACATCCATTCAGGAGCCTTATATTTTCTACTTGGAACTTTCAATCTTTTCAATCTCCTTAATGATTTTCCCTTCATTTGTTCTTTTTCAACCTGACTTGATACTTCATTTACTTGCTCTAGTTCTTTCCCTGTTTTCCTCCTTAGAAATGATCTCAGTCTTTTTACTCTACTTGGCCAGTGATCACCTTTTCTAACCCTTTTCATTTGTACTGCCTTTGCACCTTCTTCACCTAGTTCAAGTTTCCTTTTGTTTTTTCTTTCTTTTAGTTGGACTTGATCTGAAATCTCTGCTTCTTCTCCTTTTGCAGTTTGTATTTGTTCTGGACCCTCTGGTCTTTCTCTTTTTTCTTCTGACTGAGCTTGGTCTGGATTTTCTGTAATAGGTTCTTCTGTTGACTGAATTTGTTCTGTACTTGTCAGTTTTTACTTCTCTTTCTTTTGTTGAGCTTGATCTGGTTTCTCAGTTTCACTTTGTTCTGGTCTTTCAGCCTCTTGCTCTTCCCCAATCTCTACAGCAGTCTCCTGAAACCCATTAACTGGTGCCCAACCTACTTGACTTATACTTGGTTGCTCTTCATTGATGTGTTCTTCAGAGTCTGTTTCATTGATTTCTTCGACTTCACAACTTTTAGCTTCTAGTTCCTCTCTTTGTTCTACCAGTTGCTGCTCTTGTCGTTCAGGTGGACTTGGGAATCTTTGTGTATGGCTAGCATGGATCCAATTTGGCAAGCCAGCGCACTTCACTGCTGTTGTCGTGACCAATATAACTTGATGAGGTCCTTTCCACCTGGGTTCTAAGCACAATTTCCTCGTGTGCTTCTTTACCATGAACCAGTCTCCTGGACACAAATCATGCACTTGATTCGGCTGTGCTGTGGTTGCATCTTCTCCAACCTGGTGAGACACAGAACATACCAGATCAGCTAGTCCTTTACAATAGTCCAACACTAGATCATCAGTTATAATCATTAGTTTGTTTCCAGGTTCAAATGGTTGTCTCTTTGCTCTTCCCATGAGGATCTCGTGTGGACTTAATCCTGTTCTTCGGTCAGGGATGCTTCTAACGACGCTCATCAATACAAGGGGCAAAGCATCAGGCCATTTCAGTGAAGTGGATGCACACACTTTCCCTAACCTAGATTTTATTGTGCCATTGAGCTGCTCCACCACTCCGGAGGCTTCTGGTCGATAGGCACAATGTAATTTCTGTTAAATTTTTTAAGCTGTAAAATTAATTTAATGATCACATTATTAAAATGAGGTCCTCTATCGGATTCCAAAGGGAAACCAAAATCTAGGAATGAGCTCTCTCAACAGTAATTTGGCAACTGTGAGACTGTCATTCCTTCTCGTAGGATAGGCTTCTACCCATCGAGAAAACAGACACACAATGACAAGGACATACTTCAAATCATTGCACGGTGGCAACTCAATGAAGTCAAGTTGCAATCTGGTGAATGGTCCCTCTGCTTTTCCAATTTTTCCCCAACTGACAACTGTTCTCCTACCTGGGTTTTGCTGTTGGCAGGTTAAACACCTCTAGCCAAGACTCTCTGCAACTACCCTAAACTTGGGATTGAACTATGTCTGTCTGAAATGTCTAATCATGGCATCCCTCCGAATATGTGTAGCTCCATGATATACCCTAGCCATTTGTGATAACAGACTATCTGGCATTATTGGTCTACCATCTGGACACACCCATACTTCATCGTCCGCTCTTCTTGTGCAACCTGATTTGATCCAGAGTTCCTTCTCTTTCACATTTGCCTCATCCTGCCATTGCCTAACTTCGTCCATTGTTTCAAAGGAAAAACATTAGTTGGCAATTGGTAACTTGTTTTTCCAACCCTCTGTTCAGTGATATTGTATTTCGTGCACAAAATTGTGCAACTTGCTCAGCATACCTATTGCCCTGTCACATAATCATTTCTTGACTTATGTGCGGCACATTTGAGCACTGCAACTTCCTTTGGCAATTGTAACGCTTCCAGTAGTTCTTTACATTTTTTGCCATTCATAATAGGAGAACCTGAAGAAGTTAGAAATCCCCTTTGCAGCCATAATTGGCCATGCATAACCCCAAAACCATATTGACTATCCGTAAATATGGTTACTCTCAATTTCAAACCAATTTTACAGGCTTTTGTTAAAGCGACCAATTTGGCTATTTGTGCAGACTTGATTCCTTTTAGACAGGAAACTTCTAAGATACCTGACACAGTACATACAGCATAAGCAGAATTCAATTCTCCATTCTCCTTTATCAAGCATGACCTGTCAACAAACATTACAAAGTCTGACTCTTTCAGAGGAACTTCAATTATATCAGGCCTAGGCTTTGTGCACATTTATGTCATATCCAAACAATCATGGTCAACTTCCTCTTTCACTTCTTCACAATATGAATCAGGCAACAAAGTTGCTGAACTAATCACGGTGCATCTTGTCACACTTACATTCTCAGCACCCAACATTACTCTTTCATACTTAGTCAGCCAAATAGGGGTCAAATGCTGAGTACGAGTCCTTGTTAAAAGGATCTCAACTGAATGCGGTACATACACCTTTATGGGGTGTCCCATCACAATCGATTCACTCTGTTCCAGACTCACACAAGTAGCAGCTACTGCTTCTAAGCAGCCAGGTAATGCTGCAGCCACTGGATCCATAGTAGTAGAGAAGTATGCCACTGGACATCGTGACAATCTGTGTCTCTGTGTTAATACTGAGAGTGCACAACCTTCTCTTTCAAAGCAGAACAAAGCAAACTCTTTTGTATAATCTGGCATTCCCAATGGTGGTGCTTGACGCAGACAATCTCTCAATTTTATGAACGCTTCTTCACTTTCATCATCCCACTTAATCAAAACTGTCATATCCTTGAAAGTCAACCTTATCTAAGGTTTTCCAAGCAACGAGAATCCACTGATCCATTGACGACAGTATCCAACCACTCCTAAAAACATTCACACTTCTTTCTTGGTTCTAGGCAAACTCATTTGTCGAATCACTTTTATTCTTTCTGGTGTCACTTTTCTGACTCCGCTTTCTATCTTGTACCCTAAATATTGAACTTCTTGTTGACGAAACTGTCATTTTTCTGGCGGCACCTTGTGTCCTTCTTCTGCTAAATGGTTCAGTAAAAGCTATTGTGTCAATGACACAAGCGTCTCGTGTTTTGATGCCACCAAAGGTCATCAACATACTGAACAAAAACTGAATTTTCTGGCATAACCAAAGTCTCTAAACATTTTTTCAAAATCTGATTGAAAATTGAGGGACTCTCTGTATACCCTTGAGGAACTCGGCACCATGCCAAAACACAGTCTCCCAACCGAACGAAAAAATATATTGCCTATCCGGATGCAATGGGATTGAAAAGAATGCCTGGCACAAATCAATCACAGTGTACCAATGGTCATCCCATGGTATCTGATAAAGAATCACTGCTGGATTTGGTACTACTGGACAACAGGGTACTACTATCTTATTAACTATCCTCAAATCTTGCACTATTCTATATTTTCCACTAGGCTTTTTTAAGTCCCATGACTGTCGAGTAACAAGGACTACTCAATATTTATTTTAGGATACCTTGCTCAATCATTTGATCAATTACTGGGGCAGCTCCTGAACTCCTGCCTTCACCTCAGGACTCATTCTGTATTGTGGTGTGTTTGGATATATCGCTCCTTCTTTCACCATGATTTTAATTGGGTCTACCTTTGCCATTAGACCAATTTCTTTTCCTGTAAAAACCCACACATCTGACCTCACTTTCGTTTTCAATTCATCAGGCAAATCACTTTCAGTATGAAGTGACAACACCTCATCCACTTCTGTCCCTAGTTTTGCTAACATCATCTTGAAAGCAACGTCTTCATCAGGTGTTTGGAAAGCAACACCATCAGGCGTACAGAAAATGGTACAGTTCATCTTACATAACACGTCCCTACCTAACAGATTCACTGGACTTGAGTCACATACTACAAACCGATGCATGTCTCTGAAATTACTAATGTTTACTTCTATTGGTTTTGTTACTGAGGTCCTTATTGTTTTATTTGAGACTCCTACAACTTGGATAGTTTCTCTCGAGAGGGGCAGGTTTGGAATTTCTGCTGTTCTCACAGTAGAATGGGTAGCGCCAGTATCCACTAGAAAAGTGATGTCATTTCCTTCAACCCTTCCATCAACAAATGGACCTGACTGATCTACCGACAAGGAGGTGCCAAGCACTCACTCTTCCTCCCCCCTGAGGCACCGCCATTGGGACATCTCTGAATCACTCACATTACTTTGCATCCAATATTGCTGAATCGTCTGTGTATTCTTACCACTTTCTCCACATAATCCGGTGTTCACACTGAACCTCTGCACCTGAGCACTCACATTGTTGGGCATAGGGGCTTGTGGCACCTGCAACTGAGGAGTAACTACCTCTTGCTGTTGTTGTTGGTTCACAACCACCTCATTCTGCATCTGTGGATTTAAAATTTGATTTACCCCATTATTCTGTTGAATATTTCTACACTCATTCTTCCAATGTCCAAGCTTACCGCACCCATGACAAAGATATTTATTTTTCGCTTCTTCTCTACTCATTAGTCCTTTTCCTTTATTTCCATTTGATACTTGACTATTCTGATTCTGCCCATTCATCTGGTTATCATTTTGAGAACCAAAAGTTGCCTCTTGGTGGTCTGCCAACTTCACTTGTGCCTACATCATTTTCTCTTTTAACTTTTTGTGTTTTGCATCAATGTCATCACTACAATACTTTGCATACTTCAAAATGTCGTCAATCGGCTTTTTCTGCCAGCAAAGAATATGCTGTTCAATCATCTGACTAATTTCTGATCTTAATCCATACACCAACCTATATACATAATGTCCCATATCTTTATCACCAATGTTCTTGAATCCACTATACTGCTTAAACACCTGTAGCAACCTTTCGTAGTATGCATGCACTGACTCCTTGGGTTCTTGAGTTGTTCTGTCTATCTTAACCCAATTTGCTTCGTTAGGGGGAATTTTTCCTTTCAGAAAAGTAATCACTTGGTGATATTTCTTCATTACTTCCTCTTAAGGTGCACTTGTCTTTGAGTACCTAGGAGACTCTTCAGTTGGTCAATCAACTGTAATTTTACATTCAGTCCACAAATCAGTTGGTACCACTATAATCAAACAGGCCGTCCAGATCTTTCAACAACAACTTTGAAATCTTTACAAATCTCTCTACCTGGTTGCACCATTCAATTGGTTTTTCTCTCAATCTAGGGAAGTCATTCATAAAGGATAAAATATCCTGTCTACTCCATGGAACATGAACATATCCACCACCAGGAACTTCTCTCATCGGACACATCCTTTCAACCCTTTCTGCTTCTCATATCGGGTATGTAGATGCTTCCTTTGTAGCTGCCTAATCTCTCTTTTTTATCCATCTACTTCTCCATCGATCTACGTCTCCCCATTTTTTCAAAATGTGCATGAATTCTTTTATTTGCAATCTCCTTCCTGACGCATTCAAACGTTCTCAATCCTTTTCAGTAAATTCTGATCTATATGGTTTTTGTAATATTTTTGATTTTTCCACATCTATTCCAAATTCTAAGGCTGCTTCCACTATCTTCTCATGAAGATTCTTTGTTCTTCAAGTTATACTTTTGCACAAAAACAACACATCTTCATCACCATATGAACCTAATCTGTCTGGACTTATCGTACCAATGATCATTTCTTCCAAATCCACTCTCAACTTGCTTACGTCTATTGTTTTTTGTTGGAGTTTCATATTTTCTAACCCCTTTGCCCATTCTTCTAGATATTCTGGTGAAAATCCAGTAGATTTTCCTGCCACTGAAGTAACAGTTGTTACTTGTTACCCCTTTCACTGTGGTTTTCTCTTGCTCACTTTGTGCATTTTTCCCCTTTCATGGTTTTTTCTCTTGCTCAGTTTGGGCACTTGTTGCCCCTTCACTGTGTTTTTCTCTCTGCTCACTTCTGTGCACTTGTTGCCCCGTTCACTGCGTGTTTCTTCTACCCATCATCCGCTGTACCAACTGCCTCTCTCTCTCCCCTTGCTGTTCTCTTCTCCCGGATTCCTGCTGCTGCTGACCCGTGGCCCCTCCCCCCTGCCCTAGCCCATTTCCCATCTCCCAACTGAGCACCTATCCCCTCCCCTACACAATGCAGACCGCTACGCGCCCAAGGCAAGCCTGTCTGTGTCCCGACCGTGGCCAGCTCCAGGAACCCTGGCTCCCCAGAGCACCCCCGATATGACGCCGCCCCCTCCTCGCTCTCAACCCCGGAAGACACCCAGACTGCCAAAACTCCTCACCAACCACTACCCACAGACCTATCTCCTGCAGACACTGCCAATGTTCCTGCACCATCTACAACACACCCACATCCGCCACAAGCTCACAGGACGCCCGCGCCACCAAAGCCCTGTCGTGCATCCTCCTGAACGTGCGCTCCCTCCACAGACACGCCGTAGTGATCTAGGACCTGATCGACACCCTCGTGCCCAACGTCACCTTCCTCACACAAACGCCACCTCCGGTCCCGACATCGCCATCGCTATCCCCGACGGTTACAAGATCGAGAGGAAGGACCGCCCCCACCGCCAAGGAGGAGGACTTGCTATTGCACATATACCCTCCCTCCGACTCTCCACCTCCAGCTTGAGTGACCCCCTCTCCAACACAGAACACCTCCACTTTCAGATCCATACCTCCTCCAGGACCACACTACACGGCACTCTTGCCTACAGACCGCCAGAACCCCGCTTCCTGGCCACTACAGCAATCCCCGACCTCGTCAAACCCCATGCCATCACCTCCACGGACTACATCCTACTCGGAGACCTGAATTTCCACCTCGACATGCACAGCAACCCCGACTCCACCGCCCTACTCGACAACCTTTCCAACTTCGGACTGAAGCAGCTCGTCAACATCTCCATGCACAGAGCAGGACACACCCTCGACCCCACCTTCGCAGGAAGGTCAAACATCTGCTTCAGCCACACCACGCAGCCCCCCTGGACTGGCCACCACGGCATACATTTCACCTTCAACACAACCACCGCACCCAAGCTGGCACCCTGCCCACCACGAAGGAATAGAGTAAAATCACAGAGGAACACATCAACGCCACCCTCCTCCTTGACCCCCGCATCACCACGACTGACACCAATGCAGCAGCCAAATAACTGCACTGATGGAGCTCCAGATGCGCAACAAGATCGCCCACCTCCACCACCCCACCAAACAACGCCCCCTGAATGCCGCCTGGTTCATCACCGAACTCCAAGTCGCCAGGCGCACCTGCAGACGCCTTGAGAAAAAATGGCGAAGCCAGAAAACCACAGAATACATAAACAACTTTAGGAGCGCCGTGAAGAAGTACCACCAGCTCATAAGGGACACCAAACAGACCTTCATCAAGAACAAAATTGACACCAACACAACCAATGCCAAAAAACTCTTCAAAGTCATACAGCAACTCACCAAACCCCCCAGCAAGGCCACGGACGTCACACCTTCCCAGGAACTCTGCAACAAACTCAGCTCCTACTTATCAGAAGATAAAGGACTTCTACGACCACTTCAGTGATGAGACGCCCCTCACCACCCTTTCCCCCTCCAACGACCTCCAGCCTACCATCAGCACCTGGACTCCTGCCACAGTGGAACTCATCACCATGGTGAAAACCCGGTCTGGAGCCCCCATGGACCCCTGCCCACCGCACATCTACCAGAGGGCCGCCATCGCCCCCAAACTAGGATGGACCATCAACGCCTCCGTCCAATCCGGCATCTTCCCTGATAACTGGAAGCGGGCGGAAGTCAAGCCCCTCCTTAAGAAGCCCACAGCAGACTCTACGGATCTGAAGAACTACCGGCCCATCTCTTTGCTCCCTTTCACAGTCAAAGTCACCGAAAGACTCGTAAATGCCCAGCTGACCGCATTCATTGAAGAGAACTCCATCCTAGATGCTTCCCAGTCCTCTGGCACTTTGAAATTTGGGACCGCGTAGGAGGCAGGGCCCTACCCCTGTCTATTCCGGTATTAGCGAACCGCGAATGGTCAATGCGGTATGTACAAGTGCTTTATATAACGTTTCATTGATAAATGCACTATGTATACGATATTATACATTGACTTCGTGGGTTCCATCTTAGAGCGGTGGCCATCTTATGGTTGCCCTCACATAGGCTACACATTACGAACAAATACGGGCCTTTAGAACACATGTACCCTCCTTTGACTTCTCTGTGACCTGGGCAGCTTGGCTCCGCTGCCCCAGGTCAGTCCGGTCTCACGAGCTCCCCGTCCTACGGCCACCTGTGATTAACATCAGGGTTTGACACACCATAAAGCCTTTTCATCCCACACAAGCCTCCAGCTAATCTCTTTCACACCTGACTCTTCCTGTTTTATGGCTTGTTTCCCAAACAGGAGATGCCCGTGTTTATTGGGGCCTGTTGATATCTGATGTGGGATCTGAGCCTCGCTGGGTAAATAATTGTGGGCTGGCTTAACTGGAATGTGGGATGGTCATCATGACTCTGCCTTTTCGTTTGAAATGAATACATGTAAAATGACCATATCGTAAAACAAGGAATGTGTGCCTGAAGCATGATATTTTGTATTTAAGGAGAAGCCCGTTTCTGTAATGTTAAGCAGTCTCCTGAGAACATACATTGTGTTGTACTTCTCGGATACCTGTAATTGGTCTGCAGCCAATAAATGAATCTTTGACTTCACCTAGAAGACTCTGTGTTTCTGTAGGTCTGAAACAGGAAGAACCCGAAGTCTTAGGGTGTGTTCCCCTGCACCGCTGGGCTTAAAATTCCCGGTACTTCAGTTGGCGCCCAACTCGGGATGGTTTCAGCGGTACCAGTCCAAGCCAGAGGTTCGTGAGGAGCTTCGTGTGGAAATTCCGGAGGAAGGCCGCCACTTCATCAACCCCTGCATGTCGACGTGGTCCGAAAGTCTTTTCTGCGAGGTTCTCCGCGTCCCGACGGCTACGAAGGACTGCTGCCCTGATTAATCGCCCTGTTTTGGACCCTTGACAATTTTGGTAGAGCAAAACAATCGAGAGAGTCTTCTGGTGACGCCATCGATCATCGATATTCAGTTAAGTATAAGTGGACCGTCTCCCAGTTTGTTTGGTATCCTTTGGGATTTTTGGTATCCTTCGGGATCAATTTGATTTGGAGTTTGCAAGCGCCAAAGCCAGAGGACTCGTGTATTCACGAGACTATCGTAATCGATAATCCTTTGAAGTTCGAAACTAGACTAGTGAGCAAAGATGCCTGGTTCTGGTGTATTTGGAAGATTGTTTTGTTTGGGTTGTGGAAGGGATTTCCAGTTAGAGGATTCATGTCCGGTTCCTCCAATTGGAACTTATGAGCTCTATGTAAAACATGGTGTGGGCCCCATTGCATATAATGAAGTATGGATCCGATACACCAGAAAGGATGGTGTTTTAAAATGGCCCCAAAATGGTAGTTTCGATACAGATATCTTAGATAATTTGGAAGTTAAATTGTTTAAAAAGAAAGCCCGGCCGGCGATGTTTGATTCTTTCCGCCTATGGCGAAAGGAAGCCAAACAGAAGGAAATTAAGCTAGCGAAAAGCAATAAGAGAGAAAGAGGTATGTCAATGATGCAAGCGGCTGTGCAATTTAAAGATAATGAAGAGGAACAAATGAATGAACAGCTACATAGACAGCGCAAACTAGGGATCGATAAATGTTACCCTGTTTTGTCACCCCTTGTGCAAGATGAAACAAAAGAGAAAGAGAAAGATTCCCTAATGTCCCATTTGCTAAGTTCACCACCCCCGTATGCGCAAAATGCCACAGCGCCTCCACAGCTTGTAAATGTGCAGCCTCCAGTGAATATGCCGCAAGCCCTCCCACAGCCGCCAGCTCCTCCTCAGCTGGCTCCTATCCCTGCAGTGCAGCCCTCTCAAGGGCCGCCAGTTGTGTTACCTGTTGCCCCCGCGCTTCCTGCGACTTTGCCTAGCACATCAGCTGCCTCCCCTGGCACTCCTTCTTGCACTACCCCGGTACCTGTATCTGAATCCGTTTTTCTTCCCTCTGTCTATCCCCCCGTTTTCGCCTCAACTTCTCCTTCGGCGCGACAACGACTGGCTAATGTAGTTACTAGTTTAATGTCGCCTCTCTTTGGGTCATCTAGCATGACCCCTGGTTTACAACGTAAGCAATTGCGCAGTCAGCTGCCTGGTCCTGACGAGAAAGAGGTGTTAGATAATCTGGCGCGTAGGTGGATTGGTTTCCCTTCACTCTATAATGTGGAATCAGTTGTTAACGTTTTCGACCAATGGGATGCCCCAAAACAGAGATATGTCTTTGACAAAATGTGTGAATGCCTCTGTGAGGAATTGGAGGATCATGGTTCAAGCACAATCCCGCAGGAATTGTGTAGCGTGCGATTTGATTTCGAAAAAGGTATAATTGTGGGTCCTGATGTAGATAAAGCAGTTGCGATTTTACTGTCCTTCAGAAATGGCGATTGCCAGCAATCATTGTTCGAACAGGAATTCCCTGTGGGGAAAAAGGTAAAAGCGCGCCAATATCCGATGCGTGAGGTTCCCCCAGTTTGGAGACCTGCTGATCCGAATGCTGCTCCACCTGTCTTAGCACATTTTCAGCGTGTTTGGGTACATGTCCCATGGAAACGATCTGAGGTGTTAGCGCTTAAGCAGACATTGCCTGACCCCCGTAAAAACCCTACAGGATATTATAAGGAGTTATCCCAAACTGCAGAATCGTGCATCATGAATCTGGCCGACATAGATATGTTGTTCGGGAATGTTGTTCCACAGCCTTTATGGGGATCCATCCGTAATACGGATCATGCTGCAGAACTAGGGGGCACATGGGCTAATATCATTGCTGCAGACGCTGGCCAAGTTGGTGGTGCGAAGCCTGACCCTTTAGTAGCAGACCTCCCTGGTAGAATTATTACATACATGAAAACTTTAATGCCCGCGATGCACGTAAATTGGGATGAACTGTCCGCATGCAAACAGAAGAAAGATGAGACAGTGTCCAATTTCTTTACAAGGTTTGAAGAAACGTTTATCGACCACAGTGGTCAAGACATGAGCACTGAAGATGGCCAACGGTTATTTGTGGATAAATTTGTGCAGAATCTACTTCCCGAGTTGTGTAAGAAATTAAAAGATTCCGAAAGTTCTTGGGCTGTTTCCTCTTCAGCGCAAATACTGGCTACTGCACTGTATTATGAAAATAGAGATAAAGATGAGAAGGATAGAACAGATAAGAAAACGAAAGAACTGAAAACAAAGGTCCTCTTGCAGCAGGCTTATCCGCCACGTGGAGGACAGAATAATTATAGGCAGACCCAAGGTATCTATCAGCAACCCCAACAATTTCAGAGTAATCAGCAAATGAATGGGTATTATCAACCACGTATCCCTGTAGGTCCCAATCAATGTTCATATTGCAGAGAGGAAGGTCATTTTAAGTATAGTTGCCCTAAATTAATGCAGCGTACTAATAATGCGTATGGCGCAAGAGGCAGAGGTGGTCAACAAGCTCCTAGAGGTAGAGGGCGTGGAAATGTTCCCCAGAATGCGCGTCCTCTTCCGCCTCAAAATACCATAAATAGCTTTGATCAGCAAGCAAACGCGACTGGAAATACAGCTCAGTACTACAATAATGATTATTATGCAGAAGACGACAACATGGAAGGTAATGATTACTAGGACAGCCATAGACAGAGAGAGGGAGTTGTTTCAGTGCCAGTGGATCAGAGTGGACCATATGTTAAAGTAACTACAGCGGGTGTAACAGAGCCCTTTCTGCTGGATACTGGTGCTGCAAAGAGTTCAATTATGCATTCAAAACTCCCTGGCGCGCCTTTGTCTGGCGAAATGAACGTTTCAGTAGGTTTTTCTGGCGCCCCAGTTAGGAACCCGATTTCTAGTCCTATGCCACTTTCTGTTGGACCTTGCGAGCTAAAAGCACCCCTCATCCTAACGACAGGATGTGGTGAAAATCTGCTAGGATTAGATTTGCTAAAAAGATTGCATGCAACGCTATATTGTTCTCCCTCAGGAGTACAACTTACATTAGGTAAGAAAGTGATTTCCCCAATGTATTTGTCTAAGAATGCAATGCCACCTGAATTATCATCCCTTCCGGATGTCCTTTGGGCTACTGGTCCCAATGATGTGGGTCTTTTGGAAATACCGCCATACGTGGTCACTTTAAAGGCCAATGTCAGATTGCCACGTATTCCCCAGTACAAGATCTCCAATGAAGGTCAGAAAGCGTTGTTAGCAATTGTTAGTGATTTGATTAAAAAGGGTGTGATTGAAGAGACAAGAGGCAACGTTTGCAATAGTCCTGTTTTACCTGTCTTAAAACGAACGGACCCTTCACAGCCACCTGTTTACAGATTTGTGATTGATCTTAGAGAGGTTAATAAGATTGTTGTGCCACAGTTTCCAGTTGTCCCTGATATAACTGCCTTGTTAACTATGATTCCAGCCTCCGCTGCATGGTTCTCAGTGATCGATCTAAAGAATGCCTTCTTTAGCATCCCAATTGCAGAGGAGAGCAGAGACATTTTTGGCTTCAGTTTAGGAGGTCGAAGCTTTTGCTTTAAACGCGCTCCACAGGGCTACTGTGAAAGTCCATCAATATACAGTCAAGCTTTAAAAGCGCAGCTTGATGCACTTGTTTTACCTAGTTGTGCTACCCTCATTCAGTATGTGGACGATTTGCTAATCGCCGCGGATACTGAAGAGATTTGCAAAAAAGCTACATTGTCATTGCTGCGTCATTTGTCTGCCTTTCATCACAAAGTGTCTCTCTCAAAGATGCAATATTGTTGACAAGAGGTGACCTACTTAGGTCATATCTTATCAAAGGAGGGAAGGAAACTGACCCCAGAAAGAATTCAGGCCATTGCACAATTAAGTGTGCCAAGAACACAGAGAGAAGTGCGTGCTTTCTTAGGCATTACTTCATACTGTAGGCACTGGATACCAAATTTTTCTTTGCTGGCAAAACCTTTGTTAGCATTAACATGTAAAGACACACCGAATCCTATCCCATGGTCTGAGGAGTGTCAGAAAAGTTTTTTGGAATTACGTGATGCATTGTGTTCAGCTCCTGTGTTGGGTACCCCTGACTACAGTAAGCCTTTTACATTGTATGTTCACGAAAAGAATGGTTGCGCATTATCAGTGTTAACACAGCCTTTTGGCGACAGACCGCGTCCATGCGTATATTTTTCGTCAACCTTGGACCCGGTAGCTAGGGCATTGCCAAGTTGTCTGAGAGCTACAGCTGCAGCAGCTATGTCTATTCGACAGTCTGCTGGACTAGTGATGGATAATACATTGATTGTTATGGTTCCACATGCTGTGGACACATTGTTAAACAGGACCAAGACACAGCACTTAACTAGTGCGCGATTGTCAGGATATGAATTGACACTGTTAGCAAATCATATGCACATAAAGAGATGCAACACGTTGAATCCAGCTACATTATTGCCGATTCCAGCAGACCTAGATGAGATTGAACAACATGATTGTCTGTTCAGAACAGAAGAAGAGACGAAAGGGAGAGTGGATCTTAAAGATACACCCCTGACCGAGTGTGATGGTACTTTATGGGTGGATGGTTCGTGTTTCAAGCTTCCGAATGGTGATACGACTGCTGCATATGCTATCACGACTTTGCATACAATTGTTGAAACAGCACGAGTGCCACATAATTTGGCTCAAGCAGCAGAATTAATTGCCCTTACAAGAGCATGTGTGTTGTCTGAAGGAATGAAAGTGAACATATATACGGATAGCCAGTACGCCTTTGGCGTGGCTCATAGTTTTGGGCGATTGTGGAAAGAACGTGGGTTCCTGACTTCGCATGGAGCTAAGATTCAGAATGGCAAGTTGGTGAATGATCTCCTTGAGTCACTGACCCTACCGCTACAAGTTGCGATTATGAAATGCAGTGCGCACAAGAAAATCACTGATGATGTTGGTTGTGGTAATGCGTTTGCTGATGAAATCGCAAAAGAAACAGCAAAAGATGTGAAGACTCGAATGTATCTTGCAGGCCCTGCAAGATGGGTTAATGACGTTGGAATGTGTGAAAACACGATAGAGAGTGTGAAGTCCCTTCAAGCTGAAGCCACAGAGAAAGAGTTAAGCAAGTGGAGAGAAAGTACGGGTAAATTGGATGAGAATGGTTGTTGGATTGATTTGTCAGAACACCGGCGATGGTTGTTACCTGATGCATATGTGCTTCCAGTAGTTACTATGGCACATGGAATGGCACATATCAGTATGAAAGGAATTTGTAAGTTGTTGGCCCCAGTATGGCAGAATGCTGGAATTCCCAAGTGTGCAGAGAATGTGGTCAAGAATTGTATGGTATGTTTGAAATACAACCCTGGTAGAGGAACCCCAACTCCAGCTGGTCATTTTGCACCTCCATCATGTCCATTTGAAGTTTTGCAGCTAGATTTTATCCACATGGAAAGGTGCAACAACCTGAAATATGTATTGGTTGTTGTTTGCGCTTTTTCAAAATGGATAGAAGCATATCCCCTAAAAGACAACACTGCTTTATCCACAGCCAAAGCCCTTGTAAAGGAATTCTTCCCTAGGTTTGGAATGCCAAGAATAGTGTGGAGTGATAATGGGAGTGAATTTGTGGGTCGAGTGATGAAGAATGTGTGTGAGGGGTTAGGGATCAAGCAAAAGTTTCACGCTGCAAATCACCCCCAATCAGCTGGATTAGTAGAGTGCTACAATGGCACTCTAAAACTCAAGCTGGCCAAAATCCAGGCGAGCTCCGGTCTTAAATGGCCTGACGCTCTGCCTCTAGCACTCCTGTCCACCAGAATGACTGTGCACTCACGAGTGGGACTCAGTCCATATGAAATAATTTTTGGCCGCCCGGCCAATGTATGGGGTGTGCCAAGACCGACGAAATTCAGCGAAATCGAACATCCAGTACTGCTTGATTATTTGTATGAATTGACGGCTAAATTGCGTGTTTTACACCAACAGGTGCATGATACTCTCCCCCAGGCCTCTGAAGCTCCAGGACACCCTATTGACCCTGGCACGTGGGTTCTCATCAAGAACTTCCAGCGAAAGAGCAACGATGAGCCCCGTTGGATTGGCCCTCACCTCGTACTTCTGTCGACAAGGTCAGCGGTTCGAGTAAAGGGGAAGAAGAATTGGATTCACGGCGCCCACATCAAGAGGATCCCTTTGCCTCTACCATATGACCAGTGGGTCCAGGAGGGTATCGCCGATTCTGAAACAGACACTGTACCTCGTTTTGTACCATTTAGTGATGCACGCGTAAGAGGCACAACTTCAGCACAAGAAAGTGACGATTGTTTTTGATATCATAGCTCTCCCATCTGAAGGACTTTTCGTGATTTTTTTTTTTCGAACCACCATCCGGGTTCAGCCGCAGGGTTGCGGAGACAAGACTTTGGGGTACAGGCCGAAGACGTTAGGTCAACGGTTCTGGTTGGTCTAGGGCGTTCCCTGGACTGACAGGCGTACTCCTTAGCAGAAGATACTCACCTGCCGCGAGCGGCACGATTAGAGGATGGAGTTTTTCAAGATGGAGAGACTCGCTGAGGAAATGAACTTTAAAGCAAAAATATGTAAAATAATGAAGAGCAAACGTTTTGTATTTTTATGTCTGTTTATACTATGTAGTATGATAGTGTTTACTGTAGGATTTGTATTCTTCTCCTCTCAAGAGCCCTTTGCACCCACTGTACAGCCTATACCTCCTCCTACTGCCTCCTTGCACTCTTTTCACCCTCTGCCTGAACACGAACAAGCTAGACGGTCAGAGTTTGTAAACAACTCGTTTATTCAGCTCCTGCACCAGCACCAACTAGTCGTGAATACAACCAATTGCTGGGTGTGTGGTTTAATGCCACATACCATTAATAAGGGTATTCCATATCTGGTGCTGCCGTTTAGTTACAATGGATCGTCATGGGCATTCCAGACCATGTTTCTCTTTGCACTAGATGCCTACTCCCCGCGACAACCGCGTTCCATCAGACCTAGCACAAATAATAAAGCTTTAATGAAAGGAGTTGCCGATATGAGCAGAGATATCGACGCATACTCATCTATACCCAAGGATGAATTGAGAGCTTATGTAGGGTGGAACGCGACGGGGTATAGTATTAGTCTGGGTGAAAGGCAGCGAAAAATCTCATCCCCAATTTGGGTCGTACCCCACATAGGTCGGTTCTGTTTACAAGGTAATGGTCAGAACCCAAGAGCTCAACTGGGGAAAAGTGACTGTACTGAAACGTACACCTTTCCATCACAGTTTTCCCCTGCGTTTTTGGCTGCCAAGGGTACATATTTTGTCTGTAATGACCGAGCATATACATGGTTGCCCCCTGATTTCTCGGGCACATGTTATATCGCAAATCTGCTACCGCCGACATTTACTGCTGCCTCTGACTATCACAAGACCAGAGTTGTGAGAGGCGTGATTAGTAAGGAGGATACTGCCGGTCAGGAAGCGGGAGACTTCTTTTTGGGTTTCCTGCCGTTTTGGGGACCTATGGTCAACAGTAGGAACCTGAGACAACTGACTCGTGTGGTTGAATCCACTGTTAATGTTACGGCTGGTGCCCTTGGTAATTTGACAGCTGAGCTCCAAGCGGATCGCCTCATGACTTTGCAGAACCGTATGGTTCTAGACGTCATACTTGCAGACCGCGGTGGGGTATGTAAGGTTATCCAATCTAGTTGTTGCATTTTCATACCAGATAACGCTCCAACAGTTTATCAAGCCATCTCCAAACTGCATAAAATATCTGAATCCATACACGTGGATAAAGGAGATTGGTCACTGGTGGGGTGGTTCTGGGAACTGATATCTGCCTGGGGTTGGAAGATTCTGATGTTCATTGGAATAATCTTAGCCATTCTTTTCCTGTTCTGTCTGTGCATACAGTGTGCTCCTGCGATATGTGGCCTTTGTGCTACATTATGTGTAAGGAAACCTGTATCAAGGGATGAGCTAAGTAATAGGATGATGCTACAGCAACATCTCCATGACTTCGTAAATATTGACCTAGACTCCGACTGATGTGAGTATAGTTATTGCCTATGTAAGGGCAAAAGGAGGGTCTGTGGTACTTTGAAATTTGGGACCGCGTAGGAGGCAGGGCCCTACCCCTGTCTATTCCGGTATTAGCGAACCGCGAATGGTCAATGCGGTATGAACAAGTGCTTTATATAACGTTTCATTGATAAATGCACTATGTATACGATATTATACATTGACTTCGTGGGTTCCATCTTAGAGCGGTGGCCATCTTATGGTTGCCCTCTCATAGGCTACACATTACGAACAAATACGGGCCTTTAGAACACATGTACCCTCCTTTGACTTCTCTGTGACCTGGGCAGCTTGGCTCCGCTGCCCCAGGTCAGTCCGGTCTCACAAGCTCCCCGTCCTACGGCCACCTGTGATTAACATCAGGGTTTGACACACCATAAAGCCTTTTCATCCCACACAAGCCTCCAGCTAATCTCTTTCACACCTGACTCTTCCTGTTTTATGGCTTGTTTCCCAAACAGGAGATGCCCGTGTTTATTGGGGCCTGTTGATATCTGATGTGGGATCTGAGCCTCGCTGGGTAAATAATTGTGGGCTGGCTTAACTGGAATGTGGGATGGACATCATGACTCTGCCTTTTCGTTTGAAATGAATACATGTAAAATGACCATATCGTAAAACAAGGAATGTGTGCCTGAAGCATGATATTTTGTATTTAAGGAGAAGCCCGTTTCTGTAATGTTAAGCAGTCTCCTGAGAACATACATTGTGTTGTACTTCTCGGATACCTGTAATTGGTCTGCAGCCAATAAATGGATCTTTGACTTCACCTAGAAGACTCTGTGTTTCTGTAGGTCTGAAACAGGAAGAAGTCTTAGGGTGTGTTCCCCTGCACCGCTGGGCTTAAAATTCCCGGTACTTCAGTCCGGATTCCGTGGCAACGTCTGCATACTACTTGACCAGGGACACACTGCAGCCCTCATCCTACTAGACATCTACGCAGCCTGCGACACCGTCTCACACCACACCCTCACAGCTAGACTACATGACACCGGGATACAAGGTATCGCCCTCAACTGGATCCGATCCTTTATCTCCCGCAGAACCCAAAGGATCAGACTCCCCTCTTTCATCTCCAAACCTACAGAGATCAACTGCAGAGTACCACAGGGATCATCGCTCAGTCCCATACTCTTCAACATCTACATGGCCCCCCTTGCCGCCATCGTCAGACAGCATGGGCTCAACATAGTAGCGCACTCTATAACGCCCCCCTGATTGATTGACTTTCCTCCTTGCATCTATGGGAGTAATTCCTTTTGGGGTTTCAGTCACAGTCTCAAGAATTGGGAGATCTAATAATGAGACGTTTGAATCACTCTCACTAGTTTGACCTTCTAATATTACTATCTCTTTTCTAACATCATTCTGTGTGACTGCCACATTTTGTGACTTTGGTGTTTTTTGTTTATCACCATGCAATGAAATAACAGATCAATATTTACTGGCACTGTTGATGCCTCAGCATTCAGACCTAGCTGATTTATTTTCTGAATGAATTCTTCTTTTGTTTTATTTAAGGCATCCCTTTCCTTTTCTTGTGATACTCCAATGACCGTTGGGTCATACAGAACTTGTGGAACCAATGGTGTTCCAATCATCGGGGCACTTGGAGTTGTATCGCTAGCACTTTCTTGGTAAGGCGGAGGTCTTTTCACTAAAATATCTTCTAACAACTCATCATCCGATTCATCACCCCCTATTCCTGTCATACCTATGTGTTTCGTTTTTTCTTTACATTTGCTCCCTTCTTGATCTTCAGACATTAATACTGGATATAAACCGCCCATTACTACAGACCTTCTCCATCTTTTCATCTGATCTCGAGTGTCAAATGGAAATCTGGGTAAAAATCCTCTATTAATTCTTCTGCCTCCTCTGTATTTCTCTCGTTCAAATGCCTCAACCTCCCTTTCCTCCAAAGCTTTGTACTGTGTTAACCTAGGATTTGGTTCTAATGAATTCATCCTATTTCTCAAATTTTGAAGAATCCTCACATTAAATGTACCATGTTCGTGGAAAGCTAGAACACCATCACCTTTCGTATATTCCACCCAATTTTCCAACCACACACACGTGTGATATCCACATTCCATCATCATAAAGGAAGCTGGCGTATTAGGAGGTGGCATAAGAATTCCCTCCCTAGTTACTATACGCTTGTCCTTATTAAAGAAATTCTTAATCTTATTAATCAACGTTATCCTTCCGGTTCTTGGAACTAAGTAATTCAGTCAGTAAAATCCCCAAACTCTTCTGTATTTTCACTAATCCTGTTTAGCAACTGTTGTCCTATACCAGCATGACTCACACCAACAATCCAATCAGGTTTCACTATGTATCCTCTTCCACACCCAATGCCAGCACGGTTGCCCACTGATCAATCAGAGCTTACAACATTCCCACTTGTCTGACCAATGGCAGCGCGGCTCTTTGGGACATCATTATTGCTCCTTCTACTGACCTTCCCTTCACAATCTGCACTTTTCCCACGCCCCCTGTTTTGACCAATACCAGCGCAGCTCTCTGTGACGTCAGTATGACTCCTGCATCTGACCCTCCATTCACAAGGTAATACGATAATATTTTTCTAACTTTCTTTATAATTTCTGTTAGTAACAACGTAAAAACAACGCTACTCTGTCTGTTCAGCTAAACCAAAGATAGTTTCTTCACTCGCTTCAAAAAGAGAATACTACCTGTCCCTACGAGTAAAAAACACTGTTTACCTTTCACTTAAGCTCGGGGAAGACCTATTACTCCTCTAGGGGTACTCCTCTCTTGAGTAAGGCCAAAGCTTCACAGGTGGGCCCTTTGCTATCATTCACACTCTACTCTTATACGATATAGTCCCTAATATAACACTACCAGCCCTCTGTAGCTTCTCAGTGTTATGACAACAGACGAGTAACCTTCTGCAATGTGATTTCCTTACCACACTCTTTTAATTTCCGTTCCCGGAATTCCCAGGTATCTCTGTACCTGTACTTCCAGACAACATAAAACACAACACTAACTCTTAGTGTTAAACATATAATTAGTAATCAACAATAATCACCAAACTAATCAATAATAACATTCGCTGTGCTACCAGAAAAGCTGATCCAGCGGAAAGCCAGAAATGAACACTTCACAGTCAAACAAATTTCAAATGAGCCCATATACACAATCAAGTTTCCTGGCTGCTTTCGCTGGGGGTCAAGTCTTACAGATTTCACATCAATCTTTACTAGTTAACTCACTTATAGACTCAAAATTTATTTGCGAAATTTATTCAGTGTCTAACTAATTTTCACAGATCAACACTCTTCCTTTGGTCGATGGACCATTACTTGAGTAGTTGATGGTAATATTAACAATTAACTAACTAATTTACTGATCTCAGTGAAATAACCACTGACTCTGGTTAAGATTCAATGTATTTTATCTAAAATCTCAATCATGAACACTCAATAGTACAAATTCACAGTGCAAACTCCATCAACTTTCATGGGAAAGAAAATTCAATAAACGATATAGATTCGATTTCACAGACTCCTTCAACAAAATCAATTAATTAAGAGTGGATAGATGAAGAGACAGAAGGCATTCCTAAATCATACATTTGTAAAAGGATATGCAAATCTTAAGATGGAATAATAGTTACCCAATATTGGTAATGGAAAACCAACCCTCTGGCCAAAAGACTGATGGAGGTCCCCTGATTAAGAATCAGGCGACAAAGACTATAGGACAGGATTAGGATAGGGCAATACTTACTAAACTTCTCTACAAACCCGACGCACCAGGTCGCATCCCTTTCTTACACTCTCTCCCTCCTCGATATTCTTCTGGAGTCTTCAATCTAATCAGGTTATTATTCAGTGGGGAATCTTCCCAGTCTGTTCTCTCCTTTCCTCATCAGCAGATCGCCTCTCTCTCTCTCTCTCTCTCTCTCTCTCTCTCTCTCTCTCTCTCTCTCTCTCTCTCTCTCTCTCTCTCTCTCTGCATCAAAGAAGTCTCTCTCTTTCTTTTAAGTCACCATAGTTATAGTCTTCATGTTTTGCATGTCACACCCTCAAAAGTTGCAAATAAAATGGAATATGGACTTTGATAGGGCAGGGGCAGGGGAGTTGTTGTCACCTCATGCTGACATATTTGTTTTTAATAATTCTCTTTTTTCTGACAAACCCTTCCCCTTTAGCTCATTCATGACTTAATTTTATTTCATTGCCATATATCTAATGTTGCAAATCAAATAACGTCTCTCAATACAGTTCCACAGTCAAGAATAATTTTGCATGACTCTTGTCCTTGAATCTTGGCATTCGTTCAACCACACGGTCAACAGGTCTCATCATGACTTCATTGCGCATGCGTAGCTTGCCTCCATCTCGTTGCTATCTTTCTTTTACTGCGCGAAATATTAGGCCTAAACATACACTATTAATAAAGGAATCATAAACAGGTGTTAATTTCTCACTGTTCACCACCCACTTCTACTCTATCCCAAGTTATCATCTCTTTCTTTGGACAAAAGCATTAGCAGCAACAGCTCTTTTTAAATTCTGGCAAGCATATGCTGGGCATATGGTGCCTCAAGACTCGATGTTAATAGCACTTGCGCATGCATGAGAGTTTTCCCTCTCAACACGAGTTAGTCATGTTACTATTTACGCAATCCTAGTTCGCACAGGCGCAAAAGCGTTTTCCAGTTTAAAGCCGGTTTTATTTGCGTTGCATTATATTCTTTGTTATTTAAGCATGCGTAAAGCTTTCTTCCCATATGTGAATGTTGTGCACATATTAATTTCGTTTTGTTTACTATTTCTAACTATTAGTACTATTAATGACGTATTTCTCCGAGCAAGTTTCATTTTCTTGAATCCTTCCTCCATCAATGGTATACCTCATTAAATTGTTCCTGAAGGTTATAATAACTGGTATTCCACATGGGTGGTAAGCCACATATTTCTGTTTGAGTCTGGTGTTAGCCAAGTCCTTTTAATTTTATTTGATCAAATTATAGATATAATATTCCTTTTTTAGAGGTGGCCTTCAGCCAGCTCCCTTTATCCATTGACCTTGTTAGTGTGTCATTTACATTTTTCTTCTGCCTACTTATTCAACCTACAACATGGGGCTATGGGTCAGCCCATTTCATCCATTGGGTAACTTCACTGTGTGTGAAAACCTTGGTCCCTTTCACAATGAGCACATCCACACACAAAGTAGTTCCCCTAAGTGCCACGGACCACTATGACAATGTCTGTTATTTGAGACCAAAACTACTTTTTGCATTCAGCTATGTTTTATTGTTAGCAGGATGAGGGCCCGGCAGATTCATAATCAATACCGTTTTGCAAACAAAATGACAAAACAAGTAATTACAAAGGCAAAAGCCTGGAAGCCAACATCGGACCTATAGACATTCCTGACATCCTTAGGTGGTAGTCCCCCAAACACTTTGCTTTAATCCCTCCTCTTTTGTTTGGTTTCTGAGGAATCATAATTCAAAACCATCCTCAATGGTAAAGTCACATTTTTAAGTCACAATTCTGAAAATATCACTTTTAGATAGTTGCCATTTTTGGGGTTGAAGCCTGCCCTTCTGTCTGAGAAGTGAAATTGGACCTTCACCCTTCACCCCTCGCTGAAATGACTCCCAGAGTCAGCTGACCGGCCTTGTCTTCTGAGCTACAGAGACAAAACAAACTCTGGAGGTCTCCCTGCAACTTCCCAGCTGGTCTGCTGCACCTGACCTGTCTAGACCTGTAATTGTACCTGCATGAGGCCTGCTGACCTCTGCTGGAGTGAGTTCCTGATCCCCAAGAAGTGCCCCGTGGGTCTTGAACACTTGGTGTGGCAACAGTTTAGCTCCTCCTAAAGGATAAATCTTCAAGTTTTGGGCTCTTCATGACTGCGAAGGGGCTCATTCATGCCAAGATATTGCTGCATGTGCTGACCGCCGAAGCAAAGCTTCATTGAACCCGACTCTTCATGCTACAGCGAAGACCAACAATGCGAGATCTGAAGCTCTGTGCTACAAAATCGACAGCCTGTGGAGACTTCCAGCAGGAATCTCCATCAATACCCATCAACGACGCCCGACAGGATCTTTGTGCTACAGTGACAACCATCTGCCATGTCTGGCCTGCTCTTCACACTTCAGCAACGACCATATGCGATACTCAATCAACAGCTCACGGTCTCCTCCACCGCAAACGGAGATCTTCACACAACTTTAAAAAGGTATCTTTCACAGGGGGACTAACCTGGTCCCTGTGTCCAGCCCATGCTCCATTGCGGTTAATCTTAACTTGTAACTTTCACCAGGTCTCATTTGACCAGATAAACACAAATGGCGCTTTGTGCTTTTAGCCACAGTACTTACCTTAAATCATTGAACATGAGTATCTCAGGTTCTGCTGATTGGATTTTTATTGTTTTGGTGTCAAATAATGTATCACATTTTAGTCTACTTTTCTAAACTGGAGTAGGGTTTTTCTTATGTTGTGTTTTCAGTTATTGCTGTTTGTGTCCTGAATAAATACTTTACACATTGCCCCTAAATTAAGTCTGGCTGCCTTTGTAGCAATCTACCAGAGGGTTAAGCCTAGGTTAATTTAGCGATTTTTGTGGTTTAGCCTGACAGGAATTGTGGCTGTTGCTTGAGAAGGGCTCACCCCCCCCAACCAACAACCAAATATCTTACAAAGATCTACAATAGATAATTTGTAGTATGGAGAACTAATTAGTTAATAGTGTTTCTTCTTTTTGATATGGTGCTGGGGATAATTATGCTAGATAGGTGAAATTTAAGCCAATGTAGTAGTAAATTCCGAATGATCTGATTCCTTTTTATTAACTGGTTAGCTGATTGAGTAACAGAGACATTATTAATGTTTCTCACATTTCGTTTAATTTGTTTTCTTGTTGGAAGCCACCAAAGTTGTACTCAAAAGGAAAAAGAACTTTTTATCACAGACATTGAATTGGTTGTGAGGCTGCAGTACCACTGTCAACAACTAGATGTCATTGAAGAGATTTACAAACTGCATTGCTTTAGTGATGTCCTCAATTAGGCCACTAGTACTGCCATATTTAATATCACCATGGGTGTCATCCTGACAGGTGATTCATGCATTACATAACTGATGACATCAAAAAGACTTCAATGCTGATATCAGTGATGCAGGAACAGATTTGACATTGTAAGGTGATGAAAGGATGGAGAATATGGATATTGTATGAAACTGGGTTACTGGTTGAGGAAGGAGAAACCCTACTCAATCAGCAACATCAATTCTTGTCAGGGAGAAACACAAGCAAACCCTAACTTCATTTGAATTCCTTTGTCCTATAGTGATAAATGTTTCAAAGTGTGTTTATTAGTACTGTTGCACTAAATAATTTGTTATTGGGTCCTTTTTATTGCCAACACCACAGTACAAACTTATACACAAACACTTACGCAAAACTGAATACATTTTGATATTGCAGATCCATGCAGAGGGAACAAAAGTTAAACAGGAGTAAATAAAGATGCATATCCCATTTTCACTCCCATAAAAAATATGTATTCTCTGTTAAAGCAAGATATACTGAAGGGATTTACACCGCATTTTGTGTGAATGTAGTAATTCTCTCCATAAGTTTGCTGTTTGTGCTTTAGAGTAAATCTGTTCAGTAGTTTTCGAGATAACAGGTTAGAGAAATGTTTTAGGAGAGAGAGTTAAAATATGGATATATCGTCACAGTATTTTATATTCCTATAACTTTTGCACAATTTGAAATGTACAAGATAACTGCACATTTATCTTACTCCTAGTATTTTTAAATGTGTGCAGACCTGTTAAGAGAGTACAGTCAAAAGTGTGTGGGGGGGCAAAAAGCGTTCTTTTACACCTAACTGTGGAATCCTTTGACATGTACACATAAAACTCTGCAGACATGATTTTTAGTTTCCCATTGGCATTGCAAGATATGTTCTGATACATCAAGAGGGCTGCAATGTTGGGGGGGGTGGCAAAAACAATTTCAGGTGCTTATCGCTTTGATTTACTACTGGTAAACATATTACTAGTAAAGTTATCAGTAGGAAAGTTACTACTTGTAAAATTTCTATTCGTAAAGTTGCTAGTAGTAACTTACCTTTGTGAGTACCAAAAAGTAGCTAAGTTAGACTTTTGGTCTAAGTTAGACTTTATGTCTAAACTTAGATTTCAGGTCTAATCCTAGGGCCCGATTCACAAAGGCAATCTGAGACAAAAGTCTAACTTTAAGATTTTTGGTATTCATAGAGGTCATTTACAAGTCATATCTTTACGTCTGCAGTTGGACCGGAATCTCCACACCTGGGCCGTACTCTCCTGCTTCAGCCATACTCTCCGTCTCCAGCTGTGCTCTCTGGCTTGGGCTGGATGAAGTGTAATCAATGGGCCAGAATACAATTTTTTACAAAAAGGAACATTAGGAACATGTGATAAATGGTGTAGGAGGTCATGAAAATCAGCTCGGGCATGGAAAAGGGTGTGGCCAGAAAAGTTTGCTCATTTGCTTCATGGCACATGCAGTACTTGATTTGCCCTCCCCTCAGTGTTGACTGTAGTGTCACACTACAGTCAACACTGAGTGGAGCGCAAATCATGGACTGCTCAACACTGAGGAGAGCGCAAATCGTGGACTGCCTGTACCATGATGCAAAGGAGCAAACATTTCTGGGATATGATGTAGTGTCCAGCCACACTCTTTTCCCTACCCAAACTGATATTCATGACCTCCTCTACCGTTGATCACACATTCCTAATGTTACTTTTTGTAAAAATTTGTAATCTGGCCCATTGATTATACTTCATCAGGCCAGGGTCTGAGAGTACGGCTAGAGCCGAAGAGTACGGCCCGGGTGCAGAGATTCCGGCCCGACTACGGACGTAAAGATATGACTTATAAATGACCTCTGTGAATACCAAAAGTCATAAAGTTAGACTTTTGTCTCAGATTGCCTTTGTGAATCCGACCCAAAACATCAGGTGTGAAGTTGGACTTCAGATGTAAAGGTGGACCTCAGGTGTAAAGTTAAACTTTAGTTCCGAACTTAGACTTCAGGTATAAATTTAGACTTTAAACAATTTTTTTGTCTTAACAATGCAGAAGTGTTCCGCAAAACATATGTTCACTAGCATCTAAAAAAACATAATGACATTATGTTATATTGAATCAATGACTCCTGTCATCAAGTGGCTACGAGGTTTCAAAATAGTACAGCAAAGTAAGAATAAGACTATAATAAAAATGGTCATAATATTTGAGAAATTGGATTGTTGGTTAACTGGAGCTTGAGCCCTAGTCAATCAACAGCTAAAATCCCTTTCTGAGTGAACCACAGGAAAGAATGAATGATACATCTTATAAAGCTCACGAATACCCTGAGGCATTTTAGCGCTGTAGAGATCAAGAAGGAACAGTACGAGGGCCATAAACTGCCGGATCTTAGGTTAAATAACCACATTTTCAGGTTCTTTCTAAGTAGGCAGGTGCTTTTCGGTAATTTGTCTTGTACGCTAAACAGAGAGCCTTAAACGAAATGTGACGGCAGACTGGAAGCCAGTGCAACTGTCTAATAGGGGCCTTTGCTGACTGATATTTTGGGATTCTTAGGAGAAACCATGCTGCTGCATTTTGAATGACCTGCAGTTTTTTAAGTAAGCCTTTGGAGAAATGAATGTAGAGACTATTGTAATAGTCGAGTCGCGAAAGAACCAAAGCTATGACCACCGTTTTCAGTAACTCAGCCAGCAGAAATGTTCCCATTTTCTTGACAATTCTGAGCCAATAGAAAGAGGAGGAAGTAATTTTGTTGATTTGTTCTTTGAATTTTAATTCATTGTCAAGCATAAACCCCAGATTCTTTTCCTTGGATATTGGCGTATGAGCCGTACCCAGGTCTGATGGCCACCACTGGAGGGACCAGAGTGCTGAATTATTATTGAATTGAATGATTTCTGTTTTCAAGGAGTTGAGCTTTGAACAGTTGTTGGCCATCCAGGTATTGACTGCGCTCATACATTTGTTGAATGTCTCGCCAACCCTCATTTCATTTTTCGCCATTGAAACCATTATTTGAGTATCATTGGCGTACAATGCCAATGACAATCCAAAAGATCTGATCAGATCAGCGAGTGGTGTAACGTACAGATTAGATAAAGTTAGGGACAGAGAGGATCCTTGGGGGACCCTGCAAGGCAGGCAGAAAGTTCCTGAGTTAAAAGTCCCCCTGACACCTTTTGTTGGTGACCTGAGAGAAAATATTTGAGAAGCACCAGCACTGAACTGCTAATTCCTAGGTCCTGTAGACGGTCAACCAGTACGTCGTGTTTGACCATATCAAAGGCAGCTGAAAGATCAAGCAGGATCAGCACTACATTGCCTCCCTTATCGAACGATGACCTGATGTCCTCTGTGGCTGTAAGCAGAGCAGATTTAGTACTGTGGTGTTCTCTGAAGCCAAACTGCAGATCATCCATTAGATGATTGGCCTCAAGGAAGAGAGAGAGTTGGGTATTCATGATCTTCTTTGCTACCTTTGCTGGGATGGGAAGTCGAGTGATTGGTCGATAGTTATGAGGATCGAGTGGATCAAGTGTAGGTTTTTTTAAATAAAGGAAGCACAGATGCGGCTTTTCGGCTAGTAGGAAAGATACCAGTTTTGAACATGGTGGAAAAGATAGCTGCAAGATGGCGAGCTATAACTTCAGGTATCATATGAACCACCCTAGGGGGGCATGGGTCACTAGGGGATCCTGCCTTGATCTTGGGTATGAGCTCCACAATCTTTGCTGCTGGGGGAGAGGTAACTTGCCTAAAGGTAGTTGGCTTGGGGCTTGAGTTTGCGAGACTGGTTAATGCTCCACCATTGTTAAAGTTGTTAATGATGTTCAGGACTTTAGTGTGAAAGGTCTTGGCAAGAGACTTACAGAGCTCTAGAGAGGTGGTAGCCATTTCAATTTTGCGCTGGATAGTCAGTTTTTTTATTCTTGTGAAAGAGGGTTTTAGAGGTGTTTGTGGCTAAGTTAATTTGAGCTATAAAGTATTTTGATAAGGCATGCAGAATAGACTCTTTATAACTATTAAGACAATCTTTGTATTTTGCTCGTTCCTCACGCCATTTGAGTTCTTGCCTCAGGCAAATTCATTTTAATGCTGTGAGCGAATCCATAAACCATGGTTGAGAGACCTTCTTGCAACAAACAAATGATGGACGGAATGCTGACAATGCAGACATTCTCCCCCAGTCAAGACAAAGGCTGTGATGCCAGAAACCGGTCCCCGGAAGCTTGTTTCCTTCCCAGTGTAAGAATTGGCTTGGTAGTTTGGTTTGCCCTGTTCCCATCATGCACTGGGACAGGTACAGACTAATTTGCATGTAGCCAGGTTCTGAGCTGGGATGGTGCAGTGAGCTAAAAAACGGTGATGGATTACAACCATGATCTCTTGACTTGGTAAGAGTATTCTGCATCATTCAGAAACTCTGTCCATCACCACCCCCTTTTTCCCAAATCGATTTTATCCACACTCAGTGTGGGAGGGTATGCTCAGACGTGAGTCCCTTGCACATTGCACCATCAGGATTCAGGCAAGCCGGGCCGACGAAGGCTGTGATGCCAGAAACCGGTCCCCGGAAGCTTGTTTCCTTCCCAGTGTAAGAATTGGCTTGGTAGTTTGGTTTGCCCTGTTCCCATCATGCACTGGGACAGGTACAGACTAATTTGCATGTAGCCAGGTTCTGAGCTGGGATGGTGCAGTGAGCTAAAAAACGGTGATGGATTACAACCATGATCTCTTGACTTGGTAAGAGTATTCTGCATCATTCAGAAACTCTGTCCATCACCACCCCCTTTTTCCCAAATCGATTTTATCCACACTCAGTGTGGGAGGGTATGCTCAGACGTGAGTCCCTTGCTCATTGCACCATCAGGATTCAGGCAAGCCGGGCCGACGAAGGCTGTGATGCCAGAAACCGGTCCCCGGAAGCTTGTTTCCTTCCCAGTGTAAGAATTGGCTTGGTAGTTTGGTTTGCCCTGTTCCCATCATGCACTGGGACAGGTACAGACTAATTTGCATGTAGCCAGGTTCTGAGCTGGGATGGTGCAGTGAGCTAAAAAACGGTGATGGATTACAACCATGATCTCTTGACTTGGTAAGAGTATTCTGCATCATTCAGAAACTCTGTCCATCACCACCCCCTTTTTCCCAAATCGATTTTATCCACACTCAGTGTGGGAGGGTATGCTCAGACGTGAGTCCCTTGCTCATTGCACCATCAGGATTCAGGCAAGCCGGGCCGACGAAGGCTGTGATGCCAGAAACCGGTCCCCGGAAGCTTGTTTCCTTCCCAGTGTAAGAATTGGCTTGGTAGTTTGGTTTGCCCTGTTCCCATCATGCACTGGGACAGGTACAGACTAATTTGCATGTAGCCAGGTTCTGAGCTGGGATGGTGCAGTGAGCTAAAAAACGGTGATGGATTACAACCATGATCTCTTGACTTGGTAAGAGTATTCTGCATCATTCAGAAACTCTGTCCATCACCACCCCCTTTTTCCCAAATCGATTTTATCCACACTCAGTGTGGGAGGGTATGCTCAGACGTGAGTCCCTTGCTCATTGCACCATCAGGATTCAGGCAAGCCGGGCCGACGAAGGCTGTGATGCCAGAAACCGGTCCCCGGAAGCTTGTTTCCTTCCCAGTGTAAGAATTGGCTTGGTAGTTTGGTTTGCCCTGTTCCCATCATGCACTGGGACAGGTACAGACTAATTTGCATGTAGCCAGGTTCTGAGCTGGGATGGTGCAGTGAGCTAAAAAACGGTGATGGATTACAACCATGATCTCTTGACTTGGTAAGAGTATTCTGCATCATTCAGAAACTCTGTCCATCACCACCCCCTTTTTCCCAAATTGAGAGACCTTCTTGTCAATGTTTTTCGAAATTCTAGGCAGGAGCCACGACATTTAGGGCTGAGTAGAGCCAATTATGATAGTCCTCTGCCATCTGGTCAGGTCTGGTCTCATTAATGATGCATGAGTGAGAAAGTAAGGCATCAAGATCCGAGGCTTGGATTTTATTCCATACCCGAAACCATTTGACATAGTTTCCGAATTCTAGGGGGAGAAATATGGTGATGGCTTGGGTCCCACATTATGGCAAAATGATTGGTCCACGTAAGAGGCAGTTTGTGAGTCAAGGTAATATTAGGGTTATTAGTAAAGATGCCGTCCAGTAGATGACGGGAGAATGCGTAGGACCTACCACAGTATGAACCAGCCCTAAGCCTGATAACATATCTAGTAGGTGTTCAGTTTAGGTATCAAATTGTTTTTCCAAGTGGAAGTTGATATTGCCCAGAACTGTAAAGTAATTTTTCAGAAGATATGACGCCAGTGCCAGGCCGTGCATCTATAAACAAAGTTTTGGTGCCAGGTGGTTGGTAAATAAGCAGGCCGCTAAAGGATTCAGTTTTTTATATTTTGAAGCTGAACAGAACAGCCTTTGTGCTTTCAATGTTGACTGGTGTGAATGCAGCTTGCCACTGTTCTTGGAAGAATATAGCAAGCCTCCCCACCTCCTATGTTGTCTATCGAGATGGTAGAAGAAGGTGTAACCTGTGGGGTAGCAGCGATGAACTCGGGGTAGGAAAGATCATCCGCCCAAGTTTCAGTGATAAATCATACGTCTAAGTGTTGGTTGGAGATCAGCTCTTAAATCTCTATGCCGTGTTTAATAAGTGATCTTGCATAAAGAAGGGCACCCTGGAGTGCTGATCTCTTACTGGGCAGACCAGTGCCATTGGGGGATGCCATGCCACCCGTGCCCTCCCTAGTTGAGCTAGTGTTTTTGGAGAATAAGGTTACAAGTGGGGCATACCATTGATGATGCAAAAGACAGATCTATTAGATTAAATCTGAGACAGTGAGTTAAACTTGTCACAGAATTTAGATTAAGCAAGACCTCTTGACTATATTTCTTCCGTTGTGATCCATCTGGGCAGCCAAAGCCAGGGGGACACGCCCTGGGCCTGGTCCAGGCATGGGTGTGCGCAGACGGGCTTCCCTTTGGCTTGCCTTGGGCGTGCCGGTGGGGCGCCCGCTGCTCGTTGGTGCCATGCTGCGTTTTATCCCAAAGGAGGTGGAAGGAAGCGGTGAAACCAAAGAACTAGACCGCCACCCTCCCCAAGTGACCTACACCAATGGGAGGCCAAAGAAGAGTCAGCTGTCTCCCCTCTCTCCAAACAAACAGCACAACAGTGCTGCTGTGGACTGGGAAAGCAGAAGAACCGGCCGATCTAGGATAACTAATGCGGTAAGTAAGTATAGTGCCTCAATGCCCAGTACTTCTATCAAGTGCAAGAGCAGCAAGTTGAAACATACCATCAGTCAGATCAAAGGTTTTTTAAAATGTATATAGAAACAGTTAATAACAGCTTAATAAGAGATCGATAAAACCACTCCGACAAACACCTTCCTAATTCAAAAAGTCACTAAATTATCTTGTGCTAAACCGTGGGTAGCTTGGCACAAAGAAGCAGTCATAAAGTATTTCATTTCATGTTCCAATCTTTATTTCGACCATTTGGTCATAAAAGATGCACATACAAAAAAATCACATGAATTCTGTCAGATTTGTTAAAACATCAATACATGATTTTAAGATCAACACAGACAATAAAAACAGTTATTAAGAATTGAAGTGATTCTAAAATCTACCCAGCATTTTTTAAAAGACGAATACGCGTATACCAAACATTCGTAAAGAATTTGGAAAGTGCAAAAACGGTTGGGCCAGAAACATCGGATTTTAAAATCCTGTACATAGGTGTATATTCCCTGCCACCCAAATTCTTAATCAAGGGAAGCAGCCAATGCTTTCTGGCTGCCTTGTAGGCTGGGCAGAAAAAGATCACATGCAAATCATTTTCCTCTTTATCAACGCAAAGAGGACAGTATTTGGTGGAAGGGACTTGTAGCCAGGTGCTTGAAAAGGACCGAAAAGGCAATGTACTGTATCTCCACTGGAGAAATAACTTTCTGGTGAGTATGGGATATATGGGATCGAAAGCCTTCTCAAATCTGTAGAGATCCTTAGTTTGCAGGAATATGGAAGAGAGGGACCCCTCTGTCTGGGTAGCTAAGGCCCTTGCCCTTTTGTGTTCGTGATACAGATTCGCCAGGGATCTCTTAGAGATTCCTGGTGCTACATTCGCTGGTTCGGTCCACAATTCAGGGAGCCCCAGATCGGTGCAAATTGACTGGATGTTTTTGACCCAGGGAATACTGAGCGCCTTGGGGTGCTTTAATAGTTCGGCCAATTCCGCCCTATAGTCGGCGAGATCATCGCTGCTCCATAGCCTGCGCCAGAAGGCAATGGGTCTTAGACTTATCTCGTCGGCAAGTGGCCGTAGCCCTAGATCAAGCCTCAGAGGAAGAAGTGGAGTGCTAGGGGGAAGTGCGGTTATTTGTCTTATAAACCTATTTTCCGTGGAAGACAGGTTCCGACATGGAATGTGGCCCCACAATTCAGCCCCGTACAAGATCGCCCCCCTGGCCTGGGCTTTATATATCTGAATTAAGGCCCCCAGTGGGCGGTAGGTCGAACCAATCATCATCCGGGATATACCCCCGGTAATTTGCACTAATTTAAGGTTAGCCCTGCTCTGATGGGTCCCCCAGATCATATTTTCGTTAAGCGTCACGCCGAGATATTCAAACGTGGCTACTCTTTCCAGCCGCACTGCTCCCAGTTGGGGATTCGGACGCTGTTTGGGGCTCGGATTCAATACCATATATTTGGTTTTTGTGGCGTTGATTTCCAACCCTCTATCCTGGCAGAAGGCCACAAAGGCATCGAGTATCCTTTGGATGCCCATGGGTGTTTTAGATATTAACAATGTGTCGTCCGCGAACATTATTGCGGGCTCACTGTTGCCGTTTAATTTGGGGGCATCTGTGTAGTCGGTGGCGTTAAGATGGGCGATTACCCCGTTGACAAAGAGGCAAAACAGGGTCGGCGCCAGCACACAGCCCTGTCTTACCCCTCTGCCAACGGGGAATCTGTCAGTCAGTTCCCCCGACCTCCCACACCTCACCTGGGCATAATTGTTATGATGCAACCTCTGCAAGGTCAATAAAATATCTGGTGGTACGCCCATCCCTGCCAAGATAATCCAAAGTTTTCCCCTGGGCACGAGGTCGAAGGCGGCCCGTAGGTCCACGAAAATCGTGTACAAACTACCGCCCTCGAACCTCACTGTCCTCCAATAGACCAGATTCAATCTAAAAACCTGGTCCACAGTCGATACCCCTTTCCTAAATCCTGCCTGATAGGGACTGAGGGCGCCCACCTCCTCTATCCAGTCCTGGAGCCTATTCAGGAGAACCCTGCCGAACAGCTTCTGCGCTACGTCTATCAGACTAATCGGTCTGTAGTTGGCTGGGAGGAGGGGGGATCCCTTTTTGAAAATCGGGACCACCTCAGCCCCCAGCCAAGTACTAGGGATTTCCATCCCACCGAGGATACCGTTAAAAAGAGCAGCGAGGTAAGGCGCCCAGACGGTGGGCTCCTGCTTGAACAGGTCTCCCGGTAGCCCATCCAGTCCAGGCGCCTTCCCCGAAGCCAGGCCTGAAATAGCAGCAGTGACCTCACTCAGTGTTATTAGATCCGCCTGAGGGCCCAGCCTCTCCGGTTCGATTGGCGCAGGGAGTTCTCCAGACTCAGCGCTATATAGGGACTGGAAGTGGGCCTGCCACACTCCAGGAGCTATGTTAGGCTCCACTGCCGAGTGTAGACTCCCTGATCCCCCATTCACAATTCTCCAGAACAGGCGTTGATCTTGAATTGCTAGGGCCTTTGTAAGTTCTTCCCACAGATTTTCCTCCCATTCTATTTTGGCCTGAGCAAGAAGCTTCTTGTAAGCTTGCCTGCGTTGCTTAAGGCGTTCCCCTCCTGTGCCCTCCTTAATTGCTCCAAGGAGTTCTGTTTTGGCCCGTCTACAGGCTACATTATACCATTGTGTTTTACCTTGGCACCTCTCCCTTGGCTTTCGTATGTTACGAGTAAAGTGGGGTGCCGCAACTTTTATAAGTTCCTCATGGGCAACAAACAGTTTGCTCCTTATATCTATTTTATTTGCCACACTGTCAAGATCCCCAACAGTTTCCAGGATGGGAGTAATCTCTGCATAAAGCAGTGGGAGTTTATCCTTGCTTGTGACCATATGCTCCCACCTAATTCTTCTCCTACTGTTGTCTATGAGGAGCGTGGGGCGATTCCCTTCCTCATGGGTCACTGGGGCCTGAGGTGCTGGATGAGCAAGGTCTAACTCGAGGGCATTGTGGTCACTGTCCAACCTGTCTATTACCCTGAAGTCCTGTATTGTTGACCATCTCGCCAATTGGACCAGGACATAGTCCAAATGAGACTCTCTTCCCCGCCGATTGTAAGTATTTTTGCCTGGTATATCGGATTTAATTCGCCCATTACACGCTCTGAGTCCAAACCTTAACGTAAGGGCAGTGATTTGCAGTGCCAGTGGGGTCCAAGCTTTCGGAGATGGCACATCAACCCATGGTACTGCCCACCTAACTTCTTCTTCTGATAAGAACCCTTCCTGGAGGCCGGGGAGTGGCTCAAAGTGAGAGTTAAAGTCCCCACCCACCACATAATATGAATCAATCGACAGTTCAGATAAGAAGTTCGAGAGTTCATCAAAGGTCGATGATTCTTTTGCCATTCCCATCGGCCTGGAATAGATGTTGACCAGCAGGAGGTTAGCTTTGTTTGGCCATGTTAATAAGACCGCAATGATGTCATCAGAGTTGAATGGGAGCCGTGTGGCCACACAGCCCAGGTGCGCAGCAACCCACGTCGTAAGGCCCCCTGATGGGCGGCCTTTGCCTTCCCACCTTGCTGGGATGAAAAATGACGAATAGCCTTGATGTCCATAGTCCTCTCTGGCCCAGGTTTCCTGGAACATGCATATGTCACCAGTTTCTATGTACTTTGCCCAAGCCGGGTCTTCCAGTTTGTTAGCTAATCCCGCGATGTTCCAGGAAATTATCTTCAAATGTTCGGAGGTGGCAGATGCCATACCATGAGGGTTGGAGGAGGTGAGTCCATGCCCCACTTCAAATGCGGGACCTATAGTAGGGGCAGCAGAAGATGCATGTGGCACCGGTGGTCTTGGCGCACCATTGCCCACAAGGAAAGGAACCGTAGTTATCCCCTCAGCAACAACTACCCCATCAGTGGCTTGGTGAAAAGATTCGGTTCTGCCATGGTCTGAAGCAGCTGGATCATTCAGGGGGCCAGAAATTGAACCGGAGGACACAGCGGGGGAGCCCGAGACCCCTGGCACTGTCTTACAGACGGTAAGTCAATCGACCCCATCCAAACCGTTCAGGCAGTTAAAGCGATTAAAATCGCAAAAAGGTGTTTCAGGCGGTTGGAAGTACGGGCGTTGTCGAAAGCCTTTGTGTTTACGTCTGTGTTCCACCCTTGTCCAGTCATCGTGTGTTGGGACCTGGTGCCTGGGAATCGGGGGGAAGAAAAAAGATACTGGGAGGGTCTGTATGGTGGAATCAAGGGATCGGTTCATTCCTCCACAAATGTGTCGTACCGTTCCCGGATCCTTAAAGGTTACCATAATACAGTCCCCCACTATGGTTTTCCTGGTCTTCCCTAGCCATGGAACCCTTCTCACCATGATGATTTCGTTATTAAAATGGGATGGCAAGGGTCGGTTCCAGTTAAGCCATTTGATTACCTTTTTCTTAAGGGATTGGTAGTCCTCATTTTCCCCTGATCTTAAGTGGGGGGCACCAGCTAAGACCACCATTAATCTATTAGCTTCTGGCGGGAGGTCTGGCCTTCGTGGTCTGGGAGTTGGGCAAATGGGCGTGGGTGGGGGGGCGTTAACCTGATCTTGATGTATTCCAGAGGACTCTATTTGAGAGCTATGGGAGGCTAAGTCCACGGGGTGGGTAGGTCTGTTGCTTTGATTATTGTGCCGTGCCTGGAGTTGGATGGCCATAAGGGGTTGCAGAGGGGGGGCAGGCGGTGGGTTTCTGGGGGGGGCTTTATTGGCATTAGTTGCAGCTTCTGCTTTGGAAGGATCCCCAGCAAAGGAATGGGTTCCCACTAGCTTTGTCTGCTTACTTACTAGAGTGTTCAAAGTGGTAAGAGAAGTTTCTAGTAGGGTGAGCCTGATCTCGACTTTTTTTAAGCTGTCGGTAATGGGCTGCAAAAGGGAGCGGAGTAGGAATTCAATGCTCCCTTTGGCAGAGAGTGGGAGGTTTAAGTTTGAAGAAATTACCTCTGGTTCTTTAGTGGTGGCCGTTATACTGGGGTTTGGGGGCGTGGGCGGTGGAATGGTAGGCACTATCTCCGTAGGCTTCCCCGATAGAGCGGTGTTAGTGCGTTTCTTGCCAAAGTCAAGATGTGATATTTTGGATTTCCCCCGCCCCCCCACTGTTTTCCGAGCACGTTTACTGGGTGGGGGCCTATGTAACTCCACCACTACATTTAATTTGGACTTGCTCTTATTAACCAATTGCGTAGGTGGGGTTTGAGTTACCAGGTTAATAGGGGTATGGGAGAACTCGAGAGGGGCTGGCTCTGTGTTTTTTCCAAGCGCTATCCCTGGAGTAGAAGGAATTTCCCTTAGTAAGACGGGGAAGTCCTCGAGTGTCGATTTAATCAGACTGCTGGGTGGAGTGCCTTCCTCTTGAGTGGTGGGATAAGGAATGATATCGGTCAAGGGCCTGGTTTTCATAGATTCAATGGAGCGCCTGCGCTCCACCCTACGCTTCTCAAGCGAGCTTTCCTTGTCCGCTTCTCCTTTAGTGGGTTTAAAGTAATTATCCAAAGTCCCAGAGCTGGAGGCACCATCCCTTGAGGGGGTTTCCCGTGGTGGGGACGAAGGCATTGCCTTAATTGTAACACAAAGGGGGATCAAGAGAGTGGGCCCAGCCCAGCCTCCTTCGGCCACTGACGGCCAAAGACGGTCCCGCCCTTGTCCCGGGCTTCTCCCGGGACGCTCCCGCGCAGCGGTGTTCGTGCTCTTACTTATGGCCTAGGATATAATTGGGTAATGGGTAAGGGCGTGGCGATGAGGGAGAGCGGCCCAGGTGTTGCGGGCGGAGCTGAGCTGTGACTCTTGGGAAACTGAGTCCAGCCCCTCCTGCTCGCAGCCCTCACAGCCCTTAGCCCTGGTCTGTCCCAACAACGGCAGCTCCCAAGTTCCAGGCGCCCCTTGGCGAAGCGGGACCCGCGGAGCGGGTTCCGCGAGGCGTGAGGTCAGAGGCAAAGGCAATGGCGATCCAAACGCCGTCCAGCAGGTCCACGTACTGCCCAGGTATGTGCGAGTGTTGTCCCACGTAGAGGGAGGAATCCGGCAGCTTTCACTGGTCAGCTGAGGGCGGGGCGATGAGGGAGAGCGGCCCAGGTGTTGCGGGCGGAGCTGAGCTGTGACTCTTGGGAAACTGAGTCCAGCCCCTCCTGCTCGCAGCCCTCACAGCCCTTAGCCCTGGTCTGTCCCAACAACGGAAGCTCCCAAGTTCCAGGCGCCCCTTGGCAAAGCGGGACCCGCGGAGCGGGTTCCGCGAGGCGTGAGGTCAGAGGCAAAGGCAATGGCGATCCAAACGCCGTCCAGCAGGTCCACGTACTGCCCAGGTATGTGCGAGTGTTGTCCCACGTAGAGGGAGGAATCCGGCAGCTTTCACTGGTCAGCTGAGGGCGGGGCGATGAGGGAGAGTGGCCCAGGTGTTGCGGGCGGAGCTGAGCTGTGACTCTTGGGAAACTGAGTCCAGCCCCTCCTGCTCGCAGCCCTCACAGCCCTTAGCCCTGGTCTGTCCCAACAACGGCAGCTCCCAAGTTCCAGGCGCCCCTTGGCGAAGCGGGACCCGCGGAGCGGGTTCCGCGAGGCGTGAGGTCAGAGGCAAAGGCAATGGCGATCCAAACGCCGTCCAGCAGGTCCACGTACTGCCCAGGTATGTGCGAGTATTTATGCAACACACAAACAGTAATAAAGTGAAAGCACAACACAAAAAAACCCAAGCCAATTTAGAAAACTTGAGTACATTTTAATAAATTATTTGACAACAAAATTCAAATCATTAGAACTAGATTTATGAATTTCAAAATGTTTTTAGCAAAAACCACAGATATCAAGTAACACAAGACTGGGTCAAAGTAGAAAAACATGGCCGCTGTGATGGAGCACAGTTCAAATGCCAGAAGTGCATTGGGGGTGGTCAGAGCTTACCTTCGGACTTAGAAAGAGTTCTAAGAAAAAATTTTCTAAGAATTTTCAGCGGGCAGGGCTGCAGGGGTGTTGTAGAAGGGAGCGTTGTTGTCGGATAGCCATGGATCAAAGCTGCAGTGAAGATTTCCACGTTCTGATTTAGTATCTGAAATGGAGATTTTAAATCTCCAGCGGGGCGAGGTAGAGTACTGTAGCTGGATACAGTTCCACAAGTTTAGGTGCTCCTTTGGTGAAGGACCGCTAAAAAGGATTTGCTACTGTGGAAAGAACTTAGATAGAGAAGCCACAAAGTCAATTGACCGGTGATACACCTTGCACTGCTAGGTAAGCAGGTTGGCCCGGGTCTTCTCCTGGTTCTCAAAGATGCTTCTAACAAAACATGTTTTAAGTCCCCACTTTTGGATTTTGGCTATCTGGGCACCCTTAGAACCACTAACAAGGGTCCAGGACTGGAGGGACATGACTTGGAGGGGCAGTATTCCAAGCAGCACAGCAGTCCTTCTTCCTGGCAGAGAATCCACAGGTCCAGATGTGTCCTGAAGAATTGGTCCCCTTTTTAAACCCTGCTGCCCTGGTTCTGGAGGGTGGGAAAATCTTTTAGACAGTGGCCTTGAGGTGCATAGAATTTCCTGCCTCTCATGCTCTGGCTCCAACCTAGCTGCAGTGACCACGTGGGGTCATTAAGCCCTTTATGGGAAGGCAGAGCATATCCTATTCATTTGCAAGTGGGGCTGGGCTTGGCTCCGGCCTTCCATCGGGCCAGCAGATGGCCCATTGAGGCACACCTAATCCCTATATTGTGTGACTGTCAGGGAGGAATTCACAAAGCCTATCAGTTACACCAAGTCATGTGACCAAAGACAGGCTGCGGGTACAATAGGGCTATGGGCAGGAAATTGCTTTTCTAAAAGAGGCATTGTCAAATTGTAAAGAAAGATTTGGCTTTACCACTAGAGAGGGTTTAACATTACAATTTAATAGACACCAACATGACATAGCTATAAGATAAGTAATAGGGAATAATATTTTTTACCCCAACCCTATCCAACACTTACCCTGCTGCTGCACTCACTGGAGTGGAAATAGTAATTCTTAGCCCTACACTATCCAACACTTACCCATCTGTTGCACTCACTGGAGTGGGAATAGTTATTTCTACCCCTACACTATCCAATACTTTCCTTACTGTTGCACTCACTGGAGTGGGAATAGTAATTTTTACCCCTACACTATCCAACACTTACCCTACTGTTGCCCTAAATGTATCATACGTTGTAATGTATGCGTTGTAATGGTATGCGTTGTAATGGAATGCGTTGTAAATGTAGCTTCTAAAAATGGGTTGTGATAGAATGTGTTGTAAAATCATGCATTGTAATAGATGTTGCGATGTAAAAACCGTGTTGTAAAGGCATGCATTGTAAAAGTTTGCATTGTAACATGTTCTATTCCATATTATACCACACACCTATTATTACCGTAAACAAGTTAGCATTGCATAAAACACATACACTACTCCATCAAGAGAAATAGACTATATATTATCATTCTGAGTCTATATTTCTGTTTTCTCTGTTCACAAACATTCCCAGAAGTAAACTTGGGGAGGATCCTATTACCACTTTGTCCATGGCAGTCAACTTGGCACGGCATAAAGGAGCCCCTTGTGCAAATGCTCTTTTTTGTACTCTACAGGGAAAACATTTTTAGGTCAAACCTTGGGGCAGCATGCATAAAATGCTCGCTCTGTGAGACTGCTGCAGTAGAGTATGGGAGAGAAGCCGCCCCCACTCTCCTCCCATTTTTTCATTGGCTTGTGTTATTGTCTTTCATAAATGCTGCCTTTGGATTCGTTAATAGGCTTGTTAGTCACCCCTTAGTACAGCTTTGTCTTCATTTGTACCCTCCCATGGTGACTGGCCCTTTTACTTCAGTTGTTACACAGGACCTGTCATTTAGTCTGTAAGCACTATTTACTTTATTGAGTTTCTATTACTGCAGGCCGCACATGCGCTGCTTCAGCTGAAACCACTTGTGTTTTTTTAAGCAGCACGGCTACCCCCATAACATGGGTGCCTGCTTTCAATTACTTTAACCCAGCATTATCTCGTGTCTATTTCAACCCCCCAAGTAAAATGAATTTAGAAATGATTCGCGAATTAAGTCATGTGAATTCCAGGTAGCACATAATCCTGTGCTAAAGGGCTGAAGCTGACAACAGCACATCTCTGTTACATGTCATCTGTACTAAAGCCACCTGACGGGTTGTTTTCAAAAACCTGTTTTATTAACAGCAACACTACCACCAAAACTACCAATGCCACCACCACCAATACCACCACCAATACCACCACCACCACCAATACCACCACCATCAATACCACCACATCCACCAATACCACCACCACTAATACCACCACCAATACCATCACTAATACCACCAACACCAATACCACAACCATCAATACCACCACCTCCACCAATACCACCACCACCAATACCACCACCACCAATACCATCACCAATACCACCATTACCACCAATATAACTACCACCAATACCACCGCCAATACCATCACCAATACCACCACCACCACCAATAGCACCACCGCCACCACCAATATCACCACCACCACCACCACCACCAATACCACCACCACCAGTAACACCACCACCACCAATACCATCACCAATACCAACACCACCAGTACCAGCACCACCGATACCACCACCAATACCATCACCACCAATACCAGCACCACCACAACCAACACCACCACCACTAATACCACCACTACCAATACCACCACTACCAATACCACCACCACAGCGCCTCTTGCTCACTAGTAATAGCAGGGGCACTGTATGAAGCCGGAGCTGAAGCCAAGACCATCCCTCCCTCCATCCATGATTGCCATAAAGCACAGCCTGCCCTGGACCAGGAGGTGAAGCAAGGGCCCTACTACAGCTGGAGTGTTTTTATTGGGCAAAAGATAGCAATGACATTACGCAATGCCACACTGCACACTCAAATCTGGGAGAGGGCAGGAAATACCCCCCGCTCTTTCTCCTGAGCTGTGACAGTGTAATCACAGAGCAAAAGGTGTTGGAGCGCTTAGTTATTGTTTATAGCTTGGATCATATGTAACTCTCACTTCACACTTTGTTTTTGTGTAATTTACAACACTTACACATCTTCTTCACTGCACTCTTTATCACTACTTTGTAGACGGCGCAGGCCGGTCTCTTCCTCTGCTATTTACAATCTAACAAGCAGTCGAGAGAGCCCTTTATTGCACTGCAATGGGTCTCACATTTGTGAGAGTTTAAGCTATTAGTATTGTAAATGACAATGCCTTTTCTTTATGTTTTAAAACCCAAAACATAAATAAAAGGCATTGTCATTTACAATGCCAATAGCTCAAACTCGCATGAATGCGAGACCTATTTTATTGCAAATGCTTGTTTGTTTGTACAGACAAAGCCCTTCCTCTCCTTCACACCATATTTAGGGGTGGACACTTCCTCTTCCCATCTCCAACCGTTTCCAGGATGACAAGGGGATAAAGTGGAGTTAGGAATGTCCACAAATTCCCTCTAATTGAGCAGAATTCTCCAGAAACATGATGCAGATGTACACTCTTGTGAAACCATTTACGCCTTCTGAGAGTCTCTTTCTGAATTTCTTTTAGGCGCCAAATTGCAAATTTGTCCATAAATGTATGTGTATGACTAAATGTGCCTTTGTGAATGAGGAGATGGATGGATTGATGGATGGATGGATGGATGCTGGGCTAATGGATACCAGTGCCCGCTGACGATTTTTAACTGGGGTTACATTTTAAGAATAAATTAAGTATATCTTGTAAAATCCAACATTTACTTGTTTAGTCATTTCGCAGCATATGTTGCTTGTCAAACTCCAGACGTCTTTGACAAGAGTTGAAACTTTCAGAATACACGTCAAAAAAATCTATTTGCATAACATAAATGCGTTTTACTTTGAAAATAAACATACCCCTGTTGGTATGCCCAGAATGTAGCGGCAATCCACGATCAGTCACTTCTTTCTTTTGAAGTAAGAACGTGTTTTTTCAGCTGCTCAGCACTGAAAATGTGCCAGTCGGCTTTGCTGCTGGTGCTGCAACGCTCAAGCAGCTGACAGCTTTTCTGGTGCACTAGCAGAAGCAAGGTGGCATTTCTGCTCCATGAGTTCAAACACTTACTGGATGCAGGTGGCCAAGAAGAGAGAAAGTGCAATGTGGTAGGTGGCATGCTGTCACGCTGTAAAGCTTGGACAGACAACATTCTCAAGACTGCTCTGGGAAAAGTCGCTGCAAACATGTAATAGAACGACACAATTTTCAAAACTGGACGACTCGTCGTTTTTAACCCATATGTGAAATGAAAATGGAGGAATTGATTAGATTGAATAATGTATGAATAAAAGATTGTGGGTAAATTTGCATTGTTGGTTATATTTTCTTGAAATGTAAACAAAAAGATTGAGCTTTTATTGCAGCTCTATTTTTTGGGGTACCAGAAGACCAATTTGCTCACTTGCAATAATCGTTTCACCTTCTTTTCATTTGTAAAGCGGGTACAATTGCCCGAAGGTGTCAAGGCGCTGGGGGTTGTCACGAAGATTAAGCGAACTATTGCCCAGAGCCACATGGTGCTGGGCTGATCTGCCGGGGATCGAACAGTGAGCCCCTTGGTTTCGGAGTCAGTTGCCCTGGCCGCTGCGCCACACCTTTTCCACGTCAGGTAGAATATTTTGGTGAGTTATGCAGTTTGAGCCTTAAGGTGGAGTTACAAGGAGAGGTACCACAATACACGTTCATAAACAAAGTTTCTAGGACTTTATTTCATACCATAAAACGAACCATTGAGCTCAGCCTCTGATTTTATTATCCTTATTCCAAGACAAAATCTTCAGTGTGATCACCTATCGTTTTTGAGCCTCTTAATTTAAACTAACACTGGCAAAGCAATCCAGCATTGCTTTTATCACGAGTAAAAGTGGGTGAATGACACAAAGGATGGACGGCAACATAAATCGATGAGAGCAGGGTGAAAGAAGGAGGAAATGTCAGTGTATGGGAGAAGGCTTTGCTGGATGGAAGACAATGTTCTGGGTCTGGTGGGGGGGGGGGTGAGTGGTTGGGCTGGGGCAGTGTGTTGGAGAGGTGTAATGTGTAACAGAAATGCCAGAACAAGGTGGCAGGAGCAGGGTGGGTGACAGGTGCAGGGGCCGTCACTGCTCTCCAGAATGCAGCACTGTCTTTCAATTGCGCTGCTGAGTGAAGGGATTCCCAAGCTTCATCTCTCATGGCACTCTTTCTTTCTTTAATAGCATGCCTGTATGCAGTCTCGCCAGCCTGACATTGTTCAGGATTCTGGATTGCCTATGTAACTCAAGCTTCAAATTAGAATATGCTTGCGTACACCTTGTATTAAACCAGCCCGGATCTTTGGTTTGTTACATTGTTGGGCAGATACTATTTTCCTGACCTCGTCAGATATTTCAATAAAAGACGCTAAAATACTATCATGGGAAGCTAATTCGCACAGGCAAGTATCAATGGCAGATTTACAATTTGGCACTAATCGTTTTTTCACTGCCACAGGATCCACTTTCGACCATTTTAGCGTATATCCATTAGTCTTATCAAGTTTGAGCTCACCTATGACCTGCGTGACATTATTAGTCCTTTTTGACCTGTACAATGGCATTTTAACCGTTAGATATAGAGGGAAATGGTCGCTCAGGGAATTATCTCCAACCTTGAAGGAAAACAATCTAGATGCGTGGTTACATGAAGCTAAGATGTAATCTACAGTTGAGGCTAAACCCCTTCCATTAAAAGTGTGAGACATCTGAACAGGTGTTGACAATATTTCATTCACAAATCCCAATTGAGTGCTAACAAGCAGCTCATTAAACAACTCCCCCGCCATTGAGTGACAAAAATGGGTATTGCACAAGCCTTCTTCATACATAAGACCGCAAATTCTGCTATCCTTGAAAGGGCACATTGCACAGTTAAAATCTCCAACCAGAATTATCATAACATCTTTTAGGCTATCATTACTAATGGAGTTCAGATCACCACCTAGGTTTTTTAACACCTGGCATAGTTCACCTGGTGCAATGTTGTTATAGAAGTTAGCCACTACCATACAATTATTAGCACTAAAAAACAGTTTGACTATCTGATAATATCTATCTCCCAAATATGACTCTATTTTGTTTATTGCCAACTTATTAGAGATATACCTGCAAAGACCGCCCTTTGGTCTGCCCCCTAAGCCCTTCACTGGTTGGGTATCAACGGTTTTAAAGCCGTTGATGTGAGTTGGTTCTCTGGACCAGGTTTCCTGCAAACATAATATGTCACAACTCAGAATATACTCACACCAGACTGGATTGTTTATCTTTGAACGCAGTCCTGAAATATTCCAGGAAATGACATTACAGGGAAGCCAGTCAAGGTTGGGAGGGGGACAGGATGGAACAAGCCTAGAGCTATTAAGGTTAACAACGCGAGCGGACACTGATGGTTGTGCAGGATGGTTATAGGGTGCAGGCAAAGGAGCCACACTCCATGTTGTGTCCCCCCTCGCCGGTGCTTCACCTTCACAGTATTGCACGATTAATCTTGTCTCTGTATCCATTTGTTCTGAACTACTCTCCTGTACTAGAGTTCCCACTACACTACTCCCAACTGACCCATCATCCCGGTTCAAGTCCCTAGTATATAATAGGGCATGGCAGTTGAGAGGCCAGCAGCCCTTTCTGCACTTGCATGTGTGTAGTGCTGAATCTTGAGGTCAGTTTAAAAGCAGCCTTGTGTTGCAGGACTGTTTTTAAAATGTAAATTGTGCCCAAACTCAACTTTGGCATTTGGGGCACTTAAAAATTGATAACTTACAGTGTTTTGGCATTTTAGGAACCCCCAGGGTCTCCCCTAGGTGTCCCAGGGATGGAGGGGGAGTCAGTATTTATAACGAGAACCCTTATAAAATGAGTTTTATGTGCCCTGGGTTAAGTGAAATTGCACCTTTCACTTCCCACATTGTGATAAAGTGCTTCACAAAATCGAATTTTGTGCTAGGAGCACTGTGGAGTGAGGATCTGCAATATTTTTACATATTCAGAACCCCTAAAGTTTCCTTAGGTGTTTACTGGGTGGGGGATCCTCCTGTAGATATAGGCAGGGTCCTTATAAAATATGTTTTTATAAGCCCTTGGGTGGAAAAATGGCCCAAGTCATTTTCCCCATTGCAAATCCACTGCCACATAGGTTAACATGGCAAGAAGTTATTAACTAATAATTCCCCCTGAGAGAATCATAGAAATGCCATTCAAAGTCTTCCTAGAATGCTATTGATAAATCCAACAATATGGCATTGTTGAACTTCTCCTAAACTGTGCAAACAAGACGTTAGACAACCTTCTTGTCTGTAAGCCAAAATTCAGCCTTTCAGTTGTTTGTCCTGATTGGTCAGAGTTGAGTGGATTAGCCAGGCTCCTTTGATGAGGTGATAAATAGCCCCTGGGGTTAGACAGCTCTTCTGGGAGAGTAGGGTTCTGATGCATAGTAATTCCAGAGCAGGTGGGAGGGATTGTTAACAATATTCTTCAATGGAAGGAGGAGACAGGCAGAAGTCAGTTTCATTTACACCTATCCCTTTGAACCCAGCCAGATGGTGGGATTAAGGACTGGGCAGATGCAAGGAGGAGAGACTATGGAGGTTAACCATCCTGGCGGTGTGTTTTGCCAGCCCTTCTCTCCCTGCTGGAAAGTCAGCCATGATGAATTTTGGAGAAATGGGTCTCTCTTGGAGAAAATTGTCCCACGCTTTGGAGGATGTGGTCATACCCTGGGGTGTTGGTTGCCCTGCACCTCATTGGACAGGAGTACCCTCCTGCTTGACCCAGAGAACTGAGGGGGGCAGAGCTTCTCAGATCTGCTGCTCAACTTAAAAGAAAAGAAGGGTCAATGCTGAGAAATTTGATTTGCACCAACCAGGTTGTGCACTTTGAAGACTGTGCCTGCTGCACAATCCAGAACTACAGCCCTGTGGACTACCTGGCTTCAAAAGGACTATAGAATGGACTCCCTGCAAGCTACAGGTTAACGGAGCTCACCTGGAACATCACCACCAAGAATCCTCAGCCTGGAGTGGATTTGTAAGGGTTTTGTTCAAGTGGATTGTGGGATCGGAAGTCCCAAACTTTCAAGGACCATCTTGGAGCTTCCAGACTCTTGGAGTAGGTTTTGGTCACTTTGGGATCCTTAGTGGAACTTAAGGAGGAAGTTCCAGAAATTTGGAGAAGTTTGGAGCAACTTTGGAAACAAGCTCCATAAGTGGACTGTCCCGACTTGGCCAGCCAATCCAGTGACCCTCAACCGTGAGCCGGCCTGCCTCCGGAGGTCCGACTTCTAGAGTCTGACCAGGAGTAGGCAGAAACCCAAGCTGGCGAACCCTCACCGAATCTGGCCTGGTGAAGAGCATCGAGGGTCTCTGCAAGAACAAGCTCCGTTAAAGTCCAAACGTAGAAAAGGTGACCGGGACCAACCGCGAGAGCCGAGCCGCCCACCTTCAATAGCGAGCCGACCTCAATCCCTGATTTGCCCTGCTGGAAAGCTTTGGAGGTCGGACATCCACAAGTTTGACCAGGAGCTCATCATAAGGCAAGCCGGTGAACCCTCACCGAATTCAGATTGGCTAAGAGCTTCAAGGGACCCCGGGAAGAAAAGCTGCAGAAAAGTTTTAAGTCAGAAGGTAAAAACTTTGACTGTGACCTATCGCGAAGGGTAGCCGCACAGGGCTCCATTGGACTTTTTTTCTTTTTAAAGTCATTTTAAAGATAAAAGTATTTTTCTATTTGTATAAATTGGTGTTGTATTTTTAATGTGTGTTGTGTCTTACTTATTTACTGATTTGGTATTTTTAAATGCTTTACATACCTCTCTTTGAAGTTAAACCTGTCTGCTCGCAGCCAAGCTACCAAGGGTTGAGCATGGGGATAATTTTCTAAGACCTAAACTGAGCCCTATATTGTGCTAGTGACCTTATTGCCAGTGGTAGGTATATATTTACCACTACTAATAACCCAATTCCCAACAGTTGTCTATTCCAACTAATATGTATAAAGATAAATAAAAAACACCTAATTTACAGATAACTAAAGCTTCAAAACTATTCTTTAAAAAAAATCGATCAAGCAATCCGAGATCACACACTACATATATTAATGACTGAATATTCAAATTGAAATATACATTGTATACACTATTCTCCCAAAAAGTGAACTCAGGACATGAGGGTAAAGCAGAAAAATGATCACATTCATTTTTATAACAAGAAAGAAAAGACACCGTATTTTTTGGAGTAATTATAAATATCTCTCAAGAGTGTGCAAAATTGCATATTGTTTTGTAAAATTTCATGTAAATTCCTCAAAAACTTTGGGAATTTTCTCCAAATTATGGAAAGGTACACTTTTAGAATCTGATTTGTCTCTCTCTCGAATTACTTTTTAATATAAGTGAACCTCTCATAAAAAAGTCTTACCAGTTACTGGCAGAAGACTGGTTCCAGCAGAAAATGACTCTCATTTAAACATTTTGTGTACGAACCTATCTCTAGATGGGTTCTTGCAAGACTTTTTATGTGAGGTGAATGGTCATTTAAACAAAGTTATGCACAATTGCAAAAGGCTAAATTTTGAGATATTTTATGAATCAATACTCAGGAATTTAGCAAATTTCATCATTTTAAATAAAATTCAAACAGTTCCCTTTACAACCTAACAATGAAATCTGAGCTTGAAGCGTACCAAAGCATGGTTTGAAAATATTTTGCAACAATTCTTAGGAAAACTTTAAACAGCATTAGTTGTTTAGTTAATGCTGACTTAGTCCAAGTATTTTCATCCTGCTAAATGTTACAACATTATTGAATTGAGATTAAAAGGACAACAGGATTTATTCTTGGACAGTGTGATTTCTTACTTGGGAAAACAAAACTTCTAAGAATGATCAGTCCAAAGATGCCAGAATTAAAAGTGTCAGCTGACTTTACCACAATTGCTTTGGCATTACAAAGAATCCAATAATATTAATAATATGGCATGGGTCATAATATTGTATGAGAAAGAAGCCAAACACCCCCTGCTAGAAAAAAGTGATCAGAACTAAAGAGAAGTTACTGTTCTCATGAATCAATTTAAAGCAATCAGAGATATATGAAGACTTTTCTCTCTATTTAAACCTAGGTTTGCAGTAAAGAGCATACATACATACTCACTCGAACCAAACTTGAAAGTCCTACAAAAATAAAATTGAGCTTGTGTCAGCACTACCGTGTCATCTACAAGACACATCGCAACTCATACACATCACAAGAAGCAACAACTCATTTAATTTGGAAAAGCCAAATTACCAAGGGCTACAGGCAAATCTGCAATATGAAGGAAGAAAAGCACCAGGGCACAAATGTAAAATGTAGGCTCTTAAAGCAGGGATCTGATGACAAAAACGACTGTTTCACTTATTTTCACACAGATGCGTGTCTCGTTTGCAATTATATTAGAATCTGTAGTACAATTGAGTATTCTCAAAACCATTCATTTCCACCAAAGGCTAGATCGGAGGAGAAATCCAGAAGTTTCATATTAAAGGCATTCTTTCCATTTGTACATTATAGGTGAAAAATAATCTCCTGCCAATGTTCACAACCTGCAATCTACGGTTTAAAAAAAATCTTTCTAGTTGTATTTAGGATTGTGTCTGGGGACCACAATAACTCCGATCCTATAGTTAGGCTGCACAACATGTGTCAGCTATTGGTAGTAATCATCATTGCAAATTATTGTGTTATGCAAATGAAGCTTGCACAGTATTATCTGACATTCAAGGAGTTTTTGTGAAAAATATAGCATGATTATCAATTGGATCCATCACATCTTCTGTCAACGCTCGCTGCACCTGCAATATATATTGAGTAAAAATAGTCAAGTTGCATGTAGCATTGCATAACACAATGCGTCCAGTTCAAGAGTCAGGAATTTGACTGTGCTCTAAAGTACTTTTAAAAACGGGTAACAAGATTAATGCCAACTTAACAAAATCTTTAAAATGGAAAAGATTGTGAGATGCTGTCTGGAACATGCCTACAGCCGTCATGTATATGGCAAAGTACTAATTTGTTTTGGATCATGATATAGAGAAATTGAACAAAGCTTAACAAACAATAAAAACTTGTTTTTGCTTTGTGTATTAGTAAGTGACAAATGTATTTGGAACAGCACATAAAAAATAGTACATGCCAAAATACGAAGTGTGTGTGTTATCGGTGGTGAATAACAACCTGATGCTAACGGCGTATGGAATGAATTGATGCAAAGGAATAAGAATGCTGTTCACGGAGAAAGTAAAGGTAGTGATAAGTGTATTGGATGTTATCTAGCACCAATCACAAATGTATTCACCAGCATTCATGTCACATTGACCTCATACATTTAATAAACATATGGGGCCAGATGTACGACCTGTGAAAATAGCGACTCGCTATTTGCAACAAATTGCGAGTCACAAATAGTGAGTTGCTATTTGCTACCTACCAACACAACAGGCAACATTATTGCGAGTTGGTTTACACTCGCAATCCTATTTCGCCCACTCGCTATTTGCGAGTCACTAGTCTTTCGCAAATAGCGAGTTCCGTGGAAACAGCGATTTTGCATGTGCTATTTGCGAGTGTGCATGAATAAGGACAATAAAGCACTCGCAAATAGCGATTTGAAAGGAAAAGAAAAGGATACACTTCCTGTTTGAGGTAAAGGACCCACAAAACAGGAAGTTGTGCCCAAAGCAACTCCAGAACTAAAATCAAGCACATGTGCAGCAGCACAGTTAGACACAGCTGAGAGAGAAAACATGAGCAGCATGGAGAGCAACAAGGGAAGTAAACAGAGACTCAGAAAGCTGAAGTTCTCTGAAAAAGAGCTGGACATCATCACAGAGGAATGCTGCAATCACCATGATGAACTATTTGGCAGAGCCTCACACCGTCTGGGCGAGAATGAGAAGAGGAAGATCTGGCACAGCATGCAGCAAAGGATTTTTCCACTAGGAGTAGCCCACCGCTCCATAGATAACATTAGAAAACTGTGGTATGACCTCCGCTCCAGGGCAAAGGAGAGGGAGGCAGCATGGCTGGAAGCAGTGAAAAAGACTGGAGGGGGACCATCCACCTCAGCAGAGCCTGGAGAGGGAAGCTGTAGCAGGCTTTGGGAGCCTTGATACATCCCAGCCATCCAGAAATCCTGGTAAGTGAAAACTGTGCATGTGATGTGTGAATACCCACTAACACCTGTACTGTGCATGCATACTAATCAAACACAAGCAAACATCCATGTACAAACAGAAAACAACACTAGTGTTGGATCATGGGAGATGTAGTCTGTGACAAAATCAGTGTAGTGAGGAATGACTTCAGCTGAAAATCATTGTAAAAGCACTGAAACAGTGAAACACATTGTTTATTATGTACTGTCATCTCTTCTGTCATCTAGACACACCATTGGAAGCAGACGACACAGATGAGGACACAACGGTAGCCATGAGCCAGTGCAAATGGAGGAAGGGCAAGACGTTGGGGAAACAAGTGGGGACAGGTCCTCTGACGTCCCATCCACTGTGGCTGCAACCACTACAGTGTCAACACCGACACTGACAGGGAAATGCTGCAAATACAGCACCTGCATAATCAAAGGCAGAGAAATGTCAGGATGACCCAGGGGTTCCGCATGGTCACAAACAAACTGGAAAAGAATCAGGCCAGGGTCGAATCCAAACTGGATGCCCTCACCAGCACTGTGGCAGACTTTGCTAAGGAGTGGTCTGCAGAAAGAACCAGTCAGAGGTGCATTGAGCACAGCATGGGACAGAAAATTGACAATCTGAGCAGGGTTATCAATCGACTTGTGCATGCCACTAACAGACATATCCAGCGCACACTTGGCCTACAAGTGGAGATGGGCCACTACAGTGGCGACGTAGCACACGGCCATGAAAAAATTACAGCTTCAGTTGAAACACTGCAGACAAATCAGATAATTGGGAATGTTGGCATTGGTGGCACTGACAGTAAAGTGTCAAGCTGGAGTAGCATATGAGCTACGGAGACACTAATGGTGCGCAGAAGCAGCAGCCACCACCTTTGGTCGGGTAGTGGCACCTCAGGCCAGGTTACACGCAGGAGCAGGAAATTAACGTTTTGTGGTCCCCAAACATCTTTCATGTGCCTTTAATTTCATTATTATTGTTGACGAAACCCATTTACTTTTCATTATGAGGCTAACTTCTACAGATATTGATGGACATGTTGTCCTACTTTAATTATGGTTTGATGAAAATTAAAACACACATTGCTATTCACAATTTGTTCTGTCTTTTGTACAGCTGAGTGTCTAGCTGGTGTGTTTGCACCTTTCAGAAAAGGTTGTTGGCAACCTGGTCCCTGCGCCTTCTCCCCTCTGCTGCAGCGCTACCATCCCTTTGTTGTATGGCAGTTGGTCCGGTCCATCATCCTCAGATTCTGTGTCAGACACATCCAAGGTTAGTCCACCCCTGCAGGCCACAATTTTACAGACTGTCTCTGGCACATACTGCAGAGCTCCAACAGTCTTATGTAGGCATCTGAAGTGCGACTTCAGTATTCCAAAAGTACGCTCAATCACTGTCCTTGTGCGCCTGTGTGCAGTGCTGAACCGCCTTTCATGTATGTTGTTGGGAGACAGATACGGTGTGAGGATCTACGGACGCAGAGCATACACACTGTCACCCATTGTGAGACACATGATTTTAATGTTAAATGCTTATCAAAGTCACCTCTTTCTAACCTTAGACCACTGTGCCTGAAACTTAATGCATCATGGGTGCTTCCAAGGTATTTGGCTACAATATCTGTGATGATGTTTTTAGCATCACACACTACTTGAATTTTGAGGGAATGTGTGCTTTTTCTGTTACGAAAAATGCATTCAATGAGGGATGGTGGACATATGGGCACATGTGTACCATCTATGCACCCTATGACCTGTGGACATCTTTCTAACCTGTAGAAATCCATTTTTGTTTGGTTTAATTCCTCATTATCATGGGGCATGTATTTGTGTTGATGTATGTGGTATAGCATGGCATCTAAGAAATCATGGAAAAAGCGCGAAAGCACACTCTGAGACACACCACCAGCCACTGCAATGACATCCTGGTAACTACCAGTGGCCAAGAGGTGGACGGAGCACAACACCTACACATGTGTGGGAATAGCATTGCTGCGCATGGTTCTACTCTCAAGTTGTGGCTTCAAGGTGTCAATGAGCTTTAGTATGACCCTGCTACTTAGCCTGTACTGATCATAAATCTCCTCTTCTCTCTTATCCAACAATGTCAACCTGACTCTGAATATCCTCTCCTGTCTTCTTCTCCTCTGCAATACCGCCATTATCCACCTCCTCCTTGCTAACACATACAGGGCAGCCATTGTGGAAAGGTTTGTGATGCATTCTGGGTGTTTTTCATAGGTTGTTCCTGATTACCACCTGTCTCAGCTTAGTGGTAAATTGTATGCGGAAATAGGCTTTTTTCCATGTTCTCGCAATTTGCGACTAGTCTGTACATGCAATTTTGCATGTCACAATTGGGACCCACAATTTGGCAAACAAAAAATGCATGCGCTAATATTGCGAGTCGGTATTTACTCGCTAAATATTTTGGGCAATTGTGAATGCTTTTTGTACATTGGAAACAGCCATTTTTGCATATGCAAATCAATTTGCGACCGATTTTGTGCATTCAAAATGGTTGTACATCTGGCCCCTGATTCATTTGAGGTTCTACAAGATACAAAGCAATTGACTACAACATCACAGGCAACACAGTGCAGGAAGTGGGTCAAAAAACCTGTGCACCAAATATGATGTCCCCCACAGATATCAGTCGAAATACACCGTAACGGTTTGGTCAGCGCATAGCAAGACTCCTTCTTAAGTCACAGAACCACCAGGAGACCCAACATCCAGCATAACGCTACACTCACTCCCTTGGATTGTAGCTGAACTGCAGACAGCCCCAATGGAAGGTCTCCCTTTGGGCAAATCCACCACCACAGGCTCATGCAAGCGGTATAACACAAGCCGCTACTGCATCTGAGGTGCAGGAGGGCCTCCAACCCTTCAGAGGGCACTCAACATTTCCGGGGACCCATTCACCCTCAGTTCAATGAATATCTGTGCAGCATAGGCGAAGCAGGGGCTCCTCTTCACGTTTTACATGTCGGCCCAACATTTTGCGTTACGCCACTAGCTCATGCTTGCCATTGAAAAGTACCAAGAGGCCACATAACTGGCAAATATGCTTTACATAAATAAGAATATGTGTAACATAACATAACAAAGCAATCCCCAGCTTTAATGGTGTTTTTAAGCCAGCATATCGCTTCATGTCAAAATATGGTAGAAGAAAAAGAAAATGAACTTTATTCATGGGGGGTGCTCTTTGTTTAACCTAGAGAGTGAGTCCTGGTTAAGACATGCAGTTGGCATTAAGCATATCCTAAACACAAGGAGAGCTTGCAACTTTAGAAGGACCTGATCAGCAAAATACAAATTGACCATTTAAGTCTCACAATATTCGAGGTGTGTGCTGAACATGTCTAAATGCACATGACATCCTTCCAGAATTCAGGTAACCCCTTCGATAATTTTGTAAGCAGCAGGCAACAGGACTGTCAGGCTGAGCAGATAATGATCTCAGCTGCTTTCTTCCAAAACAACAGGTGCCTTGGCACTAAATTGTGTATCATCATACTGAGATGATGACATCAGTTCATACTTCAGCTTAATTATAAAGTACTGTACTTCCATTAATCCTAAAATAATTAAACACACAAGAGAACTCTGCAAGGTGAAATGTAAAGTTAAAAGGGATTATGTGCTTATCTCTGGGCTAAAGGACACTCTATGAGCATCCCTCACTTTCGATCTTTGCAGCCCATTACAATGGGAAGTTTCTTCTTCTGTCAACAGTCAGTTTCTATTTCCTATTTATTTTTTGGGAGGAACTCGTCTGTGACACGTTTAAGAATTCCTGAGGGATGTGTTTGGAAACTCAGCATGTGAGATGCATATTAAAACGCACTGAAAGAGCCAAAGACAATAATGGAGGTTATAAAATCAACAATCATTTCCACGACTCTACCTCTTATTTTATGTTAAAGAGTTAACGTTGTACAATTGTTTTCACAAAGGCTCTCAAGATTCAGACCCTTTTCACAAAACTAAAATGCACTGCTTATTACTGTATGACGGTGAAGTTTTCATTTTAAATGTTAATATTACAAGAGACTCGGGGGCATATTTCAATTCCAATTGAAGCTCAGGTTAGATGTCCTTCACATCTAACATGGGCTTCAATTGGAATTCCATAGAGCATATTATCAAGCCCATTATCGCCGTTTTAGCGGCAGTTTTCTGTCGCTAAAACGGCGATAATTTTATCGCTTGTCTTGATAATATGCCCCAATAAGCCTGAATCATAGGTTGACAGGGAGGAAACTCAGTTGCAATGGCGATGGGATTCCGTCTCCGCCAACGAAGTGGTTTGCCTGGCCGATTTAGATGTAGGCGGGCTTAAAGTTTGGCCACGGTACACTACTCTGTCTCCACCATGGCTAAACCTCTCTGCCGGCTCGATGGAATAAAAGCCATCAAACAACTGGCTATATGTCTATCCACCCAATTTGTATGGGTGTACATATAACTGTATTTTTACTATCCGCCATGTGTTTGGGACAGTAAAAAAGAAATAATTCCCCCCCTCTCCATGGGAGATGACTCTCATGATGATGGGGCATAATCTATTTTCAATTCAATTCAATAAGCGTTATTTCGACAATGCATGCCATAAAAGCATTGTTACATAAGATGCAGTATAAAAGATAAAACAAAGAGTAAAAATATCTTACAAACATGTGCAAGTAATCATAAAGGTCAGCTCATCCTCGTGCCTTAGAAGAAAAATACATGACATGAAAGCAGCAACAAGGGTAATTAAGGATGTATCGATAAGAACGTCAAAATGGTTGGGCGTAGCCAGAACTTGAAGATAGCATACTGGTATCACATCAAGGAATGGACAAAATTCTAAGTTCAATGATTTTCAGTCAAAATTTATGATCTTATAGACCACATCCAACTCAGGAACTTGGCTACCGAAATTGCGTAACGGGGTGATGGATCAGTACGCAAAATTGTCAGGGCGACGCTACTTTGTCTGGTGCCCAAGTTCTTGCAGGTCTGTGTGAGCCATGCTTTGCGGGGACCTGCATAGGCGGGGCAGACAAACAGCACATGGAGATAGGTTTCTGCATGTTCTGCGCAAGTAGGGCATTTATTGTCACCCGACATGGCCCATTTAGTGTTTTAAGATTGTGTCCCAATACTCCTCAAGGCTTGGCCAGGATTTAAATGTTAATAATCTATTTTATTTTGTTTCAGGATTTAATTGAATTTATATATTTATTTATTTAGTTTTAGTTGTTATTATCGCAAGGAGATCAACATATTTCATAAATAATTAACGAACAATATGGCAATGCAGGTTCACATATAGGAGTTCATATCATAAATGCTAAAACAAAAAGACATATAGATAAATCTAGGTTAGTGATTAAGAACTATATAAGTAACAGTTTATAGAAAATCATATTATATGATGTCAATTTTTGATCATTGTATGCCAAACAGCATTAAACTTCAACAGTGATCCTATCCCTCTGGTTTTAGCCAAATCCTTTTCTCTCTAAGGTCCCCACCACAATAGACCACCATTCTGTTCTACTACTAACTTTTGAGGCGATCCAGGCCCTTGAAATGGCTAGTCTAGCAGTAACCAAAATAATAGCTATCAGTGCTTGTTGAGCATTATTGGGGTCAGTCTTATACCCCAGCATAATCTCTTTTGTAGTAAATGCCAGATCTAGGCCAAGGCAAACTTTACAAACGGGTCTAATTCCCTCCCAGAATGTCAACAGTGATGGACATGTAGCAAACATATGCACTAAATTTGGTGCATACAATCCGCATTTTGGACATTTCATCTTATGTTAAAATATTGTCCACCTAGTGCTCCCCAGCTAGCTATTTTTTCTTGGTTTTTTTTCCGGGTTGTAGTATAACATGCATATAGTCCGGAAATGCTGGAGATTTAAATTAATTGAACATACAGCCTCTTTTAGCGTTACAACTGCATCGGCTACCACTGTAGGGAGAACCTCTGTTTCCAATGCACTGCTGCATTTTGAGGCTAACTGTAAACATGGATCGATTCTATCCTGAAATAAATATTGGTATGCAATGCGTATAACATGCTTCAAAGGTATCTCTTGTAAACCTGTCAATATATCATAAGTCGCTACAGATTTAACCCCCTGTGATCTTATAAAGAAGTCTCTAAGTTGTAAATACTTATAATAATATTGGCGTGGGAGTGCAAACATGTTTTGTAAGTTTTGAAAAGTTTTAAACCCATTACAGTCATAAAGGTGTCTGAGTTTTTCGATCCCAAGCTTAGCCCACCCCTTTGAGGCACTATCATCAAAAATCCCAGGTAATAATGGATTGTCCCACAGGGGGACCTGTCATGATATACTGGAAGGGAATATCTAGCACGAATTTTCCGCCAACTATCAAATAAATCCCTTAGGGGCATATTAACAAGGGCCAGCGATAATTATCGCTGGCCCCACATAGCGGTAGAAATATTATCGCTGGCTATCGCTGAAAATTATCGCCATGATAACGCTATATTAACAATACATAGCGCTATGGTGATAATATTTCAGCGATAGCGGTGTTTACCATGGAACATCGCTGGTTTTCCAGCGATGTTCCTGGAAAACAGCGATAACATTGCTGATACGACCCTGTGGTCGTATCAGCATAATCCACCTACCATTATTAGTATGCCTTAGTCTGGAATTTAACAGACGTTAAATTCCAGCGCTAAGGCTGAGGTAGCGCGATTTTTTTTAGCGCTGCCCCTCCTTGTTAATATCGCGAAGCTGCCTTCGCGATATTTTCATGTGTTATTTTCACAGCCATACCTTCTTTGCATCTCATTAGCGATGCGAGGCGAGGCGAGGCTGTGAAAAAACGGGCTCTACATCAAAGAAACATGCGCTAGCGGTCCTTGATGATATTGCGATATAATTATCGCCGCTTATCGCCCGAAAATGGACGCTAAAGCGGCGATAATTATATCGCCAGTCCTTGCTAATACGCCCCTTGATGTCTTGAAGCAAACTGGGTAATGAGATCGACAAAGAAACCTATGACTATCATGGCCTTGTAGAAGCTGATGGCTAAAGTCTTGACCTTCACTAGAGAGAAGGCTATGCAAGTGGCCCATAAAAGCATCCCAGTACTCGACAACAAAACATAATAGTGTTATGGTCTGACATTATTTTTGGGCATACCTCAATCGTACTTAACTGAAGTGTATTATCGCTAGCTTAAACCATATCTATCCTAGAGTACTGCTTACATGAATAAAATGTATATCCTGGGAGATTAGGATAGAGAGTTGTCCATACATCTTTTAGATTATGCAAGCGTGCTAGTTCTAGAATAGATGCCCATACTTTCAGCATCCTTATAACCGTTCATCAGTAGAGTCAATAGAGTACTTCATCACACAATTAAAGTCACCCATGATTATTAGGACCCCTTACCATTCCAATAGTATTAGCATTAATGAGTTACAAACACCTCAGGATCATCAGCTTTAGGCCCGTAAATAGTTACTAAGACGTATTTTATGACATGTATTTCCACCTGGGCGATTACCCATGTCCCCCTTTGATCTGCTAGTGCCCTATGTGTTTTGTAAGTAAGCATTTTACTAGCTAAAATACTAGCAGTTCCTCTAATCGAGAAATTTTGAGATGTGCATACTATTGTTTGATATCTTAACTGATTAAGCAGTCCCCTATCCTTATAAGCCAAATGAGTTTCTGTTAAAAATACACGATGAGGCTTACACATATTTAATTCCTCTCGGACAAGTTGACACTTTCATCCAGCATTAAATCAGAGACGTTCCAGCATAAATATTTAAGTGAAGGCATAATATTTCAGAGTTTAGTCATGCATCATTGACTTTCCTAAAAAACAAGTGATGTCCTCTAAATAATCCTGATAAATGTTACCTCCAGCTACTATAAAAGTGTTGTGGCTCACAGGTTGCGCCAGAGAGCACTGCCAGTCCGAGCGGGAACCAACCGCGGTCGGCGGACATGACGGGAACTACCATTCCCATGAGGCAATGCGTGCTGACGCGCGTGACGTCAGCACGCTGGACGCTCCGGCGAAGAAAAGGAAACATCCGGCTGCAGTCAGGTGCCGGTTATTTTGTATCCAGGTCGGAAGTGCAAGCGGAGAACAGCGTTCGGGTAGGGGTGCTCTGCACCAAAACTGTGGTTCTTTGCTGGCTTCTGTCGTTCAGACATTCGTTGGTTGTTTCTGCTGTAACAAGGCGAGGTTCGTCTTGTCTTTCAGGGTCCGGGTACAGTGGCCCCGTTGGATGCCGCATTGAGGCGTGCGGGGTCGCCATTCTCCGTGTTGGTTTGGTCCAGCACTCCTCGCGAAGGGGAGCTTGTCTTTGTTTGTCCCTGCCCTAAATTTCCGTGGCCCCGTTGGAAGCCGAACTACGGCGTGCGGGGTCGCAAACACCGAGGTCCGGTGTTCACTCCGGTCATTGCTCTCAATTGACACACAATAGGGCGGAGGGCTTTAACTTTCGGAAAGCGATATTCCCGCATTGGTGTTGTGGGAGTACTATATAGTCGCCTCAAGGACAGCATCTTATCGTTCTTGTATATTGTGAACTCTGCCTGTTGGTAGTATAACAGTGTGACAGAGGTTCGTCTTGAGAACCCGTGGGGGCGACCAGGAGAAGTATCCTGTTCATTGCCCTGCTGCATTTTATGTGTGTTCGTTTGTACTCCATACAGGGGTGGAAAGGTGACTGCTGGCATACGTCCTTCCCCCCTGTACTGAGAAGAATCCTGAGTTCATGGTAGGTCCTTTAGCTGAGGGGAGTTACGAGGGTGCATGCATAATACGACCTCTGCTGATTACTATCTTGTCTGTAGGGTTCCAGTTGCCTTGCGAGCAGGTCATTCCAGTCTCCTGTTCCCCGAGAGCATTCTTTCTTTTACAGGTAAAAGGGGGAGCTAGGGAAGAACGGGGTGATAGAGAGAGAGATAGGGGCTGATGTAACCATTGCATGTTGTTCTTTCTCTTTCAGATCTCCCTCCCAGCTGTCCCCTTCCTTTCCTTCCCTCGCCTGATCACCCTTCTGTGTCTGTTATATATCTATCAGACCAAGGGGTTATCGGGAGGTGGACCCCTTACAGCATCGTGCGACTCTGAGGACACTTGGACGGCGACAAAATAACCGGCCCACGGATAACTGTCCTCCCAGTCGCACGGTGGGATGGCCACCTTTGAGGATGTTATAGCTGCGTTGGCCTTGTTGCAGGCTGAGGTAGCTGCCTCTAGAACAGAAACAGCAACACTACAGGCGCAGGTAGATCGCCTGGAACGCAATCCCTTTGATGCAGGCTTACCCCGCGCCACCCCTACGGCTCCCGTTGTTGTGGAGATTCCCACGCCAGTTCCATTAGCTACTCCTGAAAGGTTCAGCGGGGAAGGCGGGAAGTTGCAAGTCTTTCTCACGCAAGTAATGTTACATTTTACCTGTAGGGCTAGGGCGTTTAACACAAACCATTCAAAGGTCGCCTTTCTTCTCTCGTATTTATCTGGGGACGCAGCTCAATGGGCAGTCCCGCTGGTGAGAAGAGACAATCAGCTCCTATATGATTGGAATGCATTTCTGGAAGAATTCGAGAAAACATTCAACCGTCGAGCCGCCACGCTCTCAGCCGACAGAGATCTGCTAGAATTGCGACAAGGCAATAGGGATGTTATCTCCTATATTAACGATTTTAGGAGACTGATCACTGAAACCGAGTGGCCAGAAGAGAAGCAAGCGGCTCTTTTCCATCAAGGGCTAAGCGAAGACCTGAAGGATGTGGTGGCGCAGATCGACCCGCAACCGGTCACCTGTGACGCACTCATCAGTTTGGTGTTAAGGTTGGATCATCGCCTAAGCATGAGAAAAGGGGACCACAGACGGCGGGAGAGACCGGTGCCTACTGTGGAACCTACTAGGGCAGCAAACCACCCTGGTTCCTCAAAAACCGAGCCTATGGAAATTGGAGCCGTCCGTTCCCCGCTCACCTCCGAAGAACGAGAGTATAGGCGGAAGAGAGGCCTATGCTTGTATTGCGGACGGAAGGGGCATTTCATTCGCGAATGCAGTCTGCGGCCCAAAGCTCCACGACTGGAACAGAAAGCTGCGGTTACAAGAACCACCCTCTCGGAGGCGGGAAACGCTCCAGCTTAAAGGAGGATGAAGGGAATCCTTTGAGCGCACTGTACATCCCTTCGTTGGAAGACTTGAAGACCAAGGAAAGAAGCCATTTTTATGTGGACGTGCACATCTTGGTGCAAGACAGGTGGTTGCCAGTCCGGGCGTTATTGGATTCTGGGGCCACGGGGTGTTTTATGGACCAAGATCAGGTGGTACGGCTCGGAATAACGTTACAGGAGAAAAGCATGCCGGAGATGGTGTTTGCGGTTGATGGAAAAATGTTGGATTCAGGACCGGTGAGATACCATACAGGACCTTTATCGGTAAAACAGGGGACGGAGCACCAGGAGTTGATTTCCTTTAACGTTATTCCAGCACCCCATTACGGAGTGATACTAGGGTTGCCTTGGTTATGCCTCCACAACCCTCTCATAAATTGGCTCGAAAAAACCCTGCAGTTTACATCCGACTACTGTCTAGCGAACTGCAACGTTCCCGCAAGAAACCCTGCCATGTCATTGGCAACTTGTTACCAGGTGGCGACCGCAGTCGAACAAGCAGTAACATTACCCGAGGTCTATAAAGAATACAACGATGTTTTCAACGAGGACAACGCCGAAGTACTGCCGCCCCACAGGGCGTACGATTGCCAAATAGACCTGATACCTGGGGCGGTCGTTCCCGCGGGACGGGTGTATGCCCTAACGGAGCCAGAACATAAGTACCTCAGGGAGTATTTGGATAAGTATTTGGGCCTGGGGTTTATAAGAGTGTCAAAATCCCCAGCAGCGTCGCCTCTCTTCTTCATTCCTAAGGCCAATGGCGAACTTCGCGCGTGCGTGGACTACAGGGCGTTAAATGCCATTACCGTGAAGAACCGGTATCCGCTACCGCTAATCAACGTTCTGTTGGAGCAGGTAAAAGAGGCAGCGATCTACACGCGATTAGATCTGAAGGGGGCATACCATTTAGTCCGAATGAGGAGAGGGGACGAATGGAAGACTGCGTTTAAAACCAGATTCGGACTCTATGAGTACTTAGTTATGCCCTTCGGGCTATGCAATGCCCCCGCGGCCTTTCAATTCTTCCTAAACGATGTGCTCCGCGAATATCTGGACCACTTTGTCATAGTGTACATCGATGACATTTTAATCTACTCCCAGGACACCAGGAAGCATACGCAACATGTAAAAACCATCCTTCAAACTCTACGAAAACACCACTTATTTTGCAAAATCAGTAAGTGCGAGTTTGGGGTGACGTCTGTGGAATTTCTAGGGGTGAACCTCACGCCCTGGGGGCAGGAAATGTCAGAAAGGAAGGTATTGGCAGTTAAACAATGGCCTACTCCCCACAACCTCAGAGATGTACAGTGTTTCTTGGGGTTTGCCAACTTCTATCGTCGCTTTATCCACCACTTCTCAGACTTGGCAACCCCTCTCACTCAGCTGTTGCGCAAGAAAGCGGTGTTCCAGTGGACCGCTGGGGCCCAAAAGGGTTTCGATGAGCTAAAAGAGGCGTTTTCTACGGCCCCGGTGTTGGCTCATGCACACCCGGAATATCCATTCATCGTGGAGGCCGATGCCTCCGACACAGCATTGGGAGCGGTGTTATCCCAGAGACATGTCGAAACAGGGCAACTGCATCCAGTGGCATACATGTCACGAAAATTGAATTCCGCGGAGTGCAATTACAACATCGCCGAAAAAGAACTACTTGCCATCAAAGACGCCTTCAGTGAATGGAGGCATCATCTCATGGGTGCCAGACACGTGGTTACGGTATATACCGACCACAGGAACTTACAGTTCATGACGGCAGCGAGACACCTAACCCCCCGTCAACTAAGGTGGACTCTCTTTTTTGCGGGATATAACTTTCTTGTTACTTATAGGCCTGGAAAGGAAAACAAAAAAGCAGACGCTTTATCCCGGCAAGCTTCCCAGGCCACTCTCCCTAATTCACCTAAAGGAGCCATCATCAGCCCTGAACACGTGATAGGGGCGACGTGTACAGATCCGTTCTTGAGAAGTGTATCCCGGAACGTCCAGACAAACCGATGGAAAACCTGGCTGAGAAGCAATCCCAGCTGGAGCTTGATTCATGACATACCGATACGGGGAAAGCAGATACTTCTGCCCATTCGGGCCTTACGTCTTCAAGCATTCAAATGGTGTCATATTCTACCCTGCGCAGGTCACAACGGCAGAGAGAAAACCCTTGACAGGGTCCTGAGGCAATTCTGGTGGCCTTCGGTACGGGAGGATGTGGGCACTTGGGTGAAGGAGTGCAGAGTATGCAGTCAAATGAAGGCCTCACATTCCAAACCAGCAGGTTTGCTACAACCGCTCCCCACACCTAATCTCCCGTGGGAAAACATTTCGGTGGACTTCATCGTGGGAATGCCTAGCAACAAGGGATGTACCGTTATCACGGTCATAGTGGACTATTTAACAAAGATGGCACACTTCGTAGCCTGTGAGAAAATACCCACGTCAGGACAGTTGGCACATATACTACTAGTGAACGTGGTCCGCCTACACGGTCTGCCCCGGAGGATTGTCTCAGACCGCGGAAGCCAATTCACAGCAAACTTCTGGAAGACCTGGTGTTCATCGTTAGGGATAGAATCCAACATCTCCACTAGTTTTCACCCGCAAACGGATGGACAGACCGAAAGGGTCAATCAAACCCTTAAGCAATACTTGAGGTGTTACTCCAGCGCTTCAAAAAACGATTGGGTGGACTTACTATGGTTAGCTGAAGTGGCGTATAACAGCGCATCACATGCATCCACCAAACTCACACCTTATTACTGCACATATGGTTTCCATCCTTGGTTTTCGCCCTTCCTTAATCCAATACAAACAACTAAGGTTCCAGAAGCGCAGAGTAGAATAGAGCGCATTCAAAACACTTTACAGAAGGCTAAAAGCAATCTGCGAGAGGCTAAGCACAGATACAAAGCTTCCGCCGACAAACGCAGAAGGCAGGGACCTGTATATAAAGTGGGAGATTATGTGTGGTTATCCACAAAAAACATCCGGTTCAAACGCTATAGCGTATTCAACCCCAAGTACATAGGTCCCTATCGGGTGGTGAAATTGGTGACTCCGGTAGTGGTTAAACTTTCTTTGCCCTCCTCCTTGCGCATTCATCCGGCTTTTCACGTGTCCCTAGTGAAGCCAGCGCTGGTGAAGCCCAATAAGGCCCCTGCTCCAGTCATTGTAAATAGCGAAGCAGAGTACGAGCTGAGAGGGGTTCTGGATTCCAAGATACATCGCTCCAGGTTGTGGTATTTGCTGGCCTGGAAGGGATATGGGGAGGAGGAAAACTCCTGGGAACCAGCTTCCAGTGTCCACGCTCCTGCACTGGTGGCTCAATTCCACAAGAAATATCCGAAAAAAGCTTGTTTATGTCAGTGCTCTTCGGGGGAGGGATGTACTGTTGTGGCTCACAGGTTGCGCCAGAGAGCACTGCCAGTCCGAGCGGGAACCAACCGCGGTCGGCGGACATGACGGGAACTACCATTCCCATGAGGCAATGCGTGCTGACGCGCGTGACGTCAGCACGCTGGACGCTCCGGCGAAGAAAAGGAAACATCCGGCTGCAGTCAGGTGCCGGTTATTTTGTATCCAGGTCGGAAGTGCAAGCGGAGAACAGCGTTCGGGTAGGGGTGCTCTGCACCAAAACTGTGGTTCTTTGCTGGCTTCTGTCGTTCAGACATTCGTTGGTTGTTTCTGCTGTAACAAGGCGAGGTTCGTCTTGTCTTTCAGGGTCCGAGTACAGTGGCCCCGTTGGATGCCGCATTGAGGCGTGCGGGGTCGCCATTCTCCGTGTTGGTTTGGTCCAGCACTCCTCGCGAAGGGGAGCTTGTCTTTGTTTGTCCCTGCCCTAAATTTCCGTGGCCCCGTTGGAAGCCGAACTACGGCGTGCGGGGTCGCAAACACCGAGGTCCGGTGTTCACTCCGGTCATTGCTCTCAATTGACACACAATAGGGCGGAGGGCTTTAACTTTCGGAAAGCGATATTCCCGCATTGGTGTTGTGGGAGTACTATATAGTCGCCTCAAGGACAGCATCTTATCGTTCTTGTATATTGTGAACTCTGCCTGTTGGTAGTATAACAGTGTGACAGAGGTTCGTCTTGAGAACCCGTGGGGGCGACCAGGAGAAGTATCCTGTTCATTGCCCTGCTGCATTTTATGTGTGTTCGTTTGTACTCCATACAGGGGTGGAAAGGTGACTGCTGGCATACGTCCTTCCCCCCTGTACTGAGAAGAATCCTGAGTTCATGGTAGGTCCTTTAGCTGAGGGGAGTTACGAGGGTGCATGCATAATACGACCTCTGCTGATTAGTATCTTGTCTGTAGGGTTCCAGTTGCCTTGCGAGCAGGTCATTCCAGTCTCCTGTTCCCCGAGAGCATTCTTTCTTTTACAGGTAAAAGGGGGAGCTAGGGAAGAACGGGGTGATAGAGAGAGAGATAGGGGCTGATGTAACCATTGCATGTTGTTCTTTCTCTTTCAGATCTCCCTCCCAGCTGTCCCCTTCCTTTCCTTCCCTCGCCTGATCACCCTTCTGTGTCTGTTATATATCTATCAGACCAAGGGGTTATCGGGAGGTGGACCCCTTACAGCATCGTGCGACTCTGAGGACACTTGGACGGCGACAAAAAGGTCCTATATACTGGTTCTTGTTTAAAGCATTTTGCTCTTCCACATTCATATCCCCTTGCTTTTTCTCAGCATAAACCCACCCCCACCAACACCAACCCTCCCAACCCTCCCACCCCGACCCTGTGTCTATGGAAAGGAATCACCCCCTCACTGCTGTCGCTGACCAGACAGTCTTCAAGAGCTAGCCCATCCAGAGAGCCGCCCACCACCCATACGTATAATATATTAATGAAAAAATAAAGAAAACAGGAGTGACATGGAGAGATATTTATAAGAATCGCTATAAGGAGGAAAAGATTACAATTAGACATTGCTAATCTTGTATATCGATCCTTAATAACTACCCCATCTCATATAATGAGTCAATATCTCATCTTATTTAGAAGGTTGTTTAGCTCCTTGTCGCCACATGGCCAAAGCCTGCTGCGCATCGTGCTCTGTACCATCTATGTTTGCCCATCTTTAATAGCTTTTAAACAAGCTGGCTCCTGCAAAAAATGGGTTAATAAATTGGTGCAATTTCCATTGCCTGTCCAAGGTGTTTTTACAGCAATCCATTCTTACAAAGATGGAAAAAGAATTCATGCGAATAGGCGCAGTAGGCCGAGCTTTGATGGCGACCGCCTGCTCAGAAGAAAGTTCCCAAAATATATAAGGATTGGCCAGGGATAGTGAACTCCAGGCTTCTTCAAGACTACTGGTAGTCTATGTGCACGTTGTACTTGGCAGTCCCAATCCCTATCAGACAAATCAGGGAAGGCTTCCTGAAACAATTGTACTACAAATGCTCGAGAATCAGTCCCCTCTTCACCTTCTGGTACCCCAAAGAGCCTGAGATAATTGCGGCACTACCAGTTCTCTAAATCCTCTATCTTCCCTTGCAGAATGACAGGCTGATTCTTATGTGCTTCGGAGACATTAGCAGACCTGGTAACATGTTCTTCTATATCTTCAACTCACTATTGCAGCTACATAACGTCTGATGTGAGTGTCACTACCTTGCTGTTTACATCTGCTGTCAGCCCTGGCTTATGCATGATATTCTTGAGCTTCTTCTCTTTGGGTTTGTAGTGCTTGAAGGACCACCACAGCAGAATATTCCACTGATCCAGTAATGTAAGCAGATGGCTTGCCCTCACCCACTGGGGAAGGAGAGGCTGAGGAAGCATAGCCAGCCATTGCTTTCATCAGGCCATTGTTTGTGACCGAATCTGCCTCAGAAGAGGGAGTTAGTGCTTTACTAGTGCCTTGAGACATGTATTTTGAATCGTATCCCATATCTGGGCCTGAACCAAAGAGTCTTGATATCAGGTTTTTCACTTCATCTTTTGCTGTAACCCATTTACAAAGAGGGCTGCTATTTGTACCTAGCTTCCCAGCAATAATCTTGGTGTCTCGTGAGTCTCGCAGATCGCCTTGTTTGTCAACTCCCTTTTTGTAATATCTTGTGGTCTTAGCCTTAATATTGCCTTTCTTTCACCTGGGCGGAGAGGTGGTCAATTCACAGTGCAATACCCCATCGTCCAGTGCAGAATAGCTTATGCTAGCTTTGGTAATATTCTATGTTTCATTGGCATTACGGTTGGAAAAGTCAGCGGTGGTTATTGGGGGGTATCACATACTTTTGCAGAGGTGCAGGAGTATCTGCACCCCCACATCCATCCATATAGGTACCAATGCCACACCCCACCTGACCACTTCCAATGTCCGGCAGTTGACCAAGTGGGTCCCCCATGGCTGAGGTAAACTGCTGTTTCAAGCCCCCTTGGAAGTTGCCCGGTGAGGCTTGATATAGCTGAGAGTTTACAATCTGCCTAGCAGATTGTTTCATCAGCTCCCTATTCGGCCTATCACCCCCATCAGCCACACTCAGCAATGGTGTATTTATCGCATCATTGGGCAGCCCCTTCCACAAGAGCTCAGAGTTCTGACCGCTTCCCCAGTGCCTTTTGTGAGGCTCCCAAATTCAAAGACTTTTCAAGACTTACAGCCAGTGTCAAAGCCGGCAACTTAACTGATATCGCCGCCGGTGGATTAATAGCTGCCTCCATAAGTGCATCCACCATCTCACCCTCTGGTGACAAATTAACAAGACCGCCAGGATTAATCAATTCGCTCACCTTACCTGAATTGCAATACTTTCAATATAGGACATCCAACTCTTGAAGTAGTCAGTAGAACTACATAACTCCTGGTAGCAGAGAAGTGTGCATCAGCATCTGCCGGATCGATTTGGTGTCCGGGGAACCACCACCAGTTGCTGCCCCTGTGAGCGGAGAAGCCGTGTAGGGGCGTATGGCAGCAGGAGATCGGCCAGGATGGGAGGAGTGGCCAGTTTCAAGATCTTGAAAGAGATACATAGGGTTTTGAATTCAATGCGTCTGGCCACAGGTTGCCAGTGAAGACGGCGGATGGCGTTTGACACAGAGCAAGATTTGCGCAGACGTAAGAGTGTTCTTGCTGCTGCATTCTGTGCCCTTTGCAACCTCGAGACCTCCGCTTTATTGGACCCTAAATAGAGGGAACAGGTATAATCGAGTCTCGACATAACCGTCGCCTGAATGATGACCTGACGCGTAGATGCGTAAAAAAAAAAAGCAAGGGTCTAAGCCCCTGTAAGAGACCAAAACAGCTCCCTGCCATTTTTTTGTTTGGACTCGATAGTTTAAGGAAGAGTCCAACCAAACCCCTAAGTTTTTTACTGCCTGTTTTGGAGAAGGGGATTTACCTAGGCTGACTGGCCACCAGAGCTCACTCCACCGACCATGGTCCCTACCTACTAACAGTACCTCTGACTTGTTGGATTTCAGTTTGAGGCAGTTGCTGTTCATCCACTCAGCCACTGCCGCAAGGTCGCCCTGAAACTTAAGGGCGTCCCGCTCGGTGTTATTAGAGAGTGCCACCACCAACTGAGTTTCGTCAGCGTAGGAGACCATGGTCAGAACCCTGCGGCTGGCTACTGCCGCTAAAGGTTGAACATAGATATTAAATAAGAGGGGACTGAGGGAGGAGCCCTGTGGCACCCCTTGTTTCACTGGATATTCGCCAGAAGCGAACGGGGGGGCAGTTACCATAAATGACCTCTCATGGAGAAATGAAGCAAGCCACTCCAGAGCCAAGCCCGCAATTCCAACCTCCGCGAGGCGTCTCAGCAGTATATCATCAGACACAGTATCAAATGCGGTGCTTAGATCTAACAAAATCAGCGCCGACATTTGACCCTCATCCATTGCTGACCAGAGATGTTCTGTAATAGCTAGGAGAGCTGACTCCGTGCTGTGGCCTGGCATGAAGCCATTCTGGGAGGGGTCCAGTATGCTATTCGCGGCCAGAAAATCCAATAGAAGGGAGTTCACATAAGCCTCTGTGATCTTTGCTGCCCAGGGAAGCAAGGAAATTGCCGGATCGTTTTCTGGTTTGGCTGGGTCGAGCACAGGTTTCTTAAGTAATGGAATTACTTTAGCCTGTTTCCAGGCCCTGGGCACAGTAGCTGTACTGATGGACCCATTTATCACCTGATTCAAGGAAGGTAAATTGTCGACAACACTTTCCTAAATTGATCAGGTTTGAGCGGGTCAACGGGGAATCCCGACTTGATCCTACTACAAAGAGCTACCAGTTGATCAACCGGGATCGGTGGAAAGGTGTGAAGACTATTAGCCGGTTGACAGCAGCATGCCACCCGGCACGTTACTATGTGCGATCGGGAAGGACCTGTAGATGTCATCCACTTTTTTCACAAAAAAGGTGGCCAGGTCCTCGCACTGCTTATTAGACTTAATGGTCGACCCGGCCATGTTTTACTGAGATTGCAAACTGGCAAGTATAGAGAATGTGCTCTTAGAAGAATTAGTGCTCTCACGGATTTGGTTGGAAATAAAAACTGCACATGCCTGATATGGCCTTATGATACCTTTTGATGGCTGCCCGAAAGATAACTTTAGCAGTCGGACTGAAGTCTCTTCTCCATATCCGCTCTAGTCTCTTACAACCCTTACGCATATTGGCGAGTTCATTCTTAAACCATGGTCCTGTTTTGGTTTTACGATTGACTGACCGTTTCATAGGGATTAGGCTGTTCAATGGATGCTCTATCCACTCAGAGAATACCCTGTGTGCCTCGTTCGAATCCTCTGGCAAATGTGGGCGAATAGCCAAGAGGCAAGCATCCAGGTGATCCCAGTGCAATTTTGTACCATGCCCGTTTCAGAGAGGTCAACTAACCCTTAGTCAGAGCAGAAGTGACACAGTGTAGGGACATTGAGACCAAAAAATGATCCGTCCGTCCCATCCTAATCAGTGCATGCATTGTGATTTGAGGTAAGTTAGTAAAAACAGGGTCTAATAGGTGCCCTGCAATATGGGTAGGGCCTGAGACCAGCTGCATCAGTTGGCAGGCTGCAAGGTCGGCCACGAAATTTGCCATATCAGTGTCCTCCAAATTGTCTAACTGGAGGTTCAGATCCCCCAAAATAGTAAAGTTGGCGGTATTAACTGCTAATATACTGATCATGTCTACCAGGGCTTCCCTGAAACCTAGGGAAGGCCCTTGGGGCCGATATACTAGGAACCCAGACATAGTGTAATTAGGACTCAAAGTGACCTTAAAGTGGGCGCTCTCACAACCGGTAACCATCTGTTTAGCAAAAGAGCATGGGTAGTATGATTTAAAAATAATAGCTATACCCCCACCTCTAGTTGCTCTATTAAGCGAAAGAATGCTATAGCCCGCAGGGAGTGCAAGGCCAGGTTCAGCAGTCATGGCATCAGAAAGCCAAGTCTCAGTAAGAAAAAGGACATCTGAGGAGTCCTCCTCTAGCAGGTCGAAGACATCAGCATGATGTTTAGCTAGAGAACGACAGCTGAGGGCCAATACGCAAGTGTGCTTGCTGGATCTGAGAAGGTGGCGGCAAGGGGGAGGAGTAGTTGTAGCTTGAAAACCACATTGTAGACAACTAAAAGGGCCCTCAATAGCAAGCCCCCTAACCTGCCCACAATCACTCCCCAAATTTCAAAATTTCCACAGATCCTCCCATGTGTAGGTTACCTTGTCCCTCTCGAAACCAGCAGCATGTGTGGCGTCTGGCGTTGAACTGGCGTGGTCGGACGCAGACAGGCTTGCCTTTGGCACGCCCGCTGCGCACCTTTGGCGCGCCCGCTGTGCGCGTCTGCTGCGTGGCGGCGCCATAGGTCTATTTTTATGCTGTGAGAGAGCTTATGCCCAGAGAAAGACTAGTCCACCCCTTCCAAAATGGCCCCCACTGTTTGTGCCACCGGAAGTGAGGGAAACGGGGAATCTAGTTGCCACGAGCTTCCTCCACACAATCAACACAAGTTGCGGTGGACCGGGGAGGAGAGCGACTTAAAGTAAGTAAATTTCAATAAAAACCCACAACACTGCACATCTAGTTAAAAGCGTTAAAAAAATACACAAGAGAATCAGAACAGAGATACCACATGTAGCGCCACTCGCAATGCTGCTGACACTGACCAAATCAGCATTGAGTGTCAGTTTTCCTGCACGGCGGCGCCATATGTCTATTTTTATGCTGTGAGAGAGCTTCTGCCCAGAGAAAGACTAGTCCGCCCCTTCCAAATGGCCCCCACTGTTCGTGCCACCGGAAGTGAGGGAAACGGGGAATCGAGTCGCCACGAGCTCCCTCCACACAATCAACACAAGGTGTGGTGGACCGGGGAGGAGAGCGACTTAAAGTAAGTAAATTTCAATAAAAGACCACAACACTGCACATATAGTTAAAAGCATTAAAAATACACAAGAGAATCAGAGCAGAGATACCACATGTAGCGCCACTCGCAATGCTGCTAACACTAAGGGTGGGCGTAGTTCGCGAAGTAGCACTTCGCAAAGCTACGCAAAGTGAAGTTCGCACTACGCGAGCTACGCGTAGCACTTCGCGAACTGCGAAGTAACATGTTCGCACTGTGCAAGATGTTGTTTTCAATGATTGCACAGTGCGGACAAGCAACCGGCACTGTGCAATCATTGAAAATGGCATCTTGCACAGTGCGAGCTGTAGTTTTCTGCTGCTCGAGTAGATTTTTACTCGAGCTGCAGCTTTCTCAACGCGAACTGGTAGTTTCTCATCGCGAGCGGTCGCGAGCATACGCGACCCCTCGCAATGAGAAACCTGACCTTCCCGCGTTGGGAATCTCGCCGGGAGGTTTATTTTCCATGCTCGCGATCGCGAACAAGGAAAAAGTCTCGCCAGGATGTCATTTTGCTTGCTCGCGGTCGCCAACTTGACGTTGAGGACCGCGAGCAAGCAAAAAATGACCGCAGCACTACGCAACACTACGCTACGCGTGTTCGCACTGTGCTACGTGCAGTTCGCGTAGTGCGAAGTAGCGCGAACTTCGCAAACTACGCGAGCGTAGCGTAGTGCTTCGCCCAGGCCTAGCTAACACTGACCAAATCAGTATTGAGTGTCAGCTTTCCTCTATTGCACTGGTGTCTGAGTAATTTTGCAGTAGTGATCAGAAAATTTTGAAGTGGCTTGGGGCTAAATGACCAGCACAAAATCTTATTTTCCAGCCAAAGCAAATGTCATTTTCCTCTAGTTGATGAGTGAAAAGGCCAATTCAGGATGCTGCGTTCACTAATGCAACTTTGGCTAGTCACAGGTGCAAAGCATGTAATTGAGACTAATTGTTCACACTGTGAATGACACAATGACATACTTCTTCAGAAAATCATTGGCTCAGTGAAAGTAGAAGATTTTTATCACGTAAAGAAAAATAAACATCAGGCCACTATTTTGAAATAAGCGCACTTTCAGCTAATTGTGCCAAAGTACACACATTTAAGTTGATTTTATCATTTTGGATAGCAGAGCCTACAGCAATTTATAGATGCTCTATATTTAACACGTTCGTCTATAATTTGAAGGTTGGAACATTTCTTGTTATGTTCAATATCGCCGTGCAGAGGTTGAACCATGAATATATCGTGCCCACTGTGTTTAAGCTTTATATCTTTATTCTTAAAAATATTTTTAATTAACAGATTTAATACATATTTTAATTGATCGGATCTCTGCATCTTAAGAGTTGCAAACTTGGTCTTCAAAACTAGCACAAATGTTGAATTAGCAGTCCAGAATTTGGTCAGGTATTTTTAAAACCCTTAAATTATGTCAATGCAAGTTACTTATTATAAGGTAATCTACTTATGATTCTCTTAGTAAAAGGAAGGTATACTAGAGAGCCACAGAAACAACATTGAAACTGACAAATCACTCTGTAAACTACAGCAGAACTAAATTGACATACATTATACAGTACTAGTCCTTCTTTGATGTCCAAAGCAAGAAGGATTCGTAACATATGTGCTGGAAAAGTTGATCGTAATTGATGAACTGCAATGTCTCCATTTGTCAGACCTTTATCACTCACAGAATGTCTAATTTTGTAACTGGGCACCATTTATGGATCATTTGTTTTCATCATGGCATATCGACATCCATCATAGTTATTATGTCTCCACAGGTAGGACTGGTCCTTGGTCTTTGCTGAAGCCAGGGGTCATGGTAGTTGCTTCCATGGCCTAGTTCTAGAATGGCATTGGAATTTTTGCCAAGTAAAAAAGTTTAAACATTATGCAAATTGCGACAAGAGTCTTAAAATGTACTTTTTAAAATTCTGTCAGAAAACAATGCCTGCTTACGGTTGAATTATTTATTCAGCTTTACCAAGAGCTAAAAGGACTGTTTAGTTCAAATGCATTTGCAATCATTTGACCATGATCAGAAACTATTGGAGTTTTGCAATATATTGTAATTTATCCTACTTAAAGTTATGTTAAATTCATTCATATGTGCTGCCAGAGAGGGTTAATTGAACAGTATTGCTCCCTCAACACACATTTTGTTGCAGAAACAGCAGACACAAATACCCCAATTGAGCAGTGTAAAAGCACCGAATTACAAGGGTTTGCATTGTTGAACAACTTTGTAAAATGACAAATCTCACTTTCAATTTACACCATGCATTAGCAAAATTCAGGTCAGATTGTAGGACCTCATGTACAAAGAATTGATTTGATAAAAATGGTTGCAAGGTGTGCATCAACATTTACTGATTTATTTTTGATTTTGTAAATCGACCTATGTACTAATGGGTTGGTTCGCAAAATAAAGAGTAATAGTGGGCTGCAATTCTTCTATATTCATGAGGTAGGTCACAAATTGTAATCTGCTACGATTTTCCACAATCACAGGATTGGTGGCTTGCTGGGTCAGCAGGCCTCTATGTCTGTGATTGCTTTTAAATAAACCAATTTTTGTTTTTATCAAAAACATCCAGACAGTTTTCCTCAAAGGAAATAGGATGTGTAAAACAAAAAAACTAAAAACATTTTTTCAATATTCACAAAGGGGCAGGGGTCCCTTGGAGACCACTTCCCTTTACAAACCACCTCCTTTGAGTTGGTGGTAAAATGAATACATACCAGAAGGTATTGGTATTTGGAAAGGACTCCCTAAACACATTCCTTCCAAATGCCAATTCCTTATTGCTTCCTATTGGCTTTAGTACATTTCAAAAAGTGTTTTAGTGGTCGAAAACCCGCAGAGGTACTTAATCTGAATGTTAGTGATTATGAAAAACACCTTGTACGTGAAGCCCATAGACATGTTTGTGACCCCTTCAGCAGTGCATATAATAAAACAGTGGAAAACCTGTAAGAAAACCAGAACTAACATATCTAGTCCTTGAAATAGAGGACAATGGGTGAATAGCTGCTATGATTGGCTGCCTAATTGTTTCACTGAGGGCTGCCTTTTTGTGGACTGTAATCTCTGGAGACCATCAATAATGTGTCTCTGGAAAATTAATAAAAAGCTGAAATAGACTTTATCTGTCTGGTTCAAAAAAAATTTGTGAGCATGGCATGTAGTCTTACAGGCGTACTCTTTTACATACTATTACTTGCCTTTGTGAATGAGCCCAGAAATGGTCAAGAAAGGCACATAAGACTTCGTTAAAGAGTACTATCAGGGCCGGACTGGCCGTAGCGGGCACTGGGCAATCCCCCGGTGCACCGCACAGGTGGGGGCCAGTTTTGGGCCCCTGGGGTCCGTTTTTGTTACAGGTCCGTTCTTGCAGCATAACTGCAAAATCGGCCCTGTAACAAAATCGTCCGAAAACCGGCCCTGGCACAGAGCTCGACGGCTCCTGAGGGGGCCGGCCGAGCACTTTGCCAGGGCCCGTTGTGGTTCCCAGTCCGGCCCTGAGTGCTATAGGAGTCCTGCTGTGTAAGCTCAAAACTGAGCAACAAATTAGTAAAGTTACCATTCAGGATATTATTTAATACTGTGTCATTTGTATATCTTAAAATATGCCAGTCTTTCTAACACTAAAAAGTGTGGAACAGAAAATAATAGGGATAGTCCTTCGAAAGCCTATTGTATTTCTAGAAATGTGTAAAATTGAGAATATTCATAATATTTTTTTCATTATGTGAGATCAAAGCTCCAGAAACATAATATATCTGCAAATCTGGTATGCCAGAGAGTTCAAGCCTAGGGTACTTTTGATGACTTTGAGTGTGAACCTATCGGAAACAACCTGTGGTCTAAGAAGTAGCGTAGAGCTGGTTGAAGATCATGTGTCCTGCTAGGGCCCGAATCATATTTTGGCAGATGGCGTAATCTCTGTTAGCCTGGCGAAGGACTGAACGCCGGCCAGGCCAATAATGCTCTGCGACACCAAATTTAGAAATGACCACTAAGCTGGCAAACACTTCTAAAGTATTCACATAAACCACCAACATGAGTCCTCTCAATGCTGCTTATAGTTTGGTGCGGGGCTCCGTCAACATGACAGAGCCTTACATCAAACTGTTTTCTTTTTTTTATCTAAAAGACAATCTGGAAATGGGATTTTCTTTTTGAAAATAAAAAATAAAATGCTCCCCTAACCATGTTAGTCCTCTCCCATGGAAAGGGGAGCATTTCGAAGTGTTTGCTACCCTTACTGCCAGGGCTTTGCAGGTGGTGATAGGCAGTGAAAACTAACATCTAATTTCCTCCATTTCAATCAGAGAGGCTGAATTGGAGATCTGCCTCCAATGGACCTTACTCCACAGGGCCATCAGATGGGTTTAATCACAATGCAGCTGGAGTATTTTCCACTGTGATGAAACCTAAGGTCCTCCCGCATATAAATTTGGTGGGTGGAACACAGTCTTGAAGGTATGTATACTCCACTGCTGTTGCGATGTAGTATACATACTGCCAAGATTTAATTTGGGCCCTTAGTCTGTTCATGCAAACATTATTTTAGCTTTGGAGGGAACTTGAGCCAGGATACCAGTTGTTCTGTCCGTGGATGCAAATGGAGCCCTACAAACACCTTGGCACTTGACTTTGCACCCACTGCTGGTTAACATGTGTCTAAGTTGCTTTGTTGTTGTGCTGAATTATAATAAAATTCATCATCTCAGTCTGTCTGGAGAGTAAAGACTAGAATAATCCCTGACATTGCACTCCAAGTGGACAAACTTCTCCTTTTTTCTGATGACCATAAGCCCAGAGGTCTTTACCATACCGACATCTCTCCTCCACCTAAACCACTGATTCTTGTGTTCTTGATTATTGTAGATCATTGAGTTAACCAATGAGCCCTTATAAAGTTGAGTGGGGCAATCTGCTAAATCAAGCTTCACTGTCTCTAGTACTTAAATTAAGCTGTCCCAATTCTAATATATCTGGAGCCAAAGCAATCAGAATTGAGATCCATCAAAACTCATTTCACTAACTGACCATGTTTTAAGTCTACTGGCCATGTGGAGCATGTGGTAAGTCATAAAAGGATAAAATTACTACAGTTTTGTGTCTTTTTTTGCGTTCCTTTTGTTTGTGAAAGGCAAAATGTTGAAAGCTACAAAATCATTTTTCAAACCTGAGAACTCAATTCATTCAGGAATAGGTCCCTAATTTTTGAGTTATTTCTTTCCTGAATGTGTGTTAACTCAAGAGATGGTGTTAAGTATCTCTTTTGCCGGGTTTTCAGAAAAATGAACCATTTTTGTATCTTCATATTTTTCCATTCATTATTTGTTACTGGAAGGAAACGTGCAATTAAATTGTGCAAGTAAGAGATCATTTTTATTTATTTGTATGTGTTTTATTTATTTCATCATGGATTCCAAAAGAAACAAAAAAGGAGCCCAATAAACATTTGGGTGCCGATTAGGATCCTGGAAAAACCGGGTACGAACCGTCGGTCGGAGCGTTTTCTCCATCCGACTCGTACCCAGGACAAAAACATTACAAACATGGAAGTACGATTCGCACGGAAACACCATTTCCGTACGAGTCGTACAAAACACCGACTGACGAAAATATACATACGAATGTGATCCGGGAATGCTCCGACGTGACGTCGGGACGCTTTCAGGCAGCGTTTCATGACCCAGGAAGTACGAATCGAACCGGCAGCAGTCCGGACGGCAATATTTTTACGGCACCCAAAAAGTGCCGGAAAAGCGAAGTACGCCGCGAAACGACCAGATTAGGGGGCCCGGTACGCGCCGTACCCACCCCCAGCCCCCGTGAGTACGCGTCAAACCCCCGTGTTTGTACACCCGTGTACATACGAGTCGTACCCCCACTCGTGTATGTACACCCGTGTACGTACGAGTCGTACCCCCACCCGTGTATGTACACCTGTGTACGTACGAGTCGTACCCCCACCTGTGTATGTACGACTCGTACGTACACAGGTGTACATACACGGGGGGTACGACTCGTACGTACATGGGTGTACATACACGGGGGGTTCGGCGCGTACTCACGGGGGCTGGGGGGGGTACGGCGCGTATGTGGGCACATGTCTCCATGGTTGCTATGGGAGTTCGGTGCGGATGGTGTTTTTTCCATACGGTTGTGACATCGGACGCACGGGATGGATCGTACTTGCGCGGTCGGACTTCACTTTTCACATTTGTACAGTAAATCGTCCGGGGACGTGTCGGACACAGTTTCCAACCCGAGGGCGTGTGGGGAATTATTCCCAATGCGATTTGTATGGACTTTTTCCCATGTGAATCGTACTTGGCAGTTTGTACGGCACTTGTATGATTCGTACGGTAAAAGACCGGATACGAGTCGTACGGGGAAATTTTTTCCAGGATCCTAATCGGCACCTAAACATTATACATTATATACAGATATATCTAATTTCAAAATAAAAAAGATATCAGTTAATTCAAACCTTCATCGTATATAAAATGTCACATCCCACCAGTTTGCAATATATCATAGGCGTTTCACAATGTTTATTTCTATCTTTACCAGCAGACCGATTCATAAATTACAACATCTTGCTCTCCAGCAATATTATGCACCTCTCTAATTCTTACTTTAGAGAATTCTGGGGCTGCATCCTTGCATTTCTTAGCCTTTAGGCACCTAGTTGCAGGTGTGCATAAAACTGCAGACAGTCTTGCCATTTTCAGGCTCTTGAATACTTAGACAACATAATAATGGCAAAGAGGGGGTATTAATTCACACAGGAATAGTGGTGCCTGCAATGTAAAGTACTGTAATTGCATACATTCAAGTTCAGCAGTGCAACAGGTGAGGGAAAAACCCCTAAAACCCTCCAATTGGGACCATAAGTCCAAAGTACATAAAGTCAACTCCTGTGCACACACATTCGTGTAATTTGAAAGTTCATTCAATGTGGAAAATCAAAGCAAGTCTGCTCTTTTGGTAAGCATCCTTATTCTTCATTCCAGAAAACACCACAGGGTCCAGCCAACAAGTGTTTCATCGTATGGGTAATGACCCTCGACTTCTTCAGGGCTGTATAGGTACCCAATCAAAATTCAATGCCTAGATCCCGGCTATACTTCTGACCCAGCTAGGTCATTCCTTTTCAAGTGTCTTATAACCAAATGAGTCAGATTCATCAATCTTTAAGATTATATTTATTTCCTATCTAAGACTGTGACAATGTAAACGGTAATGCGCCAGTGCGTGTAAAAGTAAAACCAAAAGGCCAAAGTCTGTCTTGAAAATCTGTAGCGAGTACGCTGTCCTTGTAATTCCTGCCGAAGTATGCCACGAGATGTGAGGACAGTACGCTGATCTCTCTCTCACTGCCGGCTAAGCGTTCTAAACCGGAGGCTAAGACAGACTTCGTCCTTTTGGTTTTAATTTTACCCACACTGGCGCAAGACCATTTACATTGACACAGTCACACACACACATGCAAATTTAAATTCAGGTAGACCCCACCCTCCTGAAAATAAGGCACTGCACAATCTCCTTCTGCCAACCCTGCTTCATTTTAAGGGACATTCAAATCAGGTATTAAAAATATTCAATATGCTAAGAGTATTTTAACTAAATATTGTGTACTAACTGAAATACAAATAGGCACTGCAGGAGCATAATCAACCTAATTACATTCATTCCAACCATGAGATTACAGGGTAAGATATTCAGGTTTTTTTCAATTGAGTTTGTATTATTTTGTCCACCAGTAGGATGACAATCAGCTAATACATTTTGTTGCTGTTTTCCTACTCTTATTCAAAGATATTTCTTAGAAGAATCATTATTAGTGCCCTAAGCTCTTTACTGAGTACATCATCTTCTGCTAAGAACAAGACATCCTACTGTCATGCCCTCAATAACCCTGTATCTAAGACCAGGTTTTGTGTTTTTCCTATACTATTTTTATCAGCAGCCAAATACATAACAACATTATCTGAATAAATGTATTTTTGACTCTCCAAAAATGCCAGCTCTGTAGATTTGTACCTGTCTGACTTTACATAGTGCTTGGAGAAATTAAAATTATGGCAGCGTAATTGGCAATATTTTGGGAATTTTGTTCTACACTTGTTATGCGAAATTCCTGAAATTACACTATTATGCCACTTCACATAAATATGCACCATTCACTGCAAATATCTACCACAAATGGTGCAATTTGTGGCAACTGGTGGTAAAATGTTCCCACAAAAGCACAAGAGCAACAGAACACAAGCAGTTGTTGTCCATGGTGCTCTTGTTTAAATGCATTCTTGTGCCACAAACTGATGCAAGGATGCATTTCACACTAAATTATAGTGTGAAATGATTGGTTTACATTTTGTGTATTTAGCACATTTTGCTTTAATTTTACAGATAACATGAAAGCATATTCTGAAAACACCTAATTTTAAATGCTAGGGGCTTGATGTAAAGAGCAACAAGTAAGAAAGACTAGGTCATCTCCCTCAAACATAAATATTGTACAGAGCAACAAGTAAGAAAGACTGGGTCATCTCCCTCAAACATAAATATTTCATCCCACGCCTGACCATTTACAATTGATCAAACCCAGGCTCCCCCATGAACAGAGGCTATTGACGTGGAAGCTGGAAACTCGAAGGGTACCCCTTTGTATCATTGTATTTCCCACATAAAGATCTAGTTCACGACGTCAAACGCCTTCTAAAAAATCTATGAGAGTGATTTACCAACCTTTTGTCAAATAACATATCATTTGATCGAAAAACATTGGATAGTGCAAACAAAGATTTCCCCAATATATCTTTCCTCATTACTCTCTGAATTGCCCCATCCAATCAAGTGTCCTTGATTTAATAAATTTAGCAGTCAGTATTATGGAGCATAACGAATCTATAAGAGCCACGCTTCTAGGAGTTTTTATCCGGTTTATGAATAATACACAGAGGTTCATCTTTAAATATTAGCAGACATCTTCCCTCAGTAGCCATGTGTTGAACATCTTCTGGAGGTAAGAAGTTTAAGCATTTCTAAAATGTTTCTAAAAGGTAGAAACCTGATGGGCAGATTTACCTCTAATTGAGAGATATGTGTGTCAGGTCTACTAATGTCTTCCTATCTCAGTTTGGGTAATGGTATATTTTGAAAGAAGCTATAGTATGTTCTTCTCCTATGGTTAATGTTTCCTCATACAGCTTCCAATAGGAACTTAAAAATACCCTGGAAAACCTTCTTACTAAATTTCTGCATTTGGGGACTTCAATAATGGTATTTCTTTTTGGGCAGCCTGAATCTTAGTGTGACAGGCCAGTACCCTCCATATTTTACTGCTTTCTTCATATGGAGCCTTATCCACAACAGTACATTTGTTCTGGTGCTACCCAACACTAATGCCATCCATGCCATCAAGACAAGGGCCCCTCTGCTGACACAAACCAGTTCTTAACTCACTCACTCATGAGCAAAACAATTTTAATGATTTCCAATGCTTGTGTGATAGAGAAGGGAAAACAAATAAAGTGTGCCCAAGAACATGAACCATAAATATTTTTACACCATGGAAAATGCAGGGAACAATTCCTGAACATTTATTGCATTATTTTCTTGTGAATCATTTTACAATAAAACAAATCTAAGGTCCCTCCTGGTTGTATCTGTTTATACACTAGTAGTGATTTACTAAGCCATCAAATTGAATTGGGCTATTCCAAAATAAGCATGAGTGTACAACTCTGCTCCCTATTCTCGATGGTTGCTATTAGAGGTGTGGCTCTCCTTCCAACTACTAAGCTCAGTTCCTAAGTAGGCAATTTTGAAGAGGCATTTTCCTTGGCTGAGAAGCTTGTTCGACCAGGTGGAAACTGTGGCAACCACAGTAAAGAAATTCTGCATTATGAGATTCCTAAACTCAGGAATTCACAGTCTCACACCAAAGTGTTTTTTCTAACATAGCATTACATCTGGCATTCCATTCCTTATTTAATCTGATTGACATTATCCCTGCTTTATTGTCCAAAGAAACTCCCTGCTTTAATGTACAATTAAACTGGATACACATCTCCCCTTATTTCTGTTGACCAGGCATTTTCTATCTTTCCTTTCCAGACTGATATATTTTGCATTCTTGTAAGTAAATATAATTTGTTTGATAAATTGAATTCGTAACGTGTATTCATTGATTCTGTGGCTGATTCGAGCAAGAACATAAACTGTTTGGCAAGCTACTGATAACAGTTCACAGCAGAGAGTATGTGTGTGACGTAGCCTAACAAAGACAATAAGTATGGTGTACAAAAAAGTTTTTTTTTCTATCCTATCTGAACGCTAGGATCTAAAGATGAATTCAACTTTTCTGGATGAGGAAACCTCACCCACAGTACAGGGCATTCTTCAACATTGACTACCCAGAGTGTGGTATGTGACACCCTGTGGGGAGAAAGCTGTGAAAACTATAAGGGAGATTACAAAGAGCTGATAAAGAACAGAAAGAAACAGACTCAGCTCAGGTTCTGGGAGGACACAAAAAGTGTCAATTGAAAATAAAATCAAAAGATTAGGGGCTTGTTCTCCAAGGACTTAAAGAAAGTGCCAGAGGGACTCGAAACTCGAATGAGGACTATTGAATGAAACAGATGCTTTGTAAACTATATAATGGCAATGAGGAGATAGAAATCCATAAGCTAATTAATGGGAAGCCTACCAAATTGAAAAAGGACAATGGAGACTTACTCAAATATTACACCAACAGACAAGAGACATAGATATGATATGGGGCCATGGAATATGGAGGTCAGTGTTAAAAAGGTGTTTGAAGGCAACCAAAGCATGAAAACAATAAAGGCTCCGCAATAGAGCCCCAAGAGACATCTCTCAATTTGAGCACAAACATGGGCACCAGTTTAATGCACAGTATTTAATGATGTTTACAGTTGTGGCTATGTGCCTGATTCTTGGAGCCAGATCTTCAATAAATGAAAAGGGAAATCACCTTGACCCAACAAACTATTATCCAGTCTCTTTTCTAGATGGAGTAAGAAAAACGTATGGGAAGCTCCTATTGGACCAATTGCAGACTTCTGTGGAAACTAACAAAATTTCCTCTGGAACCCAAGCAGGCTTTAAGAAAGAGCTGAGCACCATTGACCAAGCAACTAAAATACTCAAAGTTTATCCAAGTGAAGTGTGACCCCCCATAATTGACTTTCATTGACGTGAAAAACATGTTTGACTTGGTAGATCTGATTCTCTATTGAACAGCATTAAAAATGTGGATATTCCAAAGTAACTCCACCAAAGCTTATTAAAGTAATGCCAATGGAAAACAGCCTGGGTCAAGCCTGGCACAGAAGGGAAATGCATTGAAGATATTGCAATTAACATTGGTGTCTGACAAGAATGCATCTGGATCAGCTTGTATTCACCCATTGATATAAATGACACCACTACTTACCTACCTAATATAAAGTTGGCCATCTTACAGCTAGCAGGAGGAGAAAAAGGTGCAATATTACTGTCCTTCAATGGCGCCATACTGCTTCCTTTCACCGTGATGCCAGTGCACCTTACAGCAAAAGGCTACTCAAAGAAACATACTATAAAATCAAACAAAACAAATTACATAATTCTTAATGAGAAACCCCAGCTAAAGCAAATATTCATTGTTAATGAAGCAGTATTAGAAAAAGTCTCAACTTTTGACTAGCTAGGCATTATTTTTGATTGAAACTAACTAAGATGCAGCAAAAAAGAAAAAAATAGCATGCAGACTGAGCAAAAGGACAGGTGCAGTCCATTCTTGTAAATAGATACAACCTACTTGAAAGAATATAGTTCTGATTACTTCTACTCACCTTCATTGTGCTACAGTTGCAGAACTAATGACTTGCTGGATTTTACTTCCATATTATATTCCCATCCATATCCTAAATTCCAGCAAAGCTAATCTGATTACACAATAATCCAGATCCAATTACAAAAGCCACAAATGTAGAACAATCCACACCATGGGTGTTTAGATAAGAGCACGCTAAGCCAAGAAAATAATAGCAAATCAAGTGAAGTCAAATAAGCTTTATTCGATTTCAACTAAAAATCATAAAAGCATGTAATAAAATACATAAACTTATCCTCAAATATAAAATCATAAAACCATATGTACGTAAGATATATTGCAAGCTTCAAATGCTGTTAATAGTTGCAAATGAGAGTAAAACTACTCATCCAGAACAGGATTACAAAATGTTAACAACTTTCTGAAATTAATCATGACACATAAAGATGGTGACATGATGTTATAAAAATAAACAGTAGAGTTTGAAAAAACAGATATGCAGGCTGACAAAATTGCAAAACCACAGCAATGGTATAATTAGCCGCTTCCTCTGGTCTTTATACAAATTACAAAAGAAAACAATGTGTATAGTGCTTTAGGTCAACACATTGTCACAGGGACAATTTTCTAAAGCGAAAAACCAATTATTTATATTAGGGAAGCTAGACAGGCGGTGAAATATGCCCATTCTAAAAGAAGTTAGAACAAACCTATGTCTGTCATTATGTACTAATTCAAGATAGGGTTATATGTCAATTGTGACCAGTATCATTTGTTTTTTAAGTACGCTAGGCTTCACAGTTTTGTGGACAACCTTAAATCCTCAAGCAGTGACATACATGTTAGTTCCCTTTGACTGATACGTACCAGGGAGTCAGGCTGATCAAAATATTCTGGATGCCCCATGTCCCCAGAGAGGTTTTGATGTATTTCAGAAAGGGATTTGATGGGCAAGAGGGGATTTGAGACAGTCCTTGATAATATCAAAATTAAGTCTGATATGCTCAGATGTTCAAATCTTATGCCGAAGCAGATTTGGCTGGATCTTAACTATGTCTGTTAAGACAGAGTTCACCAATTCAGCATGGCATATGACCGTAGAGCTGCTACTAGGAACTGAGAGGAGATGCCTTAAAGAGACAAGTTCCACCTTTTGTAGGATTTGGCTATTAATATGCCCCTAAACTCCTGCCCCATATAGGGCAGTGGGCAAACACTAAGCTTTGTAAATAGTTAGCATCTCTTTGTGGGGCTTCTTACCCAGATTCTTTGCAAAATTACACAGGACTGTCATGGATTTCATTAACTGGAGCTTTCTAGCATTGATGACTTGTACCCATGAATCCTCCTTATCGAATAAAAGTTGGAAAAGGTTGCAGTAGAACAGACCTTGAAGGCCACCTACAGTTATGTCACAGCACTTCAAGGACCTGCTCCCACACTTCATACTGAAAGTTTTACTTTGATTCACTACTTGTCGTAAATGCTGCATAAAAGTGACAAAGTTAGTGAGTAGATGCTACAGACTCAGAGGAGTACAGGCCATGAGTAAGGCATCATCAGCATAGAGGAGGGACGGGATTGGACCATGACCGATTTGAGGGAGATCTCTACATTTGTTTACTAGCACACTTACCAGGCTGTTATTGTACAATGTAAACAAGAAGGGTGTAAGTAAATAGCCCTGCCCAACCCCCCCTCTCTGCTGAATGTTTAGGTGTATTCCCCCCTGACACCGCAACATACCCTGGCCCTACTCCCCACATACAGCCCTCTAAGTAACTGTACAATGGGTGCATTCACACCAAGCTCAGCCATAATGGAAAACAGCTTCTCAAGGCTACCACAATCAAATGCAGAGTATAGGTCTACAACTGCTAAAAACATGTTACTACGTCTAATCTGGATATACTTCCCAACTAAAAGATTAAGGTTTAGTCCCTATTCAATCTTCCCTGCCCCAAACCGAAATCCACATTGAGCATTCCATTAGATTCTGCCCATTCCTGTAGTCTGTTCGAAATGATGCAGCCAACCACCTTTACCAGTAAATCTAACAATGAAATAGTACAGTAACAGGCATGGTTATGATGGACGCCCTTTTTGTAAATGCCAATCAAACATAGATACTTTTCAAAGGAAACTAAAAGCAAACCACTTCAATCAAGCTTGCACTCTACCTTTAATACCTCCAGGATCCCCACCATTCCACCCAGGTACAGGTTCCTCTAATTACAGTTCATTGTACACAGAGCCCTTGGAACAAAATCTTCTCTGGACTGTTCCATTGTTCAAAATATCTTCAATCTTCTCTCTCAAAGGATATGTATTCAAAATGAGAACAGCTGTCAAAGTGCTCATCAGTGCGAAATATGTTTTTTTTCATTTTTTTAGGTTGTTTAAACAGAGCTATTGGAGATAACTTCTGAGTGCTAGCAGATACAAAAACAAGCATTGGAAAAGTCAATTGATTGTGTCTTTGGGACTTATTGGCTTTACCAATGGTTTTATCTATGCTGTACATCATCCTTGCAGCGTAGCTAAAAAAGAGAAACAAGTTATTTTTGTAGGTATGAACACTAAGCATATGCAGCCCTAAAAATGATGTGAGCTCTTTTTTTTCTTTTTGTTTATCGATCCTAGTTGGATCGATAAAGTAAAAGAACAAAAAGTAGTGTGAGCTGTTGGGAGAGAACCAATGCAGGTGGGAAGAAGTAATTCAGGAAGTCGGAATAACAGTAAAACAGGGAGGGGAAGCAACAGGAGGGCATGGGGAGCAACACAGGAGGCACATGTGGGAGGAAGCAAAACTGAGGGAGGGGAGGGAAGCAATTTTAAGGAGAGAAATGTGGAGCGGGGAAAGCAAATGGCTGAGCGAGTGTAATGTGGAGCTAGGGGAAGATGTTTATGGGTGAGAAAGCAACACGAGAAGAAGCACACAAGGGTAAGGGCATCCTGGAGGAGGTGGGAAGAAGCACATGGTCAGAGAGACATCACCACGAACACAGCAGAAGGGGGAAGCACACAAGGAAGAAACACATGAAGCGGAAGCTATACTTACACAAGCAAACAAATAATTAGAAAAGCAAGTGAGATTGACAATGAAGCCAACCAATGTTAAGCAAAGGATGGGCTCTAAAACCACAATAAGTTGACAATACATCTCACAAAAGAGAGTGCATGTGATGTTTAGTAAGCAAGGCCTAATAAAGGAGCCCAGTATATAGATTTTAACAGGAATATAATGATTGCACTGTAAGAGTCCAGTTCAGTTGGGTGGTTCTCACCGTACCATTTTTCAGACTTAGCATCTGGAGCACTTTGTCAAATGCTCTCCTAAAAACAATTGTTTTAGCATATTTCTTGAATGAGATTTAGTTGGCTTTAGCTCTGAGGTGGGGACTTAGAGTGTTCCAGCGTTTTGGCCAACAGCGCCAGGCATCAACTTCCAGGTTTCTGAGAGGTGAAGGGATAACAGGATCAGGTGTGAAGATGGTGACTCAAGGCTTCTTATACAGTATATACATTAGTGCCACCTTATGAAAATATGATAGGCCTTTACTACATTAAGTCTTCTGGATAACACTAGGGGTCAGAATTATCAATGGTTTTTCATCACCCTTGTGCCATGCAGGAGGAAGTAGCATGGCACAACCCCTAGAATGAAATTTGCCTAGTCACGCAAGGCCACCTTGCGTGGCCCTACGTGGCTTGGTAAATCAGAGTAATGCAAGGCAGCAAAAGTCACTGGCTTGCATTACTCTGCCCCAGGGAGGCATTCTATGGGTGTTCCCATGCATTCACCAATGGATTTTGGTGCATTCCCAAGTCTACCATGAGTGTTATACCTAGGAATGCATCAAAATGCAACACCATCCCAGGGGAGGTGTAACAAGAAATATGTTTATTTCGCCCTGTTTTTCCTCTTCCTACATGTACTGCATTCTGCAGCACACATAGAAAGAGGAAAAAGCCTCTGATGATTATTTTTGTGCAGGAAGATGTCCTTTCCTGCACAAAAACCATCCTGCCTTCAATGCAGATACTCCTGTACCATGGTGCAAGAGTGCCTGCCTTGGTGCTAGGCAGCAGATAGTGCGCAAGCACAGGGAGAAGGCAGGAAAGTACGACACAATGTTAAATATGATGCCTCCCTGCTCGCTCCCTGTCATGGAACCCAGAACAGGAAGGTTTCTTGCTGTGCTGTATTGCATGGCATTTTGATTAATCTGACCTTAAGTATTTTGAATCGTATCCAAGGATTCAGTGGGGATGATGGAGCATTTTCAGGTCCTATTTGACATGGGCAAAAATACCTAACTTCAGGCACATCTTGGCAGCGTGATATTAAAGCTTCAGCAGTCTCCCAATCCAGCTCTGTTTTATACCTGTGTAAGTCATGTTATGAATGTCTAACAGCCCTGAAACGAAGTATCCTGGAAATTGAATTCCTTGTGAGGAGAGATGGTATTTTGTATAGAAGAATATTTCACGTTAACCCTCTTGGCCAAAGCATTTTGAAAGGCACACAATACTGCTTTATTAGACTTTAAATGCATATTTAAATAAATGCATTTAGAATTAGAAACATCTGGAGGCATTTCTTTTGGATTTCAAATATTATCATACAGTATTTCGTATTTGTATATTGTATTTTATTTTTGTATAGTGCATGTACACCGACAGGTCTCTTAGCGCTTGGCAGAAGAAAGGCAGCGTCTGGGCAGGGGTGGTCTCCGTGGTAGTTGAAAGTATTGGGAAATGTCCCTAAAAAGAAGAGTTTTTAGCTGTTTCCGAAAGGGAAGCAAGCCAGATTCTTTACAGAGAGTGTCTGGAAGCTGGTTCCAGAGTTGTGGCAGAAGTACTGAGACAGCTCGTCCTCCTTTGGAAACGAAATTACAGTGAGAAAACGGACTTAGACTATGGATATTGCAATACAATTGAACCTCACTGGCTACAAGAATGGGATTTATGACATATTTTAAAGAAAACTCAGAGGTTGACATACTGACAAATGAAGCATATTTACCACATGAATAACATGGTTGTACGTAATTTAGAAATTGATTGAAAAACGTTTCAGATATAAATGTGCTAATTTTACTCTCTAAAATGTTATTTGAAACAAATTGGTTATACAGTGGGTTGACACAGAACCTGATCAACAAAGCTTTTTGTAAGTTTAGGTCACACATGCAAGTAACTTGGCATATGAGTGTACAACAACTTTTTAAATTTATAAAAGATAGTTTCTCACTCATCAAAATATTTAGTCACAGGAAGATTTTCATGCGAATAAATCTACTTTCAAGTATGGGGGACCAGGGAGATCATGGACCCCCTGAAAGTGGTACATACGAATACATGTACTGTTTAGTGGGCATCCACAAATGTTTTCTTGGCCCATTCCTACCAGGAAAAGAGCATAAGTAAAAGTCCTTCCCCAGGCTGTAAGAGGCATATAGCATGCCACAGTGATGTGGCGTAGGCTAGGGACTTCTACTTGGAAAAGCCAATGGCCGTTCGTAAAAAAAGGAGTTTACTAGAACTTTCCAAGAAAACTTCTGGAAACCTGCAACTGATATAGATTTGCTGGATTATGCTTGGAAATGTTTTTGAATTATCTACATTTGGAAGTCTGCATTCACGTGAGTCTGTATAGCTTTAGGTGTAGAACCTCACGTTTTTAAGAGTGGGGTCCCACAATATTCAACGTCTCGTTTAATGGAATGTATCAGAGAGCCAATTGCACTGCAAAACTCTTGAATCTTAAAAGAAAATGAATTCTTAACGAAAATGTGCAATTCAAACATCATTGTGAAATGTAACAAGCGCTAAAATAACCGAATATTAAATTAGTTGTTCCTTCAACATAACCGTTATGAACTTCTAGTTCAAAAATAACATGGCACTTATTTATAATTCTAAACTAAGAGTGCAATTAGACATACAGAGGCAGAGTAACAACTAGACCTGGGCAGTAAATTCCGTTCCGCTTGCGGAATTTGGGTAATTTTATGTTCCGTGGAGTGCGCGGAATTGCCCAAAATTCCGCGATCAGCGACTTCGCGGAATTTTTTGCTTGTTCGCGCTTTCAAAAAGCGTGTTCGCAAGATATTTCCCCCCGAGCACGCAAACAGCGTCCGCAAACAGGAAAAAAGCATCGCTAACGGGCGGGACAAGCAATTCCGCATGTGCACGGAACTTTTGCGTGCTCGTGGAGAATTTTTACCGTTTTGCGGAGCTTTGTGTAGCGCAACTACGCAAATTCCGCATCTGTTGGCCCAAAAGTCAGGCATTGCAGGAGTCGTGTCGCAAGCCCAACGCAACTCCAACAATGCATGCTCGGGCCCATACTTATTGTACTGCGTCACTCCCTATGCTTGCTTCCAGCAGGCGTAAGGTTTTGATGCAGTGGCATCCTAGAAGTGGCGCAGTGAAATCTTGTGGCTTTTACTGTATCACTTTTACAAGGCTTTCCTGCGTGGGAACACCCACCCTGCTTAGATTATACCTGGCGCAGGTATAATGTGACGCAGGGCTTTACAACGTGACACATCTCCCTAGATGCGTCATGTTGTAAATTGGCTGCACTATTTATGCCGCCGATGCATCACGAAAGTGACGCAATGGCGGTGCAAAAGTGTCACAAGGGGCTTGTAAATCTGCCGCACAAACTATTACATAGTTTTAGGCTTCACTGTGTTCAGCTTATGAAGCTCTCTAAATTCTGAGTTTATATATAAACCCTTATTTTGATATTTGGTGTCTTGATTTCCTCTTCATTAGTGGCGAGCCACAATTGACTCTTTGTTTCCATTGAATGTGACTGTATCGTAGCTTGTTTCGATATTAGCAAATGAACCTAACATTGAAGGGGATAGAAGGAAGAATACTGATGCGAAAACAAAAAGAGTTACATTCCTTAAAAAGTGCTCTGGTACACTTTGTTACCTGTGATGCATGGGTCCTCCTTCCTAACAACAGATGCTGTACCCACAAGCCAGATGTGTCTGTAAGCAAATTAGTTACAAGAAATACTTTCAAGGACAGAGCCATTTAGATATCAATAAATTATGCATTTGTCATTTGTTAGTTTGCTGGGTCTGAGCTGACATCTCTAACATGAACGAGCGCATCCCTGCCCACAGCTAGTGCATTAACAATTTAACAGACGTGGTTTATTCCAAACGAGACGTGGTTTAGAGAATTACTATTTATCACCACATACACACACACAACCTTAATTATTAATTCCAGGGCCACTTAAAAACTCGACCTACCTTCTCTGAATGTTTGCGAATTCCTCACGCATAGCTTACCCGGACTTAAGCATTCCTGGGTACCAAAGGCATGGCAGGAAGCTGCAAGATCCTGGAAGGGCCAATAGAAAACGCATACTTTATAATAGGCGGCAGTTCATATAAAATGCCTTTTATTCTCCATAAATACATCGTAGAATGGTATATTTCACGTGGATTTAGCTGAAACATTTGGATTACCATATGGAACTGTTAGTGGCGCCACGGGACCATGCAGCTATGAAATCGGATCACTATCTCGCCGGTGACAGCTGGAGTCTGTGCACCATCAGAACATTCTCCGACTTTCAATTTGTCATGAGTACCTCCTGTGGAAAGAAAATATGTTATGCAGTTAGATGCACACACCGTATAAATGCATAACTCGTGATGAATGCGGCACATATATATTCTTTAAGTCTTTTAGCCTTGTAGGGCATTTTTGAGAATCATCCTATGATATCAAATTGAGAAGATATATTTTTTCTGAGAGTTGTTCAATAGTTACGATAAATCAGCATTGTTTTTGTAAACAGAGAGCGCTTGTTAAAATATGCCTTTGTTGTAGGTATTTATATATGTTTCCAAGGTGAAAACGAGCAAGCGTTTTCTCGATTTTTTTTTACCGCATTGCAAAGAAAGATATGCGGGTTTTTTGTAATGTTGACAAGTATGCCTTTCAAAGTGTTTTTTTTCGATTGTTAGGATTTGCCAAGAAGATCGGTGTGTCTGTGCTTGTTTTATCACCCTTCTCTGTCACCACCCGTTTCAAGCAGAGCAACTGTCAAAAAAAAGTATGACATATTTTAGAATGTGAATGATAACTTTATGGTAAATACGAAGTAGAAATACATAAACTTTTCGGTCTGTGTCAAGATAAGATCTGCAATAGCAAATATGTCCCTGACTGTAATTCCAAGTGCTTTTGTGGAATGTATATTTTAAATTAAATCGCCCAATATTCACTAACTGAGACACTAGTCAGTCAAGTCAAGTGATCTTGAATCGGCCGACTTTGGCCATAAATGACAAACATAATGAAAACATCCGGTTAAAACATACACAAATTCTGAAATTCTGAAATTCATGTAAAATCGATATAATACATTATCAGCCAATCCGTTTCAACAGTGTAGCAGCTTTGTCACATGATAAAACTCCAAATGGCAAGCAGTGATACATCCTGTAAACATTCCATTGGGAACAGTTTGTTTGTAACAAAATGATAGAACAAACCACACCCAGGGGTCTAACCTTCCATAATTTCCTATATCTCACTTCAGCTTTGAGAAACAAACTGACCCTGAAACGCACATCGCGGCTGTTTGGTAGCTGAAGATGAAATAGTGCTTCTCTACATTTCCGGTGCCCTAAAGAACTTACTGAGGGTTTTAGGAAAGTACAGAAAAAGAGGATGAAAAAATTCACAGACAACCATGGAGTGTAACAAGGTTTAGTTTGCCAAACTGTCACATGGTCAAGATGGGTATGATCCTTCAAAGTGCTGTGATCTCCCCAAAAGCACAAAAGCTGCCAGACCACTTATGCCCTGAGTGGAAGAGGAGGGACTATTCCCGGTGTGTCAAATCTGGGGTCAGGTACAGTACAGGGCCAGCAGGGACTAAAGACCTATAGTAACCCATCGCAGACGTCTTACTTAATTACAGAGCTCTGAAAAATGGCACCTGACCTTGAGTTTATCATCCCTCCGGGGGGGGGGGGGGCTGGGGACAAGCCAGACAATGCACTAATTCTTTCAAATCCAAGGGGCTTATTAAGAGATGTACAAAACAAATGGGTATGCAGTTCCTAAGGGGGGAGAGAAGGTTGAAAAGGCGAGATCCTAAGTGGGAAAAGAACAGGTGTCTAACGAAAGGAGGGAAGGGAAATTCTTCCTTTCGGAATGAGGGCCCTCACACACCTTGCCCGGTGGGTGTCATGCTTCATCATCGGGCATGGTGCTCGTCGAGTCTGCGCTGCAATACCCAACGGGCACCCTATGCAGGGGCTCTTTGGCGGAGATCTTTTATTCCTTGCCATTTGGTGCAGTGGGTGTAACGGGCTTAGGGAGTGTAGAAGTGCAGATGTGTAAGTCAAGTAGACCTTGTGAGTTAAAACAGGGAAATGGAAGAGTCAGGCAAAAGAATTTTAGTGATCCTGCCTTCCACCCTGATTAAAAAATGGAGTGGCGACTCTCTACAACGATGCTGCAGTGTGTTGCGCTCAATCTCATGCGGTCGACAGGTTTCTTGCCTATTAGTCAGGTGAATCTAGCGGCAATTCCTCTGGACCTAGTGAAAATGTGATATGTCTACACTAAAAACAATGGTAATGTGGTGTATTAACCTAATTTTACCATAAATAGCACCAAAAGGTGTGGTACCTGTCGATGCAGCGGCCAATCTATAAAGACAAATGAGAAAATCATTTAGTTCAGGATAACATTATTGCTTAATGGATCGCGCCATCATACTCCCCTATAAAACACTGCTATATGTACACACGTAACATAGGTGAGCCTCACATTGTGAAGGTGGCTGAGACCTAGCCTGAATCAGCCATGCTCGCATCACATTGCGCATGCTTATTAAGAGATGGTCAGATTTAGGTGTAAGGATACTGAAATGCCGGAAACTTTGATACCTGAAGCCAACCTAAATCCTCACACTTAAAGGAACAAGGTATTACAACGTAATTGGGGAAACTAAAAACAACTAATATCTTTATGGTTTTGTGCTTAAATCAGGCAGAGATACCTTCCACTCCAGTTCAAATTCAGTGTACCTTTATTCCTTTTCAATTTCAAGAATAAGGTTTATGCAAATGTTTGTTTGTCTGTCTTGATATGTCATGTCCATACTCATACGTTTAGCTAGTAGTAATGACAAGAGCCTGACGTGTGTGCATTGCACACACTTGTTTGGGATAGAGCACATAGAAGCAGGTCTTATGAGTTTCCTAAAGTATCCCTGAACTCGAGCAGAAGAGGCCCATTTGCAGGTCTCTGCAGGCAGCAGGAAAATGATCATGGAGGCAGCATTTGAAGAGGGACTGCCGAGTAGGGGTGAGCGATAAATTCCGCTCTACTGGCAGAATTTGTGGAGTTTTGCTCACTCTTCATTACGATTTTAATGCAGAGTTCTGGCAAAACACTGGCAACTGCTGTGTGGCCAAGCAAAAGCATGAATTTGCATCTCCTAGTGAATATATGACGTTACAACGCATACCATTACAATGCATGCTTTTACATCGCAGTTTTTACAATATAAATACCATTCCTTCACATGTTTTTACAACGCATACCATTGCAACGCATGTACATTGAGGTACATTAAAACTACCATTACAACGCATACCATTACAATGCATACTAATACTACGCATACCATTACAACACATACTATGTTGTTGTATATATATATTTTTTTTCAAACCATCCCCTGGGACAGGATACAAGGGAAATAGGGGTTTTTGATGGGGGAGATTATTAATCCCCAGGTACTAATTTGAAAATGTGTGTACTTTTTAAAGTACCTATCCATTAAAATACCTGAGTAGTAATAATAAAATCTATAAAAAGGTTCGAAAAGACAGGGAAAATTAAACATAAATTTTAAACATAAAAAAACACTACTCTCAGAGTCAAACAGAGATTATACATACAATCTTTTTCAAAAAACATAAAACGGAAATCCTTCAACTATTTCTATTACAGTCCCTGTGCCAGCAACAACACAACATGGCTGACATTCTGAAAAGGGACGTATAAACTAACATTTTTACACATGCCAAAATATATATACATTCTGTCAGGTTGTGAATCACGCAAAAAACTGTTTCCAATACATATTTTCTTTTAAGTTGTCGTTTACCCTCAAAACACGTATAAAAGAAGCCAACCACCATTTTGTGCTCAGTGGTAAATTGACTTTCGAGGTGACCACACACAGCAAGAGTAGCAGGAGAATGTTACCGTTTGTCAAATTGAACACTGCCATCTACAGTCCCAAGTAAGTGTATGTTTACAATAAAACAGCATCAAAATATTGACACTTAAATCACAAGAACTTACAATATAATTTTTAATTAATATACAGCATTTACTCATTTTGAAAAGCAGCCACCAAACTAAGGTAGATATTCGAGAAATTATCTCACCATTGAAAAGTAAGCAAATAAAGGAACAAAATGTACGCAAATTAAAAAAGCACATAAGCTAGAAAAAAAATGTCATTACATTTTACTTTTGATATTAACAGAGATTGAACATACATCAACACCAAATACCTAGCAGGAAGAAACAAACCTTTACAGAATCAAATGTAAGAAAAATATTAACAATAATCTGTTCAAAAAAAGAAAAAAAACTTTATTGATCTCAGAAATAAAACATTAGCAGACAGATCAAAATTAAGTTTAAAATGTTACTAATTTAACACCTTCATGTCTTTGCTTCAGGAAACAGGCTCAGTGAAAGTGTTGGATAGTGGTGGGGGAAAATTTACTATGCTTACTCTGACTAGTGATTACCTCAGTGAATGTGTTGCATGGTGATGGGGCAAATTTACTATTCAAACACCAATAGGTGCTTGTCTCAGGGAAAGTGCTGGATTGTGGTGGGGGCAAAATAAATATTCCTACTCCGACCTATGCTTGCCTCAGGGAAAGTGCTGGCTGGTGATGGGGGCAAAATTACTATTCCTACTCCGACCTGTGCTTGCCTCAGGGAAAGTGTTGGATGGTGGGGGGGGGGGAATTTACTATTCCTACTCTGACATGTACTTGCCTCAGAGAAAGTGCAGGGTGGTGGGGGCAAATTTCCAATTCCTACTCAGACAGGTGCTTGCCTCAGGGAAAGTGTTGGATGGTGGTGGGGGGCAAATTTACTATTCCTACTCCGGCAGTGCTTGCCTCAGTGAAAGTGCTAGATGGTGGTAGGGGAAAATTTACTATTCTTATTCGGACCTGTGCTTGCCTCAGGGAAAGTGTTGAATGGTTTTGAGGGGCAAATTTAATATTCCTACTCCGACAGGTGCTTGCCTCAGGGAAAGTGTTAGATGGTGGTGGGTGAAAAAATGATTGTACTTAATTAAAAAATTACAAATTAAACAGTAAATTTTATATTTTTATTTCTGTTATTTGTCAAGCATACAGTCAAACACTTTTTGTCTTTTACCTTCGCAACAGATTAAACTATATGAACCAGCAAGAATAGAGGAACACATCCTCAATAGAAGTAAAAAAAAAAGCCATCACCACTGGAGAAGCAAAACTATACAAGATAAAAATAATCAAAAACAACATTATCATTTTTTTTGCAGGTTTCAAGTACAGAATAATTTTATTTTAAAAAGTATATTTGCAGTAAAAATGTCAGCCTCATAAGCAAAAGCAAAATTACTTTTTTTCAACAATAAAAGCACTAGTCAATTTTTGTGCAGGCTTTTGCAGAACCAAAGAATCAAAACTACCAAATACAACATAATGAAGATCCGAAAGAAAAATGCCAAAAAAAACAGCATATACACCAGGCCTTTCCAACAGGACAACAAGAAAACCTAAATAAGGTAACCTTTACCATTCTGTAAACTCAAACCAAAATTAATCTTTTTTTCATTAAAGAAACAAAAGCAGGAAACAATTCCCAAAAACATTATCAAGCCAATGCAATTAAAACCTGGTACAATTATGTTAAAAAATGAAGCTGTAAAATAAACAATGTGCACTAACTTTTCACTTGCAGGCAAAATAGTTTTAAAATAAGCCATACTTAAAATCACTAAACAATCCTTTTCTCTTTTTCTTCTTTCTGCAGAGAATGGCAGCAAGAAAAGAAGCCAAATATATACAATCAAGCCGCGGAAATGGACTGTTAAGTCACAGTGTCTACGTTTATTGTAAGGAGAGACTAACTGAGCCCAGGTCATGGGAGGTGTGTGCATTATTACTCATCCCTTTACACAGGCAGAGCAGTTACTCTTGGCGACACCGTTGAAAGGACCACTGAGCATAAACACTCTGCCTCTACAATGAAGATAGAGGTAAGGGAGAATATAAATGAAATTAAAGCCCTGGCATCCACCTCCAATGAACCATGTGGCTCATTTTTGAGGGTGGTGTCTCAAAACATTCCAAGACATGTAGCAAGTTGTATGCCCACAATCCCCAACCTACGGTGAATTATGCAGCATTAAAAACAGGCAAGTAACCCCTACGAGTAACACCCCAAACCTTTTCTGACATAAACATTCCACCTGAACTTTCTTTAACTGTTCCTAATGAATCCTTTCTTTTGCATGACAACAAAAACCCTATTAAAAGAATAATAATCTTTAGCACACCCCATAATCTTGTTAAGTTGGAGAGTAGTGATATTTGGATGATGGATGGGACTTTTAAATCCACACCCCATCCATTCACACAAATATACACTATTCATGCCTACATTAATCATACAGTAGTGCCCTTAGTGTACAGCTGACTCACTGATAAACAATCCTCAACATACACTGAATTTTTGTCAGTGATAAAAGATAAGACCATGAACAAAAGTCCTAGAAAAGTGTTATTTGACTTTGAATTACCTATGATTAACACAATTACCAAAATGTACATGGATACCCAAATTCAAGAAAACATCCTTAGTTGAGGATTATATATCAGACAGTAAACTACAATTTGAATTAAAGAAACTAACTGCACTTTGTTTCTTCTGACAGTGTAGATGAATGCTCCACATCTATTACTGAATCTGAATATTTTACTGCAAATAAGGACAAATTGGCACCTCTTTTAAATTACTTTGAAGACACATGGATTGGCCATCTAAGCAGGTCAGGCTGCAGGAGGAAGCCACATCTCCATGTGAAGTGGTGGAACTGCTACTTGACCTGCTTAGAGGGTGGAGCAAAAACAAATATGCCATAGAGGGATGGCACATCTCCTTCAACAAATCTATCAGTAAACCACATCCTAACTTCTATCATTTCTTGGAAATTTTAAAGAAGGAGCAAAGTTTCCAAGAAATGAGAATAGTGGAATCATTAACTGGTAGTCTGAACCCACGAATCTCTAAAAGAACAAAAGAAATGTCAGAGCGACTATTGGGTGCACTTCAACCATTTTCGTTGATGGTGTCTTCAGACTACCTAGATAATATTGCACACATCCTACATTTCTAATCTACACTAACTCCTACACCACCTTACTTGCCTGTTTTGACAAAGAATTCCCATAATTCAATTGGCATTTTTCTAAAAAAAATGTAAATTATAAATAAAATGTTGGGTTTCTTACCTTCAGTTGTCTTCTTTTTTCAACTCTTTGATTCACGTACAATCCCACATTTCACCAAGAGTCTTGACCAGTCTTTTAATCCTTTGGAAATAATCCATAATCCGTGATATGAACCACGACCCGAGTTGAACTAAGCAAAAAGGACACAGTCCGGCAAAGCCATATTTTAACAGCAAAAACTGTACTGTAAACTGTACTGTGCGTACCTACAAAAACGCACCCCAAAAAAATCCCGAAAAAGAATACTTGTTCGGCAAAAAATGTAACATGATTCCATCGATGCAATCCTCTCTCGCTCAAATTCAAGTTAAAAAAACCATGAAAAAGTAAAAATGTTTCGGAAAAAAATAAGAACCAAAAAATCCATCGTTGAAATCCACTCTCGACCAAAGTCCAGCATAACTCCCAAAAACCATATAGCAATGGTTTAAAAATGTCCCAAAAACTATTTTTTCAACCCAAAACATCTGTCCATGTTCCTTCGTCCTGTCTGGAAAACCGCGACAATGCAATAAAAACATTTTTAAAAACCCGTCACATCAAAAAAATTACCAACAATATTACTTTCATGACACTATTGTTTGATAGGAACAATAGTCAATCTATTAAATTAATCCTATTAATCAAAAAGTGTTATAAAAAAATCATCTCGATGTGGGCCTACAACTGTTACCTGTTTTGGAAAACATTTTTCAGTAAAAACATACAATAATATCAAAATACAACTTTCCTAGTTCTTACTACCTCTGTACCGGGGTGAATGTATGATATTGTTCTGCATTCTGTCCATCAATTGACCTTTTTGCATTTGTCACCCCGAGTGGGACGGGTTTGCCCAGACGTGGGTCTCATGCTCTCCATGCCACTGGAGTCAAGCTATCCTGGCTGATGAGGGGTGAAACCCTGAAACTGGCCCTAGGATGCTTGTTTCCAGTCAAGGGAGGACCTGGCCTGGCAGTTGGGGTTGGACTGTTCCCATTGGGCGCAGGGTCCAGAATGATTTGCATATGGCTAGGTTCAAACTGGAATGGCATGTTGAGCAAAACAACAATGGATTTAGGCCCAGATCTCTGTACTGGGGTGAATGTATGACATTGTTCGGCATTCTGTCCATCAATTGTTCTTTTTATTTTTAGAAAGAGGGCTTTTTCTGGTTTAACCATCCTGTGCCACTCCCTGCTAGTTGAATCAACATCTGATTTAGACTGGTAGGGTCCTGATGATGCTTTTACTCTAGACAACAACACAAAGGGAGCTGAGGTGTGTCCTGCATATCCTGGTGAGCCATCACCAGGCTGATGGGTCTTCCTGGGCTAGAGTGGTGAGAGGAGTTGTAATTGACGCCTGAATACGGCTGTGCCTGTCCTTTCAAAATGCTGTCTCTGCCCCCCCTGGAGTGTGTCTGAAGCCAAGGCTGGGCAAGGCAAGAACTTGTGAACAACAGGGACTGTCTTTTAAGTTTGACAACTTCAAAGGCCGAAAGGGGTAAAAGTATTGGACTTAAAACCCCAGACTTTTAGAACAATTCTTGATCAAGAGGACCCTGCCAAGAAGAAGAGCTGAAGTGCTGTCAGGTGGAGTACTGCCCATTTGCTGTGTGTTGCTTTGCTGGTTTGACCTGCAGTGCTGCTTATGTCTGTGGGCAGTGGAAAGGACTGGACTTGCACTTTGCTGTATCCTGCTTGAGAAGACTCTCCAAGTGTTTAAAGTAGAACTTGCCACCTATTAAGAAGTCTCAGAGACACAAAGATTTCACCTGCAGCATCCTTGAACTTCACTGCTGGTAATTATGAACTTCTTTGTGGTGCCAGTTCCAGTTCTGAGCCCACGGAGGTTGTTCCTGCTACAAAAAGCTACAAGAAAGCAGAAAATAGATGCACTGCCCTTCAAGTGCCTGTTTTTCTAATGCGGTACAAAAGGGGGTGGTGATGGACGGAGCAGCAGAACCAATCAAACACTCACACCCAGTCAACAGATCTGGGTTTGATCCATCACCGTTCTTTAGCCCACTCTGCCACCCCAGTTCAGACATGGCCATATGCAAATCAGTCTGACGCTGTGCCTCATGGGAACAGTCCAGCCCGAACTGCCAAGCCATGCCTTCCCTGGACCGGAAACAAGCTTCCTAGGACCGGTTTCTGGCATTTCAGCCATCTTCAGCCAGGCTTGCTTGAATCCAGTGGCAAAGTGAGCAAGGGAATCACATCTGAGCATACCCTGCCAACTTATGGCGAACAAAGCGGTACAAAAGGGGGTGGTGATGGACGGAGCATCAGAACCAATCAAACACTCACACCCAGTCAACAGATCTGGGTTTGATCCATCACCGTTCTTTAGCCCACTCTGCCACTCCAGTTCAGACATGGCCATATGCAAATCAGTCTGACGCTGTGCCTCATGGGAACAGTCCAGCCCAAACTGCCAAGCCATGCCTTCCCTGGACCGGAAACAAGCTTCCTAGGACCGGTTTCTGGCATTTCAGCCGTCTTCAGCCAGGCTTGCTTGAATCCAGTGGCAAAGTGAGCAAGGGACTCACATCTGAGCATACCCTGCCAACTTATTCGCCATAAGTTGGCAGGGTATGCTCAGACGTGAGTCCCTTGTTCACTTTGCCACTGGATTCAAGCAAGCCTGGCTGAAGACAGCTGAAATGCCAGAAACCGGTCCTAGGAAGCTTGTTTCCGGTCCAGGGAAGGCATGGCTTGGCAGTTCGGGCTGGACTGTTCCCATGAGGCACAGGGTCAGACTGATTTGCACATGGCCATTTCTAAACTGGGGTGGCAGAGTGGGCTAAAGAACGGCGATGGATCAAACCCAGATCTGTTGACTGGGTGTGAGTGTTTGATTGGTTCCGATGCTCCGTCCATCACCACCCCCTTTTGTAGCGCTTTGTTCGCCATAAGTTGGCAGGGTATGCTCAGACGTGAGTCCCTTGTTCACTTTGCCACTGGATTCAAGCAAGCCTGGCTGAAGACAGCTGAAATGCCAGAAACCGGTCCTAGGAAGCTTGTTTCCGGTCCAGGGAAGGCATGGCTTGGCAGTTCGGGCTGGACTGTTCCCATGAGGCACAGGGTCAGACTGATTTGCATATGGCCATGTCTGAACTAGGGTGGCAGAGTGGGCTAAAGAACGGCGATGGATCAAACCCAGACCTGTTGACTGGGTGTGAGTGTTTGATTGGTTCTGATGCTCCGTCCATCACCACCCCCTTTTTTACCGCTTTGTTTGCCATAAGTTGGCAGGGTATGCTCAGACGTGAGTCCCTTGTTCACTTTGCCACTGGATTCAAGCAAGCCTGGCTGAAGACAGCTGAAATGCCAGAAACCGGTCCTAGGAAGCTTGTTTCCGGTCCAGGGAAGGCATGGCTTGGCAGTTCGGGCTGGACTGTTCTCATGAGGCACAGGGTCAGACTGATTTGCATATGGCCATGTCTGAACTGGGGTGGCAGAGTGGGCTAAAGAACGGCGATGGATCAAAGCCAGATCTGTTGACTGGGTGTGAGTGTTTGATTGGTTCTGATGCTCCGTCCATCACCACCCCCTTTTGTACCGCTGTGTTTTTCTAATGCAACACTGCAGTACGGGAGAAATTTCCACGAACCACTGCAGTGCGGCTCAGGAAATTGACACAGTGCCAGCCTGCAGCCAAAGAAACCATCACGGCCCGAGGTCAGGGCACCAGTCTCCGAAGTTCGAGACCACTGCACTGACTCCATTGCAGGCCTTGCTTTGTGGCTGAAAGAATTGGTGCATCATTGGACCACGGCTGAAGAAATCGATGCTGCGACTGTTTGATGCCACCACATCCACCTCCAGCACATCTAGATTTCCACACATCGTATCTGTGCGACAAGTTTTTCTGATGCAACACCCGAAGGCCAGAGTCATCTTGGAATTGACACCTTGCTTTCCCCTACACTTCGGATTCAACGCCGCACTTCTCCTGCATGCAGCAGAACTTACACAGCACCTTCTCAAGGACTCAGGTACAGACACATCGCTGTGTTTTCTGATGCTTTCCTCCTCTGCAGCTGTTTTCCCTTGTGAATTTTAATGCATTTGAAGGTACTTTGTATAAAATCACCACATCCATAGTTTCCTATGGACAGAATCGCTAAAACCTTTGAAAAGTCATATTTTGAGTTGTGTATGTTGGATTCCTTGTCTTTTTGTCTTGCTTGGTTCAGATACAGATACTTTATTTTTATAAACTGGTGTAGGGCCCATTTGTAGTTTTTTCACTTTGTTACTGTGTGTGTTATGTACAAAGACTTTACACATTGCCTCTGAGATAAGCCTGACCGCTTGTGCCAAGCTAACAAGGGGGTGAGCAGGGGTTATTTTGGGTATGTAATCCCCTTATTCTGACTAGAAGGAAGGCTCCCTACTTGGACAGGGTGTGTACCACTGCCAACTAGAGACCACCATTTGTAACAATAAGCCCATTGATTCAACAATCCTTTCAGTTACTTGTCCTGGAAATAAAAAGGTATCACACCAAATTAAGCCTATCACTGACCAGTACTACTGCCCCTCCTGGTATGGCCTCAATATTGTGTATAGGAGAAAATAATAAATTAAGCACAACATGAAAATATCTAAAGAGTGCTAAATATGAAAACTGCCTATACGATCCAATCTCCTATAACCTTGATGTACATCAATGAGTATTGAGGGGGAACAAACCCTAATGAACACACTACTTTACAGCACATATAATGCAGATCACCAATATCTGCACATCATCGTTGATACTAAAATAATCCCTGTACAAATGCACTAGAACTGTTGATTCTTACTGGAAGTCTTCTGACATTGGATGGTCACCACCAGACACTCAAGCATCACTAGCTTACTGGCACATCATATAACCACTGTGAAGGACTTCAAATACTAGGAAATCGTAGTCAAGTTGCAGTCCACCAGGCCATGGCGATATGTGGGTGTTCTTTAATATAGAGAGATTGCAAAATGTCTTCTATGGGGCAATCATAGGAAATGTAATTCGTACTATGAACTTCGAAGAATTGCTAATATCCTGGTACAAGCAGAAAGCGAAGTTGAACTTTACATTTTTACAGACAAAATTCCCACATTGAATGCTGATGAATTTACAAGAAGAGGCCCTAGTTCTGACTTCTTGACTACCCAGCCTGAGTGATTGCCTCCAACAACTTGCATCATGTTACTACTTAAAGATATTCTTTTAACTAGACCTCTGGGGACCTATCACTCTGACTGCTCTGGGGCACAAAGGGAATTGTTATTACAGAAGGGCCCAAGATGATTGCATAGCCCCATCTATAATGCAGATTGCTAAATGTACACAGGTGCAATCTCAAGCTGGCGTTTCCTCATTTGCATGACAGTGTGGCCCCAAAGAAATAAGGAAAAAATGTGCCTCTTTGTGCATCCTATAATTGAGAGCTGGGCATAAGGGCAAAGGTGCTGTCATGGACTACTTTGACTGTGTGCCACACAGAGGTTGTGCACAATCAATTCACCCCCCAAGGATGTCCCTTGAAAGGGTGGAAAGGAAGTGCCATGGACCCACCAGACATCCCTTCAAGCAAGTGTAGTGAGTCATTGCAAACGTCTGCAAAGAGATCTTTATTCCCATTTTAAGGGCAAGACTGCTTGCTGGTGACAAAGTGAAAAATGATCAGGTTCCTTCAAACAGTTGGTCTACCTTTCACTAATGCTCAGGGCAGGCACAGGTTTTATGCTGCTCACAGCGCAGAACATTATCTGTAATAGGGTCACAGACCTGGCCTTTGCCAGGCACACCGATTTAAAGGTGAGCCAACTTGCAGATGTGTGCTTAGTGCCCTGTTCATACTATGGCCCCCGGAGCAGCTGAACCTCAGAATACTGTGGGATGCCCACCACCAGCGTTGAAACCTGCCTCATAAAGTCTATTGCCATTTTTGGAGAGCCATCCACCACCCTAAGCTCCTATTCAGAAACAAACATACTATTTTTTGTGAATTCATTTGCTCTCTATCTTATCTCTCTTATCTCTCTTTAGTGATATTGGGCATGGTTGTCCTCTGTTCTTTGTAATACTGATTTTAGTTCTCAAGTCTATCCTAATAAATGTGAAGGATTTTTTTATAAGGCTGAAACCCGGATTTCCCAATTGAAAGATCAAATGTAATTTCTGAATCTTAAAGTCACCACTTTCCAGTCACAGAGAACTGCGCTGGATCTTAAACTGGAGGAGTTAGAGAACCATTCTAGACGCTCAAATCTTCGTATTTTGGGCATTCCGGAAGGCATAGAGGGTCAGCAGACATTACATTGGATTGACTCCTTTATAAAGAAAAATGTCCTCCCAGAATTTAATGGGGATCTGACAATAATGAGAGCCCATCGAGTTCCAGCATACCTCCCTCCTAATGCTAAGTTTCCACGGACAATTCTGGTTAACTTTGGAGACTTTCGGGTCAAGGAGCAGATATTTTCAAGAGCCATTAAACAAAGAAAGTTTTCTTAGGCAGAAGTGCCATTATGTCGTATTTTTTCAGATATGTCAGCTTCCGCAGCAAAAAGGCGGAAAGAATTTGTTAAAATGCTACATCTATTTAAGGCACAAGGGGCGCTAACTATGATAGCCCAGCAGAGCAAGCTGAAAGTGCTAGTCAAAGGCAAATTCCTTATCTTCTGCAATGTTGCAGAAGCACAGGAATTATTGCAACTGATTTCGACAGACAAATCCTAATGGTTATGTGATGAGCTTTAAATCCTTTTAGAGGATATTATGGTGTATTCTAGGATTGAGTTTTTTTATTTTTTATAGAGATGTTCTTGTAGGTAAAAAAAAACTGTCAAATTGCTGTTTGTGTTATTCAGGAAAGGGGGGGTGGGTAGGGGTAGGGACAGTCAGCTGCACTAGGCACCTAATCATTGTGCCTGTAGAAAGGTGGGTGGGTGGGACAGGTTGTTGGACTCTGAGCAAGGGCGGTCATTTGCTCGGGCAACAATGGGTCAAGGAAGGAGTCACGGGCTGGTAAGGGGGCATTGGGGAAAAAATGAAAACCATATTTTTTTTTTATGCATCCATCCATCATTACTTAGAAAGGAAGAAGGGTGGTAGAAGGGGGCAGTTTTTTTAAAAATATTTTTGCTGGTCGTTAGGTGCATACTGTATGTTAAGCAGGGAATTCTATTATTATTTTATTTCCTATAGAGTAAATGGCAAATCAGGAATATGATAATGGGAATTAAGGACGTTCTCAAGGTGGTCTCTTTTAATGTAAATGGCTTAAATAATAAGAGGAAAATGAGAGCCATCAAAGCGTGGATTAAGACTGAGAACCCGTCAGTTATCCTGTTACAGGAGACCCATATACCAGCTGGGAAAATAGCAGACTTCTCAATGTTTAAATCTTGGGCTGCTTATATGGGCTTTTCTTCATCTTCTGCAGCCCACAGAGGAACAGCGATTTTTCTCAGTAAGAAATTTCAGGCCGAGGTAGTCAGTTCAGCGAGTGATCAAAGTGGTAGATGGTGCTGGGTCACCTGTAATTTGGGAGATAGATTATTGACTCTCGCCAGTTTATACGCCCCAGTAGAGGATAATCCCACTCCATATGAGGAATTCTTCCAATCCTTGATCCAAGTTTCAGGTGACCTAATAGTGGGAGGGGATTTCAATCTGTTAAGGAATCCTAAATTAGACTCTTCATCTCAGGCAAAAAAACAATTGAAGCAAAAAACTTTAAAACTGGTTAAAAACTATAGCTCAATGTTTGATATAGTTGATCCTTGGCGGGTGACATTTCCCACTAAAATTTCTTATACCTGTTTTTCAGAGAGATTTCACACCTTTTAACGTATTGATTTTTTTCTTATTTCTAGAAGTTTGGTTTTTAATTCACAAAAAACTTTGCAGAACGGGCTTTCGGATCATGCACTGATAGTTTTAGATTTGGAATTGGGTGAATGTAAGAAATTCTCCAAAAACTGGCAGTTGAACCGACAATATTTATTCGAGGAAGACTGGGTAGCTACTATTAAAACAGAGATCAGCGAGTTTTTTGAACGAAACTATGGCTCAGCCCCACTAGATATTGTTTGGGATTCATTCAAGGCATTTTTTCGAGGGCTTGCCATTGCTAAAGATGCGGGGAATTCAAGAGTAAGAAAGGAGGAAAAACATTTACTGGAGCAAAAAGTGCAAAGGTCTCTTGATAGATTTCTCTCTAGCCCCTCTGTGGACAACCGTCAACAGCTTGACCAGGCTAAATGGGACCTGGCTAACAATTATTATGCTAAGAGTGATTTCCTATTTCAGCAGACTAGTCAAAAAATCTATGAGGAGAGTAATTACACCGGTAGATTTCTGGCATGGCAGGCAAGAGAGCGGGCTGCCAGCAACCAAATACTCGCACTGAAATGCCCCATTTCAGGTTCTCGCTTGGAGGACATAGACGCTGCTGGAAATATTATGGTTCAACATTACGAGAGGATATATGGCCAACTTCATTCCATCGATAGGCCATCTTTGGGGGAGTTTCTTCAGGTAAATGAATTACCTGCATTAACAGATTTAGAAAAAAGGAGCATGGCAAGACCATTTACAAAAGAAGAGTTAGGGAAGGTTATTAAAAACCTACCAACTGGGAAAGCCTGTGGTCCAGATGGCCTCCCTGCTGAGTTTTTCAAAACATTTATGAGTGTAATTGAGGATTTTCTCCTTTTATTGGCAAATTCAATTCTTGAAGGAGGATCTATACCTCTCTCTTTCAGAAAGGGGAATGTAGTCAGTTTTTTGAAAAAAGGTAAAAATAGTGAAGATCCTAATTCATACCGTCCGATAACGCTTTTAAATTCTGACTACAAATTAATTACCAAACTTTTAGCCAATCATTTTAATGGGATAGCTTCACATTTAATACACTCTGATCAGAATGATTTTATCGCTGGGAGGCAGCTCGGAACCAATACTTATTTTTTAGTGGAAGCACGAGACTATTTTGAGACCCGGAAGATTCCAGCATTAGTACTGTTTTTAGACGCCGAAAAGGCATTTGATTTGGTTATTTGGGAAACTTTATTTTATATTCTATCGAAATTTGGCATACACTCCAAAATTATTGGGCTGATCGAGAAGCTTTATATGAATGCAGAGGCCAATATTATTATCAATGCCGCTCAGGTTGGCCAAGTAAAAGTCAAAAGGGGAACTCGGCAGGGATGCCCGTTGTCCCCGGTGTTATTTGCATTTTTTATTGAGCCTCTTGCGATTGCAATTCAGAACAATGGAGACATTTGCCCCCCACTTTTAAATATGAGTAAAATCAAATTATATGCAGATAACATCATGCTCATTTTAAAACCAGAAGAGGAGGTGCAGGTTAAAACCTTCCAGATTTTTGATCTTTATGAGTCATTTGGCGGCTATAAAATTAATAAAAGAAAAACAGAGATAATTTTATGTGGCTGTGCATCTATGGTGGTTCATCCCGATATCTCTCTGTGTCTTAATTCTAATCCCAAGAGATATCTAGGGATCTTTTTATCGCCATTTATTTCAGAATTATATGATCTGAATTTTGTTCCATTGCTGCATAAAATCCAGGACTTATTTGCACGATGGAGTTCTCTCCCTTTAACCATTCCTGGTCGGGTTGCCTTGATCAAAATGTCGGTGCTTCCATTGTTTAATTTTCTTTTTTTAACAATTCCTTGTGTGTTAGCTAATTCTTTCTTTATGAAAATAGAGTCAATGTTTACATCATTCCTTTGGGATAAGAAAATCCCTCGTATTGCACTTAGCACTTTATATGAAAAGTTGGAAGATGGTGGCCTCGCCCTTCCCAATCTGAAGGAATATTATTTTGCGTACTTTGCACAATATATGTCTAGATTTAAGCCAGGTCGACAGTCAGGTCTTTTTTATCAACTTCTTCATGAATTTAAGGTGTAAGGAAAATCAGATTCACTGCCCACTATCAATATTTAGATCTCCGAAATTAGTTAGATACAAGTGTGTAGACTGGTTTTTTCATAAGCGTCAGGCATTTTTTAGACGGTATTCCATTCCTGTCATCAATGTCATAACCCCAATCGCAGATCTTTTTGTTTCAGCAGGTATTCGAGATTTGTTCTTATCTATACAAAACTGGATCAAGGCTGGGTTTCAAAAACTTTACGATTTTCTTCGGAATGATAGATGGTTGCCTGTGAGGGAGATGTCTCAATTAGTCCCTGGCAATTTCCTTCTCCTTGGCTCTTATAATATTATTATAACATTTTTTAGAAAGCTTGATCTCCCTCAGATTATTGCTCAGAAACAGCTAGTATTAGACCTGCTGGCAGAGAGGGTAATGAAAAAGCCGGGGGACTGGTAAAAACGCCTAGCCGTAATCAAAGGGGCCGACTTGGCGGATAAGGCCATAACAAAATGGGGCAAACATGAGGACTTGGAAATTCCAGTAAATACATGGGCCACAATTAATAAGCTAAATTTCAGTTCAGTCAGAGGGGCCAACTGGAGGAGGATGTTATATTTCAGCAAGTGGTTACTATATAGAACCCCTTGTTTTGTAGCTAAAGCCTACCCCAATCAATCGGGACAGTGCTTTTGGTGCCATACTCACCCTGCAGCCAATTGGACTCACATAATATTACAGTGCCCCCAGATCCAGAAGTTCTGGAACGACATATTTGAATATCTGGTAACAGAGTGTTTGATATCTATTGGTTTTAACGATCGTCGAATAGTTTGGGGTTATGATTCAGATCTAGGGCTTTCCATGAAGGTGATTAAATTTGTATATATCTGTATGGCAGTCCCCAGATCACTCCTTCTTCAAAGATGGCGGACTGATTTAATTCCGACTAAGATTGATTGGTTTTAGAAAATGGGTCATGTTAAAAGAAGTGAATGAATCTATGCTTCACGGATAGGAGGACTTAAGCAATTTGAGAAGATCTGGCAATTGTATTCTGACTGTGATTCTTAAGTCAGTATTTAATTGGTTGTATCTTTTTAATGGGTTTTTCGTTTTATGAAATATAGAACTTGGCATTTTCTAACATGGAATGTTTATTTAATATAACTATATGTATGTTTTATGATCTATTGGTGGTACTTCTCCCCCCTTCGCATGTCACTGATGGAGTGTAAAGGATGTATATTTGTATTTAAAGCTATTTTGATATTGGTTTTCTTTAACCGCTTGAGTGCCCCGCCCTTTCCCCGCCCTGTGCCGGCCCTTTCATTAGCGGGCGGGGTTCATGACGAGATAGTCTCGTCATGGGCACAGCGCAACCGCGGCCCATGACGAGACCATCTCGTCATGGGCACTCAAGAGGTTAAAAAAAAAAAAATGTCTTCAAAAGTAGTGAAATGCTGTATGTGCAATCAGGTTAGATTCTCGTGGATTCCACTTGCCAACTAATCTCACTACCAAGTTTTGTTGATATGATGGTTGGATTATAGATTTTAGAGATGAGTCAAGATATCAGGCAATCAGTAGCCTGTGTGATTATTATAACAGTATTGGTTCCAATTATCCCTTTTTACTATAGTGTAAGATACGTTTTTGTCTAACTATTTTCATATGGAAACAGCATGATTTCATCATATTCTGAGTTTTACTTATATAGGTAGCTCATCCTAAGAGATTTTCAAAGAAGATTGTGAGAGATGGAAAATAATTTAACAAACCAGGAAAACAGAGGACAATTGAAGGGCAATAAATATCCTTTGAAGTCATCTTGCAGCTATTGAGTGTTGGATCACTTTGCTTTATTCAAAATTGCTGTGCTTCACTAAGGAGGTGTTGAACTGGGGTTTGAAGCTGCAGAAAGAAATTGGTAAGATTTCAATGAAGTTGGTCATATATTTATTGATGTTATGTACAGTGACTAATGAAATTAACAGACCAAAGGAGCTGATTTAGAGTCAGTTGGTGAGGGTATTTGAACGTAATAGTGACGCAGTACCCACTCTGCCAAACTCTCGGCCCACCCAAGTGATTTTAAGTCTAGCAGACCAACAGTACATTAATGACAGAGCTTACTCAAGTCCTCACATCAACAAACACCTCCAACATTACGACAGAGAATAGACCATTGGAAGCTAGCCATTTGACCAAATTTAGAGTGGGTGGCCAGATAGCTTTTTTGCTGCTCATCAGCACCAGTTAAAACTTGGCAATGAGGGGTTGGAAAAATGAAAAGGAATACCCTTACACCATGGTAGAACACGTTAATGGCATGTAGGGCAATTAGTTTTACATTTTTCAAAAGCAAACTGCCACTTTGGGAGTTTGTTTTAAAAAATTTAAAATTTCCAAACGTTTACAGCTGGCCTTCATTTTTGATGGAGCCATCTGTCAAACCTTTCCAACATTATCAGGAACCACCATCACAGCAGTTTCTGTCAATGTATAGAGATGTCCCATGGCCAACCAGCATATCTCAATTTGGTGGACAGGATGTTCATCACACCGATGGAGTAAAGTGATCTGTTGCCCTAATGAACATTAATCGGTCCACTAAACTGTAAATTGTGCTTCAAGTCTGAAAAAGTAGGATAGGAAATAGGAAGACAGAATGTTAAACTAAAGTTACTGTTTCACCAATGAGAGGGATGCAGTGCACTGTGCTCGATACACTGATGTAATTAAGGAAGAGTTTCTGCTATTGACATTATCATAGGTAAAGTTTAAAGGAGGAAAAGCTACCCCGTAAAAAAGGAGGATAGTTGGGTTTTAAATGAAAGCAAATGTTTTATGTTAAATTGCATCTCCTGTATCACTAATGATATTGTGTGTTTTATAATTTCAATCACACACTTACAAACTAATTTAAATATACTTCAAAAGAAAGCTTTGGTGAGTTAACCTTTTAAGAAAGCACAAGCAGGGATACTTAGTTGCAGAACCTCTATGCTTCTCTTGTTGCTACATCAGTCAGAAGGATCACATAATGCTGCTTTGAAATACCTTTGAACTGTTGGTGAGTTGAAAGAAAATACTGTCCAGAAAGCAATAATATTAATCGTGTACTGTCTTTCCTGGCCCAACAATAGTATAACAGGCAACACTTAGAATGTCCCAAACGCATGATTGCTTTGTCATACTTTATTAACATGGTGTTAGGACACCACTTAGCGCCTGATAATGAGTCATAGTGGTGCAGCAGTGGCTGTCCAGCAGTCTGCTACCCCATTACAAGTTGGGTGATTGGACCACCATTGCACCGCCCCAACTGCATAGGGATCTCTGCCGCAGTCCAGCCAAGCATATTACGAGTTTCCTCTCATCACGGTTTTCATGGTGGTTCCTCCTCATCCTCCATGAAAACCATGTCAGAGAGGAAAAGAAGGGGGCTTCTGGGCCATGGGGTGAATGCAGGGGCGCACACGTTGTCCCCCTCATGTGAATGCATCCCAGTACTGCACGGCATCGGCTGCACCAGTCCATGCCGTCCAGGCACTGCTTTTGATGTTCCCATCCTAAGAAATGGGTACCTCCGTGGGAGTGCCAAAGAACTAAAAAATTCATAATCTGGTGGGTGGTGCACACATGGGTTTGGCAGTGCAGTGCAGTGGCATGGCAGTCCTGCTCCCACACTGCCAAATTCATAATCAGACCCTTAGTGAATTAAAACTCATGTTGTCTTTGAATGCAAATATGTTTGGTGTAGTAAGCATTGTTGTATGACAAAATATTGCAGATCCAAAAATGTCGGCGACAAAGTTATTCAACTTTAAATACATTATATGTGCAGTCAAAAATGTTGGGTACAACGATATTGAAGACATTGTCATAAAATAGGTACATATAATACATTTGAACTATTATATAATATATTAACTTTCAAATATAGATTAACTTTAAAAATAATATTACATTTTAAAATATATACTCATAAACTCAAAAATGTAAATAAAATGTATAATTTAAAAACATAAAATAAAGAAATATGCTTTAAAGGAAATCACACACAAATAATAAACATAATATAGAAAATACAATCAATATTTCCCATGAATAATAAGAGATTATAAGAAAAATACTTACAATATTTTTATTTTTTAATTTTTTATTTCAATAGAATTTTATTGATATTGTGTCATATACAAAAGCCATATAACATAAAAACATATAAACAGATACATATAACATAAAACTTAAAACATCCACTTTGTATCGCATGATGTTACAGGGCAGCCCACGTTGGCTGTGCTAGTTGAGGTACAGTTTTTTGTTTTCTTTTTTGACTGCCCCCCACCCTCTGTTCTCGTAAGGATCACAGAAAGCACAGATGGGGACAGGGAAGAAGGGACCAGAGCGGAGAGAGAGAGAAGCTTGCTCGCCATTGTCTAAAAAGGGTTGGTATCTGGGTCGTTATACTAGGCACCTTCAAGGTGGGTCATAGGGGTCTAAGTACTTGTCCAGGGATGCCCACATTTTCCTGGCGGGCTGTCTCCACGGTGAGTCTCGTAGGGCCACCGCATCTACACCTCTAAGGTTCGTCACCCAATTGATCCATCCCTTAAACGTTGCCTTGGAGGTGTCTTTCCATTTATTGAGAACCATTTTTACACCTGCTGTTAGTAGGAGATCCAGTAGGTCGCTGTCTTGTTGTGAGACTGCCTCTGTCCTAACAGAGGCCGTTAACAGGGTGGCAAACTCCGTTTTAAGGGTACATCCTAACATGTCGTTTAAAAAGGCAAAGATCTTCTCCCAGTATGATTTGACTTTGGGACAGTGATATATGAGATGGGCCAGATCCCCCCTTCCGTTATTACAATTCCAGCACTGGTCATAGGTTCGTCAGGCGTGCTGGGTTCCAGTGTAGTTTGTGTAGCGTCCAGAACTTTGTCTGAGCTAGTTCCGGGGTTATCTTACCTTGTGTGGGGGGGACCATAGTACCTGGGTTTCTTTCTCGCACAGTGTATCTCCTAGCTGCGACTCCCTATATTTACGTGTCTTTTCATTAAGTTTGGATGTGTTGGGCCGTAGGAGTCTATAGATGTGTGAAACCTGGTTGCCTATTTTATTGAGGTTGGTCATATATTGGATGATTGATGGCTTGGTAACGGAAAGTCTCGCTTTGGACAGTGCTGTTTTGATTTTTAGAAAATTATATAGTTCTATGTCTGGTAAGTTGTGCTTGGTTTTTAGCATCCTGAAAGTGGTGGGATTCCCTCCCTCTTCGAGTTGAATAGGGTGGGAGATCCCTGTTCTACTCCACGTATCCATAGAGAGCGGTTTGCCTTTATATTTTATCTTATTGTTTGTCCATAGTGATTCCCATCTCGAGTTTTTTATGCTGTGTTCCATCTTCTGGTCTACCTTCAGTAGGGCGCTTCTGGTATTTTTGAGTATTGGGTTTACTACCAGTTTATGTTTATTGTTGGTTCAAGGTTGTTTAGTATAGCTCTCTCTAGTCTCAGCCAAGCTGGTGTGTACACCTGGTCGGGTAGAATCCAATAGCTACCCTGTTTTTCCAAAAAGGCAGTTTGGAAGATTTTAAAATCCGCCAGGTTTAATCCCCCCAGTTTTTTCCCCAATCTAAATTTTTTAAGGCTTATACTTGCTTTTTTGTCTCGCCAGATGAAGTTATTCAGCATCTTATCTATTTTGCGATGGAAGTCGTCAGTGAGTATTAGAGGGAACAACAATAATTAATTTTAATTAGAACCACTGTATAATAAAGACATTTGCAATACTTACAAATGACAATATTAACACAAAAATAATAAATATTATTACTATAAAATTATATGATAAAAAATAAATTACATTAACCTAACCTCTAACATTAAATTCAAATATATTACAACAATTTTTAAAAATTAGGTAAAACTTTATACTTGGAGGGGTAAAATTCTATACTCCCACTCCAACCTGAACAAAAGTAAGAACAGTTTTGAACTTTCACAAGGGTTACATTTACAATTTCCACTCAAACCTAAGCAACAGTTGGGAAAGTTTAGATTCTGGAGGGATCAGATTTACTATTATCCCTCAATTCTGAGAAATAGCAAGGAAAATGTCGGGATTTGGAGAGGTTAGAACTACTATTCCCACTACAGAGTAAGCTGCAGTAGGGAAAATAATGAACTTTGAAAATCTCAGATTTAATTTTTCAAGTCCTAAAATAATAAATTGCAGTGATACATACAGGAGTTATTTTTAAAAAATGGTATCAATTAAAACATAGCACACTTTTGACCCTGTATCCTATTATTACAACAACCACAAAACAAATTAAATTAATGACTCAAAAATTACATTACATATTATTTAAAAAATAACACCACTATACAATTATTATACAAGAAACAATAATGAAATTAATCTAAAAACTATTAAAATAATTAATAAAATAAACTATCTAATTAATTAATTGGAAGTTAAAAAAGTAATGACCAATACTTGGTAAAAAGGAAATTGAACATATTTTACATGAATGATAATCAAGCTAACAAAGTAAAACATAGAAACATTATAATTAATGTAAAATATATAATTTAAAAAACTTCAAACCTACTCCCCTACAAACCTAACAACAGGTCAAAAAGATTTATTTATAATAAACAAACAATAACATATTTAAATATATTACTAAATCAAAAAAAACAAACAACACTTTAATTTTTTTAACATATTTCTCAATAAAGTAAACTCAAAACCTAATAAAACTAAACAAAATAATTAAAGACTGATGTTATGCACAACTACATTTTAAAAAATGATGAAAGTCTTATAAAACAATATTCTTTCTCTGTCCCCGAATTTTCTGACATCACACTTTTATTTGCAGAACAATATTTGGATGGAATATCATATGCATGGCTTATTTCCCAATTATACCAAATAATTCGTCCTTCAGAGATACTCAAACCAGTTTAATCTGTCTGGATCTGCACCCAGATAAAAAGCTGCAGGAACAGGGGGAGGGGCTGTGGTAAGGAGCACTGCATGATCACAGGGGGGAACAAAAAACTCACCTGGCCTACACCATCCTTGCTCTGGCCTGATCATTCACCTCCCACCCCGACCACACTAGCCTTCTCTCTGAAATCTTTTGTCTGCTCTGAGCAGTTGGAAAAATTCCATGGATTTTTCCCGGGAATCTGAGAAACACAAGTGCAAACAGACTATTTCAGAGCCTCTCTGGCTGCTACCCATTCCAGAGACAAAACTCACAAATGGCTAATTATGTCACAGTGATACCAGTTGGAATGAACAAGTGTGGCCCTCAAGTACCACAAGCAAATTCATATGGAGGGCCCATGTAGCAAGGCACAGAGAGTACAGAGTTGGATGTCTGCAAGAAACCATCAGTACCTTCCATGAATAACACTCTTTTTATGCTTTTTCAAACAGAAACGTCTTTGAGAGAGCAAATACTTTCAATATCATGCATAAAAAATATCTATCATATACTTGCATTCACACACAGAACACACACATATATATTAGGCTGTCCCAGCCGAGTTCCTTTGCTTCTGACTCAGTGTTTTAACTGCAGATGACAGAGAACAGTGGCCCATAAGGCACCTCCTAGAAATTCTTCTTTTAAGAAAGACAACAGTACTGGGGACAGGTGCATGTCTTTATTGACTTCCATTCACCTCTCCCTTTCTGCACCCAATGTAAAAGTAATGTTAATTTTGACATTGCTTGCACATATTAAAGAACATTGCCCATAGCTGCTGTTTATTTCTTGCATTTAGGTCCCTCTGAAAGTAAACAGCAGATGCTTCATGGCTTTTGACTGATGTGCTGCAAATTCCATTATCTGACAAACAAGAGGCATGCCAACCTTAGAAAAGATTGCATAGTGTGATACAGTACAGCTGTGCTGTCTGACAACGTAAATTCTGCAGTGCCATTTTCCCTATTTCACCCACTCATCAAATGTTTGCCCTCCTGTGCTTGTAATCTGAGTCATGTTTCCTGTAAACACTGCATTGTTTTGCGAGCATCCCAGACATTCATTGCTCTGTTTGCAAAACATTTATAGTGATCGTTCCCATTCTCAAACCATTCTAATATGTCACCCCACTGAGCAGCACTGCAAGCTTTTCACCTGTTCTACATCCATTCTGGCCATAACGGACATATATTCATGGGCAATACCTCACCGAAAAAAACCTGATAAGCATGACTATTACAAAATACCACAGGATACTCCTAAGTGACCAATTTAGGTTACCCGCAGTAAAAGTTCTACACATTAATTAGATTTTTGGCTCCACTGTCTATGAAAGACCATCTTGAACTGCATGTAGCAATATCTCCGTTGGTACTATAACTCAGTCCAGCCTATCTTACGCAGTCCTTCCCTAATCTCTTTTCTTCTTTGATGCAATTTCCCTCAGCCGAGGGCACAAATTATACCTGTCAGCCCCAGGTACCATGGGATCAGGGAACAGAGGCTCATGGATTGCTTGTATTTCTGGGAGAACAGCCTCATTCAACACACTTTCATTTTCTTTATCCGTCCGCGTCCATGTTAGTTGGACATCATTAAATGGGACAAACCGAGGCACCTGCTCGCACTCGGAGTCTCCGATGCCATCCTTGACCCACTGATCATAGGGTAGAGGTAGAGGAACCCTCCGACAATGAGTGGCATGCACCCAATTCTTACAGCCACCAACCTTTACAGCAGTATGGGTCACCAGCAGTACCTGTTCAGGCTCCTTCCAGAGCGGCTCCAGACTTTTCTTTCTCTGAAAATTCTTCAATTATACATAATCACCAGGCATGATATTATGGCCAGGTCCCTCTGGTGTGGACGGCAGGGACTCACTAACCTGTTGGTGAATAGAACATAAACGTTCGGTTAACTGGCCAAGATAATCGATCAACACAGGGTACTCAATGTCTGAAAACCTGTGAGGATGTGATGCCCCAGACATTTGCCAGGCATCCAAACATGACCTCATAGGGTGACCATGCTGTTCTAGAATGAGCTGTCATTCTCGTTGACAAAAGAGCTAACGGTAAAGCATCTGGCCACTTTAACCCTGTCGTCTCCTGTATTTTTGCCAGTTTCAGTTTGAGAGTACCATTATACTTCTCAACCAAACCTGCTAACTGTGGATGATTGGCAGCATGGAATTTCTGCTTAACATGAAGACTCTCACAAATCAATTGAATCACTTTTGCATTAAAATGACTTCCGCACTGCAGATGGCTCTGGGCAAGCCGAAACGAGGAAAGAACTCCTTCAGGAGTACCTTTGCAGTTGTAATGGCTGTATTATCTTTAGTGGGATATGCCTCAACCCATTTACTAAATGCACAAACAACCACCAAAACATACTTAAAATTATTACATCCCTCCAATTTGATATAGTCCATTTGAAGGACTTCAAAAGGAAGAGTGGGTGGTGCAAAATTACCTGGTGGTGTAGGGGTCCCCTTCCCTGGATTTTGCATCATGCATACCATGCAGTATTTTACTAAGTGTGCAGTTATCTTAGAGATGTTATCATTCTGCCATACTGGATCAAGCAATTTACAAATGCCTTTAGCACGGATATGAGCTGGACCGTGGACCATAGTAACCACACAGGAAGAACATATGCATCTGGCAACATCCATCTCTGTTTTCCTGATTTATCAATCCAACATCCTTCATTCAACTGTGATGTACTTTCCTGCCAGACCACTAATTCTTCTATCATAGCTTCGCTTTGTATCTCCTTTACACTTTCAAGGGTTTCTTCAAACATGACAACCTCAGGAATCCACCTAGGTGGACCTGCTACAAACATTCTTTTCATTTTTGTCCAGGCCGTTTCCTTAGCCGTCAGCTCAGCAAAAACATTTTCCCTACCCACATCATCAGTGACCTTCCTGTGGGCACTACTCTTAACTATGACCAATTTCTTGGGGAGCATCAAAGCAGACAAAAGCCTCGATATGAGATGTCCATGTTGGATTTTTGTGCCATGGGAAGGAAGGAACCCTCTCTCAGCCCAGAGTCGCACAAAATTGTGTGCGACCCCAAAGGCATACTGGCAGTCAGTATAGATGTTGACAACCAGCCCCTCACTCAATTCACAAGCTCGAATAAGGGCAGCTTACTCAGCAGCTTGAGCCGATTGATAAGGGACCCGTGATGTCTCTACTACCTTGGCATGGTAATAGCGTAGGCTCTAGTGGTGGTACCATCTGGTAATTTAAAACAAGAGCCATCAACATATAGTTCCCCTTGTGGGTCAGATAAGGAAACATCAGTCAAGTCTACCCGTCCTTTTGTCTTCTGTTTGGAAGATGCAGTCATGTTTATCAACTTCATCACTCTCAGAAGGGAGGGCAGTAACAGGGTTGGATTCAGAGTGGCACATCTTTTGATCATGGTGTGTTCAGCAAACAATGTCAATTCATAGCCAGTAAGACGTGCACTGGTGAGGTGCTTTGTCTTCATCTTATTCAAAAGTGTATCTACAGAAGAGGGCACCATGACTGTGAGGTCAGCATCAAGCATGAGTCCAACCGATTGTCTTATTGAAGTGGCCAGAGCCGCAACCGCTCTCAGACATCTCAGGAAGGGTCTAGCAACTGGATCAAGCACAGCAGAGAAATAAGCACACACCGTTGCTTATCCCCAAATTTTTGTGTTAGGACAGAAAGCACGCAACCAGTCATCTCGTGGACGTAAAGCACAAATGGCTTGCAATAATTAGGAGTACCAAGCACAGGAGCCGAACAAAGCGCAGTTGTCAATTGCACAAAAGACTGCTGACATTTGGGCGTCCAAGGCAAAGGCTCATGCACATCTTTTGTTGTTAATGCAAGCAAAGGTTTGATTATTAGGGAATAGTTAGGTATCCACTGGTATCCAAAAGTAGGAAGTGATACCTATAAAAGCGCGCACATCTTTTTAAGTTTGTGGAATGGGCATTTTAACAATAATCCGTTCAGGGGTCAATCTCCTACCCTCCGTCGACAGTAGGTGACCTAAAGCAGTGACATCCTGTCGACAATACTGAAATTTAGAAAGAGAAACATTATGCCCATGATGAGCTAAAAGCAACAATAATTTAACAGTACTATCCTTGCAACCTTGTTCTGTATCAGAAGCAACAAGTAAGTCATCGGCATACTGCACTAATACATTACCTGGGGGAAGTGAAAGGGAATCCAATTGACCTTTCAATGCATGGCTATAAATACTCGGACTCTCTGTATAGCCCTGAGGAGCTTGACAGAACCTAAAGCTCCTACCAGCTAGGGTGAACCCAAACAGATAGCTACTATCTGGATGAATAGGAATAGTAAACAATGCATTTTATTAAATCAATAACAGAAAATAATTTAGCAGTAGAAGGAATCATTGCCAAAAGCGTGATGATATCAGGAACCAGTGGAAACTGGGGAACCTCTATTTATTAACTTCGCGCAAATCAATCTCAAAATGGTAAACATCCTCATGATCGGCAGGGGAAACTGACGGTGTCCGTTTAAGAATCAAAAGAATGGGACTATTACAGATGTTGGCAGACGTCTCTTCAACTACCCCATTTTATATCACATCCTGGATAATCTGCAGAAGAGCCCATTCTCCTGCCTAAGGTATTATATACTGAGGAATACGAGGCAAAATATAATTGTCTTTAACCAGTATTGAAATCGTTGGTATATGCAATTGTCCTACATCTGTATCACCTGTCGCCCATAGAGTGGGTTGTACGTTAGTGAATTCAGTGGGGAGAGGGTGAGACAGACACTGTTTAGTACCCACATTTGGGCCCATCGTCATAGAAACACCTGCCTGGGAACAATAAATGTTAGCATATCATTTCTTTAACAAATCCAAACCCATCAAAATGTCACCACAAATGGATGTCAACAAAAACGGGAAATCCACAGTTAAAGGACCAACAGTCAATACAAGGGGTCGTGAAATGGAGCTTACAACCGGTACACTTGAAAAACCTACCAAAACATTATTCTGGCCTGACAGAGACTCCCCAGGGACCAAATGTAGAGAAACAGAACTCTTTTTGCACCTGTGTCCACCAGAAATTCCTTAGTCGAACCTTGCAAATCTGCGGTGACATAAGGACCACGCTGATCTACAGGTATCAGAACTGGCCCCTTCCTCTGTCCCTGGCTATCCTGGTTGTAAGACATCCCTGACACCTCATCTATATCATAATCATCATGATAATACTGGCCAAAGCGAGGGTCATCAAAGTAATTGTTATCAGAGCAACCCTGTGAGACTGCAGCATTCTGAGCTCTATCGGTCCCACGACCTCTCCAACGAGAACCTTGCCCTCTTGGAACCACAACCTTCTGTAAAGAACAGGAATCTCGCTACGCCAATGACCCTCTTCCTTACAGTATGCACACTGATTCAAAATAATGGAGGGGGAAGAGGTGGACCAAGTACTCTAAGATGCCTGTAAACGAGTCGCAATTTCAGGAAGCAGATTGGAAACACGTCTATCAACAAACAACCGAACACCTCCCTCAACAGACAAATCCTGCCCACTATAATCCAAAAACGTATCTTCAAACTGAGTAAAGAAATCAGACACACTCTCATCCTTCTTCTGCCGACAAGCTGTCAACTTATCCCAACTTATCTTCTTGGGCGGAATAAGAGAGTGCATATAAGTGATAATGCGACCCGGCAAAGCAAGTATCTCGGCTCGGGGCTTATCATCTGGCTTACTTTCCTGATCCCATCCCTTAATCTGTTCCCATATGCCTCCCAACTCCGCAACATGATCCTGAGTGTGAACCTGCCTCCAAATATCAACCAGAACAAGAAGACCAAAGAAAATTTCAATATCAGCCAAAGTCATTACAGTAGAAGAGGCAGCTTCAGTCAACTCTTGATAATAAGCAGTAGGATTTTTCATAGGATCAGGCAAATGAATCTTAAGGAATAGAACCTCACTTCTTTCCCATTGTGTATAAACCCATTGTTCCTGAAAACGGGCCCCTACAGCCTGTCTAGTAACATTACCATGCTGGTCCGTTATCTCAGGTATTTCTGGGTGAGATATAGGAAGGATCTCTCTCATCAGAAATTGAGATACCTGCTGAGGGCTGTTCTCATACAACCTACCCCTATAAGCAATTAAAGTCACAAGATTCCCAAAAACTTGGCCTGGCTCCAAGTCACTAGCATACACACGATCTCTAATTTCAAATAAAATTTGAGGCGCCTCTGTCCCAAAGTGGTGTTGCCAAAGACTAATCAATGTAGCAGACATATGCTTAAGGGCATGTTGTTGTATAAAAGGCTCAAAATCTTGCATAACTTCCCAGACATCCTCCACACTATAAATGGCATTACGACCCCACTGCGCAGCCTGATCAGCTATTACCTTTTTCTTTCCAGCCCCCATCCCAGATCGCACTAACGGAACCATGCGTTCCTTAAATTTCGTCCAGTCTCTATCCTCAAATCCATGTGCTGGTGTCTCAACACTCAGAGAAGTCGGGCAATGAAAAATCATAGAAGGATAAACAACAGAAGTGACAGGTACAATCGTTGTTGGCGCTTGTACTGGAGAAGAGAGAACAGAGGATACAGGAGTCGAGGCAGTAGGTGTGCTAATAGTCACAGTTGCCAAAGAAGGCGAAGGCAAAGAAGGAGCAGGGGGTGCTGTGGCCAAAGCCATCAAAACAACAGCTGTAGAAACAGAAAGGATATGAGCAGATTAAACAGGCTGCTGCGACTGTAAGGGAATGGCGGGGTATATCCTCTGCGGGGCATATGGCGACAGGTCGAGTATCCAGCACTTTCTCCACAAAAGTATGATTTTCCTCTTGGGCCAAATAGGATTTATCAATATGCAACCGAAACCTCCCATCTTCACATTCAACTCCTGTCTCCTGCTTCTCTCTATCATATGCTACAACTTTCTGAGTCAATGTTTGTATTTTCCCCTTCCGTGCATCCTTTTCCATCCTTTTCCATAGAGAGGTGTGGTGCAGTGGCCACGGCAGCTGACTTCGGAGCACAGGGTTCACAGTTCGATCCCTGGCTCTGGCAGCAGTTCAGCTCAGCACCATGTGACTCTGGGCAATAGCTCACTTAATTTCCAAGACGGCCCCCAGTGCCTTGAGACCCGTAAGGGTGAGTAGTTTGTGAATTACAAATACGTATTTATTTATCTTCAATCATCTCTGCCTAGCCGCCTTCTGCCACGTTCAAAGAGAATCAAACATTGACTGCCTACTTTGTTTTTTAAACAACTGTTCCTGTAAAATCCCAATCTTTTGTTCATCAACGTCAACGGCCACTGTAACTCAGCATTGTCCATCGTATATTTGTGCCATAATGTACTAAACATATTAGGGCCAAGACCATGCTTCACATATATATCAAAATTAGGGGTGCCTTCTGGTGGTGCTGGCTGATCGTCTTCCAATCTGCAGAACAACAACGGCAACAGAAAGACAAGAATTTACTAAGACCAGGCATTTTCAAAAAGAAAACAAATTTGTTATTTTTTTTTTCCTGGCAAAGCAATTGCAAATGCTTTTATCGAAAACGATCCTCAGACCGTACTAAACTCAAACCACACTGGTACCATATCCACAAAGACCCAAAACAACTCACCTGATATGAGTAGCACAAACAAACCAATTCTCCACTGCCGACTCTTCAGATCAAATGGTCAGATCCAAGGGTTTCATCGTTCAGGACTCCAGTCGGGCTGACCATTGGGCGAGGCACCATCCGGCAGGATGAAAGGGGCAGCTGCGAGCAATTGATACTCCTCGTGCAGAGATGCCTGAACCATCAGTCCGACCCGACGATGGCCTCGATGGCCTCGACCTCCCCCCCCGTTTGCGGAAGGGGATGGGTCAATCACCCAAAGGAGTCCCTTTTCGAGCGCCACCTGAAGGAAGTGGCCCCATTTGGGTCACTCGGGTCGCTAATGACCACCTCTCAGCCTTCCATACCAAATGAAGAGTCGGTCAGACAGTAGAGAATACAAACCAATAACTGTTTATAAGATCCACTCAGAGTGGAGACCAGTATGCCCAGTCGCTAGGAGTGCTGCAGAGGGACCCACATCAGCAAGCATAAAGATACATTATGTACATTTCGGAACCAATTGAAGACACACCCACAGTAGAATTTCCCAAGCACATGCAGCTAAACAGTGAAATACAAAATTATATGTTTTGATTCTCATATCTTGCACTATCTCACATATCCCAAGGTCGCTTCACCCTGCACCCACCACCAGACGAGTGGTAGACGGCCTCTATCCAGTGGGAAAGGTATGCGCTAATATGAACAGTATAATCATTAGTGAACCAAAAACCCAACCTTGGAGAAACGAAACCTAACAATTGAACAGTTTCAATTATGATTCAAAATGGCGTCTAAACAGAAAATGGTGCTGCAAAGGCTAACTTTCATAGGATAATGCACAAGCATAAACGTTCCTATTCTAACACCTTGCACCACAATCAAGTGAATTATAAATTGGATAGGACATTTATTTGATTTAGACAGAATATTGTAAATATTAGAGGACTTTTCCCAACCATGGGAACAGTTCTGAACTTTTTTTGCTATTTAAAGAAGCAGGGGTTGTTGACAGTTAAACCCCAGGGATAGAATACCTACCAACTGGTACAGGTTTGACATTAGTGGGGGTGGTGTGGTGAATTGTTGTGACTACTTTTCCTTTGTGAATCACTCTTAGTTTCAAGTGACATCATCAGCACACCCAGGACTTACTCTTTATTATACAAGATGTCCCTCTTGAAAGATAATAGAGAACAGATGCAGTTGATTTATTAAATACGAGCCTAGCGGGCAGCAAGAACATGTAGAGGCAATCAGTCAGACTAAGGAAAGTCTTCAAAACCAGTTCAGGTGTGACCGTGGTAGCCTGTTGCAATGGAAAGATTAACCATTGTGTATAATTTCCTTAGAACAGTGTACCTAGTATAAAACCTTTTTATTGTTTTTATGCACAGCAAGAATTCTTACTGCTGGGAAGAAAAGAAATTTGAGGATCTTGGGTATATTTAATTCCCATTTTAGAATCTACCTGTGAACATTTGAGCCATAAAGCCATCTTCTGAAAATAAGTGGATTTCTTCCATCAGTCCTTATTATCTTGAAAATGTAACCCATTTCAAGATGCCTGACAAATCTGATTGTCCTGGATTTACTGTGTATCCATTTACTGGTCAACATTAGATTATTACTATCACCTGTGAGCACTACCCTTCTCAAGATGGTTGATATACTTAGAAATGTTGAGTATATTGTATGTCTGTTTTAGAATATATCAGTTAACATCTCAGCCATGACACCATCTTCTAAAAATCTGTGGCATTATTACAAATCATGGATAACCAGGAATTATTCATGATGGGAGTTACAATTTAGAAAAACATTTGCTTGGACATTACTTTATACATAGTATCTGGTTATACAATCCATTCTAAAATGACTGAAAAATATGGTTGTCCCTTAACACACATTTCAAGTTGGGAGAAGTATGAGACCTATGTTTTGAGCCGGGTTGGTCATGAATATTTACAGGCAAACCCTTTTTCACTATTTCTGTTGGGGAATCCCGAACTCTAATACCAGTCATGCCAATTAGGAAATTAGCTGCCACCTGGATGATATAATGGGAGTATATAAACCAAGAGGTTTTTAACCGGAGAACACATTTTATGATTTATTATATAACATCCACTACTTTTGAATGGTAACCAAATTCGGCTAGAGATTTCACTGTCACTTTTTAATGGCTTGGGTTCAGGTCCGGTCCCAGGATGCTTGTTTCTGGTCCAGGGAGGACCTGGCTTGGCAGTTCAGGATTGACTGTTCCCACAAGGAACCGGGTCAAGACTGATTTGCATATGGCTGGGTCCAAACTGAGGTGGTGTGGTGAGGAAAATAATGATGGATTTAACCCAGGTCTTTGTGACGGGGGGTGAATGTTTGCATTGTCCAGCATTCCTTCCATCAATTGTTTCTTTTGCATATGTTGCCGTAAGTGGGAAGTGTATGCCCAGACCTGGGTCCCATGCTCACTACACCACTGGATTCAAGCTAGCCTGGCTGATGAAGGGTGATGCCCTCAAACCGGTCCCAGGATGCTTTTTTCCGGTCAGGGAGGACCTGGCTTGGCAGTTCGGGCTGGACTGTTCCTACAAGGAACAGGGTCAAGACTGATTTGCAAAAGTCTGGGTCCAAACTGGGGTGGTGTGGTGAGCAAAAGAATGATGGATTTAACCCAGATCTTTGGAACTGGGGGTGAATGTTTGCATTGTCCAGCATTCCGTCATCAATTGTTTCTTTTTTATAAGAAAACCCCACCCGGGTGGGGAGGGACCTGGGGCGATACATTACTATTTCAAGCAGAGGAGCTTCCCTCCTCAAGCCTTTGTGAGGCCCTGGGGACCCCATCCCTGGGGCCACTATTAATATAATGGGGAGGGGGCACATGGCTCACCTCCCCAATCCTTCAACAGGCCCCGGGGACTCCATACTCCGGGACCACTACGGTCATATTAAGGGGAGGGGGCATGCGGCCACCCTCCCCAAGCCTTGAACAGGTCCCGGGGATCCCATCCCCCAGGGCCAATAAATGAAAGAAAGAGAGTGCGGCCCCCTACCCATCCCGTAGATCGGTCTCAGTGACCCCATCCCGAGGTCATATATAAGCACTGTCCCAAGGACCCCATCCCCGGGATACTGCTCTTTTTTGCCTGGGAGGGTGCGAGCATACCCTGCCTGGACTGAAAACACAACTTGCTCTCACCCAGTGGGAGCAGTGCAAACATCTGTGATAGTGAGCCAGCTCCTGCCAGCACCCAGTATGGAGCTGGCTGGGGCTGTGTGGGCCTTGGTGCTCCCCCAAAATGTGGATTGTTGGTGCCCTGGGTGGACACCAGAATGCGCACCAAAAATTGAGCAGGTGGCCAGCTCCCACAAGGGGCTCTGGGGCTCTGCCCACACCCCAACATAAGGTGGCTTGTGGATGTCCCCGGTGGGCACTAGGGTACCAACCAAAAATGTAAGATGTGTCTGGCTCCCCAGCAGGAGATCATGCAGAGGCCACATGGGCCACACCAAAACAAAAATTGAAGATGTGGGTGGACACCCATAATTATATTTAAAAAAAAAACAATTATCAATGAGTGACAGAATACACCATTTAATATTCACTGCTCCAGCAAGGAGCACCCCATATTTCCCCAGAGCAGGGGTATTCAATCTGTGGGGCGTGACCACCGGGGGGGGTGTGGAGTTGTGGAAAGGGGGTTGCGCCTTCCCGTCGCACTTCTGCTTGAAACTGACTCAATCAGGAATCCAAAACGTTTACTCTTCCTTTTGGATTCCAAACAGTGCACCTCAAGGAGCTCTCTGATTGGAGGACATTGTAAAAGAATCCAACGTCATGGACGACTGTCCTCCAATCAGAGAAACTGCAGGATGCACACCAGGAAATGCCGGGAACTGGGGCCATAAATATGCACCTGTGGAGTGTGGAAGGCTCTAGGGTGCTTCAATATTTGTTTGTTCCTGCTGCCTTGCACTCCTGCTCCCTTTCCTGGACTTCCTCGTTGCTGCTGCTTTGTGGTTCCAGCTGGTGTCCTCTTCATGCTTCTTCCTCGTGGCTGCCTCTGCATTGCGATCTCACTGCTGTTTCCTGGTTTCCAAGGCAACCGAAGCTTCTTCATGTTTCTTCCCCATTGCTGCCTCTGCATTCTGATCTCCCATCTGTTTCCTGGTTACCAAGGCAACCGAAGCTGCAAAACTTGTGAGTAAGCTGCCTCTTCCCCTGCCTTCCTCTGCATACACCCCACCTTTAGGAGCCCCCTGTTTCTGTGATCGGGCAAGTTTAACAAATGTAATTCAAATATTAATATAAAGTTAGACAAACGGAAGCAAATAAGGAATTAGTCTGTTCAAGTTTTGTTAAATGGTAATTGCAACACCCTTATTTCTAAATAATCTTGCAGCCTTCGCGTAAGGGGCACTGGATGTAATGAGCAGAGCGCTATCCATTTTGCCTAAGATAAAATTCCATCAGCTTGCATTCACTTATCAGGCAGAAACATGGGCAGCATACATGAGACCAAAATAGCACCAGTGTGAGTGAAGTAGGCACTCTAATTAAAGCACAGCGATTCACAACATTTCAGCGCCATCTCTGTGGACCCACTGATGATGGACTTCTCCTGAAATACCCCTGGTGGGCTTGGACAGGGGATTCTTCTCTGATCCATTCATGGCACAGATGAAGTTCTGTTAGTCTCCCTGACGATCAGTGGCAAGTAGCAACCAAGAGGCACAGGGCAATGTTCTTGAAGAGCACCCGCTTGATTTGGAAACAGGTGGACCCCTGGTTTCTGGGGAGGAAGGGGGTTCAGTGGCAAATAGTCCCATGTGATGCAAGTCTTATTAGCAGCAGAGAGGGCACTGCAGAGAGACTAAAAAGCCCCAACCTCTAAAGGTGAGGAATCTCCCATGTCACTCTCGCTTGCCAGCTCGTGAGGGACACAACATTACAGCAGCATAGTACATATTTCTTTGTTGGTTATTGATTGGATGGAAATCATATAGTGACTGAGGAGATGAGAGGTGTGCGTGGCATTGTGAATAATCCCAGGTTTAGCAGCTGCCTGGACATTGCTCCTTATCTTTACGTGAGTAGAGATTTTAATACATATTTTTGATGTACATGTAGAAGACTGACTAGCAATCAGACTGCAGTACAGCCCTTTGGCAGATGGGAAGATGTCAGTCAGAGCTCGCAGGTGTGTCTTAAGGTGTTCTGTGTTTTCCTCCATGGATATTTTATTTTCCTGTGGGTGACCTTCATGCCTCTCTGTTTTGTAAAACACCTGAGAGCAATGCATGTTTGATCTGTGGTTAATGATTCTGGGGCACTAGCAGTGAGAGTTCTTGTGATTAGATTAGAGATGTTTTCCCATCTCAGTGAAGTAGAAGGTTTCACTCCAACAGGTCCAGCTCCATAGCACAGACACCCTTCAGTAGCCACAGCCTTCTCTAATTCAGCCATGACCACCTGGCCTCTCCTCTACACATGGAGCTGGCAGGACCGCCGCCATGTGTTTGACCAATGTCCCCAAACCCATCAGTTACCTGACCCCTAAAGGGGTGTCTCCTGAGTCTATCACCACTCCTACTGTCCTAACAAACTGACAGCTTAGAGGGGTGGCATGCCCCCAGCAGTACAATAAAACATGGCATATGCATCTGGCATAAACTATGTGTAAGAGTTAGCATATTGATGGGAAGGGTTGGTGCACAGCTGCACTACAGAAATGAGCAGGACTCCACTCCGCATAAGAAACGCGTAGTGTGTATCCAGTCGAAAAGTATACATATTAAGAAAGGAATGGCATTGGATGCAACAAGGAATAGGCAGAGCTAATGGGGCTATATGAGGCTGAATGTGTTCTTCTGCGAATGTATAGAACTGCATTCATTTGAAAAATTAAATGCAATATGGTGATTAGAGTCTTCCCTTTATCCTTTCATGAATGACTCCAGTGGAAACAATGAAAATAGTTCAGTTCATGGGTAACGCTATTCATTTGCATTTGTAATTGCTGTTTTGTGTTTGTTTCCGCGATTTCATATTTAAGAACCATAAGGAAGATCCCAAGTGGTTGAAATGCATTGGGGTTACAGAGAAAAATAATCAATATAAAGCTGAAGTTTTTAGAAAAGGAAACGAGTTAACTTTCCACATAAAGCACGATTTCATACCAAGATTGAAAGTATTTAAAAGCAATTCATGGGATAATGAAATCAATATTTTCTTAGTAATCAAAATGAAACGTGAACTAAATAGTTACTAACATACTGAAACAAAAACACAAGTAGTGCCATTAAGCCGGGTCTGATGGCTTAGTGGACTAATGCATCCACTGTAGGGGTGTGTGTTTGACCTCATGGTCCCAGGTTCAAATCCTGGCTGGTCCACTCAGCCTTTCATCCACCTGAAGCCGATACAATGAGTACCATTGAGTTTGGTAACAGTAGACATCTGTTGTTCTGTGCCTTGAGACCCTAGCTTGGGTGATACTGGCGCTTTACAAATACATGTTATGTTATGAAGCTGACAGAAAGGCTAGGGGCTGGGTGGGCAGCATCTTGGAGGGGGCATAACATTGATGTGATGAAGGGGAAGAGACTGGACAGACAATGCCCGGCCTGTGTGTGATTATTAGGTATTGAGAGACAGGGCCAGACATACTTTAACTGACAGAGAGGAGAGGGATGTATGGGAGGGGGTGGGAGGAAAGAAGCGTGTGTAAACTGTTTAACTCTGCACAAGACTTCCAGGGTTTTAATGGACCCCCTACCGGCCAGGACCAGGTGAGCTTCTAATGTGGCTAAACGTATTCCTGCAGAGTGAAAGGCCCTTTCAAAGGTTGACTAGACATCTTTCTGTTGTTCATTGCTGTATTTTGTTTATAAACTGGTACTGATGAGGTGAAACCATTGCCCAGTGTTACCGTGTGTAAAAAATGTCAAAATAATGAAGCAGTAGTATCCCAAAATATGCGCATCACATAGCATTATTTAAATTTTCTTACCACACAATTTAGTTGACCCTGCTGCATAATTTGGTCCTCCCTTGCCTCATAATTTTAGTAGCCCTTCCTATAGGGCAGTCTGACAGTGCCCAAAGGGGTGGCCAGTCAGGTCAGTGTGTGTGCTTTGTTTTGCTGCTTGCTGACCTGTTTTACCATCTGGTGGACAGTTTTTACTCTTAATTTCTGTGCCATTACCACAAATATTGTCTGTAGGACACACAAGTGCATGTAGTCTATCATACCTTGCAAAATATCTCTACGGCTTGGTCTTTACAAGTTTAAAACCACCACATAATTTGGTTCTCCAGTGCCTCATAATTTTAGTAGCCCTGCCTATAGGTCGTGCCAAAGGGGTTGCAGGTCAGGTCAGTGCTCTTGATTTCTGTGCTATTACCATAAATATTGTCTGCATAAAGCACAAATGCATGCAGTCTACCATTCCTTGCAAAACACATATACAGCCCAATTATATCACAAGTTTAAAATAGCCCCGCTTTCCAAATAAGGGCCCCTTTTAAAGATCTCATATATGCTGCACTCACATGCAGTAAACTTTATTGTCCACTCTGTGCTATATCCCTTAAAGCTCAGTGAGCTCAAGTGATGAGTGACAGGGGAGGCGACACTTGGTTGCACTGGCAGGAAGCCAGAGAGTGTCAAGCTGGGTGTCAGGTTTAGAAATCATAACTATAGGTGAGAAAGGTGGAGAGAAATTGTGTAGGCTTTCATCTCATGCTGTCAGGAAGGAGCCGATGGTCAGACACCAACCTGTCAAGGAAATGGGAATTTCCAGGAAGAGAGTACATCTCTTTGAGTGGGTTTTTGTGATTACTAAATAATCCTCATCAGAATACAGAAGTAAAGTCTTCATGACCACTGAATGTAAATTGTGCCATACACAAGTCACCTTGTTATGTGTGTGAGTGGCCTCTTGGTGCATCCCCAGTTCAGCAGAGCCTGCTGCGCCGCTGGCAAAGCAAAACAAAAACAAATAAAGCACCCTGTGGTTTTACAGTTGTCCAATGCATTAGGAGTGATTTGGGGGCAAATGGGCTGAGCCAGAATCTCTAACAAAATGGCAGAATGCCACCAGTGTCCATGCATGTATGGACATTAATTCCTTCAAGAGAAAGAGAGGTGCAAAAGAGAGGTTAAATGCAAGGAAGGAGATATAATATGAGAATAAAACAAGAAAGTCAATAGAGGAATGTAATGTATCGATGAGTAATGAAGAGCCTGTCTACACTTGGCTGGCAGGGTTTCCAAGCAAGCACCGCAAGGCTGGCTTTTACTGGATAGCAGTGGTCTTCCTTCTGAGATCAATTATGACACGGACAACAACCTTGGAGCCCTTCTACCTTTCTTGAAGAAGGTGTCAGGAGGTCAGAAGTTGGACTAGCGTACATGGAGAGCACTACGATAATTATTTTGGGCACAAACAACAGATGTTTGATCTCACTAACAAGTAGGCTGTGGATTTTAAACATTTTGTCCACCCATGTTACCTATTGCTACAATGTGTGTGCCCTCAAGGGAAGGGTTCCTTGGTAATGGCCCACAACGCCAGCTCACGTAATGGAAGCCAAGACCAGCTGCAATTTCTGTTTTAAGCACACGGAAGGAACGTGATGTTTTATTCGCATTTTAGATAACATAGGAAGATTTTTTACACTTCTTGTGAAATTGCAAAGAGTTCTTTTTAAATGACAACCATACTGCATACAGCAGCAGGTCTGTGGTAATCATTAATATTGGACTTTGGAATTTTGTACCATAGGTCAAACACACATTTGACATGGATCGTTTCCTGCAGCCAAAAGATGGTAGATCACTCAAACGAAAGGCCAAAACAGACGTCAAGTAACGAGCTACAAAAAGTAGGAAATATGATGCCTCCAACCTGGACCTTGGATTCACCTGTGCCACCATAAATGGTGAAAAAAAGCCACAGTGTGTGGTTTGTGGCATGACCTTGGCTAACCAAAGTCTGAAACCAAACAAATTAAAGCGCCACCTGGAAACTAAACATGGGTCACTGGTAGAAAAGAATACAGATTTTTTTTGCCAGAAAGCTGGAAGACATCATCCACCAAAATGACCCTGTGAAAAATGTGGTCTCCACGCCAACAAATGCCTTGAAAGCATCTTACCAAGTGGCATACCACATTGCCAAAAACAAAAAGCCTTTCACAGATGGGGAAAAAGTGATTCTTCCAGGAATGCTTGATGTGGCCAAGATAATGCTTGGCGAAAAAGCAGCAGAGAAGTTGAAAATGGTACCACTCTCAGACACAACAATTTGCCACCAAATCTCTGACATGTCAGAGGATATCCACAGACAACTCCTTGCACGCTCAAAATCAAGTTTGTTTGCTTTGCAATTGGATGAAGCGACTGACGTATCTAAGGAAGCTCATTTAATTGCTTACGTCAGATACTGCCACAAAACTGTAATATTAGAAGATTTTTTATTCTATAAACTAATCTGGGGACAGGCAACAGCATCAACCCTGTTTGACATTCTCAAGGACTTCTTGTGCTCCAACGGCTTAAAATGGGACAGCTGTGTTGGGATGTGTATGGATGGTGCTCCTTCCATGTGTGGGGCTAGGGCAGGTCTAAAAGCCAAAGTGTTAAAAGTGGCTCCTCATATTCTATGGACCCACTGTATGATACACTGGGAAGCCCTGGCAGTCCGAAACATGGATAGAGAACTTGGGGATGTGTTGGATTGTGCTGTGAAAATTGTTAATTTCATAAAGGCTCACCCCAATAGAGCTCGTCTGTTTGCAGTTTTGTGCGCAGAAATGGGAGCTGATCATAATGGTTTGCTTTTCCATATGGAATGTAAATGTATAGGTATTTATATAGTGCTGATCACCACTACGGGTATCTCAGCGCTGTACTCATACCGCTGAAGGAACCCTTCCTGGCTTTCCATGTGAGGTGTCCACTCCTGTGCACCCCCATGGTGAGGCCAGGCATCCCAGCGCTGTTGGGGCCCTTGTGGAGATTAAGCAAGCTATTGCCCAGAGTTGCAGCGTGGGACCCATGATTAGAATAGGCACTGAGGCGAGAATATCCGGTCCGCGGAATTTATAGCCCGAGACCCTGCCGCGACGGGAATCGAACCCTGGTCCCGGACCAGTGCTCTGCATTGAGGTCTGCCGCTCTAACCGCTAGAAGTTCGATGGTTATCCAGAGGGAAGGTTCTGAATCGTATTTTTGAATTGAGAAATGAAATATGGCAATTCCTTCTAGATTTTAATCCATTCAAAGCAGAACAGTTGTGTAATCCTCGTTGGCTTGTGCTTTTAGCATACCTTGCAGACATTTTTGATAAATTAAATTCCTTGAATTTGTCTTTGCAAGGAGCTGAAAGCACAACTTTCACAATGTGCAGAAAAATATCTGCTTTCAAGAAGAAGCTAGAATTGTGGAAAAGACTAATCAAAGATGGACTGCTGGTGGCATTCCCATGTTTATCAGAAGATGTTGAGGACACAGGATATGAACTTGAAAGTGTTCATAAGAAATCACTTGACTTCTCACAGGGACGGTTTAGAAAAGTACTTTCCTGGGGACATTGATCATGACAATGACTGGGCCTTTCAACCTTTTCTAGTGAATGCAGGTACTCATCTTCCAGTGCACCTTCAGGAAGATCTAATTGAGGTCCAGAGTGACAGCGTTCTCCAGATGCAATTCAGCAAAATGTCATTGGGAACATTTTGGCTGAAAATGTCTGAAGCACATTCACGTTTGTCAAAAATTGCAGTCAAGACTATTCTGCCTTTAGTTTGTCATATTTATGTGAGATTGGGTTCTCAGCATTGGCAGTATTAAAGACTAAGTATCGTTCAAGGCTTGAGGTGGAACACAACCTGAGGATGGCAGTAGCAAAAATACATCCACAAATTGACAGTCTCTCTGGAGAAAACAGGCACACCCATCACATTAGTTCAGAAATGTGTTATCAGGTTTTGTAACATTATTACTTATTTAGGAAAAATAAAGTACTGTTGTGCATTTTTGGGCAATTCTTTTTGGAAACCTTTTGTTTGAACTGTGTAGTAAGCCTGTGACTCCGAACTACAATTATCCACAAACCTTTAGTTTGTTAAACACTGTTTAATAAAATGTACCCGCCGTAAAAATGATTTGCTATGTGGACTGGGGGCATTTGTGGTTGTCGGTGATGAGAATGAATGAATGAATGGAAACTTATAATCGCGCTACTTAGCCCGAAGGCATCAAGGCGCCTAAACAAAACGGTTCGAAAAAGAGGCAAATCATATCTAAGCATAGGCCTTGGCAAAAAGCCAGGTCTTAAGGGCCTTCCTAAAAGCCGGCGCCGAGGGAAGAGATCTTATCTCCAAAGGCAGGGAATTCCACTGCCTAGGAGCAAGAGTTGAGAAAGCTCTACCTCCCCACTTAGCTTTACGTATCCTGGGCACTGAGAGCAGAAGCTTATTTGACGACCGGAGAGTTCTAGGGGGAATGTAGGGGACCAGCAAATCCTTCATACCACCAGACCGATTAGTTGCCAAAGCTCTATAAATCAAAGTCAGGGACTTGAAGGATATCCTGGACTCAATGGGAAGCCAATGTAAGGTCCTTCTTGCCTGATGAACCCTGGCCCGTTTGGGCAGATCCAGGACCAATCTAGCGGCAGCATTCTGCACCATCTGAAGACGGGTCACCAGGCCCTTATTGATGCCCAGATAAAGAGCATTGCAATAATCAAGTCTGGACCCGATCAATGCCAGGACAGTATGTTTCCTGGCCTGGAAAGACAGATAGTGCCTGATCCTCCGTAAGATGTTTATCAGTCCCCAACAGGTGGAGATGGTCCTGCTTACCTGTTGATCCATCCTTAGAAGAGGATCAATCAGAACGCCTAAGTTTTTGGCCAGGGTCGACGGTGTAGGGCACTCCCCCATGGAGGGCGGCCACCAATCAGCTGACCAGAAATCCTCCTTTCCCCCGAACACCAGAAACTCTGTCTTTTCCCCATTGAATTTCAATGAATTACCCACCATCCATTGAGCGACTGCCTTCAAACAGTTTTTAAAATTGGAGGCAGCCAGGATAGTGGGTTGGGTAAAAGACAGCAGAATCTGTGTGTCGTCAGCATAAGAGATTACCTCCATCCCAAAAGATCTAATAAGCCTGGCCAGTGGGGTAACATAGATGTTGAAAAGGGTCGGACTTAAAGCCGACCCCTGAGGGACCCCACAAAGCACAGGAAGGGATGGAGACAAGAAATCCCCCAGCTTTACCCTCTGTTCCCTCTGATTAAGAAAGGATGTCAGCAGACTGAGTGCTGTGCCCTTGACCCCAATCTCCCTCAGCCTTGATGTTAATACTGAGGGAGACAGGGTATCAAAAGCAGCCGAGAGATCCAAGAGGATGAGGAGAGTAGTCAGTCCCTTATCAACCCTGGTGCGAATGGTGTCGAGCACGATGGTAAGGGTAGACTCGGTACTGTGTTCTCTCCTGAAGCCGTGCTGCGAGTGGTCCAGCTTATCATGGGCTTCCAAAAAATCAACAAGATGCTTATTTAGATGGATTTCCAGCATCTTGGCAGGAGCTGGAAGCAACGAGATGGGGCGGAAGTTTTTAAGCACACCCGGATCAAGAGAAGGTTTTTTTAAGAGAGGCTTGACCACCGCTTTCTTCCACTGAAGAGGGAAAGTCCCTTCCTTAATTGCCCCATTCATCACACCCAATAAAGGTGGAAGAAGACAGTCTTTACACTGTTTGAGGAGTTTAAGGGGGCAGGGGTCTAAGGGGGAACCCGACCTAACCTTGGTCAAGAGGCCCTCAAGATCCAGTAGGGAAAGAGAGGGAAAACTAGACAGACTTCCAGAGGGCACCTCATCAGATGAAGATGGCGAAACACAGTCCAAGGGGATAGACAGAGTCCCCCTTAGTAGCTCCAGAGCTGAATAAATATCAACAATCTTAGTGTTGAAAAATTGTGCAATGTCATTACACAGCTGTTGTGAGCTTACCACCTGGTCTGGCATCTTAAGTGAGGTGAGCGTGTCCACGATTTTAAAAAGATCTTTAGGTGAGGAAAGTGAGGCAGTGAGAGAGGTAAAATATTCTTGTTTGGTTTTTATTACCTCCTTCTTATATAACCTCAACAGAGTTTTATGTCTGTCCCTCTCACACACGAACCCACTGGACCGCCAACGACGCTCCTGTCGCCGTAATCCCTGCCTAAGTAATCTGAGTGGTTCCGAGAACCAAGGGGCAGAGGGAGTTCTTCTGGCCGAGTAGCACAGGATGGCCGGTGCAAGTTCGTCCAGGGCTATGGTAACCCCGTTCTCCAGTCTTTCCACCGCCGATGTTACCTCCTCCCCCGGGGCAATCGAAAGCCCTACGAGCTTGGGAGCGAGTAGATTATTGGATAACTTTTTTAAGTTACGTCTTCGTTCAAACTTGGTGGGCATATTACCCCTATTGCTGGGCAGAGCGGTTGTTAGGACCAGAGGAATTGCATAGTGGTCTGACCATGACAGGGGGATAGGTAATTCAGTGACCAACCGCGTGTCATTGGAGAAGACCCCATCGAGCGTATGGCCAGCCAAATGTGTGGGGCCTCTGACTAACTGTGTCAATCCGCACCCCGAGAAAGTATCCAGAAGAGACAGGGTTTCGGGCGAATCCACCTTCTCTAGATGAAAATTTACATCCCCCAGAACGGTGAGATGGTCACAGCCGAAGTGGGGTTCTAGGACCTCCAGCATTTGACTACAGAAATCTACCTTGCTCACTGGGGGTCTGTAAATCAGGAGGCCCTTAAACGGCACTCCATAAGCCCCATTAATGGAAAATTGGAGAGCCTGAAAGGACTCCTGATGATCATCTAGGGGAATGATATGACAGGACAGATGGTCCCTGTGTAGGATGCCAATCCCTCCCCCCATCCGGCCCGTTCTATCCATTCTGACTAAAGAATAACCATCTGGGACCGCCTCTACAAGATCAGGACCTGAGGAATCCTTTGCCCAGGTTTCAGTAATGAACACCCAGTCCGGGACTCTGCACAGCACGAAATCCTTAAAAGCTAAGTTGTTTTTAACCAAGGACCTCGCATTCAAGAGGAAACCCTTATTAGTCCTCACCCTAGAGTCGAATTTGGGCCTCTGGGCCACAGCTGATGGAGATACTCCCAGAGCAGGGGGTCCGAAACAGGGACAGGAGGGGGCTATCAAAAATCTCTCAGGAGCATACCTATGATGGCAAGGGAGTGTAGACGGTTTTAATAATGCAAAATCTTGCCTTGAATATACTGACCTCGATTTCTCCCGCACGCAGTCATCTACTCCTCCGCCATCCAGCCCGTCCTCAGCGCGGACGGGCGCAGACGGGCTGGACTCTGGCGTGACTCCGGCGGGAGTACGGCGAACACGCTGCGCGTCAGCATGGCGGGAATATATAGGGCACTGCTCGGGAACCGCCTTCAAACAGGAGCGCTGGGACGCCGAGATAAACTAGCAGCCTTCCCTATCCAAGATGGCGCCTGATAAAAGAACACAATTCCGGGCGCCTAACGCGCTGGGGATAACCCGCTAAGCAGCGGTGAGGGAGCCAATTTATAGTGCGAGAAAGAGGGTAAGTAAAATCAGGGAAAAACGGCGCAAATTAACAATAAAGCAAATACAAAACCAGGAGATGTTAAAAATGTAGTCTAACACTACGCTTACATACGAGCAGCCTTGAGGAGTACCAAGTTCTAGAAATGTTTGTCAGGAGGGGGTCCTTACACCTGGACATTTTGACAGGAGGGTCTTGGCATCAAAATGTTTGAAGGCCTCTGCCCTAGAACATTATACATTATTTATTTTCTTGATGGTGGTGCCCCCTGAAGGGGTAGGGGCACCACCAATTCTTTTTTAATGTTGTGGGGAGGCTGCAGGGAGTGCCCTAGTCATGCACTGCTAATTACCTCACATATTACATCACACATGGCATGTTCTATGAAATAATTGATCACTTTACTGCAGCGTCTAAAATGACATAATTCATGAGAACACTGTGCAAGACAGTGGTGCAAGTTATAGCAACTTTAGAGCACAGTTACAGTTAATTGAGATAGCTATAACAGGTGAATTTAATTTGTGTATCTGTTATCTGACATTTTCATCTAATTATAATGTATAGAATATATATATTTATAAATATCTTAAAGGTTGAAATAATGTAGCTATGTAAACATATATATGTTCATATGCAGTGTTACTTTAATACCCTGCCTGTATGTTTTCTATGGGATTTTATTCCAGTATCATTGTTTGGCTATGTGTAGAACTTTGGATGAATAGTTTGTGAATTGCAAATTGGTAATCATTTAGCATACCCCCTCTAAACCTTTCATGAAATTTTCCTACACTACTTCCATTTTGTAGTAAGTTTTCTCAATTTTCCAACCACTCCCCTTATGTTTGGGAAGATCTTCGCTACCATGGCAGACAAGATAGGAGAGGAGTAGGGCTCTGGTATGAGTTTAACAGCTATTTGTGGGGTTTGTGAGTAGTATTAGTGTGATTTTACTTTACATACTACAAAATGCAGCTTGTGAATAGGCCTTATGAAGTGTACTGGTGAGAAAGAAAGAGGCAAGAGGTGAAATCAAGATTAGTTAGCCTTGCTATTTGCCAATTCCGACATCCCATAGCACCTTCTACAGGCTCTTAAGAGAAAAGAATTAGGACTCTGCCCTTATTTTCTCGAAATTAGGCAATGAAAGAATGGTAGCAATCTATTTCAGATATTCTGAAATTGTCATTAGAAATGCGGTAAGGTTAGCCCAGCTTTCTACAAATATCCAATATTTTATTTTCCACTGATCACAACAAAACTGCTTTTTCCCAGTCTGATCACTGTTTTTTGTGATCCCTTGTGCTTCTTCTTCGATAGACTGTGTGAAGCTACCCTTGGTATATTTGAACAAAATCTTCATTTTCACTTAGCCTTGGTAACCTCTGCGCCACTCACACAGCAGCTAAAACCATTTACATAACTGTGTTAAAACGATACATTTCAAATTGACTCATATTGGTAAAATATATTCAAAAAAATTGCTAGAAATGAGTAGCTGAATTGAGTCACACATAAGTGTAAGCTTTCTGAAAACAATTTCAAAGCTTTCATTTTGAAACACTCAGAAAGCGCTTCAGCACATATCAAAGGTGAAACCGTCTGCTTGCAATTCAAATGGACAGTGTACAGCATGTCTGGCTTTCATTTCATTAAAATGTTGGCAACAAAAACTAAATGCAATTTGCTTTGGAAATGATATTAAAGATATTATAACAACCGTCACGTATGAAAGTATACAGTCCCTTCTGTGCGCATGAAAACATCACTATTCTATCTGCTTTCACTGACTAATTAAAGATTCAACCCGCTCCACGGAAAAGTAAGGTCTTGATTCATAAGTAAGAAGTTGTTATTTTGAAGATGTTGGCCTTATGATTATTGTTACACTAGCACAGGCTTCTCCAAGGAATAGCCTGTGAGGAATAGGACATGTACCAATGCACACATTTACAACGCGTGCCATTGCAACACATTTTTTACAGCGCAAAAATTACAACGCGCCATTTTTACGCAAGCCATTACAACGCATAGTCCATTACAACGGAAATTACTATTCTAACTGCTGGGACGTTACTTTGGGGAATGCGTTGGAACGACATGTGGTGTAATGACATGTGTTGTAATGATTTTGCGTTGTAAACATTGCATTGTAATGGCACACGTTCTAACACGTGCATTGTAAATGATGTCTCCCACCTGTGAGCTAAAAAAAGGGGTTCCCTTTGGTCAAAGTCAGTTTTGTATCATTCACACCTCAATAATACTCAACCAATCCATACACATCATATTAACGTATTAAAGCACTTATAAAACCAAATTATATCATATATTACCTACTGGCGGTCGCCAGTAGGTAGTTATAGTTAGGACCCTGTTTCCATAGGAAATCCGCAACATTCTATTTGGAATAACTTTGGCGCCGGTCGACGAATCCTCGCAAAATTTTCAAAACTAATGGGGCGCTACGCTCCGCTCCTACCCTGAAAGTCTCGGGGGGATTCGTCAAGCGGGGGCTGAGAAAAAAGGGGGGTCCCAAAACGCGTTTTCCCCATGCATTTTTCCATAGGACCTTTAGACACAGCTACAGCCCGAACGGCTGAACAGAATTACTTGTAATTTGGCAAAGAGGTAGTCCTCAGGTCAAGTAAGTGCCTTTTGTAGGTCTGGTGTAAATCTGTTCAGTAGTTCCTGAGAAAATAGCATTTAAATCAATATATATATCTGTAAGCGCGCTCCGAGCGCGCACTGTAAGCTTACCGTACGCGTACGGTGCCGTGCGCGAGCGCGATTCTGATTGGCTGTTAGATCTTAGTAAACATTCGAATCGGTCGAAACCAGGAAGTGTCGGCCGCCATTTTCTCTCTCGCACTCGGAGGGGTGGAGGAAAAACAAAGTTGGATATCATAAAAAGGGGGCAGGCTAGACAGCTCCTAATCACCTAGCCATGGTTATGGTGTACCAGAAGGCCATCCAAGGCCAAAAAATAAAAAAATTTTTTTTTGAAAAAACGCCGAATACGCTTACCGTACGCGTACGGTAAAAAATGTATTTAAAAAAAACAAAATCCAAATTTCCCCCCCCGTGTGCAAATGGTGCCCGTAGGACTCCTTTTGTGCATGGCATATATGTTTTCAATGAACCTTTAATTGAAAACCTTTCAGAACGAAGCGCATAATATGTCCTCCGTGTGCGGACGGTGCGCGAAGGGCATCATGCGTACATGGCCCATCCAGCCTAACGTGGGCCCACCGTGCGTGCACGGCACTAACTGCGTTAAGTGGGCGCGCGGTGTGCGAAGCGCACCGCGTGCTCACTGTGCGCGCACGGTGCGCGAAGCGCACCGTGCACGCACGGAACGAACTGCGTGAAGTGGGCGCGCACGGCACGAACGGCGTAAAGTAACTTAGCATTTAAAAAAACATACAAATTCACTGAAAAAACCATAGGTTTCACACACGTTATAGTTAGGAATTAGCATTTAAAAAACCTTGCAAATTCACTGAAAAAACCATAGGTTTCACACAAGTTATAGTTAGCTGTACATTTGACTCGTAAAAAACCAATGAAATTCCACGTTATAGTTAGTGCAGGCAACTATAACTCACGCGACCGCAATCCTCTGCTAATGACATCTGTGTCTTTATGAAAAAAAAATATTTGTAATATATGTATAGCTAACATTTAATGGAAGAAGACATGGGCAAATAAGTGTCTAAATACAGTATTAGCATCAGCAGAGGATTGCGGTCGCGTGAGTTATAGTTGCCTGCACTAACTATAACGTGGAATTTCATTGGTTTTTTACGAGTGAAATGTACAGCTAACTATAACTTGTGTGAAACCTATGGTTTTTTCAGTGAATATATATATATTTAATCATAAAAACCTATCTAATTATACAATTTATATCATGACAAAAAAATGTTAAAAACTTTAAAAACACATACTTCAAATGACACGATTCTCAGTGAATATATTATCCCTAAAGGAGAATAAACATAGACAATAAACTCTGTCATATACACGTTAATTTGGAAACGTTGTACACAGCAGATAGCACGGGTCTTGGTTCCCTGTCTCTTTTACACTGCTGAATTGTCCAAATTTAATGACAAAGCTGAGCGTCGACGTAATTGAGTGGTATATTCTCAATTGGACCACCTTCATCAGGACAAGTAGAGATATTTTCTCCTTAAGAATAGCTTTAATTTCACCTAGTATAAGGTCAGAATAAGATATGACAGTCTTTTGAATGGGTTTCGTTCATACGAATGATGCAAAACATTGCACTAAATTACAATTTTTATGAATGATAAAGTGAGCAAAAATCATCTCATTTAAATGTTCTAACCAACCTTTACCTCATTTCACACACGTTATAGTTAGGACTTAGCATTTAAAAAACCTTAGAAATTCAGTGAAAAAACCATAGGTTTCACACACGTTATAGTTAGGAATTAGCATTTAAAAAACCTTAGAAATTCAGTGAAAAAAACCATAGGTTTCACACATGTTATAGTTAGCTGGACATTTTACTCGTAAAAAACCATTGAAATTGCCACGTTATAGTTAGTTCAGCTAACTATAACTCGCGCGCCCGCAATGCACTGCTGATGACGTCACATATTACATCACTCATGACATGGTCAGTGACATCACTCATGACATCACTGATGACATCTCAAATGACATCACTGATGACATCATCCAGTGAATGTGTGTTTTCCTGAAAATTAAATATGTTTTATTTATGTATATCTCAAGGTCGATGGAAGAATAAATGGGTATATAAGTGTCTAAATGGATGATTTGTTTTTGAAAAATTGATTGTGTAGCTGACTGATTAAGTGTATCATAGTGAATACATGGCTTAGTGAGTAATGTTTAAATATGGAAATATCTGTATCAGTCTCTCACTTTGTGTATATGTGGCTGCATGGGTTGGTGAGTAGCTACATGGGTGTCTATATGGGTTATTAGTTGGTTTTTTGAGTATCAGTCTGAGTGTCTTCATGGTTCGGTGGCGGGTATTACGTAGTGCATAGGTGCATGAATGAGTGGCTCACTCTTTGTATATGTTGAAGACAGCATGTGTGCAGGACTGTATGGGTGGATGAGTGTGTGTATGGGTGTGTTAGTGAGTGAATGACTGTCTCAATAGTGTCTTTATGAGTAACTACATATGTTTTAAACTAGTATATGTGACTATTGGTGTAAATAAGTGAGTATATGTGAGAGTGAGACATTGGAAGAGTTCCTGTATGAATAAGTATGTGTTTCTATAAGTGATTGTTTAAAAGACTAAGTATGTGTAAGTTTCCGTAGAAGTAAGTGTGGTGGTGTGTGAATAACTGTATATGCAAGTAAATGTATGTTTTATTCTTTATTAGCATGGGTGACTATGTGTGTGAGTAGCTCTATGGATAAGTGGCATTGTGTAACAGGATGTATAGGTGTATGAGTACATATGATAAGTGAGTACATGTATGAGTGACTGTATTGAACTGTTGGTGAATGAATGGATGTGTATGTGGATCTTAGAATTACTGAAGTGGTTGTTGTAACTGTTATTGGTATGTCCATTCTTTTGTAAATTTTAGTCTCTATTTTTGTATGTGTGTATCAAAGGTTATATTAGGGTGAGAGGAGGTCTACCACTCTATCACAAGGATGATGTCATCAGTGATGTCATTTGAGATGTCATCAGTGATGTCATGAGTGATGTCACTGACCATGTAATGAGTGATGTAATATGTGACGTCATCAGCAGTGCATTGCGGGCGCGCGAGTTATAGTTAGCTGAACTAACTATAACGTGGCAATTTCAATGGTTTTTTACGAGTAAAATGTCCAGCTAACTATAACATGTGTGAAACCTATGGTTTTTTTCACTGAATTTCTAAGGTTTTTTAAATGCTAATTCCTAACTATAACGTGTGTGAAACCTATGGTTTTTTCACTGAATTTCTAAGGTTTTTTAAATGCTAAGTCCTAACTATAACGTGTGTGAAACCCATGGTTTTTTCAGTGAATTTGCAAGGTTTTTTAAATGCTAATTTTTTTTTTTTCTTCTATTTTTTCTAACATATTTTTATTTTAATTTTCTTACCTTTTATAAAGACTATGATTAAATTTTTAAAATTCTTTAATATGTTTTTTTAAATATATTTTTTAAAATAAACATGTAAAATTTATTTGCAGTACTTTTTTTCTATTTTTTTTATTATTTTTTTAGTACGCGTACCGTAAGCTCACGGTAAGCGTACGGTTTACGCTACGTCCGTAATTTATCCACGCTGCTTGCGTATAGTTACGCAATTTGCGTAGCCGCGCGTACTCCGCGTGGGACGCGTACGCGTGTACGCTACACGCGCACGTTACGCGGTAGTGCCGGGGAGTGACTGTTATGCGCATGCGCGCAAGCGCGTGTCTTTTTACGCGCATGCGTACTTTTGCCGTAAGCGTACCGTAAGCGTACCGTAAGCGTACGGTAGGTCATGTGATCATGAAACACAACTTTTGATTGGTTGAAACTACTTTCAGTTCTAGAACTCTCCTACACCACACCCATTCCCCTCATTTCTGCTTGTGATCCCTTAGGAGAAGGAGCTGGTTTGTCTTTGGGATACGATGGCAGAACAGCAGAGCTCTTCTGAGAGTGAGGCTAGCACTAGCAGCACTGTCTTGAGGCAGAGATCGAGGAAACAAAAGCCCTCTTATGTATGGGATTATTTTACTTTTCCTGAAGGCCAGCAAAAGGTGAATGCACCCTTAGTAACTTGCAGGCTGTGTCAGCGTGTACTTTCTAGAGGTAATCCTGACAGGAAGTATTCCTTTGGGAATCACACCATGAAGAGACACCTCAAGGATGTACACAAAAGGACACATGGTCATCTTTTTGGAGGTAACTCTTCAGAAAGACAAGCAAGTACATCCACAGCAGCTCAGCCTGGACCATCATCTGCAGAGCTGACTCCTTCTTCTGCAGGTCAGGTGAGCCCTTCATCTGTGGGGGGAGAATCTCCTTTTGCTGGCCCTCTGGAAATGAACCCTCGATTTCGAAGGGTTGATATTCGATGCGCCTTTTGTCAAGATCTAATTTGCCATAGGGAGACCAGTGTTTCCCTAGTGAACAACAAAATAGATCAGCACATTTGTCGCTTTGAATAATTTTCCCATGCTTTCTTTCCTCTGTCCCTGCATGAACACAACGGTTCTTTTAAGAGCCAACCTTATCTTTCATCTTTTTTTTACATATGTTTTTAAAAACTTTTTTTTTTTTTTTTAACCGTGCGCGTACGGTGCGCGTACTTTTTTTTTATTTTTTAAAAAAAACACTAAAAATCAATTATCACATTACAAGGTCCTTGAGAGACTACAATTATTATTATTGACTTACCATACTCACTCAAAAAAATATTTATTCATTTGTTTTTTTAAAAAATAGCTTTAAAAATGGTTCTAGTTTTCAAAAATTTTCTATATGAATCTGAAAAAAAAGAAAAAAGTATTAATATTTTTAAAACATTTTATAATACAGTACACATATTTACATTTTTTTCCAAAAAATATTTTTGCCTTATTTTTGCTGTTTTCAGAATATATTGCATTTCACTATAAATTGTGAAAGCAATTGCATTCATCATTTTACAGCGGGCAAAAAAAAATAACAATCACAAAGATTGTAATAAAAAAGCCCAGAATCTCTTTTTACTTAAACTTAACATTATAGAAATGCATAATATTCTAAAAAAATATCATCTAATACCAATAGTTATTTCTTTAAAATACCGTCTGATATGTTTGTTTCAGAAGTATAATCACAATATTATATCTCAAATAACTCCACAATACATCTGATTCCATTTCCTTTAGGCCAAATAGTAATTTTAAAATTTTTTTGGGAATAAATTTCCAACAGTAATCAAATAAAATTCTAAAGTTTAATTTGTCCAGATCTCACCGATTCTCTGTTACATTTTGGTTCACGAAAATTTTTGGAATAATTTATTAAGTCCACAATAGAATTGGTTACTTTTCCGCATGGCCAAATAGTAATTTTTTAAATCATTTTTGAAAAAAATTCCAATGGCAGTCCAATAACATTCCAAAATTTAAATTGTGCAGATGTTACCGATTATCTCTAAATTATTGGTTTTTCAAAGTTTCATTAAAAATTAAAAAAGTCCACATTACAATTGGTTATCTTTCCATTAGGCCAAATGATAATTTAAAAAATCTTTTTTCTACAAAATTGCAATGGTAATCCAGTAAAATGGTAAAATTATTTTGTCCAGATCTTGCCAAATCTGTCTAAAATTTAGGTTTCAGGAAGATTAGATAGGAATTTGCTAAATCAAAAGGCAAACGTTGTTTGAAAATCAATTGGGAATCATTACACAGTGTCCAACCTTTTTCACATTTAAGATAAACTGTGTAATGTCCAGAAGTAACAGTAGGTTCATCATGGAAAATTATTGCAACAGTTACAAAAGTTTTTCCTGAAATTGATAATTGCTGTCCTGTAAACTTCTTTATTAAAGTATCCAATTTTGAACCATCAGCTCTACATCGTTGCATCATTAAAATTACATACTGTCCGTATTCCTTTAAAATTAATGTTGAAAACATGTCAGATTTACACTCACCACATTTCATGCTATGATTAGCATCTTTAACTAATTTTGCAAAAGTAACTGTTTTACTTTCTGGCAATGTCAAATAAATAAACCTTTCATTATCAACATTAGAGCCACATATATTATAACAATTATCACAACTATGTTCCCATTTATAAGAGAGACCAAAAAAAATGTCAATGGGAACTCCTTCTTCTTCCACTACCTGAAGAAAATACATCAAAAATTCCTGTGCGTCTTGCTGTACATTTTGAGAAAACTGTGTTTGTCCTGAACATACATCTAAAAGTTTTCTAATTTCAGTAGCACTTTCTATTTGAGTTTTATCTTTACTCAGCTTTTGAAAAAGGAGACTCAGCTCTGAACAGAATCTTTTTCCCTGATTTACTATTATCTGCTCTTGCAAACTTTCCAGATAAAATGCAACATTCAGCACTACATTTGCGTAGCAGTTGACACCAGAGCTATTTTCAAAATGACATCCTACAACCTGTTCTTCATTTTCCTTTTTCTTTTTGCTTGCAATTACATCACTCCTCTTTTTTTTCCTCTTCTCTACATCTTCATTACAGATATTGTCATTTTTTCTTTTACGAGAAACTACACGTTTCTCTAACACAGGATACTGACCTAAATGAGGAGCATAGCTTCTTCTTAATCTATTATACTCCTTTACACAGTTTGTATCAGCACTAACTTTTGAGTCATCAAAGTCTATCATGAATAAACCTGATAATGTTTTCACTCGTGACAAAGCAACATATGCCATACCTTCTTTGAACACAGTTGAACCAATGTTCACAAATGCACAATCTACAGTCAATCCTTGAGACTTGTGAATAGTTACAGCATATGCTAGAGAAAACGGAAACTGCTTCCTACGTACATATAAGTCTTTCACAAGCATGAAACGAACTGTACAACGACAAATATCTTTAACTTCTTCTATCTGATCAAATTTTATTTTTAAACATTCAATTCCTTCTTTTTTCTGATAATTAATAAAACCCACAACTCTTCCCATAGCTCCATTAACTAAACCTTTTTCAACATCCAAATTTCTTCTTAAAAATACTCTACAGTTCATGCAAACATATAGATTTTTTTCTAATCCAGCTGTTTTGGAGATGTTCTTCTCTAGTGAGTCCAATTTATTTTTCATTTTGCCTGTTACTGTGACAGTAATTCTTCCATCCTCAATTTTGTCCACTGCTTCCAATTTCCTGATCTCTTCCTTTTCCAATTTCAAAAGCTCCTCATTGAATATTGAGCATTCACGTAGAGTTGGCATTAAGCAGATGACACTTTTGTTTTCTGCAATGTTCTTGTATATCTTCTCTGCAACTATTTCTTCCTTTGGAAATAAATTATGTAGCAGCCGACTCTGTAATGCTTTTTTGCCAACTTCTGTGAGTAGTCCAATTCTGATATCCTTCAGAATACTTCCATATTCTTCATCGCTTGCTTGCCTCATATTAGTAGTAAGTTCCTTGTACTCAAAGAAGGACCAAATATTTGTATTTCCGATGCTTCCCAATGACTTCTTTGTGTCTTCATGTGTGACAGTATTAAATACTGGTTGTCCTTTAACTGGAGTAAGTTGCAAAAGATCTCCAAAAACTATGACGTGTTTTCCACCAAATAACATGTCATAGTCTGTCTTCAAAATTTGCTGCATTCTTAAATGCACAAAGGCAAGCATTAAGTTTGATACCATGCTCACCTCATCAATAATGAGAACTTGCATCTTCTTCAATACTCTTGAAACTTCCAAGGATGCTTCTCCAGTTAGCTTGTTGAATTGTATTTTGTTCTCATGCTCCACTGGTAACATTAGCAAACGATGTAAAGTGATTCCTTTTATGTTATATGCTGCTAACCCAGTTGGAGCAGTAACCACACAAGACAAAGTAGAATCCGTTTTTTGCTTTAGGTAGCTTCTGATGACTTTTATTAGGAGACTTTTTCCAGTTCCAGCTTGTCCGCTTACATACATCCTGATTGGATGAAATGATGTGCATGAGCACTCTTTTTTTTCATGTAGAAATCCGTGATCAATTTTGTTTTTGATCTCTTCATAAATTTGTTGCTGCTCTTGATTCAGTTGTCTTTCCAAATTTTCTAAGTCTATAAATTCTTCTTGAGCTTGATTCATAGCCGTTTCCACTTCATTCATGGCTATTGATGCTTCATTTTCAACGATTGGTTGTCCTAGGGGATCTTGACTGAGTGTTCCTGAACTTTGGCTGTCCTGAGAACTGTCTCTAGCTATTTCTGCTGCAATTGTAGTTTCCTGTTCAATTTCTTCATTTAACATTTGCAGATAAGTTGAGAATGTACTGCATTGTATGCTGTCTTTGCAAGCATTAAAAGAATCTTCATAGCTTTGAAATTCTCCCAGTAGTTCATCCTCTGTACGCCATGGTTTAAACAACTGTAAAAGAGCCAAGTAGTAAAATTCCTTCTTGTCAGTAGTGTCACAACTCAGCTTCCGGTGATTTATCAAACTTCCTTTTGTTTGCTTCACCAAACATCCTTCTTCACCAACGACTTTATATTTTCCATTGTTGATGTCTTCTGCAGCTTTCCGTGAATAAATGTAGTTCTGCAACATTTCATAGAGACACATGTTCTCCAGATGATGACTTCTCTTGGGATAATAAGTGTCCAACATGTTTGATTTCAAAATATCTGTACTTTCTGGGTCATTCTCGGACAAATATTCAATTTCTCCTACAGATTTCAGTACCCGATTTCTCATTGCTGCAAGGCCTAAACTTGCCCAAATTATTCTTCTTGACTTCGAGTAGAGACTTGCAGAAGATAACCTATCTGAACATTCGTAGGATCCAATTTCTCGATGCGATAACATCTTCAAACTGAAACTGTACAGCTTCTTACTGACAGTCTTCTCGTGAGAAATCTCTTCCCACATTTCCTTCAATTCTGTTTTTTCTGATTTTGTAATGTAAGACGTTACATATCGAGCAACAGCAATGGAATTGTCAGCAACATACTGTATATCCATGTTAGCGTTCCACATGGATAAAATGACTGGGTTGTAGTCATTTATATTTTTTGATTCTTCTTTTATTTTAAGGTTGTAGGTATTCTTAGGTGATTTTCTTGTGATAGTATGTCTCACAGCTGACATAAAACTGTTTACTCTTCCATTTGAAAGAACAGGTCTAGGAAATCCAAATCGACATTTAGTGTAGTATTTTTCTTTGCTCTTGTATTTCCGTCGACAGTATTTTCCACACCGATGACTTTGGAAACGTAAAACTTGCTCCTTTAACTTGTTCTCTTCTGTGCTTTTTGGTATAGCACATGTTGCATATTCTTCAATGTAAGATAACACTGCTTCATCAGTATCTGTTCCAAACTTTGGGGCATCCTTGATCCACAACAGCATATGAATATGAGGAGCACCTCTTGCCTGGTACTCTTTTCTCCAAAAGAAATCCACTACTTCTCCAAGAGGTGGATTTTTTTTATTGCAGATGAAGGACATCATAGCCTCAAATCTATGATTGAAATATCTGCAAACATTAACCGGATCCAATGAGCACAGTTCTCCTGCTGTCTTGTATTCGATATTTTTAATGTTTGAATTGGCCTCTCGTAGAAAATCCAGTAAATCATCCCAAGCGTACTCGGCACAGCTTAGGGTAAGGAACCATGTTGGTGTTCCTAAATTCCGTAACATGCATTTTAGTTCACCATGGCGTCGGTACCAATATTCATTTGTCCCACGCTGACAAGCCATCAGATTGATCAGTTGTGTTTCCAAATGATCATCTCGGTGCTGCACTTTCTCCATAAAATCCTTAGCAGACACATTTTGTAAATGTACTCCACTTTTTAAAATGTGATTTACTGCATAAGACAGTGCAGACAAGTCGCTTTCAAATAAAAGATGGAACAAATAAGGAATACTTTGTCGAAATCTGGGATCTTCAGCATATAGTCTTGTAGTCCGATACTCAGAAGCTGGAATCTGTTCTGGACGTTCATCGTATCGTCCTCCTTTTCCTTTAGGAAACAGCTGGGGAAAACATCGAGCTTCCAAGCTCTCCTCCCATACACTCACGGGAGTTCCTTTTGCTTTCTTCATCTGAAAGAGATCAATATTGTCTCCCATAACTTCTTTTGAATGAAGAGGATGTATGCTAAAATGTTCATAAATTTCTTCTTCCTTTGACTTGTCCACTTTTTCAATTTGTCCAGTTGGTGTTTCTGTGTCTTCTTGTAAATCTTCTTCTTCTTCTTCTTCTATATAAATTGATTCATACCATTTGTTATTCCTTTTCAAATACAAATTTGCTTTTTGTACTTTCCGTACATCTACCAGCTCCTGCCAAATCTTCTTATTCTTTGTAGGTACACCATTAACCAGAATAATTAATGGTTCAGTTTCCAAAGTATCCGCATCAATAGTTTCCATATTTTTTTTCAAATCCAAGGGCAAATACACCACTCTACCTTTTAAACCTCTCAGTAAATCTGAAGAAGGTAATTTACCAGTTTTGGGCTCCATACGTACTATGGTCTGGAACGGATGAACACATTGAATAAGTATAGACTCATATGTATTTAATTCAGAAAGTTCGGCAGGAATAGCATCCAATTCTAAATTATTATGTACAGCTCTGGTCGGCATTCTATTTTCCTCTAACTTGTTGTAACAGTATTTACAAATTCGCTGATCTTCACCCAATTCAAAACAATTTTCAAGAAATATATATGTGGCAAATTCCTTCCACTTATAATTATCTTCATTTTCACTTTTTCTGTAGAGATCAACATTCCTGGTTTGTTTTCTATAATGAGTTCTGCGGCAACAAATACAAGTAAAATTTGGTCTTTCATTAGAGACTATTGCAAATTTTGTTATGTGATCATTAAATGTGTTACTTACAGAGGGTTCTACATTCTCTTCCACTTCTTCCTCATTTACTGTGTCCTTCTCTGCACTGTTTTGTTCAGGACCAAAGTAACAAAACTGAATTTCATCAACAACCTTCTCTACATCTGATACAGTTCCTCGGAACAGAGCCCTATTCAATTCATTTAACTTTATTGCTGGACTTTTGGCAAAATACAACCGTCTCACAAACTTTCTCATTTCAGTATGATGAACAGCCAGCATCCTAAAATGATGGAAAACACTATTGCACACTTTTCTAGATAGACAAGCCAGAGAATGACCCTGCAAACCAGTATTCTCTCTCACTCTGCATGGATCCAGACTTTGAAGCACCTTAATCTTCTGTTTTATACTTTTTTTACTATATTCTCTTAGAAACTCTCGAAATTTGTCAATAGATTCCTGACGCACAGTGCAAATACTACTACAATTCCAAGTGTACACTGGGGCTTTAGGACGTCTCCCCATTGCCTCATCTGCCATCACTTGTACCTCATCTCTTGGAACCATTATCTCCTTCTCCATTATGCAACCATTTTTTACTTCGTATGAACGACCTCTGGTGTCAACTGCATGCAGCAAACTATTACTTTGAAAATAGCTCTCTTCATTAAAAAAAGGTTCACTACTTGAACTATGCATCCACTTTCCTAAAAACACTTTACAAAAGTTTGTTCTGTTCACTACTCTTTTCCTTTTGCTACGTGATTTCAGTACATTAACCATTTTGTCTAATGTACGCATCCTATTCAAAATTAATATGAATAGTTTCCTTTTTAATTCTAATGCCTTTCCTGCAATGGCTTCAATTTCTTTTTTTCTCTTATAAAACTTTGTCTTTTTCTTATATTTCTTCACATCCTTTATCAAATTGGACATAACTCTTCTCTGAAACATTTTTCTACGTATCTCTTTAAACGCTGTTTTTCTGTTTAAGTTTAACTTTTTAGTTGCAGAAGGTATATTTGCATTAACTAAATTCTCAATTTTTTCTTGTCCTTTTTGTTTGAAATCATTCTTTCCTGTACAGACATTTTGTACATTTTTCCTTTTTTTGAATATATTCCTTAGAAAATCTTTTTTTTGCTTACCAGAAGATTTTTTCTTCCTCCCAACATCAGCATCTTCTACTAACTTTGATCCTCTAGTTGTCTTCAAATATAGTTTTTTTTTTAGCGTTTTTTGAACTCTGGATTTTGTAGGCATCTTAAATTTTGTTCACTGCTCTTCAGCAATACCTAAAAAAAACTAAAAAAAAAATTCCTTTATTTTATTTAAATATATTACTACATTTCTTTTCACAATACTCACAAAACGAAATTTCTTTGCCAATTTGAATGCACACTTACTGCTCTTTTTTTTGGGCAAGTGAAAATCACTTTTACAAACTGACACATTATGAAACCACTTTTCAGATTTTTTAAAAAGCCCATGTCCAGACTGCTACACTCCAGCAAGGGCAACCAGCCTTAGTGATGCTGAATGTATTTGCATTACAGACTGAAACCTGAAAACCCCACTCGCTTGTAAATACTGTGCATGATTATACATGGCAAGCAGATGGGTGTGTGCTAAGAGTCTGCTTCTTCCCCCAAAAAATCGCTCCCCCTTTCCATCTAATGCAACTGTGAAATCACCAGATAAAAACGCAATAAATCTCTGCCTATAATTCCTCTTTGCACACAGTCATGTTTTCACATTAGTCCCAAAACGAAATTTCTTTGCCAATTTAAAAGCACACTTACTGCTCTTTTTTTTTGGCAAGTGAAAATCACTTTTACAGACTGACACATTATGAAACCACTTTTTTGATTTTCTTAAATGCACATGTCCAAACTTCTTTTTCAGACCACCACCATGTGTAACCTGGGTGGCTGCCTACACTCCAGCAAGGGCAACCAGCCTTAGTGATGCTGAATGTATTTGCATTACAGACTGAAACCTGAAAACCCCACTCACTTGTAAATACTGTGCATGATTATACATGGCAAGCAGATGGGTGTGTGCTAAGAGTCTGCTTCTTCCCCCAAAAAATCGCTCCCCCTTTCCATCTAATGCAACTGTGAAATCACCAGATAAAAACGCAATAAATCTCTGCCTATAATTCCTCTTTGCACACAGAGTCATGTTTTCACATTAGTCCCAAAACGAAATTTCTTTGCCAATTTAAAAGCACACTTACTGCTCTTTTTTTTTGGGCAAGTGAAAATCACTTTTACAGACTGACACATTATTAAACCACTTTTTTGATTTTCTTAAATGCACATGTCCAAACTTCTTTTTCAGACCACCACCATGTGTAACCTGGGTGGCTGCCTACACTCCAGCAAGGGCAACCAGCCTTAGTGATGCTGAATGTATTTGCATTACAGGCTGAAACCTAAAAACCCCACTGGCTTGTAAATACTGTGCATGATTATACATGGCAAGCAGATGGGTGTGTGCTAAGAGTCTGCTTCTTCCCCAAAAAAATCGCTCCCCCTTTCCATCTAATGCAACTGTGAAATCACCAGATAAAAACGCAATAAATCTCTGCCTATAATTCCTCTTTGCACACAGAGTCATGTTTTCACATTAGTCCCAAAACGAAATTTCTTTGCCAATTTAAAAGCACACTTACTGCTCTTTTTTTTTTTGGCAAGTGAAAATCACTTTTACAGACTGACACATTATGAAACCACTTTTTTGATTTTCTTAAATGCACATGTCCAAACTTCTTTTTCAGACCACCACCATGTGTAACCTGGGTGGCTGCCTACACTCCAGCAAGGGCAACCAGCCTTAGTGATGCTGAATGTATTTGCATTACAGACTGAAACCTGAAAACCCCACTCACTTGTAAATACTGTGCATGATTATACATGGCAAGCAGATGGGTGTGTGCTAAGAGTCTGCTTCTTCCCCCAAAAAATCGCTCCCCCTTTTTCCTACTAATGCAACTGTGAAATCACCAGAAAAAAAACGCAATAAATCTCTGCCTATAATTCCTCTTTGCACACAGAGTCATGTTTTCACATTAGTCCCAAAACGAAATTTCTTTGCCAATTTGAAAGCACACTTACTGCTCTTTTTTTTGGGGCAAGTGAAAATCACTTTTACAGACTGACAAATTATGAAACCACTTTTTTGATTTTCTTAAATGCACATGTCCAAACTTCTTTTTCAGACCACCACCATGTGTAACCTGGGTGGCTGCCTACACTCCAGCAAGGGCAACCAGCCTTAGTGATGCTGAATGTATTTGCATTACAGACTGAAACCTGAAAACCCCACTCGCTTGTAAATACTGTGCATGATTATACATGGCAAGCACATGGGTGTGTGCTAAGAGTCTGCTTCTTCCCCCAAAAAATCGCTCCCCCTTTTTCCTACTAATGCAACTGTGAAATCACCAGAGCAATACGCAATAAATCTCTGCCTATAATTCCTCTTTGCACACAGAGTCATGTTTTCACATTAGTCCCAAAACGAAATTTCTTTGCCAATTTGAAAGCACACTTACTGCTCTTTTTTTTTGGGCAAGTGAAAATCACTTTTACAGACTGACACATTATGAAACCACTTTTTTGATTTTCTTAAATGCACATGTCCAAACTTCTTTTTCAGACCACCACCATGTGTAACCTGGGTGGCTGCCTACACTCCAGCAAGGGCAACCAGCCTTAGTGATGCTGAATGTATTTGCATTACAGACTGAAACCTGAAAACCCCACTCACTTGTAAATACTGTGCATGATTATACATGGCAAGCAGATGGGTGTGTGCTAAGAGTCTGCTTCTTCCCCCAAAAAATCGCTCCCCCTTTCCATCTAATGCAACTGTGAAATCACCAGATAAAAACGCAATAAATCTCTGCCTATAATTCCTCTTTGCACACAGAGTCATGTTTTCACATTAGTCCCAAAACGAAATTTCTTTGCCAATTTAAAAGCACACTTACTGCTCTTTTTTTTGGGGCAAGTGAAAATCACTTTTACAGACTGACACATTATTAAACCACTTTTTTGATTTTCTTAAATGCACATGTCCAAACTTCTTTTTCAGACCACCACCATGTGTAACCTGGGTGGCTGCCTACACTCCAGCAAGGGCAACCAGCCTTAGTGATGCTGAATGTATTTGCATTACAGGCTGAAACCTAAAAACCCCACTGGCTTGTAAATACTGTGCATGATTATACATGGCAAGCAGATGGGTGTGTGCTAAGAGTCTGCTTCTTCCCCAAAAAAATCGCTCCCCCTTTCCATCTAATGCAACTGTGAAATCACCAGATAAAAACGCAATAAATCTCTGCCTATAATTCCTCTTTGCACACAGAGTCATGTTTTCACATTAGTCCCAAAACGAAATTTCTTTGCCAATTTAAAAGCACACTTACTGCTCTTTTTTTTTTTGGCAAGTGAAAATCACTTTTACAGACTGACACATTATGAAACCACTTTTTTGATTTTCTTAAATGCACATGTCCAAACTTCTTTTTCAGACCACCACCATGTGTAACCTGGGTGGCTGCCTACACTCCAGCAAGGGCAACCAGCCTTAGTGATGCTGAATGTATTTGCATTACAGACTGAAACCTGAAAACCCCACTCACTTGTAAATACTGTGCATGATTATACATGGCAAGCAGATGGGTGTGTGCTAAGAGTCTGCTTCTTCCCCCAAAAAATCGCTCCCCCTTTTTCCTACTAATGCAACTGTGAAATCACCAGAAAAAAAACGCAATAAATCTCTGCCTATAATTCCTCTTTGCACACAGAGTCATGTTTTCACATTAGTCCCAAAACGAAATTTCTTTGCCAATTTGAAAGCACACTTACTGCTCTTTTTTTTTGGGCAAGTGAAAATCACTTTTACAGACTGACAAATTATGAAACCACTTTTTTGATTTTCTTAAATGCACATGTCCAAACTTCTTTTTCAGACCACCACCATGTGTAACCTGGGTGGCTGCCTACACTCCAGCAAGGGCAACCAGCCTTAGTGATGCTGAATGTATTTGCATTACAGGCTGAAACCTAAAAACCCCACTCGCTTGTAAATACTGTGCATGATTATACATGGCAAGCACATGGGTGTGTGCTAAGAGTCTGCTTCTTCCCCCAAAAAATCGCTCCCCCTTTTTCCTACTAATGCAACTGTGAAATCACCAGAGCAATACGCAATAAATCTCTGCCTATAATTCCTCTTTGCACACAGAGTCATGTTTTCACATTAGTCCCAAAACGAAATTTCTTTGCCAATTTGAAAGCACACTTACTGCTCTTTTTTTTTGGCAAGTGAAAATCACTTTTACAGACTGACACATTATGAAACCACTTTTTGGATTTTCTTAAATGCACATGTCCAAACTGCTTTTTCAGACCACCACCATGTGTAACCTGGGTGGCTGCCTACACTCCAGCAAGGGCAACCAGCCTTAGTGATGCTGAATGTATTTGTATTACAGACTGAAACCTGAAAACCCCACTCGCTTGTAAATACTGTGCATGATTATACATGGCAAGCACATGGGTGTGTGCTAAGAGTCTGCTTCTTCCCCCAAAAAATCGCTCCCCCTTTCCATCTAATGCAACTGTGAAATCACCAGAGCAAAACGCAATAAATCTCTGCCTATAATTCCTCTTTGCACACAGAGTCATGTTTTCACATTAGGCACAAAACGAAATTTCTTTGCCAATTTGATAGCACACTTACTGCTCTTTTTTTTTGGCAAGTGAAAATCACTTTTACAGACTGACACATTATGAAACCACTTTTTTGATTTTCTTAAATGCACATGTCCAAACTTCTTTTTCAGACTACCACCATGTGTAACCTGGGTGGCTGCCTACACTCCAGCAAGGGCAACCAGCCTTAGTGATGCTGAATGTATTTGCATTACAGACTGAAACCTGAAAACCCCACTCGCTTGTAAATACTGTGCATGATTATACATGGCAAGCACATGGGTGTGTGCTAAGAGTCTGCTTCTTCCCCCCAAAAATCGCTCCCCCTTTCCATCTAATGCAACTGTGAAATCACCAGATAAAAACGCAATAAATCTCTGCCTATAATTCCTCTTTGCACACAGAGTCATGTTTTCACATTAGTCCCAAAACGAAATTTCTTTGCCAATTTGATAGCACACTTACTGCTCTTTTTTTTTGGCAAGTGAAAATCACTTTTACAGACTGACACATTATGAAACCACTTTTTTGATTTTCTTAAATGCACATGTCCAAACTTCTTTTTCAGACTACCACCATGTGTAACCTGGGTGGCTGCCTACACTCCAGCAAGGGCAACCAGCCTTAGTGATGCTGAATGTATTTGCATTACAGACTGAAACCTGAAAACCCCACTCGCTTGTAAATACTGTGCATGATTATACATGGCAAGCACATGGGTGTGTGCTAAGAGTCTGCTTCTTCCCCCAAAAAATCGCTCCCCCTTTTTCCTACTAATGCAACTGTGAAATCACCAGAAAAAAACGCAATAAATCTCTGCCTATAATTCCTCTTTGCACACAGAGTCATGTTTTCACATTAGTCCCAAAACGAAATTTCTTTGCCAATTTGAAAGCACACTTACTGCTCTTTTTTTTTGGGCAAGTGAAAATCACTTTTACAGACTGACACATTATGAAACCACTTTTTTGATTTTCTTAAATGCACATGTCCAAACTTCTTTTTCAGACCACCACCATGTGTAACCTGGGTGGCTGCCTACACTCCAGCAAGGGCAACCAGCCTTAGTGATGCTGAATGTATTTGCATTACAGGCTGAAACCTAAAAACCCCACTGGCTTGTAAATACTGTGCATGATTATCCATGGCAAGCAGATGGGTGTGTGCTAAGAGTCTGCTTCTTCCCCCAAAAAATCGCTCCCCCTTTTTCCTACTAATGCAACTGTGAAATCACCAGAAAAAAACGCAATAAATCTCTGCCTATAATTCCTCTTTGCACACAGAGTCATGTTTTCACATTAGTTACAAAACGAAATTTCTTTGCCAATTTGAAAGCACACTTACTGCTCTTTTTTTTTTGGCAAGTGAAAATCACTTTTACAGACTGACACATTATGAAACCACTTTTTTGATTTTCTTAAATGCACATGTCCAAACTGCTTTTTCAGACCACCACCATGTGTAACCTGGGTGGCTGCCTACATTCCAGCAAGGGCAACCAGCCTTAGTGATGCTGAATGTATTTGCATTACTGAGTCCAACCTCAAACCCTTAAACTATTCTTTTTTTTTCCAGTACACCTTAATTTATTGTGAAAACATAGTCCATATTTTTTTACATGTTCCTCACATTTAAATTTCTCCCAAAACAGAAAATGATAAACGCAACTTCAACAAAAAGAATTTCCATTTCTATTATTCATTTCTTAAGTTACCACATACATCCCCTCTCAAACTCATAACTCACCTTTAAAATTAGTTAGTTGTGAAAGAAATGTGGCACTCAAACAGCAGATTATCAGAGCCAGGATCTCTGTTGTGTTCACCTCTCTCCTCTCAGCAGAACCATATAATGGCAAACTTTCCCTCTATTTTTCCACACATATACATGTAAGTTTCAAATCTCAGTGCTTCCCCCTTTTTTTCAAATGTAATCACACATTTCTATTGGTTGAAAACCAACCCTTTTCCAAAAGTACCCTGCCCCCAACTTGACTTCTGCCTAGTACCCTTCCCCCAACTTGACTTCTGCCTGCTACCATAGCAACAGCTCATGGAACACTGCTGTGTGGAGTTAGGTCAGAAGTTCGCCACACAATGTTTCAATTCCACAGAGCAAGAGTGCTTCACTTTTCAAACCTAACAGCAAATCCATAGTACTGTTCTTTGGTAACACATTTTTCTGTACCAATACAAAACATGCTTCTATTAATTTACACATACAGCCTAGTTTTTATTCTAGAATGGTATGAAACAGCCAATCAGTTCTTTTTGTTTTGAAAAAAATATGTATGCCTCCATTTCCAAACTGTCTTTCTTTTCATATTGCCATTCTACTGAAAGACACCTCCTGAGTGCATCCAGTTCTCCTTTGAAGATGTTCACAGTGTGGATTGTAGGGCACAGCTATGTCTTCTGGAGTGAAAAGTTTGCAGAGAAAACAGATATGGTGAGAGACCTTGCTTTGCCAAATGTAGACATTAAATGGATTGGTCAGAGAGGGTTAAAGTGGCACCAGTTGATGCCATTGGTGAAATCCTTCATGCAAATCCAACACCCTGACCTCATAATAGTGCACTGTGGTGGCAATGACCTAGGCACTTTGACTGGGGTAGGTCTGGAAATGCTTATGAAGGACACCTTTGCACAACTGTTTTCACTTTTCCCTAAAACTGCCTTTGTGTTTTCCAACATATGCCAAAGGCAAAAATGGAACTGGTCCAATCATTTCTGTCCGCAGATTGACAAAGCAAGAAAGCACGTCAACAAATCTATTTCTGCTTTCCTCCGTGACTATGGTATGGGTGCCATTTACCACAACAACTTGCGTTATGACATGCAAGACATTTATAGAGGAGATGGTGTGCACTTCAATGATGAAGGGAACAGAGTCTTCCTTTTGAACCTTAGACTCTGCATCGGTACTTACTTGTAAGTACCACTTAAAAAAATGACTTCATAAACACAACAGCTCTTTTTAGAGCTCCCTAATATCTAAACTCTTAATTCTGCATTTCATTTATTTATTATTTTTTTTTTTTTACCGTACGCTTACCGTACGCGTACCCCGTGATTTTTTAAAAAATCAATAAATGTTTTTTTTGTACTTTTCTGTCCTTCTTTGACCCCCTTACAAATGTTAGGGGGTCTGTAACTCTCCTCATTGCCCCCTTTTCTTGTTTTCACTCTTTTTTTTCAGAGTGAAATACACAAAATGGCGGCCGCCGCTTCCTGGTTTCGGCCGATTCGAATGTTTACTAAGATCTAAGGGCCAATCAGAATCTCGCTCGCGCACGCCATTTTTCTTCCGTACGCTTACCGTAAGCTTACCGTACGCGTACCCCGTGATTTTTTTAAAAAACAATAAATGTTTTTTTTGTACTTTACAGTCCTTCTTTGACCCCCTCACAAATGTAAGGGGGTCTGTTACTCTCCTCTTTGCCCCCTTTTCTTGTTTTCACTCTTTTTTTCAGAGTGAAATACACAAAATGGCGGCCGCCGCTTCCTGGTTTCGGCCGATTCGAATGTTTACTAAGATCTAAGAGCCAATCAGAATCGCGCTCGCGCACGCCACCGTACGCTTACGGTAAGCGTACGGTAAGCGTACCGTAAGCGGGCTCAGATATATATATATTGATTTAAAGGCTATTTTCTCAGAATCTACTGAACAGATTTACACCAAACCTACAAAAGGCACTTCCTTGACCTAGGGACTACCTCTCTGCCAAATTTCGAGTAATTCTGTTCAGCCGTTCGGGCTGTAGCTCGTTCTAAAGGTCCTATGGAAAAATGCATAGGAAAAACGCGTTTTGGGACCCCCCTTTTATCTCAGCCCCCGCTTGACGAATCCCCCCGAGACTTTGAGGGTAGGAGCAGAGCGTAGCGCCCCACCTATTTTGAAAAATTCGCGAGGATTCGTCGACCGGCGCCAAAGTTATTCAAAATAGAATGTTGCGGATTTCCTATGGAAACGTGGTCCTAACTATAACTACCTACTGGCGACCGCCAGTAGGTAATATATATATATATATATATATGTTTACCCGTGACCAAGGCGAGTGTATCGCTGAAACGCGTAGGGTATTTTCTGGCTATAAGCTGTTTAAAGAATAAACAATTCTTTCACATAATGATGGATGGACTCCGTGCGGCAATTATTTCCTGACGGGAGTGCGACGGTACTTGGCAGTACTTGGTGAAACTTTATATATATATATATATATATATATATATAAACTTGTCGAAAACCGCTTGGTTAATCCTGCCGCGTCTCCAGATCAAAGGGCGCGTCGTCTTGGTGGTTGGTGAGCAAGCCTGCAGGTCAGGCGAAACGCGTCCAGCAGCTGACAAATAAAATTAATTTGCAGCACAAGACACGGCGTCGTCAATCCTTTTTAAGGGAATTCGTGGAAATATATATATATATATATATATATATCAGTTCATTTGGTTATGCAATCTTTTTAGCATATGTATTTCATAGTTGTCTAAAAATATTTGTTCTATTATTGTTTATAAGTGCTCCAACTATTCAACAATTAAAATATTTTTAAAATATTTTTTTTTTCCTATCTCACATAGCCCATATGTTACTCTCACACATATCATACATCACAACATTCTTGTACTCACCGGTGCAATCGCACTTCAGTGAGTAGTACTCCCAATGGATAATGGATTAAGGGTGAACCAGCTACTATAATCTGCCGGAATAATCAAGAAAGATTTTTTAAGGAATTGGTTATTATGAAGGCATTGATTTTAGGTTATCACAAGGGAATATACATACTTTGATTAAAAGATGACTGTCCCCGATATAAGGGCGACCTTCTATTTGACTGCAAACGGATAGTGTTTTATATCTTCTCTATAAGATACAAATTTAAATTAATCACAAGTCATACTCAAAAATATGTAATCGCATAACTGTGGCTTGCTCGTGTCTCACCTCGAGATTATTAGATAAATGTTACGCTTTAGAGTCTGTTTCAATTGGACTCAGAAGAGATTTTTCTCTCAAACTAAATTCTGAAAAAGATATATGGGGATTAGAACTTTCTTCTTTTGGTTATTTTAACCCATTATCCTTTAAATATCTGTTAGAGTTCACGCTAACATTCTCCAATGTAAATAAATCCTTCTCACCATTTATATATCAAAGCCGTGTTTCGGCACTCACGTCCTTTTGATAACGGGGTAGTATTTTTCGTGGCTAAAATACAAAATAAAAACAGTGTCTGACTAGTCTGTTTCTCAAGTATACCGCTTCACATGGTTCTGTCCATCTATAAGATACAATATTAGCTACCTTCTGTATTTGTCATCTGTATCTAATTAATTAGGCATATGTATGTAGAACGGAATTCAGTAATTCTATATTATCCTACAGTCCCCCTCTCTAGTCTAATGTTTGCTTTGTTTGCCCAAAGTTGGCAGGGTATGCCCAGACGTGGGTCCCTTGCTCTCTTTGCCACTGGATTCAAGCTAGCCTGGCTGATGAGGGCTGTTTTCCCAATACCGGTACCAGGATGCTTGCTTCCAGTCCAGGGAAGACATGGCTTGGCACTTCGGGCTGGACTGTACCCATGAGGCACAGGGTTACGGTTGATTTGCATATAGCTGTGTCTGAACTGGGGTGGCGAAGTGAGCTAAAGAAGGACGATGGGTTCAACCCACATATATGCGACTGGGGGTGAGTGTCTGAAAAGTTTCAGCGCTCCATCCATCATCTCCTTGTGTTTGCTTTGTTTGCCCAAAGTTGGCAGGCTATGCCCAGACGTGGGTCCCTTGCTCTCTTAGGATTCAAGCTAGCCTGGCTGATGAGGGCTGTTTGCCCGAAACTGGTCCCAGGATGCTTGTTTCCAGTTCAGGGAAGACATAGCTTGGTAGTTTGGGCTGGACTTTTCCCATGAGGCACAGGGTCAAAACTGATTCAACCCAGATCTGTGACTGGGGGTGAGTCTCTGAAAAGTTTCAGCGCTCCGCCCATCAACTCTTTGTGTTTGCTTTGTTTGCCCAAAGTTGGCAGGGTATGCCCAAACGTGAGTCTCTTGCTCACTTTGCCACTGGATTTAAGCTGATGAGGGCTGTTAGCCCGACACTGGTCCCAGGATGCTTTTTTCCGGTCCAGGGAAGACCTGGCTTGGCAGTTCAGGCTGGACTGTTCCCATGAGGCACAGGGTCAAAACTGATTTGCATATAGTTGTGTCTGAACTGGGGTGGCGAATTGAGCTAAAGAACAATGATAGATTCAACCCATATGTGTGACTGGAGTGAGTGTCTGAAAGGTTTCAGCGCTCTGTCCATCATCTCCTTGTGTTTGCTTTGTTTGCCCACTGTTGGCAGGGTAAGCCCAGACGTGGGTCCCTTGCTCACTTTGCCACTGGTTTCAAGGTAGCCTTGCTGATGAGGGCTGTTAGCCCAAAACCGATCCCAGGATGCTTGTCTCCGGTCCAGGGAAGACATGACTTGGCAGTTCGGGCTAGACTGTTCCCATGAAGCACAGGGTCAAGACTGATTTGCATATAGGTGTGTCTGAACTCGGGTGGGTAAGTGAGCTAAAGAACGATGATGGACTCAACCCAGATCTGTGACTGGGGGTGAGTGTCTGTAAAGTTTCAGCGCTCCGTCCATCATCTTCTTGTGTTCCCTTAAAACTACACACCAGCCAACTGACCCTTGAATACCTCTGCTTTGTCCTTGGCACAAGGGCAAGGGGCAGTTCCAGTCCTTCAGGGTTCCTCTGAGGTCAGTCTCGGGTGACATTTAGAAATCAATTGCCTGTGGGTTCAGGGATGGGTAGGTTATAGGGGCAGAAAAGACTTCCTCAACTTTGGGGTGTGAAATTTTGCCAAAAGTGATTCTGCCTAAAACACAGGAGCATTTTTAGCAAAAAAACACAAATCTAGATTGCCCAATATTCCATGGTGGCATGATGTTTTCATTGTTCTAAGACAAACCTTCAACTTTTGTCCCTTAAATGTCTCTGAAATGCTGGGAATGTTTCCACTGAATGTGTGGGGCACTAAATGAGTGAATGATTATTCCTGATGGCTACGTTGTCCCTTGGAAGAAAAATCTTACCACGCATGGTATTGTAAGTCTTGCATTAAATAGGGCACAGCATGAATACAATCTTGGCTGGTGGACAAGAGTTGCAGACATTTTTCAGACATCAAAGACGGTTGTGATTCTAGTAACGGAAATACAGTAGTCCACCCAACCCACAATGAACTGAAAGAGCATCTACCAATTTCGAGTCCAGTACTGCTAAGTTTTACATGACCCACTGCACCACTTAGTTAATACTTACTGGTAGTTGTTAGCTAATAATTTAGGAAATGTTCCCCTAAAGTAAATCTCCTCTCTCTTTTCTTTGTTGTGTCATCCTACAAGTGAGCTGATTGAATAAAAAGGTCCTCTCTGTGGTACATTATATCTCTGCTGAATGCCCTAGGATTTGAATTGTGGAGACTATAGAGAATAGAATCGTAGTTGAAAAGCTTTAGAACTGTGAGACGTACATTGTGGAGTTTTTCACCAAATTTCAGGATTTGTCAGTGCACAGTGATATTTGGTGATTATTTCTTGTGATCCTTGAACTGTTGCTTAATTTTTCATGAGGCCCATGGTGTACCACTCACATAAAGCTCCTAAATAATTGCGAGAAGATCCTATAGTCTAACTCCATTACTACTGATGAGTTTAATAGTCAGTATAGCATTTGAAGTACATATGCAGCAGCAAGAAGAGGCAGAAACGGCCAGTGAGGGTGTCAAGTTAGAAATATAACAACATGAGGCTTAGAAAAACTGAAGATGGCTGACCAAAAATGGTCCTGATTTAAAAATATTAATAACTACTCAATTCTCTAAGAACTCCAGGATTTTTGCTGACAATTTGCAACAGTAGTAGTTTCTAGTGAGTACTTAATTAAGTTTTCAACTACACTCATCGAAATGTGAGAATACATTCCAGCATGCTAAAATGTCACATTAAGGTGCATTATCAAAGATGAACGCTGAACTCTAATCCTCCCAGTCGGCTATGGCGAGCACCAGGGAACACAACACTTATATCCAGCATCACTCCTCTCATGCCTGGATTCTAATGTCAAAAGTTGGGCTGCTCCTCCAATGACATTTTGTTTTTCAACATAAGCGTGTTGGCATAAATCTCCTCATGCTGAGCTGCGCTCATCAGGGGAAGCAGCCATCTGAGAGAAATTACACTGGCATGATGTTGGCTAGAGAATTCCATTTCTCCAACTATGGCTCATGTCTCATCAAGGCCGGACTGGCAGTAGCGGGCACCAGGTGTTTCCCCGGTGGGCCACCAGGGTTGGGGCCGATTTCGGCCCCTATGGGGGAGTTTTTGTTACCGTGGGCCAGCAATATCGGCCCCTGTAACAAAATCGCCCAAAACCGGCCGTAGCAAACAGCTCGGCCACCTGCCTAATGCCCCCCGCCCAACAGGGGGTGGCCAAGCAGTTTGCCATGGCCGGTTTCAGTTCCCAGTCCGGCCCTGTATCTCATCAATGTTTCTGTCATGGTAAGGGACCTTCTTTAATTTTTCAATTAATGCTATGCTTTTTGGCGGAATTCTCTGTATTGTGAGCACAGCTTATAGCTGGCCATGTTGCTTGTGTCAGAAGGTGCTACTGTAGGAAGCTCACATGTGCTCTTGTTATGATTATCTCCGTACTGAGTTTATTGTTCTTTTTATTATATAATGTATTAATACATGTTTTTTAGGAAGTTCTTTCTTACCATATATTATAAAGATTGTAGTTTCTCCTCTTCTTCACTTTCTTCATCTCTACTTTTTCCTCCTTCTTCTCACTCAATTATCTCTTTTACTCTTTCCTCACAAATTATTTTATTTCCTTTGAGTACATTCTTTACAATCCAGTTTTAACTTCAGTAGTTTTATTTACATTCTTATTATTAGCATATAATGTATCACTTCTATTCTTATTGTATTCTATTTAGTTAATGGACTGTTTTGCTTGAACTCATGTATAGCTATATTATTCCAATAAAAATACTAAACTTAAAAAAAAAAAAAGTGCATTATCAAACTTTTTCTGGCTCTTTATGGGGAACAATTGTTTCCCATGGCGAAACCCCATCCTGTTCAGGTTGCTATTTTCAGGGACATGTCTGTTTAATCTTAATATTTGGAATACGACCCTCAACAGGGCTAGATTTCCCATTGTTGAATGGTTTGCTAAAAATGTGTTTATTCGTGTAATTGGTAAAGAATGTTCTAAAACTAACCGAGCCAAATGCAAAATGTTTAGCACTACAGCTGATCAAAGACAGCCACACAGTTACTGTCTAAAAAGCCAGGTCTTCAATACTCTATGGAAGACCAAACATTTGGTAACGCCTCTACAGTCAACTGGAAAAAGCATTCCAGAAGAGGGAGTGTAAGGAAAAGCCTCTTTTTGCATGTTCACCTCCACTGGACTGGTGCTGCAGGTCTTTTGACTCTGAGAGTGCACTGAGGCATGCTAACCAGACCTCAGTGCCAGTGTTCTTACCCATTACAAAGTGTATGTTGAATTGGCTATCCCCCGTTGGCAAGTACTGACTTACTTATAAGTCCCTAGTATATGGCGCCCAGGATATCAAGGGCAGGTAAGGCAGAGTGCCCACTCAGGGTTGCAGCACTGATTGTGCTAATGTAGGAAGCTGGCTCCCCACATAGTCCACTACAATGAGGTACACTTGCAAAGAGTCCAGTGGATCCCCAATAGGTGTGCAGACGTAAAAGCAGATAATTCTAATGCTCCTTTCGTGGTAGTGTGGGTGAGCAGTTTGGCTTTTCAGATGGTAGTGCTAAGCATTTGTAGTCAAACACAGAGGCAATAAATGGGGCCGACACTCAAGAATAAATCCGAGACCAATTAAGAAAAAATAAAATCATATCTTGATATATATATTTAGAAACCAAGAACTTCATTCAACAGTTAATGAATGCTTTATATATCGATTTTTGACCAAATGCAGTTCAAGACACAAACGATTACAGGTTTTAAGCAACAGCGTTCACTACCGTCAGGTAGAGACCAGCGCTGTCAAGAGGAAGGAAAGCATAGGCTAAGATAGCAGAGTACCACGTACACATTTGCCATTGCGGTCGCCTAGAGTTCAGAGTTAGTTCTGCTCTGGGGGAGTCAGAGTTTTGGAAGTTCCATTGCTCATGCACAGCAGGCAGTTCTATGTTACCTGGGCTGAGGTGCCAGAGGTTTTGGGATCCAGAATTTGTTCTTCATCGGCTGCAAATAGCTACAGGTGTGGTTAGGACAGTCTGTCACAGTCGGGCTGTCATGCCCAAGTTGCAACTTTCATGCAGTCGATGCCACCAGAAGGTGGGTACAGGCAGGTGCAGGCTCACAGGAGTGGGGCTGTTTTCAGCATAGGTTGCGGGGACTGTGAGGATTCCTCAGGCTGGTGGATGCATTGAAGAGGTCGGTTACTGGTCTGATGACCAACAGGCCTTTGCTGCTGCAACTTTTGGGTGGCGGGGTGAATCACTTCGACACATTCCATGCCAGTCTTCACCGCGTGGCCGTCTTTACCTGCGATGTATGGGGGACTAGTAACAGTAGCCCAAGGGGAGGTCCCAGGTGATTGGTGAAGGCTGGCCTGGCTCCAGGGTTCTTGGAGGCTTCACAGGTTTCAGGTAGGGACAGCAGATCACAGTTGTTGAGTTCTTTCTTGCCATTGAAGCCTCCCATCTGGGAAGACCATCCTGTCCTGCAGAAGGTGGGAAACACCCACATTCAGAGCAGGTATTGTTTCTGTCCAATGAGAGCGCAGGCTCTCACCCCATGAGATCAAAAACATGTCTGGTGGTGGCAGGCTGGTGAAACCCAGCCCGAGACCCCACTAGTGTTTGGTTCGGTTCCAGGGGGCCTTCTAGAAGGGTCTCGTGTATGAATTTATCAATACATCCAACACTGGCATCAGTGAGGCATTATTAGGATGAGGTTTTTGGTACCAAACAACTTGGAAATCAGTGAAACCATCATGGAGCTCTGAAACTCGTGTAGACAAGTATCCAGTCATGTACTCTTTATGGCTTCCCTGTTCACTTACAACATCACAGAATGGTCTTGACAGTGTAGGGGCCTATCTCCTCAAGCAGGTATGCCCACACATAGGATACAGTGCAACATGCCTTAGGTCTGAAGGCCTGCAATAGAGGTTGGCTATCTATACCCACACAGGCCTGAGGGCATAGCCTTGGTGATGAGGCCCTGGGGTGGCACAATCAGTGCTGCAGCCCCAGAGGATCCTCTTCAGTACCCATGCCCTTGGTTCCAGGAGTACCATTTACTAGGGACTCATAGGGGTAACTGAAGTTGTGCTAACTGTGGTACAGTTTTGGGAAAAGAGATCTGGCACTGGGACCCAGTGCACTTACAGTTCAAAATCGCATCAGGCAAAACGTGAAGGCTAACCATGAAAAAAGAGGCACTTTCTTAAAGCTACCCTGAGTGTGTCAAATGTACACAATGGCTCCCAGTTGGCCTCTTCATACTGGAAGGGCAGTATTACACTGCTAGTTCGACTTTGCCATTAAAACCAATGGCAAAGCCACCACTTCTATTAACAATTAATGAACTCTACCCTAGGGATAGCCAATAGAGCACTATGACAGGGAGCTGTGTATTGTTAAGTAAAACATACATACATATATGTTTTAGCCAAAAATCCTCAAATGTCATTTTGCTGGGGAGCAGTTACTAGCCCCATTGGCTAATATAGGGTTACCGGTGGTATCCCAGCCTGGCTAATTTGTGAATGGGACTACCTAATTGGGTACTGAAAGGTATCAAATTAATTGTGGCATTAAACCAGACCTGATCAAATTTAATGTCACTTTTTAAGTTAAGCGACTTTTAGAAAGTTGCTACTCTGTGCCCCAATGGTCCAGTAGCCTCACCGGCTGGGACCCACAGACAACTTTCTGCCTGCCTAAGGAATGGTGTTAATGACTCTCAGCTTAGGATCAAACACAGCCTGCCATAAGGTGAGGTCTTACGTCCCCTATGTAGGAAGCCACTTGGGGTGTTATCCTAAAAGGCGAGCTTCAAAGGGGAAGTCACCTTTGAAGGGCAATTGGTGATAACACTCCCAAGTGTCTGCCCATTTTTAGGTAGATAATCTGGAGACAGAGGGGGAAGACAAGTACCCAAACAAGTTTTTCTGTGGGCATGTAGCCACAGGTAACCACATCTCTAGGGTGGGCCACTGACCTACTTATATCCAATGAAGGGTCTTGACATCTTGAGAGTGGCCAAAATGGTGCACCCTGAGATTGTCAGAAAGTAATCACCCAAAGGGAGGGGATCTTGTAGCCCATTGGCTAGTGAATGCATGGCCCCATCGGGGCACTTTAATGGGATAGAATGGGCACCCCTGGTACCCTGGACATCTAGATCACACTGGATTTGAAAAGAGGACTGGAGAGGGACTGCCCTGTCACCCTTGGTATTGTACAAAGAGAGGCTGCACCATCTTCTGGACTGTACCTGCTGGAATTTGGATTAGCAAAGTTTGGTCGGTGTCTGTGGATCCTAGCTCGGGAAAAGTTGATCCCCAGATCAAAGCAGTGACTCCAAGAATCATTCTGTTGAGCTCCTGGAATCGGCTCTAGGTACAAAAGTGCTTAAGTAGCCCAAACTGAAAAGTTCGTACCCACTGCAGAAGATTTGCTGCTAGCTGCCACTGGGAACCTTGAGAGCCCAATCTTCTTCAACCAATCATTGCACCCAAGTCTGCTGGACCCAGGTGTGTTCTTAAAGTCTGGATTGGTTGATCCAGAGGGACACTAAGCCCCGCTAAAGGATTTTGCTTCAACCATTGTATTCAGAGACCAGAAGCCCAGCTACAGCTGTCCTCTGACCCCGGAAAGAGGACTTTGTTGGGCCTCGAACTATGTGGAAAAAGTTGCCCCACATCACCCATGGGCCAAAGAACCACCACAAAGGCACCCCCAGTAACTGCATCACAACCGGAGCATGCATCACTAGTATCAGGACCATTCCATTATAATATATGGAAATCATTCTGCTAAGGCTGGAACGGGACTAAAAAATGCTGTAGTGGTCAGGTAACTGTCCTAACCTACCCCATTGGCCCCCTAGGTCTCCATGCTGCCGTATTTGGTTGCCAAGGCCGGAGTAGTTAAACTAACTTTGAAAGACTATTGAAAAGTTTGCAACTTTTTGTTGACCAGTGCTTGTTTGTGGTTGGAATTAAAAGTGGTAAAAACGTGAAAAATCATACCTCCCGAACCCTTTGGTCAATTTTGCTCATCTTGCACTGTAAACAGTTATAAAAATACACTATATTTTTATAAATTTGTGTTGTGTTTCTTTTGTGTTGTGTGGCTTTCCTATTTTTTTGTTTGGTACTGTTAAATGTTTTACACTAAATTTTTTTGTTCAAGCCTTGCTGCTTGAAAGACATAGATACCCAGATTTGAGCTTCAGGTTTTTCAAACCATCCTGACTGAGCCCAATGAACTATTTTGTGAGTGTATTCTACTATAAGGACTGTTAGAAATTGGGTTTCTGAATGACATAGGTATGCACACTGTCCACGCGGGAACCACAATCCTAGTTATGGTAAGCTAGATACACACTACAAAAATCCTGTGCTCACCGTCTGGTAGTCTGGCACATAGCAGTCAGGCCTATCTAAAGGGCCAACGTGTAAAGTATTTGTGTAACACACACACACTAACACAATGGAAGCACTCGGGGTGGGTAGAACTTGCAGAGTTTTACTCCGTAGACTTTGACAAAGTTACATAAAAACTTTGCGAAATTCCATGAAGTTCCGCCCAACTAGCAATCACTAAGCGCTCAAATGCACCTGTAGGTAAACTCTGCCATCTGCTGAAGATTAGCTGTACTGCACCATGAGCATCTTCTCATTCCCAGCAGTACCTAAACACTGTAAAATGTACACCATGTAGACTGGACAATTATGCAGTAGCCTAGAATAGAAACTTAATTATTAAGAAGTGTACATTGCAACATGCCGGACACATTACGCTAGCACTTAGAGGAAACAGTGCATATTATACTGCACATGGATACAGGCTGGGAGCTGTGCACAAACACATTGAACTGAAACCTGAAAATGAGGCAACCGCCTTCCAAGGGCTGACTCCTCCCTGCTAACCTTTGAGAAGCGCAAGATTGCCAGACGACTGATCCTAAACCCAGTCATGCAGAACTCCAGCCTTGAGCCTAAATTGTGGCAAACTCTGATGCACCCCTCCCATTAATTCGAAGGCAGCAGCTTGACATGGGGCAGAGCTCTTTCTAACCTCCTGCAATTTGCATGGAAGTGCCAGGTTTGCAGTGCACCACCATGGAACACCTTCTTGTGCATTGTTTAGTCAGAAGCAGTGCAGACGAGTTCCCCCTGGCCCTGTACAAGGACCTGACATTTCCAGGATCTTTGGCACCCTTAAATCCCCAGATCTACTCCATGAAATCTGCAACACTGGGGTCATTAGTTTTGATCAGTCGCCTCTTACGACAGTCAATTCTCCATTTGTTATTGCTTCCCCCTGCCCCAATTGGAAATGCAGAACGTCAATCCAGTATCAAGTGGAAACTATCACCATATATATGTCCTGCCCTGCTCAGCCAAACGTCTGGAGATCATGGTCCACAACTGAAACAGAGCAACTTCTGGGGGTAATCCAGTGTCCAGGTTCTGCCTAGCAAGGGAGTGGGGACGCCATTGTGTTGCTTGGAGAACATGTTTTCACTGCCTTGGAATGCAGACAGTCCTACTTGGCCCCTCTGAACTTAAGTTTTTCAACACAGTCCGTCACTGTGACTTGTCGGTGGTGTGTGTTCATCCGAGGGTTCACATTTGGTGTGCAGCAAGTAAAACTATCATTCCACCTGTCCACTGTCACACGTGTCACCTGTTTTGTGCTAGAGTCTACAAACAGGGTCTTAACGACGCTAGCCCCTGAGGTGCAGGAGCCCCTCAACTATTAGCCCAAAATCAATGAATATCTGTGATGCTATGGAGTTCCTCTTCACATTCTACAGTGGGGCCACATCATTTTCCTTTACACCAGAGTCTAAAAATCTGTCAGCCGGTTTCTCCCCTGTGTATGCTATCAACAACTAACTACACACTAAGCTCACCAAAGGCACGGGGCAATGTCACCTAGTCCTGATTTCTCTTCCAAGTGTACAAAACTGAAAGCATAAAACCTAGTTACGTCTACACCCACCTCAGACTGAAATCCTGCTCTTGGGTTGTCAGCCCCTCTATGCTTCAAGCCAGCTGGAACCCCTCAATAGGCCCATAACCCCAAACTAACCAGAGCACACCAGTCGCTTTCACCCTGAAATCAGTGTTCCAAGATTCAGAGAGGTCCGTACGATGCCGCTATCTCCTTTAAAGTCTATACGGAGTCAGGAAGATTTTCAGACTACAAAGCCTTTGCCAGTCTGGGCACTAGTAACCCACCGGTGCAAATGTTTATCTCCTGGCAGCAGTTCAGATGCCTCCTCTATTCCAGTGCATCCAACTTTGCCTTGGATGTGCTTAGAAGCAACCTTCTGTTGCACAAGCACTCAATGAAAAATAAAATAGGCAGGGAAGGCGTATAGTTGGTGAACTCTTTTCAGAAAATGGCAGTAGTGGTTGCAACATGTGGAGATTGCCACAATGTTGCCCTTTAAGCACTTAAGTCAAGAGGAGGTTTGCAGATGGTGACGTGATTGTAAGGGTGTCTAGGTTTATTTTGGTGGCAACCCTTGTGAGGGCTGCACAAGCTCCGAATAAACCCCTGTGTTCCATGATAACTAATGTATTGCCTTGAAGGGGGAACTGATACGCTAGCTATGGTGTGTTGTGAAAAGTGTCTTTTTAGTTGGCGTTCACAAAGGTTTGAGGTCGGCCAAACTCTTGATAGATGTGGCCAATGAACTGGGAGAGTCCTGGGGGATTGGGGGCATGAGGGAGCTCACCAAAGCAGTCCCAAGGTGTGATATCATACAGTGGATGGCAGCTCATGCAACTTTCAATTGTGCAGCAGGTGCAGTGTCACTGAGTAGTTTTGGTTGCAGTTTTCAACCCAACTATTTTCCTTGCTTGTGCCCTTGCTACTGCTCTGGCTGTGGTTTAGGTAATACACATTTCAAAAGGTGGCTATAGGTTTTGTGCTTGTGTGGACAGAATGTTCGTATGAAGATCCAACTCGTCCCTGGGATCACAGTTCGGGCATAAACCGTAAATATAGACTGACCATCAACCCATGCCCTCAAAGAAAACCATCGCTTGAGCTATCTGTAAGTCCCCCCTCCTTCCACTGCCAACTGCTCTGCTTCACAAACACTAGTTATCCTGTAAACTCCCCTGTCTTTGGGGGCAGATGGCCTCGAGCTCATTCATGCTTTCCTCCCTGGAGAAGGTGAGGGGGGTATTCGTGCTTCCGGTGCATATGGGTATGACCCTCCTTTCCACGTTAAGGCATCACTGCACACTCCCATGTGCACACCTGCCAGCCATGGGCTGGGTAGCCTGCCCAGGATGCTTAGGTTTTCGTGCCAACCACCCGGCCCAGGTAGGAGTTATGGGTGGGGTCAGTGAGCCAGCAGGTGAGGGATGGGAGTCAAGGCTAAAGATGTGAAGGTGCGTCCTGGGCTGAGAGTGGGACTCTTATTGGTAGCTGCAAAGGGAACTGCTGCATTGCAGTGGTTTTGTAGGACATGCTTGACTCAGGTTTTTCAGAGCTAGGCCTGGCAGAGCTGTGACATTGAAACTAGTGTATATGTGTATGTGTCCGCGTATATCACTGAGTTTTGACAAGGCTCCTTTCAACTTGTCATTTTCACGAATAATGTCCATGCAATGCAAGACAGGTAATCTATAGTTGTTATCTTATTTGTGTTTTCATTTGCTCATGATGAAATGGATGGAAAACAAGACCATGGACAGCTGCCACACTGCAGACTGAGTGCATTGAATGAGAAGGGCTGCAGCACTGATCTGTATTTGGGAGTGAAAGTCTGCTTTCTCATACCAGCCCTTACATCATTCTGTGAAACATTCCCTAAATAGGTTAAATTCAAATCTAAGTGTAGACACTGTGTTGAATTTAAATTAGAATCACATTCCTTATTCTGGTCCTACGTTCACTGCTTTGAGCCTCCATGTCAGGCTTGCACCGCATCTGGACTGTTGTGGGGCTGAGGTGCAGCGGTGCGGCATAAAGCAGTCCCATACCAGCGGAAGAGCGCTTCGCATTCTAGTCGACGCATGTGCCTCCTCCTCTTCAAGTTCACTTACCTGTTCCTTCAAGGTCACGAAAGTGTCACAGTTTGGCTTCCCTCATTGAGCTCCTGATTTCGGCAGCTCCTCTGGCTCCTATTGTTCAATTTGCATTCTGCTTCAATAGTGCTCTGGTCTACTATGTCAGTTTGCATACTGCAAAAGACAAAGAAATGAAAACACAAGAAAACAATTAAAGTATCTACGTGAGCGGTAATGGGGTAATGCGTTGTTGAGCCTAGCTCACTATATATACGCTATATTACTTATCTGATCATAGTCCTTACGTCTTCTGGAGAGCCCATTTTCTTTGTGTGCATTGGTGAGGAGGCTGTAATAGAGTAAAAAACTGCTTATTAGTGTCTTCGGAGGATATAAGGAGATGTATAATACATAGCCCTGCATACTTTTGCATATTTTCTTTTGTCTAAATAAGAGGAATAATTCAAGCAGTATTACCTTCTTCTGTTCCTCCTTCGGATTTTTGACCTTTATTGGATCTTCTTTTTTACCTGCTATATCCTGATTTTAGGTGGTTGTTTATACTGGTACATACATTTCTACCTCTCTGTTTACTCTACTGTGCTGGATATACAAAATGCTTCTCTTTTCTATTTTACAGATTGCATACTGCTCCTGTATATATAATCACTGAATTATATGTGGAAGAGGGGAGTTTAACAGGTAGCAAAGGCAATTACAACATAGATTCCATTAGACACAAGTTGTGTTTAACATTAGTATACTGGCACATGACCGTAATGTTCTGACTCTGTTCAATACATAGGAATACCTTGAAACTTGCCTTCCTCCCTGAGATACACAATGGGACATTTTTCATTTCTCTTTTCTTGATTCCCCTCTTCACCCATCTTACCAGTCTTGCTTTGACTCTGTTGGGCAGGTTTGGAGGGTGAGGGAAGTTGGGACCTTTTCTTCTGAACTTGTATGTCGCTCCTGCGGAAACTACAGGTGAAATTTAATACTCCAAAGCCGACAAGGAATTATCTTTAGGCACCACCAGGTGGAATAAAGAAATCCATTCTTTTATGCAATGTTAATATGTTTTAGAACAGATAACATTAAATTCCGATGTAATTGTATGGTGGGTGCCAGTAAATTCTACCTTGGGGTCGGTGGAGCTTTTGCCGAACTCCACGCTCCAAGCAGAGTGGGAAAACTCCTTGAACTTCGCTGGGGGAGCAGAGTTTAGCACCCATTTCTAGAAAACCACCACAGAAACACTCCTGGAGTTATGAATTGTTAAAGATTAAATGAAAAGCTAGGGGAGACTTTGCCGTCAAGCAGCACAGGAGATCGCAATGCACCAGTTCCGATCAGCAGAACAATGGCAAAGCATTGGCATTGAGAGTTGCAGCACATAAACCCTCATTTCCATGGGTCCAGGACTGGGTTGGCAGTAACCCTGGGCAGTGAACTCCGCTTTGTTCGTAGCGTTTGCTGAATTTTCTGCACTCCACCGAGCACTCAGAGTTCGCAAAACGTCCACTCTGCAAAACGAGGTTTTTTCCTCGCTCGCGCTCGTCAACATCTAGTTGGCAAGTGCGAGCGAGGTAAATCCACCTCCCTGTGGGATTTTTCCATGCTCATGCGCGCCAATGTCTAATAGGCAAGTGTAAGTAAGAAAATTAACCTCATGGTGAGATTTATCAATGCGGGTGGTCCGATTTTTCATTGTCGCAACTGTGGCACGTCACGACCACTCAAGTTGAGAAACTTTCTGTTCGCAATGAAAAAGCAGATCGAATAGATAATCTACTCAAGCAGCAGAAAAGAAACTGCACCCTCTTGCGCTGCACATGGTGCCATTCAAAATGATTTTACAGTGCAGGACAAGCACTCAAAATCACAGTGAACGGCATGACCCTAACACACTCCACCGCTCGTGGCACTCCGCCAGGTGCGGCGGAGTTTTTTTGTCACTTCGCAGAGTTCCGCTTAGCGGAACTCCACAAATTCCACCCAGACTTATTTGGTATCACTTGGCAGGGCAGGGCTCACAGATGGCAGAGTCCAGATGCTGTTGAAGGTTTACAGGAAGTCGTTGATGTCCCTGAATCTCCAGAGCAAGGGGCAAGTCGGCTTGCCATTGGAGTCACTCTGGGTTCAAGTGAGATGGGTCCAGTCCTTTTACCCAACAGAGCAGAGTATAGCAGGCAGCAGGGCAGCACAGCAGAACAGAAAAGCAGTTCTTCCAGAGCAGCAGCCCAACAGAGTGGCAGTCCTTGTAACAGCACAGCAGTCCTTCCTCTTGGCAGATGTCTTCACACGTCCATTTGTGTCTGGTTTGGAGGGGTCAGAGACCCAGTACTTAAATCTGGTTGTGCCTTTGAAGTGGGTTGACTTCAAAGAAGGGCCTTCAAAGTGCATAGAGGTCCTTTCTTCCAAGCCCTGGCTCCAGACTATCAGTAGGGAGTAATCAGCCCTTTGTGTGGGGAAAGGACACTACCTATTCAGGTGCAAGTGTCAGCTCCTGCAAGTGTCAGCTCCTCACTCCCTTTCTGCTCAGGAAGGGCTATCAGAATGCAGATGAGTGCTCAAATGCACCTAAACTTCCTGTGTGAGTGGCTGTCTAGAGGCAATGCACCAAGTGACTCTGTCACCCACCCCAGATGTGTATTGGAGTCAGGCTGCAGGCACACAGAGGATTAAGAGCAGAGAAATCTCCACTTTCTAAAAGTTATCATTGTAAAGTACCCACAAAGGATTTGTTTATACAAATATTTGATAATTTGAAAATATTCAATATGTCATGTTATGACATCAATACAATACTTCAAAGCTATTAAGGAGAATCTATTTGCGAAAAAGTAGTACTATTCAATAAAAAATACTTCAATGGTAGGTGTTATTATTCAATATTTTATATTAAAAAAAGTATTTTTTAATGTAAAAGAATGTATACAAATGGGTTCACATTGGATCAGTCTCGGAAAAACACACATTAACTATGGTTAAAAATCCACTTTCCTTATTTTACGAAACCACAAGTCAATGTGTTTAAACGTTCAAATCCAATACACAGTTTGAAACTGACTCGAAAGAATTCAGTTGCAAATAACACATATGCAAATACATTCAAAGGAAATTGGACACTACATCGATGTTTCATTCTTCGTAGCAACAAGTCAGCAAGACCACCTTCCGGACTGAGGATATTTCAAGAAGATGTAAAAGGACACCTCCTATAAAATGTTCACAACATATTATGATCAACAAGGTTTATACAAATTGTGAATATCTTCAAATTTACGAAATAAGTTTTAACACCTGCTGTGTTATGGCGTACTGGAGATAGCTTCGGTATAGAAAACCAATGTCCCCAGAAAGTTTATAATAAATTTGAAAAGATCAAATAACATTCATGGTAACAAAAGAAAATGTCACCCACCTTGTAAAAAATCCCAAATTCATATTTATTGGTAAATTTTATATAAAATAAAAATTGCTCACTTAATTTTTCTAGGAATAACTAGAAGAATTGTAATGAAAGTACTCTCATATGAATGACCAGTGTAGAAAACCGTAAAAAAGAAAATAGAAATAACTGCATAATATCTAGACATGATTGGTAAATCTCAGGTTGTCTAGGCATGGCAAAGGAAAACCTATAAATTATATAAATATATTTACTTACACGAGAAATTGTGAAGTCTGAGATAAATATTGAGTAAAAGCCACAGAGACAAACTCGTTTTTGTAATTTAATAAGCACACATTTCTTTTAGCATCTGTCAGAGGGAAATAGATTATAGAATGTATGGGTCTATTTCTATCTCTGTCCTTTTGCATGGCGAACCAACCTCCAATTTGACAAAAAAAACTGGAAATCATCTTTGATAACAATATGTTCTTCGATCCTCAATGAAATTCATTGGTCAAACCCTGTTTACTTCCAACTATTGTTGTTCAGGAAAATATTCCATTTCCTTCTTTCCTCTCATCTCACAGAATTCACAAGAGAGTTAAATCTTTCAGTATTGGACTACTGCAGAAGCTCCTACACAGATTTAAAGAAACTTAATGAAATTGGAACCAAAATCACCTGCACTAAAGTCTCTGTAAATGGCTCCTTGTATAAATGTATAACTCTATATATCATGCACAAGGGATTACATAAAACAGGACATTTACCTTCATACTCTAACCTCGATTTACCAATTTAGAAGAAATCTAAGATCAGCCAATGCACCTTCGCTTTCTCAGCCTGTGCCTGAAAAACTCAAATACATAGGACATTTTTTAACACACAAATTGAACAATGCCATAATAAACAAAGAAATTGATCCCCAATTTAGAAAAGACTCATAACCTAACTTTTCAAGGTAACCTTCAATTTACTTCCTAATGCCTCAGTACAGCACGGTTATATACTGAATTATTATCCCTCATAGTCACAGAGGGCCTCATTTATGAAAAGTGACGCATCGCTGCGAGAAAACAGCGATGCGTCACTTTTCATTGCGCCCTCCTTGCGACACCAATGATGCGTCATACTTGCAGAATGACGCATCATGTCGCAAGGAGTTACAGATACGTCAGTATTTCTGACGTATCTGTATGGGCAAAATTGACGCATTGCTGGAGTGTGTCACAAATGTGACACAACTCCAGCAATGGGTCATTACACATGGGCAAGTCCCATGTTAAATGTGCCTGCGTCAGTCTTAAGCCTGCCATGAGGCAGGCGTAAGATATTGATGCATTTGTGTCCTAGAAGTGGCGCCGTGAAATGCGTCACTTATACGCCCCTTTCTTGCGTCAGAACGCCCCGCCCCGCATACATTATACCTAGCGCAGGTATAATATGGCGCAGGGGTTTACAAAGTGACGCATCTACCTAGATGCGTCACTTTGTAAATATGGCGCAACCTGCCACATTTTTATACGCTGCTGCTGCGTCACAAAAATTGACGCGAAAGTGATGTAAGGGCTCATAAATAGGCCCCAGATTTTTCTCTTGAAAATGTTTTCCGTTTTCTTTCCCCTACCTGTCATGCCTTTCAATGTACACATTAATCTAATCACAGTGCTCTCAATATGCAAAGTTGTGTCACTTTGTCAGTGTTTATTTTAGGACCACAAAAAAACCCAAAACAACAGCTTGTTTGTAGTACTTCATGTTGTTCCGATGCACTCTCTCTAAATTATAGCTGCAAAGGGCAGATAATTACACAGCCTGGGTTTCAGGGACTACGCATAACAAGCGAAATCGGAAATTGTATCAGATTACACCTGTGTAACGAAAATGTCACCCTTGCCAAATTTAAATCCACACAAAGGCACACGCGTTTTCGCTCTCTCAAAACATGACAATATGGGGCCGATTTAAAAAAAAAGGTGCTTATAGCTATGTGAAGTAGTACAAATGTAGAACTCATTTACATACTCATACATGCATTAGTGAATAGGCCTGGCAGAGTTCAACTCCATATAAGGAAAAGTGCAAAGATGATACTGGCCTATTTGTACTAATTGTATATGAATATTGACTTATAAATCCCGTTTTATTCCCACATTAAATGTTTAGCTGACAATCGACAAAGGCATTTACAATTTTCTGAAGTATTACTACAGAAATATTACTTCACGCTGTTCTCATAAATATCTTTGAGAATTAGTTGCAAAATATTTATTGACCATAAAATATAGATTGAACAACTCTAATACGTTTATTATCCTAATCGTATGTAGTTTTCTCATGCCTCCGATGTCCAGACTGGCATTGCTAAGTTATCTGTGCATAGTGCAAGAATTTGTACGCTCACACATAATTTTCACCGGATTTTTTTTAAAGATCTTAATGGAGTAGTTTCCTTGCACACAATGTAAAGAGATTTTCATCCTTATATTCAGTCACCATCTTCCTCTCTGAAAAACAGTGGCACCCTGAGCTTCATTTGTCACTGCTACTGTATGCTTTGTGAATGGACGGCTATAAATCAAGGACTGCTATATATTAATGTCCACAGAATTCCTCCAACTCACTTTATAGCTTACTGTGGCAGAGACATCCTTAAAAGAATTCCAAAAAGCCAGACTACATAATATCCTCTTCCAGGAACCATGTTGACTGTCATTAATCAAACTAGGCTTGTTTGAAACATTCCCACACTTCAACTTTCCAAATTGTAGCTGAAACTTTCCTCGCAGTTGATATAAAACTTTCAGAAGGTAATTTGCTGTCTAATCTGTTCATGTTTAAAATGACAAAGTTGTGTTCTTGTCCTGATGGATGCGTTTTGAATTTAACAATCCTGAGAAAACACTTTGCTAGCATCTCTACATTCCCCCCTAAATTCGTTTAGCACAGTCGGGTGTCTGCTGCCTGAGCAGGCATCTTCCCTTTCTTATGATCCATTTTTAAACAGCTCTAGTGTTACAAGCACACTTTCAATTTATCCTTGTCTCTCACCGAGTCGAAAACGTTTGATGAGAATGCAATCTCCATTTACAGTTTAACAATTAAATTGCAATTACGTTTGTGTAAATAATTTGTGTGACAGATATATATGTAGACATTATTTTTGTATGAACATCAGATAACTCAAACATGCTATTGTCAAATTTTTCAACACATGAGTCTGTAATACAAAACCAATGGTTTACCCTTGCACCTACCATACAGTACAATTTGTTTTCAAATATTATAATTTTCAGTGTTCCCCCAACTTTCAAAATAACAGTTGGATTAAAATAATGAACAATAGGATTGTGCTGCATATGAAATGAATTCCCTTCAAAAAGAGGTCCATAGATAGGGTAAGTTGCATGTGGTAAATAAATTATATTACCTAAAAGAAGGTATGTATATATATATATATATATATATATATATATATATATAATGACTGAAAAACCCAAAGGTTACAGAGACGGTATAGTTAGGCTCAGGTTTCACTCGTACACAACCAGAGAAATTCAGCAATTATAGTTAGCTGAGCAAACAATAACCCCCACCCCTGCAATGCTCTGCTTATGACCTCACATATTACATCACTCATGACATGGTCAGTGACATTACTGATGACATCTCAAATAAAATTTGCAATGTCCTGGGGGTGGCCACCCCGGAGCATTGCTGGAGCTGGCCCTGGGGGGTGGTGGTCCCCAGGGCCATGTAGGGCTCTTGGACGGGGGCCACGCGACTCCCCATCTTTGTTCAAATTCACCCCGGGGAGGTGGTGGTCCCTGGAGCTGCGGGGGAGGCAATAGGACCTTCCCGGTTTGTTTTTCTTTAATAAGGTATGTGTCTTGGGGAGGTGGCAGTCTCCGGGGCAGCAAGGAAGACTCTACCACCTCCCCACATTACTAAAAATAAAAATATTGTGTGACCCGGGGAGATGGCGGTCCCCGGGCAGGGGAGGTCCGCGAGACCCCCTCACATAATTTTAATTAGTCCTAGGGAGATTGCTGTCCCATGGGCAGGTTGAGTCTGCAAGGCCCCCATACATAAATTAAATTAGCCTCAGGGAGGTGGCAGTCCCTGGGGCTGCAGGCGGGCCCAGTGGGCCTGCCCACATTCATAATAAAAAATGCCCTGGGGAGGTGCCGGTCCCCGGGTCTTTGACTAGCCCGAGGAGGGGGGCCCCGTGTGCCCCCTCCTATATTTATCACACGCCACCAGGGCCTGGGCCACCTGGGGGTTATTCTTAAGTAAGTGTGGGAGCCCTCGCATGCTTTACATTTTTTCTTACCCTAGATATGTGAAACCACCCATGAGTTTGCTGCAATTGTTTAAACAAAATGCTTGTTACCCCCGGGGGGTCTCTGTGGGACCCCCCAGCATATCTGGGAGGGGGTCGGGTATTCCTACCCTGCCCCCTTTTCTTTATTTGCACCTTTATTTTCTGGGATTCGGCTTCAAGCCGAGTCCCAAAACGGCTGCCAACACTTCCGGGTTGAAGTGTTGGAAGTCAATCAAATTTAATTCGCATCAGTGAGTCCACTGCCAATATTTGCGTCCCCAGATATCTATCTTTTTTTTGGTTAGATATCTGAAAACTACTGAACGGATTTACACCAAATGACAAAAAGCACACTTTCTGGACCAGCATCTAGCTTTCTGCCAAATTTAGTGTAATTCTGTTTAGCAGTTCGGGCTGTAGTCATGTTAAAAAAAGAAAGGAAATCCCCATTGATTTAACATGGGGGAAAAGTGTTTTGGGACCCCACTTGTTTCTCGGCCCCAACTTGACAGTTCACCCCAAAACTTTCAAAACAGCAGCTGAACCAAAAAATGTGCATTTTGGGAAACATTTGTGGAGATTCGTCAAGTGGCGCCAAAGTTATTGGCAAAACAAAAAATGCATTTCCTATGGAAACATTGGTCCTAACTTTAACTATATATTTATACAAAACCAGGGAAATTCAGCAGTTATATTTACCTGAGCTAACTATAACATATGTCCATAAAAATGCACTGCTTATGACCTCATATATTACATCACTCATGACATGGTCAATGACATCAAGGATGACATTATTGATGAAATCCCAAATTACATCACTGATGACATCATCCAGTGAGTGTAAGTGTTTCGTAAATGTTTCTGAGAGTTGAAGATGTATACTGAGTTACTGCATAAGATAAATTACTATTCTTTTGTACTACTTATGAGTGATACTGTTTCTAATATATATGTCTTCTGAGTGGCACTGTGACTGTCTGTATCAGTGTGTGAGTGGGTGTCTGAGTAGCTGTATGGATGTGTGTGGCTGTATGGGTGAATACATGTGTGTGTGGGTAGCTGTATGGCTGAGTGAGTTACTGTAAGTGGCTGTATGGTTGGTTGTGTATGAGTGGCTATATCAGTGACTGTGGTGGCTGTGTGAGTGACTCTATGGGTGGATGTGTAAGTGGCTGTATAGGTGATGCAGTGTCTGTGTGAATGGGTCTATGGGTGAGTGACTGTGGGTGTAAATGGATATATGGGTAAGTGAATGGCTGTTTGACTGGGTATATGGGTATGTGAGTGGTTGTATGAGTGGCTGTTTTGTACCATAAGTATTTGTGTGAGTGGCTGTATAGATGAGTGAGTGGGCACATATTGATTGTATGTATTTGTAAGCGGTTTGTAAATGAGTGCCTGGAAGGGTGAGGGAGTAGCTCTGTTAGCAGCTCTATGGGTGAGTGAGTGGCTGTATGGGTTAGTGAGTGGTTGTCTGAGTGGCTGTGTGGGTATATGAATGGGTATGTGAGTGGTTGTATGGGTGTGTGAGTGGCTGCATGGGTCTATGAGTAGATGTGTGAGTGTCTGTAAATGGGTGAGTGAGTGGTTGTGTGAGTGGCTATATGAGTGAGTGTGTGCATCAGTAGTTTTATGGGTCTGTGAATGGGAATGTGAGTGGTTGTGTGGGTATATGAGAGGTTGTATGGGGATATGAGTGGTTCTGTGGATAATGTCATCAGTAATCTTATCAGTGATGTCATTTGAGATATCATCAATGATGTCATCAGTAATGTCACTGACCGTGTCATGAGGGATGTAATATGTGAGTTCATACGCAGGGCATTGCAGGGGCATATGTCATAGTTAGCTCAGGTAACTATAACTACTGAATTCCATTGGTTTTGCGCAAGTGAAATCTGAGTCTAACTATAACATTCCTGTAGCCTTTGTTTTTTCAGGGGTCCATGAGTGGCTGTGTGAGTATCTGAATGGGTCTGAAAGTAGGTGTGTGAATCTTTTAGTGGTTCTGTGAATGGGTACACGTTTCTCTCAGTTGGTCTGTGAGTGGATGCTCATTTCTAACCTTTATTCTGCCTCTTTCTGCTCTTTTCTGACCTTTCTTCTGCCTCTTGCTGCTCGTTTATGAACTCTATTTTGCCTCTTTCTGCTCATTTCTCATCTTTATTTTGCCTCTTTCTGCTCGTTTATGATGTCTATTTTGCCTCTTTCATCTCATTTCTCATCTTTATTTTGCCTCTTACTGCTCATTTCTGACCTTTATTCTTCCTCTTTCTGTTCATTTCTGACCTTTATTTTGCCTCTTTCTGCTCATTTCTGACCTTTCTTTTTCTTCTTTTTTGTTCCCTTCTGACCTTTATTCTGCCTCTTTCTGCTCCTTTTTGACCTTTATTTTGCCCATTTCTGATTGTTTCTGACCATTATTCTGCCTCTTTCTTCTAGTTTCTGACCTTTATTCTGCCTCTTGCTGCTCGTTTCTCACCTCTATTTTGCCTGTTTGTGCTAATTTTTTACCTCTATTCAGTCTCTGTCTGCTCATTTCTCACCTTTTCTTTGCCTCTCTCTGCTCATTGTCGACCTCTATTTTGCCTCTTTCTGCTAGTTTCTTAACTTTATTTTTCCTGTTTCTACTTGTTTCGGACTTTTAGTCTGCCTCTTTCTGATCGTTTCCAACTTTCATTCTGCCTCTCTGCTTGTTTCTTGGCCTTATTTTGGCCTTATTTTGCCTCTTTCTAAGCATTGCTGACCTTTATTATGCCTTTCTGCTAGTTTCTCTCCTTAATCTTGTCACTTTCTCCTCATTGTTCACCTTTATTCTGCCTCTTTCTGCTCATTTATCACCTTTCTCATGCCTCTTTCTGCTTGTTTTTTACCTTTATTCTACCTCTTTCCGCTCATTTCTCACATTTATCTTGCCACTTTCTGCTTGTTTCTTACCTTTATTCTGCCTCTTACTGCTCTCTTCTGTCTGTTACCCCAGGACAGTGGGGAAGCCTCAATACTCTTGCGGTCCAAGCCAACTCTGCACCTCCTGGGTAAGCCAGCATTGCTGCTGCTAGCAGAGAGATGCTGGAAATGCATCTACCTGCATGCAGAAGCAATACTTTCATCTCTTTCCCTACCCACTTGTCTGCGGGCAGGGAAAGAAATGAAACCTCCGCTTCCAGCGGGGAGAACTTTGACAGCTCCAACCCCCTTGAACCGGTGTTTGCTTTTCCTGCCAAGCAAAAGCAAACAGCAATGTCCCATGGGTGGGCACCTCAGTACATAGAATGAGTTGGCCCCGGGGCTGGAGGTCTGCGTGCAGCCCCAGGGAGGTGGTGGTCCCCGGGCTCTGGGGGGTCTGTGTGGCCCCCACTATTCATTTTATTTAAAGCCCCGGGGTGGTGGTGGTCCCCAGGCCCTGGGGAGGTCCATGTGGCCCCCGCATTAAACTAAACTTACTCCCTAGGGAGATGGTGGTCCCGGGGGAAAGAAAAATGCTCATGGAGTGGGGACACATGTGCCCCTTCCTTTAATTTAATAAACTCAGCATGCCCCTGAGACCTTGCCCAGGAGAGGACTTAATTAACAGCAAGTGGGAGGGACTGTGCTTGTTTTTTTTTTAAAGTATTTTGGCTGTAAATTCACAAATTTGCAGCAAATTGAAATAACATGCTTATTTGCCCTCCCAGCGTTCCTCTAGGATCCCAAGACCAAGGCTTGGGGGTAAGGGTAATCCTACCCTGTCCCCTTTTCATTTTTTGAAGTTTCTTTTGTAGGACTCAGCTGAAAATCCGAGTCCCAAGATGACTGGCAACAATTCCTGGTTGAAGTTTTGGCAGCCAATCAGAACTCTGCAGATCTCAGCACAAGCTTGTTGTTATTTGCGAATTATCCATGCAGATATACAAATTTGGACTGCGTTAAATTTCTACTGAATGGATTTACACCAAATAACAAAAAGCACAGTCAGTGTACCAGAAGCTAGCATTCTGCCAAACTTTGTGTAGCTCCATCCAGCAGTTCATGTTGTAGCCATGTTAAAGCTCCTATGAGAATTAAAATGGGAATCACACTTTTTTTACCTCCCGTTTTCTTGGCCCCCACTTGACGTATCTAAACTTTCCATGTGCAAAAAGCATCACCCACGCACTTTAAAAAATGTTTCATGAGGATTTGTCAAACGGTGTCAAAGATATAGGCAAGTCAAAAAAAATATTTTTTAATGGAAATATGGTCTTAACTATAAGTTCCGACTGGTGACTGCCAGTAGGTAAAATATATATTCACTGGAAAAAAAGGTTAAAGTAAAAATATAGTTAGATGAAATGTTCAGGAAGAATGTAACATTTCTAACTCTAAAAACCACAGAAGTTCCCCAGTAATAGTTATCTCAAGTAACTGTAACCAGTGCCTTTAGGTAACTAAACTCTTGCCCTCACCAAGTACAGTTTTCGCATCAATAATTTTTACTGCATATGTTGCAGTGATATTATCAATGTTGTCAGAGAAGATGTCATGATTGATGTAATATGTGTGGTACAATATGAAATGGTCTATTGTCTGATTAATAACAAACATCACAAAACTATACTTTGTATGGTGAGGGCATTCAAAGCATTTCCCTGCCCCGAGAGTGCAGGCAGAGAAGTGTTTTGTTCTTCCACAGGAATTTTTCCAAAATTACTGAACAGATGTGCACCAAAACACAACAGCATTCTTTCTGTGCCAAGATCTAGCTTTCTGGCAACTTTGGTGTAAATCCGTTCAGCGGTTTGGGCTGTAGCTGTGGCTAAAGTTCCTATGGAAAAATAAATGGGGGAAAACATGTTTTTAGATGCCCCTTTTTCATAGATCTCGCTTGATATGAGCCCTCTGAAGTCTTCAGTGTGCAAACTAGTCAAAAAGTAGTAATTTTTTGGGAAAGTTTCATGGAGATTCGTCAAACAGCATCAAACTTATTAGCAACACAAGAAAGGCATTTCCTTCGGAAACACGGTCCTAACTATAACTACCCCGTGGTGAATGACACTTGGTAATATACACATGTGCAAACCCACACACACACTTGTAGTCAGTCACCAGTCGATAGTTATAGTCAGGATGTAGGTTCCATTGGAAGAAAAAACATTAATTTGGCAATAACGTTGGTGTTGTTTGACTAATCCTCACACATTTTTAGAAACTAGTATTATGCTCACTCCAGCTGCTGTCCTGAAAGCTTCATGGTGATTTATCAAACAGGGATTGAGAAAAAGGAGAGTCCAGAAAAAGTGTTTTCCCCATGTTAATTCCCTTAGGAAGTTTAGGTGCAACAACAGCCTGAACTGCTGAACAGAATTACACCAAATTTGGCAGAAAGGTAGCTGTTGGTTCAGAAAGCGACCTTTTTGTAAATTGGCGGAAATCAATTCAGTCGTTTTTAAGATATTTAGAGACAAAACAATTTTTATCGATAGGGACGTGTATCATTAGTGAGCCTCATGCAGGGGATCACGCACCCATGCACCATGAGTTGTACTGGATTGGCTGGCCACAACCTGTCTAGAGAGCTGCGCTGTCTGTTTTGCTAACAGGGACCCTGCTCCGGGAGATAAAAACGCTCATGCCCCACTTCCCAATAGTTATATTAAAGAAAAACAAAATTCTGCCTCTGGCCTGCACCTGTGATGGGTGCTTGCATGGGAACTTGAGGGGCCATGGAGGCCCTAGAGCTCCCCCGCAGCATCCCGAAAAAATGTGGGTGTGGTGGGTCGGCACCGGGACACCCAAAATATATAAAAAAATGAATATTTATTATTCATTGCTCCGAGCATGGAGCACCCCATAATAACATAGGGAGTTTTCATATAACATATTTTCATGCTTGTGGTGCCCTAGAGATATGTATTGAGGTGCTTAACGAAATTATGCAATACTGAAAATGTGCACAATTTTCGCCATTTGGCATAACAAACGTTCTGTTTTGCCCATGGGAGGTTGCTACCAGTCGTGGCTCCTAGTGGGAGTGCTGTGGGGAGGTTGGACGGGTCAGGGCGGGGGAGGGGCAGGGTGGGGTGTAGTAAACTCCGACATATGGCCAACCGGAGAAGTGTATATAAATAAATAAATAAATAAAAAGAATTACATTTCTTGCGCTGCAATGCCATTTTTAACTCAAATGAGCCTCCTAACAATGTTCGCATGACATTTTCGTTCACAAGTACTTGTGGAGAAGTGCTAATGGACAGTCCAGCAAAATGTATTTCACTTAATAATTGTAATTTCTTGAAAATGATGTGTATTTCACAAAAAAAAACTAATTGTGAATAGCATACAGAATCAATGAAAATAAAAAATATATAGGGGCAGATTTATGAGGGACTTGCGCCCCTTTCACGCCACCGTTGCGTCACTTTTGTGACGCAGCGGCGGCGTAAACCCTGCGCCATGTTGCGCCCCATTTACATCATGACGCATCTATGGAGATGCGTCACGGTGTAAAGCCCTGCGCCACATGAAACCTGCGTCAGGTTTCATGTGGGCGTTGCTACTCAGGGGGGGCGTTCCGTCGCAGGAACGCCCCTGAAAAGTGACTCAGTGAAATCTATAAGATTTCACTGAGTCACTTTCCCAATGCTGATGCATCAAAACCCTGCGCCTGCTTGAAGCAGGCGTAAGGCTTGACGCACCATGTTAGGGATAGGGTAGGTTGGAACAGTGCTGGAGTTACGTCGCACTTGCGACGCAACTTCAGCACTGCGCCAACCTTACGCCGGCAGATGCGTCACGTATCTGCTTGTCCTTGCGCCACGATGCGCCGCATTGTAAAGCGGCGCATCTGCGGTGGTGCAAGGGCAAACTTGCGTGACGCATCTTCCCTGGCGCATCCATGCTGATTTGCAGGGATGCGCCAGGGAACATAAATGTGCCCCGTAGTATGGTGATGAACTAACGAAAGCTCAGCTATGAGAAACGGCTTTGGAACTGTTCTTTAAATGTCCTTTGAGCCTTGGAAAACTCAGGACTAATACAAACTCTTTGCACAGGAACCTGTTCTCATGAAAGCAAACAACATCTTTAAAACATGCCACTAAAGACATTGGGGCAGATTTACAAGCTCCTTGCGCCACTTTTGCGTCACTTTTTCCATGTTAATAATGACGCAAAAGTGGCGCAAGCGACTTGTAAATAAACCCCTTTCTTTGTAAAATAAATACCAAAAGCTTTTTACCACAATAGTACTGCCCAGTGCATAATGGCTTCTCTGACCATCCTAAAAATATAGTCACAGGCCGGCTAGCAGGAAGGGCTCTGTAAAAAAACACCAGGTTTGAGAAAGGAAGACATCAAATCCTTCTTATCTCTGCAAAGAATCATCTCGCGATCTTGAATCTACTGCTTGAACTTACTTCAATGGCAGAGCAGCCTTCTTCTTAAAACCTCTTAGTACCGCATGAACAACACGAGGCATCTGTCTGAAGTTCATACATGTGTTGAACTCTTGGCTTTTAAGGCCATAATGAGGTGTAGCACATCCATAAACAAGCTGCTCAACAGCACTTTCAAGTATGTTTCCTGGCCTGGTTTGACTTGGACAGTCAGTCCCTTTTCATTTCTGAATCCGATAGGCACAAAAAGAGGAATGAAAAATACTCTCTTTCTTTTATCCTTATATGTGGACTTGTTTGATGGAACGAGTTGGCACGTTTTTCATGTTATGGACAAAAAATATTCACCAAAAGAAGGCGTTTTATGGCTATTTGTAGCTCAATACTTTTTTTTTTTTAGGTGATCATTCTTGTTACTATTTCAGTAACTTGCAGGATGCCCTCATCAAAGCAATTACCACATTTCCCACCGTGGGAAAAAATCCTGAACACCCACACTTATTTTAGATGTTCACTCCCCTTTATCACCAGTGGAAAGGGATTCACTCTTGCCCTTCTCTAGAGTAAATCTCCACCCATATCTAGAGTCCGTGGCTTTGTGTTCTAGTGTGGTATTCACCAACTGTGCATGACACAATCACCCAGGAATGCACATTCCCCATCCTTGAATATGGCTTCACTCACACATATTACAATATGCTGGTGTAAAAGTATATTAAATTGATTTATGAATGTAAGTACACATTTTGTGAATTGCAAATATGGTGCTGAGTTGATTTTATGTGAACAACTTGCTTTGTTAATGGGATGTGAATGTTCATCATACAAAGAGGTTGATTTTATTTCCTATTGTAAAATTTTATGTGGAATAGGAAAGACTAAGTGGGTAAGACGCATGCCCCGGATAATGTCAATGCCTGTGCAAATCTCTTTTATGCACATGGACCAAAAGTATGTGCTATGCACAGTCAACCACACTCAGTAATTATTGGGTGGGATTTTCTCAGGCATATTTTACATTTTCAAGTAAATATTACTGGAACATACCTTGTGGATATTGATATGGAAAGCATCAAAACCAGAATGTTATATCTCAGGCTTTTCCAATGAGTAGCTTGTGAGGTACGGGTAGCTCTCCATCTACTTGCAAAAAAGCATCTCTCCTGTGTGCAGTCTAACCTACTAAATTAGAAGCTTTTGCTTGATTTAATTTTATTTATGAATACCAAAATTCAAACATGTACTTCAGATGAAAATATGTGTACTTTCAGTGACCATAAACATGTGTTTGGAAAAATATGGCAGAATGTACAAACTATATTTATAGATGACAGTGGAGTGATAAATCGCGTGTCATTTGGGAGACATATTACTCCTAATAGCTTGGTGCTAGGAACATTGTATCAATGGCTATTACACACGTAAAGCCATTCCTAATTTTCAAAACCTTTCTTTTTACATTATTGCTGCCAGCATACCTGCCTGATGCCATGAGGTGATTACTACTGGTAATCTAGCATAAACAGGACACAAATGCAATCATGTCTGATGTGGTCATTATTACAACATTAATATTGTTGGACTTGGCCATTTCTGCTGGGTCATCCCCAAACTTTTTGCCTTCACCGTCTGTTTTCTGAACCAGATTTTGTTGGCTTTTCGGACTCTGCTTATTGTACCAGTGCTGACCAGTTCTCAAGTGCTTGTGTTCTCACCTTTAATCAGGGTAAAATTGGATTACATCAAATTGGCACATTTAATTTACTGACATGTACTTACTCAAGTTCTACTACATTTACCCAGGGCCTATACATTAAACACTACTAATGGGCCTGCAGCACCAAATGTCATGCTCACTTAAGTAGCCTTGCAAACATGTTCAAGGCTTGCCATTGCAGCCTGTGTGAGCAGTTCTAAACTGCCATTTCAGCATGGAGAAATAAACCTTGTGCCAGCCCTAAACTTTCTGTTTTAATACATATAAGTCAATCCTAGGGTAGATCCTAAACACTCCAGAGGACAAGGTGCAGTGCATTTAAAAGGTGTGTCATGTACATTTAACTTTTATATGTCCAGATAGTGAAAAATTCTTACATTTATTTTTCATTACAACAAGGCCTAGGTCTACCCATTGGGTTCATTTATTACATTTAATAAGTGCTAACTTTCAATTCGGGGCAGGTAGGAAGGTCAGGTTTGGTGTCTAAAGAATTGTTATTTAAAGCCATTTTGAATGATAAAGCTGAATTTTAAGTTACAATTTTGAAACTGCTTCTTTTAGAAAGAGGGCATTTTCTCTTTCCCACCACTGATGCCTGCAGCCTGTTACTGGGACACATGACTGGGTGTAGTAGTCAGTTGGACTTTGTTTATTCCTCCCAGACAGTCATACAATAGAGGGATTAGGTGGGCCTGGATGGGCAATCAACTCACAGGATGGGGGGCTGAGCTGAGCACAGCCCCACTTGCAACTTAAATAGGCTGTGTCCTGCCTTCACACTAAAGACTTGTCACCGCTGCATTGTTCATGCAGTCAGCTGGAGCCAGGGCAGGGGAGACAGGAAACTTCAAGGACTTCAAAAGAAATTCTATAGAAATTTCTTCTACTTCAAAATGGGTACCAGATATAAATATTGGACCTCTGGCCCAACTCTTTGGCACACTCCTGGGCATGTGGATACCTCAGAAGATGGACTGCTATGTTGCTTGCTGAAAATGAAGAGTGGACTACACCCTTCATCCAAGGCTGAAGTGACTCCAAGGTTGATCTGACAGACCTTCTGTTTTTGAGCTACATGGACATAGCAAGCTCCAGAGACTCTCTCCAACTGCCCAGCTGACTTGCTGCCTGGACCTGCAAATTAATCTTCTTGAGCGCTGCTGGTCTCTGCTGGAGTGCGTTCTTGACCCCCTAAAGGTGCCCTTTAGTTCCTGGACCACTCGTGAGGCATCAAGTGAGCTACTCTCCAAAGAAAAGGAGAAATCCTGACGTTTTTGTCTCTTTATGAACGCGAATAGGTCAGTTCATGCCAAGATCTTGCCACCCATGTCACCTGTTAACATGAAGTTCCAGTGAACCCAACTCTTCGCTCCAGAGCAACCACCAACCACACCCAGCAGCACTAGATCTACACTTAGCGATACAGCACCAACAGCTCGCGGTGACTGACAATGCAAATTTCCAGCAATGACCATCACACCACCAGACAGGATCTTCATGCTACAGTGACGGCTGCCAGTGACACGCGGCCTGCTCTTCGTGCTACATCGATGACCATTCGCAACACTCTTCCTGCTCCTCACAGCCACTTCCACCCTGAGCAGAACTCTTTGCACTGGAATTTGAAGTAGAGGTGGGCAGAATGGTTCATTCCTCCCCTGGAATATGCAGAATTTACTGATTCCCCATTCAGTAGCGTCCCGTGGAGGGAGTTCCGTGGGGCGGTGGGGCGGGGTAGGGGCAGGGTGGGGGGTAGTAAACACCGGAATATGGATGAACAGAGGTAAGTAACCAATTACATAAATAAAACAAATTTTGTTGCGTGCACTGCATCGCAAAATGCTTGTAATTACAGCCTGCATGGAGAACATGCCCATCCCTCCAGCCCCTGGCTGCAAGCCTTGTCCCCTTGCCAAATACCAATCCCACTGCCGCATCGCAGCATTATGATTGGCTCAGGGGAGGGAGCCTGGCTGGCTACTTCTTGTTCCTGAAAGCAGACGCAGGAGAGCAGGAGCAACAAAGACATGGGACCCGGCTTCGAGATAAGACTTCCCTTTTATACTTTCTACAACACCCGCTCACACACACATCCCTGCATCCACGCCTCATCCATTGTTCTTCCCAGTGTTTACCACCTCACAGCTGCCCAGCTACCCCAGCACTTCTCAATGGTGGCCGCTGTGTGCCCATGCACAGCGGGCATACCACCCATGTGCCAAAGGCACATACATGGTTGTGACGCATGCCATAACATCGCATTCCATTCCCATGCATACTTATACTAGGCACATTGCATTGTAGAGTGGGTGTTGCATAGCAGAGACATCAATATCACTATTCCCACATCAGTGAGTGCAACCCAAAACTAACCTTTGCACCCTAAACCCAACTGTGAACCCTGGAATTCCTTTTTGAGCCCCCATAGCACACCCAAAAATCAAATTTGACCCACATGCACACCCAAATTGTAATATCTTACCCCAAAACACCCCCCAAATCGATATTATACCCCACAACACTCCAAATTCCACATCTTGGCCCAAAACACCCCCCCCCAAATTCCATATTTTACATCCAAAACCAATACCCACCCGAAAAACTTAAAATTACCCGATTACTGACCTCACAATGCCTTCTAATCAAATGCAATGTAAAAGCACCTGCGTTGTCGAAGTTGCATAGTTAATGATGTACTGCCTGCGGTGTACAGGATGTCTCCCATGCCAAAGGCAACCCATAGGGTTCCCCGTTTGCGTCCCTCTGCCCCTGGACCGCATTCAGCACCCAGGAGCCTTCCTCTTGGACACTCCACAGCTACGACGCCAGCACCCTCCTCGCCATCAACCCTGGACGCCACTTCGCCTGCCAGGAACAACCTCTGCACCAGAACGGACATCACCATCGCCATCATTGACGGATGGAGTATCACCCTCAAGGAGCCCCCACCACAGACCGTCAAGCAGGAGGCATTGGCATCAACTACCAGAGCACACTACGACTGACCACGCATTCTAATGACCCATGGGTGACCATGGAACACCTCCAATTCCAGATCCTGACAAACCTCAAAACCATCCTCTGCGGCACACTCATCTGCAGGCCCCACGGGCCATGGACCCCCATTCTCCGATGCCATTGTAAACCTCATTGCACACCAGACTCTCCCATCCACCGACGACATCCTACTCGGCGGACTCAAGTTCCATATGGAAAACCCCAGTGACCAGAACAACATTCCCTCCTGGGGAAGCTCAACAACATCAGAGTCAAGCAGCTAGCCACCGCAACAAGCAACAAAGCAGGACACATGGTCGAGCATGTCTCCTCCGCCAGCTGGACCTTCTGCTACAGCCACACCACCGGACTCTCCTGACCAACCATCTTTGTAGACATCACGTCTTCACCATGCCCACCGTACACCACCGCCATTATCGCACACATCGCAGATGGATCAAGGCCACCAAAGTGCATCTTGTCAACTCCCTCAGCACCACCACTACGCCTACGCTTACAGACGATGACACAGCAGTGCCCAAACGCAAACAATGGATATCCAACTGCACCGACACCCGGGCACCCCTCATGGACGGCACTGCATCAGTACCGTATGCCTGCCTAATGGCAGGCGTAAGGGTAACACAGTCCCACAGGGATAGGCTGGCACCATGCATTGCTGGAGTTGCGTCAATGTTGTGACACGACTGCAGCAATGCTTGACTTTAGCGGAGACAGATACGTCAGGATTCCAGACGTATCTGTCATTACTTGCGTCATGGAGCACTGTCCAGTGAATACAGCGCATCTGTGGTGTCGCAAGAAGGGGGTAGTGAAAAGTGTTGCAACGCTGTCTTGTTGCAGCACTGACACACTTTTCATGAGTGAGGCCCAGGAATGCGCACTATCTTATTGATGGTGCACAGTCCTGTCCTGTAATTTTGTAGCAGGGCAGCGTAGCAACATTGCTTGCAGCGCAGTCCAGCAAAAAAAACTGCTGAATTGAGGCGCCAATGGTTATCTCCATTTTAAGACCAGATATTTTCTGTTCTTAAAAAACTGCCTCTAGTTGCAGTTAGAGCCATTTATTGTGGTCCTCTGAACTTAAGGAATCTCCTTTTGAATATGGAGATGTTGGGCTAATGGTAGATTTTGCATGGGAACACCTCCCTTGCATGTCATTAGCGATAAATATCGCTAACTTAAGTCGTGATCTTTTAAATGGACGTTTTCGCCAAAAAGCTGTCGCTAACAGCTGTTAGCGACAGCTTGGTAATACGGCGATAACAATATCGCCGCATTAGAGGCAGAAAAGTGCTGCTAGCGCGGCGATCAGTCCTTGAGAATATGCCCCATGGAGTATTTATGTAACTCCACGGAATTCCATGAAGTGAAATTCATCCCTACTTTGAATGTTAGTCTTTCTGCTGGACTAACCTGATCCTTGTATCCGGCGCATTTTCCATCACTGTCAGCCGGGACCTGTGACTTTCAACCAGTCTTGCAAGACCAGATAACTGCGAGTGGCACTTTGTGCTTTTAGACACTTTGCTTACCTGAAATCTTAAAAATTCCATAACTTTGGATATACTAATTGATTTTTTTTTCATTTTCGTGTCAAACAATTTATTTAATTTTACTTTATTGTTCTAAATTTGTATTGTTTTTTTTCTTGTGTTGTGTTTTCACTTAATTTTTGTTTGAGGTGCTGCATAAATAATTTACACATTTCCTTAAAGTTATAATTGTCTGCTTTTGAGCCAAGGTAGAGCCAGAGGGTTGAGCACAGGTTAATTTGGGGTTTGCTTGTTTGTGTCTCCCCCTGATGGAGTTGGTGGTTACCGCTTGTGTAGTGTTTCACCCCCCTCAACAAGTAACTCAATTTCCAACAAATATGAATAGCAGTTCAGGATGATTTTAATTTAAAATAATAGCTCTTATGACAGAAAATGTTGAAGACCCTGTTTTATGACATTTTTGGGTAAATCTCAGAAGAGGTGCTATTAATTGGACGTGATAAATCCCAAAGTTCCGGTTACTAAATATTTCCCTGTGCAATAAATGTTGCAAACCCATCCAGGACATTCATAATCAAGGTCTAAGGGTAATGAAACAAACCACTTCTTCAACAATACAAGTTCATCATTATGAGCGATGTTCTATATTCGCGCACATCTTTTTGCAAGGCCATCATTACATGTATAAAGTGTTGTTTGTGCACTGTAGATGTATGAATGGGTCCTTTTGCCACAGTCATAGATTGTACTTTCACGTTCTGGGAGGTCCATACTGGAATCGCACGTTCTATGCAACTCATTATCCACATTTCATCTGGAATTGAAAGGTCACTTATAATTTTCTTTCCATAAATGTCCGTCAACAATTTGGGCAAAACACGACCAGGAAGGGCGCATTAACAGCCCTTCCTGTAGAAATCTGGGGGCATATCATCAAGGAGGCGATATAAAATTATCGCAGCTTTTGCGTCCGTTTTCGGACGAAAAGCGGCGATAATTTTATCGCCTAATCAGCAAGGTCACGCTATAGCGTGAATCCTTGCATTATCGCCCTTTCCCCCAACGCCCATCTTTGCATCTCTAATGAGATGCAAAGTGGGCATTCCTGTCCTGACATAACTGGAGAAATGTCGCTAAGCGACAAGCAAAGTAGCGATAACCTCTGTTATCGCTACTTTCCTTATGCCTGCTTCAAAACTGACTTAGCCATGATATCCTATGGAAGGTGGATATCATGTCTAAGTCTGCCCTGCCCTATCAACAAGCTATCTCCAAACTTTGTGAGATTATCGCTGGATTTCCAGCAATAATCTCACATCTGGCAGTTAGCGCTTGGAATTTTATCGCTTTTGAGATAAGCGTTGCTAATAGCATGCTATCTCAGCGATAACATTCCACGTTACCCGGCGATAATTATCCCAGCGCTAAGTGCGCTTAGCGATAATTATCGCCGGTCCTTGATGATATGCCCCCTGGATGTGCTTTTTTTTGTGCGGCCCCCACACCCTGGCTAGGCCCCTCAGAGCAGGTATTTTGTGCATGACTCCTCTGTATGTGGGCAGCAAGGGTTTCACAGAGCTCAGCATAAATGTGTTGTACCTTTTTTCCCAAATCTGCAAGTGAATTTAGTTGAAAGGTAATGAGGAAAATCGTTGCCTTCATGTTTGCATTACAATATTATTGGCATTTCTGAAGGTTATCGGAGTTTGATAGACGCCTGTAATTAGTGAGAGGGCATTTTATGGAAAAAAGTCAATAATGCAAATCGAGCCTTTCATCCATTGAGAGCAGAATATTATATTTAAACAGGAAGAGGAGAATCTTTGGAATGTTGAGGGTGTATCAGGTACTAGGATCTCTGCTCCCTTTTTGTTATTAAAGAAGCTTGCAGTATTGCAAAGTTCTAATTATCATTACTGCATTAGAGTAGCTTGACCCATCTTTCACATAAAGACGCCAGTAATGATGCAAGAATGCACATCTTATCAGCCTTTGCTGCAAAAATACAAAAAACAGAAGCTAATAAATGCCACCGCGATATAATTTGAGCCGAGGTGAAAGAGCTCTCAGCAGCCGTTTTTTCATTTTAAAATGGATAGTTCATAGGAAATCCTGAGCCCTCTCATTACTATTCTCTGGAGTGTATCTCATTGACATAAGTTACAGCACCCATATCCCCAATTCAATTCTATCAGACTAAACATTCCTTAATTCTGCCTCTATGAAGATTTACCTACAATCATAGCATGTTGTGCTACAGACCTGTATGGGTAGGAAGTGCCTTCAAGGGGTTTGTTGAAAACTTAATTGTGTAACTTGTTTATAGGATAAATATATACCTATAACTGAGATCAATCTTATCTTTTAGATTCCAAAAGGTTATACACCATGCAATAGTCATATGTATAAGGATCTCTATTTACATTAATTTCAAAACAGTTATACAATCAGAATACAGAGAAATGAAAAAATGGACAAAAGGTGTGTGAGGAACAAAATTCATTTATATCAGTGAATGGTGATAAGGGTACATAAAAATGAGACAGTTGTATATCAAAGGGGAGACATGATTATACATCCAGTTATTACTCCACTATACAGTATATCAAACACTTTTTCAAAGATATATAACCAATTATCTAGAAAGAAGTGTGACAGTCGACGTTTCGGTCTTCATACGTGAGTTTGTGAGACCATCTTCAGGACAAGAAGTTTAAAAGTTGACCCCTCGTAATGTTTGATTTGATTATGAAATTCGCGGATATCTTCCTTTCTTTGTATCGAGATTTAAATTATAACCTCTCGGTGGGCGCTTTTAGATTTGAGGATATTTGAAAAGCAAAACTGTCAAAGTTTTAGCGGTACTGTGTGGTTTCACCGGCAGAGAACGGCATTCGTGTATTTAAAAACTAGTAGTGGTCTTACTGTTGGTTCAGATACAATCACGCCGACCGATTGTATCTGAACCAACAGTAAGACCACTACTAGTTTTTAAATACACGAATACCACTACTAGTTTTTAAATACACGAATGCCGTTCTCTGCCGGTGAAACCACACAGTACCGCTAAAACTTTGACAGTTTTGCTTTTCAAATATCCTCAAATCTAAAAGCGCCCACCGAGAGGTTATAATTTAAATCTCGATACAAAGAAAGGAAGATATCCGCGAATTTCATAATCAAATCAAACATTACGAGGGGTCAACTTTTAAACTTCTTGTCCTGAAGATGGTCTCACAAACTCACGTATGAAGACCGAAACGTCGACTGTCACACTTCTTTCTAGATAATTGGTTATATATCTTTGAAAAAGTGTTTGATATACTGTATAGTGGAGTAATAACTGGATGTATAATCATGTCTCCCCTTTGATATACAACTGTCTCATTTTTATGTACCCTTATCACCATTCACTGATATAAATGAATTTTGTTCCTCACACACCTTTTGTCCATTTTTTCATTTCTCTGTATTCTGATTGTATAACTGTTTTGAAATTAATGTAAATAGAGATCCTTATACATATGACTATTGCATGGTGTATAACCTTTTGGAATCTAAAAGATAAGATTGATCTCAGTTATAGGTATATATTTATCCTATAAACAAGTTACACAATTAAGTTTTCAACAAACCCCTTGAAGGCACTTCCTACCCATACATATTATCTGCCCAAGCCCTCAAGGGTATATTGGGTTATCCACTACACAGATTGTGCTACAGACCTGGCAGCATTCCATCCATTTCCATAGACTTTGCCATTGTCCCAGTAGTAAGAACTTTCACTGGCACATTTTCTCCAGGCCTTTCATGGCCATAACCTCTGATTAGAGGGAAAATATCCCTCTAATAAATAGGTAGGCCTTTTAAAAAGGTTCTTGCTTACAATTCTTTATCAAATGCAGCATTAATTGGCTTCCAAAGTAATTAATTTTCTTAAATATTGTTTGAAGAAAGTCCCAATTTTATTAGAGATAGAGTTGTTTATCGGTTATGTAAAATAAGTAGCAGTCAAGTCTAAAAAAACACAAAACTACATTTTTCATCAGTGTTGGAAACATAACTGCAAAATTCACCGAGGAATATTTCACCCAGTGCCATGAACCTAGAATCACAACACCCCCTTCCCCTAAGTTACCAGCATCTTTGGTACTGAAAGTTAATTAAACTAGTCAAATTACAGGAATTATGAAAAGGGAAAGAAATATGCAAAAAACAATTCAAACTAGGTGGTATTCCCCCGTCTCCAAATCATCTACGTAGCTGTGTCAGTGACCAGTGTTGTAGGTGAAGAAAGCGAACTACTGGGCATATTAACTACAAACGGCGATAAACATCGCAAAGCGCATTTAGATCTATTATATTTATCGCCGTCTATCGCTGGAATTTATCACCTGGATAGCGCGTTATTAACAACGCGTTTCTCCAAGGCGATAAATATTCCAGCAATAGGGGCGAAATGCAGGAATATCACTGAAAATCCAGCGATATTCCTGCAGCGATAGAGAAAACCTTGATGATAGGGAGATGTGGATTCAGCCATAGAATCCACCTCCCATTATATGTATAGCTAAGTCTGGATTTTTGCAGACATTAGCTTACGGCGATATCCGCGGTTAGCGTGGATTCTCATGTCGGTATTGGTATCCTGGGCCAGCTTGATAATAGGGAGAAGTGCAGTTGGCGATGATTCCCATGTTGTTTTGGGAGGAAACGCCTACTTTGCATCTCATTAGAGATGTGAAGCGAGGCGTCAGCAAAACGGCTGCTAACATGCGTCAATGCATGTTAGCACCGCCTTGTAAATAGGGCGAAAATTTTATCTCTGCTTTTTTGGCTTTTAGAGATAAGGCCCTTGATGATATGCCCCTACATCATTCGTTCCCTTGGCTACCTCAAAAGCAAACTCCACATCACCGGAAGATTGCAAAATGCAAGAGGTAAATCGCTTCTATGAACTCTCTAGAGCAAAAAATCCCAAACTCTCAATCTTGCTTTCTCCTGTCAAGCTCTCAGAACTTGGAACAGCATCCGTGTGGAATTCAGGCGCAATTCACACTTCTTAGCCCCAGGGCATATTGAGGCTCCTCCTGAAACGGGATAACTGAGGGACACGTCCTTATCTAGTGTTGCTTCTATTCTTGTTCTATTCCCTTAGCTGTTTTGCACTTAGCCTTAAACAGATGTTATCTGAACGGTTGACTAGGTCCATGCAAACTGTATGGATGTGAAGCGCTCTGCTATCCACGAGTGAGGTCCGTGCTATAAAAATACCATAACACTTAAATAAAATAAAAAATTAGCACACGATTTGAATTAGAAGAAAATATTGGAGAAATACACCCTTCTTGTGTCTTTCGTAACAGCATATTCGTTTAAAATCTGTCATTTTTTTTTCACAAGCCTTGGGGAATATTTATACCAGTCAATGTACCATGAACTGCCAGTTTGTAATGAAATGTTTGGGAATGAGCCCTAAAGGAGGTCAGGTGCACCCTAATGAAGTGAATTTCCACACTTGACTTAATGAGCAAATTTAGGAGGCAAAGGAGACGACCACATGTTTTTTTTTTTTATTAAACTATGAAATCGGAAAACGATGATCTCAAACAAAGGGCTTTTATCTCCTATTCTCTGCCCACACAATTTTGAACGGTTTTTAAATTCATAATATTTTACTGTACAAGATTTGGGATTTATGAGTCATACAATGGGAATTTTATGAATGCCATGACTTCTGCTTAAATGGGAATGAAACCGGTGGTAGGCACTACCAACACCAAGCTGGCAAATTGAATCCACCTATTGGTAAATGGAGATCAGTGCAGATTCGTGAGTGGTACAGACTGTGGCAAAAGGCCATGCAGTCCGCTGGACAACACAATACTTTGAGAAATAATTCAATTGTGATGTTGTAGTACCTTTAGTTATATGACCAGATCTTAAAAGGAAGTTTAGGAACCAGACCTAAGGTTACCAAATGAGGTGGGCAGGATCAGCAAAACATTTTGTCAGCAAATGTGAGATAGGTTCTTGGATATCTTTACAAAAGGAGGACATGTAGGTCGATCCACAAATACGAATCTTGAAGGAAAATCATTTGTAGCTAGAGCTGCTGAACGCCACCAAAAATTGATAAAAAACAAGAAAGCTGAGAATTCATATAAAAATCTAAGATTCCCAATGTAAAGTGTCCCAGGAGTAAATTTAGAGTTTGAAACACCAACCTGTGGGAACTCCAGTAGTTACATTACAGTTGCTACCATATTGCTTACCCACCAATTTGCTAGCCGAGCAGGGATGTATTAATTAACTAATTTTTCCAAAGACACTCTTCAAGCCAAAATTATTTAATTTGAGAAGATTTAAATAACAAACTACGGTGAAATTGTTCATTCAAACGAGTACTACTAAGTAGGCTTTTTTTTGTGATGACCATATATCTTTTGAGCAGATCTAAGCACTGAAAAATGCATTCCTCCCTTGATCAGGTTTCTCTATTGAGACACGTGTCCTGGATCATAACCGGGAAGAGGTTCCTGGTTCCTATCCCATTTATAGTTGTCTCTAAACCAATTTATAGTTGTTTTAAAACCAGATCACTCTTGCCTCGCAGTCTCACCTTTGCACATGCTACTTACCTTTCCAAAACACTGTTATTTCCTTTTTATTTTAGTACAACAAACTCATAAATCCTGTAAGTAAACTTTATTGGACATTTTAAATGATAAATGTTTTACTGTTATACATGAGAAAGATCTTACTTTTACAAAAAAAATGAACACAGGACTACTTATGTTTTTTTAACTGCTTTATTGTTGCTGATATTTATAGCAATGGTTTTAAGTAACTATGCAAATAACTATAAACAAACAATTTGAGAGTCCATTACACCTGATGCAATCATACCTATTTGCATTAACTCTAAGATAGATGGGAATAAATTGAAACGATAGCTGTTGTTCCAGACATATAAATGTTTCAGCTGCCATTACACTTCTACTCAGGCTTCCAGATCCAGATGAAGGTTGTCAAAGTAAGAAAGCCCTGTCAAGAGATAGTTGGGTTTGAGGCTCTATAAAGCTTACTGATGAATCATGGCTGAAATGGCGGTGGCCCACAGTCTGGTAAGGCATTTTATTAGATGTGAACAGGATTGAGGTATCTCTGACTTCCCTTTTAATATTTGATGTCTGTGCTCTGGACAATTTCAGGATTTTCTCCAGTGGGTCTACTTTAAACCATATGATTTACAGCTGTTTAGGCAAGGAGATATGTGGCATTTTTCATTTTAGTAGACAACACAAATTCTGCATTATGAAAGTGGTTAACTGGAGACAGGAGAGTAGAAAAACCTTTATCTGGCCATTTAGCAGTGCATCACCCAGAAACATCTGAAGACAAATTTGTTGGGACTGAAGGTGGCTACAAAAAATTCAGAAGTATGTAAAGGTTAAGGGAGAAGAAAACAGCAATAAAGAAAGATAAGTACATTAGAACCTCCGGGGATACTCGTGAAGTTTAAAAGATATTCTGATTTCCTGACAAAGGGTTTGAGTCCTTTGAATCCAACATTTTTATCCAATTCCATGGAAGACTATTACTGATGTTGTGTATTTTTTCAATATTTTTATAGGGATATAATGCAAAACAAATTAGATTGATTAGTTTGCTAACAGAACCCAATTTCCTATATTTTTGCAAAACAGAAATTATTGATTAGGAAAATATTTAGCTGCAAAAAGATTCTCTCCTTTGCCTCGTTGCTTGAAGCTCTGTGACTTTCTGATGAACTAAATATGTATTTTCCTAAGTGAAGAGTAAAGGGTAGCGAGGTAATGTTTTTAAAGGGGGAAATAAAATGTCATTTAAATATTGTACAGCTGTATTAACTATGGAGATGTGAAACCCTGTGCTTGTGAAAAGCAGTCAAATTCGACTTCCCATTTCCATTGTGATGTAATGACATAAAACACAGATCTTTGAAAATGACTAATGTCCCATGGAATCAATAACATCACAGTTGCAATCAGTGCTTCATTTGGATAAAGTGCTAACAAAAACAATGGTTCCCTTGTGGGAAGCTTGAGCATGTGCTACCTTGGCAAAAGAGGTACTTGTAGGTGATTAGATTGATTTGGAATAGACCATCAATTTATTGGCTACCCATGTATCCTGCTCTGCACAATCCAGTGCAGATTTTGGATGTATGCAATGTATATAACACTGTTATTCAAATTCTTCATAAAACAGTTTACAAACCATAAGACGTAGGTGCTCTTGGTAGAGTGCACAGTGTAGTGACTAGTAAGAAATACAGTGAGCAATGAGTGTGCTGTGATACAAAGAACATATACAGTTGACTTATAGTTGCACAAATTTAAAAATGAAGAATCCCTATGCTCAGCATCCCACAAACGGCACTTTATATTATAAAGTTAACAGAACAACACGTTGACATTTTGACCCCAAAGATTCAACTTAAAACGGGGCCTTCATCAGGAAAATGCAAGTAGACACCTCAAAGTGTAAGAGAAAATTATAGGTAATGGTTGTTCCGTTTCACAATACCAATCATCTCCGAATCAGGTTTCAATTATGTTTGCCATGTGTGCATCATCAAGTAAAGTGTCTTGGTTTGTTTTGATTCTATTCAAATATTTGTTTCCATCACAGTTCAGGATTACAAAAACTGTGCTTTATTTTTTTCTTTTCTAACTGCCGAATGTGTGGAACTCAACTATATGTATTTACATTTTGTTTGTTTTTGTATGTTACAAAAAATGATATCCTACAGCCTTTTGTTTCATACTCCATGTGCTCCAGCAACGATGTCACATACATCACTTTGCTGTTCTTTCACTGACTGAAAAGTGAGAGGAGTTTGTAAACAATTTGAATGTGAAACAAGCATTGTCAAAGCCAATAGGTCTGGATTTTTCCTCCAGCCTTTTGGCAATTTGTTGCTTTGTCATGGTTTTTGCACAACCTTATTGTTTCGGAAGCTGTGGGGTGGTTGACAATCTAAAAAAAACATTGGCTAAAGGCAAAAAGGTTTTTTTTGGTTATAAAAAAGCACACATTCCCATAGCACTCCCTGACACTGAAGGGAACTGATTTGGTGTGGATGTGTTCAATGTGAAAGGGCAGCAAGCTATAACTCATAGTGAAAACAGCCAATGGCTACAGTTGACTGACACATTGTGTGCCCCATGATGCATATTTGAGTGGGTTGCGGAAAAATGTGAAAGACACAGACAAATGTATGAAGTGTGGTTGAAAACCCCTAAAACTAACTATGTCATACACATAATTTTAGTATTACCAAAAGGTCTTAGTTAACACAGACCTAAAATAGCCAATCATTCTGCCGTCTTCTTGCCTTTGAGAAAGGAAGAAAGAAAGAAAGAATGAAAGACAGAAAGAAAGAAACAAAGAAACAAAGAAACAAAGAAACAAAGAAACTGGGAAGGAAAAAAGAAATAATGAATGAAAGATTGAAAAATATAAGAAAAATAAGTAAGATGGAAAGAAAGATGAAAAAAGAAAGCAGGAAAGTAGGATAGAAAGAAAGAAGGAAAGACACACAAAAACAGGAAAGACTGAAAGAAAAAAGAGAATAGTAAAAGATGCAAGGATAGAAAGATAGAAGGAATGAAAGAAAAAAGAAAGAAAGAAAAAAGAAAGAAAGGAAATAAGGAAGGAAGGACATTAGGAAAAAAGGAAGATGAAATGCAAAAAGGCAAGAAAGCAAAAAGGAAAGACATATGGAATAAAGGTAAGATTGAAAGGCCAAAGGGAAGATGGAAAGAAAGAAGAGGAAAGAGAAAGAAAGAAAGAAAGAAAGAAAGAAAGAAAGAAAGAAAGAAAGAAAGAAAGAAAGAAAGAAAGAAAGAAAGAAAGAAAGAAAGAAAGAAAGAAAGAAAGAAAAAGGAAATAAGGAAGGAAGGACATTAGGAAAAAAGGATGATGAAATGCAAAAAGGCAAGAAAGCAAGATGGAAAGAAGGAACGAAATATGAAAAAAAGGAAAGATTGAAAGGCCAAAGGGAAGATGGAAAGAAAGAAGAGGAAAGAGAAAGAAAGAAAGAAAGAAAAAAAGAAAGAAAGAAAGAAAGAAAAAAGAGAAAGAAAGAAAGCAAGCAAATGAAAAGAAGAAAGGAAAGAAGGCAAGAGAGAAAGAAAGCAATAAAGAAGGATAAAGGAAAGAAAGAAGCAAACAAACAAAGACGAAAAAAGCAAATTATTAAATCAAGAGTAACAAGTGCTGCAAATCAACCTTCATCAAGGATGATTTTCTTCCTGGGCAAAGTTTATTAAAGTACCATTGGTGAAATTGAGGCAAGAATAAATGTTTTCTGAAGAATTGTCTGCTTATTAATTTACATATACATATTGAAACTTTTGACTTGTGTACTGCATGCAAAGTAAAAAGAATACAGCTTAATACAGAACAGTTTCAAATGGACACTATCTGTAATGCTGTGAAATACCAACAGTCAGATAAGCAAAGGAGACTCCAAAAGGAATTTACAACAACATCGGCAGAAGACAAGAAATGATCATGAGTGTGTTGTGCTCTGTGCTGACACTCGTAGGAAAGTGCTGCTTTCACCTCACATTCTAACACAAAGGCAACACTACAGGAATTATAAAGTAAAAACAAAAGTAATAGCACTGAAGGGGACTACCTTGTGTGTGGATATGCTCATTGTGAAAGAGCAAAATGCAGTCCCTCAAAGTATAGAAAACCTGCCGCTGAAGTAGGCTGCCCCATTGCGCTATGCAGTATGCTGTAGTGGGTGAAAACAAAATGTGAATGACACAAATGGATAAAGAGATGTGGCTGAAAGCCACTTTTAGTAAATATATTATACATATCATTTTAGTAAAATCAAAAGGTCTTGGTTAATGCCAGACCTAAAAACCCATAAGCAGCAATTTATCAGAAGATATAGCCTGACATTCGACATCTGTCTGTGAAGTGAAGCAAATGTGACCAGTTAAATACATTTAAAAGCATCTTTATTTATTGCTTGTGCTTTTATGACTCACCAAAGAATCATCTCACAAACCACCAGTGGGTCACAAGTCACATTTTGGAAAACACTGTCTTACATATCACTTTATTAATCTGGTGTATGGATGCAGCTGTGAATATAATTTGCAAAGTGGGGGAGAAAGCTATATACTTTGTATAGCAACTCATATTACGTTGTTATACAGGGAATGGATCGAACATAGGATTAACAGCTTTGTTCTCACTAATAAATGATGCTCACTTGTTTCTGATTATTCCTGTAGGAAGCAGACAGTGCGTGAAACTTAGAACATCCTAGGTAAAGCAAATTAGTGCAAACATGTCTCTTCATCAGTATTGTGTTAATTACGAAAAGAAAATATATCATAAGGGTCGAAATGCACATACTTCATGGCATTTTAATCTTCATCAGCGTGCCAAGTATGCTGTTAAAAACCACAATCAAATTGTGAAGAATTATTGTGAGGTAAATGCATGAATAAATCAGGCATTGACCTACAAAATATTTTTCTCTTAATTTTAAAAAACATTTCTAGAGACTCAAATAGTACATGAGATCAGATTTATAATTTTCAGTAGCAACTGCGTGGCCAATTTGCCTCTTTCCACCAGAAAAAGGTGTTTCAGAAGTATTAGCTGAGACCGTGTTACTGACTTGGAAATGTTCTCTGCAATACTTGAAATGTGCTGCATTCTGAACAGAGGTGGCAATTGAAGGGTTATCACTCAATACCGTTTTACCAGGAGCTTAAAATTAATGAGACTCAGTTGGTGAGACTCAATCACAGAAGAGGTTCGGATACTTAAACTTAAAAAAAAAAATCTCCAGCTGAAAGTGGGACAGAACTCACTTTTCACATAGAGCATTTATAAAGTAAAGAAATTAGGGCCAGATGTATGACTCTCCTTCTGTGGTGACAAAGGGTAGAATTGGGCGAATCAGGCCATTTGGAACTGCAAAAAGGCAGTTTCTTATAGACAACACTAAATTGCGATTCAGTAACAGATTACCAAATTGAAATCTAGGTTTGCGCCAAAATTAACCCTGGGCGCAGTTCGCAAAGTAGCGCTACGCGTAGCTACGCAAAGTGCACTTCGCACTACGCGAGCTACGCGTAGCACTTCGCGTACTGCGTAGTACCTTGTTCGCACTGTGCAAGATGCCGTTTTCAATGATTGCACAGTGCGGACAAGCATCTGGCACTGTGCAATCATTGAAAACGGCATCTTGCACAGTGCGAGCTGTAGTTTTCTGCCGCTCGAGTAGATTTTTACTCGAGCGGCAGCTTTCTCAACGCGGACTGGTAGTTTCTCATTGCGAGCGGTCGCGAGCATACGCGACCACTCACAATGAGAAACCTGAACTCCCCACGTTGAGAATCTCGCCGGGAGGTTTATTTTCCACGATCGCCAACTTGATGTTGCTGATCGCAAACGAGGAAAAAGTCTTGCCGGGATGTCATTTTGCTTGCTCGCGGTCGCCAACTTGACATTGAGCACCGCGAGCAAGCAAAAATTGACCGCTGCACTACGCTACGCGTGTTTGCACTGTGCTACGTGCAATTCGTGTAGTGCGAAGTAGCCCAAACTTCGCAAACTACGCGAGCGTAGCATAGTGCTTTGCCCAGGCTTAGACGAAATACCGATTCAGTATTTGGAAGTGGTGTGTTTAGAGTGTCCCTTCCAAATACCAAATTGGATTGGTGTGTATTCATATTTTGTTACCGAATTTCAGTTGTAAAACATTAATCATTTACCACCTTCTCAAAGGAGGTGGTATCTTCAAAGGAGGTGGTAAGTAAACTGAAAGGAGTCCCTCATGGACCCATTGCCCTTTGAGAATACTGAGAAAAACATTTTTTAAGAGTAGAGAGGAGTCCAATGGACAACTCACTACTCTTAATAAGTAAAATTTGCACTTTTCATTTTTCATTCTTCCTTTTTCATTTTTTTTCAAATGCATCCCATTTTTCTTATAGGAATGCTTCAATCACAGACATGTGGTTTGCTGACATCAACAAGCCACCACCCCTGCGATGGCTGCTGTTTCAAGTGGGTCAAAATATGAATCAATTTTCATCAGTTAGGTTGAACTACAACCCACAAATAATCGGTAATTTGTGAACCAACCTATTAGTACGTAGTTTGATTTGCAAATTACCACACTGGCCACAAAAGAGCTGGTCGCAAAATACGCTTTGCCAGGTGCTATGTTTCATTTTTAATTTAAATATCTCTGTGAGTGGTGCAATGGTGTCATGCCATAAAGAAAAAGGTTTATACAAGCCTTTTTGATCTATATTTATCATGTTCACAGTGTGGTGGTGGTGGTTTAAAATATGAGTGGCTGTTCTTCTTCACACTTTACACATAAACTTGAACACAGCAATATGAATTAACACACGCTTGATAATGGTTCTTTAATATAATATTTCCAAGGAGAATGCAATTTCATTTTTATGATAGTGTTCCTCAGCACATGTGGCTACAGAATATACATATTCAAAACATAACAAAATAGGGAGGTAGTCCCACTCTCCCCAAGCCCCAGGAAACTTGAACTGCCATAATTTTCAAAACAGTCAACTTAATTTTGAACAGTGAGGGGTGGCCTGTGCTGCTACTATCAGCTTTCCAAGATGCAGAAAATACTCTTGGTGGTGACCCTACCCTTCTAGGACAGCGGACAACAACATATACACATTTATTTTTATGGCTGCCCCTTAGCCTCAGTGGGCATGCTTCTGCCTACAGCAATTCCTTTGTTATGATTGTGGTCTGTTTTCATTTGCTTTTTTTCCACTGTTTGTTGAAACTGTATGAAGTAATCCTCTATTAATGCCCAGATTCCTTTTCCCCTTCCTGTGGACATCTCCTGTTTTTCCAAGGGACCATGTGGTGATCTCACAAGCCACATGTGCCTTTTCACTGCCAACACTTGCTCAAAGTAGCCAAGTTGGAATGATGCCTGCTTCTACCTTGCCAGGGTTTTACTCCTCATTGTGGTGAGTAGTGGAGAGTGAAAAATCACATGGGCTTGGGCCTGGGGAGCTCCCTTTCACACATGATCACTCTTAAGAGGCCCGGGTATCCCCAGAAAATAAATGTTGTATTTTCTTCATCTCTAATATTGGGTTAATTAAATTGTGAGGACTGCAGCACAATTCTGTCTGGTCTCCTGGGAAACCCAGTTGGTTAAGGGTCACCATAGAGGTTTCCTTATTCATGCCGTGGCACAAACAGCCTCTACGGGCTGCTGAGGGAACCCATTTGCAGACTAGCTCCTTGGAGATATTTTAAAAACTGCTAGTTTTGGTGCAGGTTTTGATCTGTTCAGATGGCCCCACAAGCTTCATTGGACCTGCTAGAAATGCAAATGAGTGGTCACTCCAAAGTGCACTATGTCTGTCACATCCATTTCAAAGAATTTACGGTATATTGCAACAGGTGGCACACTCCAGCCACCAGTAGTGTTTTTTTCAGTCCTCTTATATTTTAATGAATCTTCCCTGATTATTCTTTTCTTTTTTTCAACAACTATGGTATCTGCTGGTTCCTCATCCAAGCAGCAGTGTTGGGACCTGCCCTCCTGGCCTAGCTCTTGGTTGCATGTCAACATGGTATCTTTCTGCAGCAGCATCCCCATGGTACTCAAGCCAAACCGCTTTCATTGGCTGAACTCCTCAAGCCCCCAGGCCTTCTACCATATGAAGGGTAACTGTGTGCCCAGCAGGATCCTTGAGTACCTCCTAAGAGGCCCCCACAGACATAACTAATCCACAGATGTCCAATGGGAATCCCTTATTTCTGGGTTATAGGAGAATCCCTTCCTTCTGTGTAACACCTGTTTCTATTATCCCCAAGAGGGAGCTTAGGAGATTGTGCCACTAGATCTGAAAGCAGTGTTCAAAGAGACTCCAAGAATACAAGATGAGAGTAGCTCTCCTTCACTCTAAAGAGGACATCATCTCCATCCTCTTTGATGATTCTTCTTTATTAAAGTCTCTTACTTTATGCAGAGGTTTAAAAATGTTAATGGGGAAGAAGTGCAGATGCTGGGAGTTCATATTCAATCTAAGGATGCAGTATCCACTCTTCATCTCTTGCTGCCACTTCCATGGAGATGTCATTTGGCTGTCATAACCCCCAGCACACCATTACAGAAAGTGGTAAAATGGAGTTTGGGAAATATCACTTTCTGGAAGCCAAGCTCTGCCCACCCAGGTCTGGTTTCTCACTCCCAAGATTCAAAGACAATTTAGCAGTAACTGGTGCAAGAAGTCTGCCTCCCCTCTCTATCTTGCTTTATCCACTGTGAGACCAACCTGGCAGTGCTTTCAGAGACAGGCAGAAAATCAGCTCATGGACGTTTTTCCTCTACCCCTTCCCTCTTCTGAGAGAAAACTAAGCCATGAGGATGGTCCTATAGTTCTGGAAGGAGCTTTAAACAGTCAGATGGCCAGCAGGTAATTAACTTGACACAGAGTTAAACTAACCCTGAATACGAGTTTGTGAACCATGAAAATATAGGAAATTACATCCCATTTACCCTCCTATGTCATGCCAATCAAAGGTTGCATATCAGGCACATTTTACACAAAGTTTAAAACTAGTACAAACATCACAGATTTTACACTTCAAACAAGAATAACGTGGTATTTCTGCTTGGTCCTCAATTAAATTATACGATATTCGCAGGCCATAACCAATTTAATCTGGGCCTATCAGCAGCAGTACCCCCTTTGTTTAGATACAGGCTGAGGGAGACAGACATTCTCTCTCTCAACCTCTGCATGTGTGCACAAGCATGTAAACCCATGCCTGAGGCAAACTGCTCAGAGCCCTTTACCCTATCTGTGCACAGCAGCTGACCATATGGTAAAATGTAGACACGGGTTACAGAAATTTATAGTGGGTGAGGCTATATTAGCAAGAATTGGTCATAGTAGAACTCCAAAAACCAGAAGGTCCACACTCAAAATGCTGTTTTTTATTAAAGATTCGATCCCTCATTCTCACAGGAATGATCATGGCACAAAACTACAGTACAGAATGCCTTTATGTATTGAAGAAGAGAGACTAGATGGGAAAGGTACCTTAACTCAGCATTAGTGGATGTTACTCCAGTTTAAGAAATTTCCTAATTTAACTATGATAACTAGGAAAGAGATTTCAAAATATTCTTATTTGCCGCCTGAAAATGCTGAGTCACTTGCTTCAGTCTGTAACTTAATGGCTTCTGACGTGAACCCAGAATTCACCCACTTGTCAAATTCCACCCAAAATATTGCTTGTGAGAGAATGAAAAGCGGAAGTGAGAAGGGAACAGGTTGTGAACCATTGCACTTCTCACAACCATCCTCCACTAAACGATCAAGCACAGTCTGGTGAACCGGTAGACGTGAAGAGAACTTACAAAATAAAAGTGTTCAAACACATAACTGTGCATAGACATATACTCAAATATTGTGACCTGTGCAGATCACAACTTTTTTAAAAAACATTCACAGATATTCTCAGGCAAATGTCATTCAGGAAAGCTGACCGAAGTCACTGGTTTTGCGTTTTATGCTGGCCTAACTGAGAAATACAATGCAATGTTGAACAGCTGTGTTACAACAAATGAAACATAACTTTGCATTTTCTTTTGTATGAAGAGCATGCAAAGAGATATTCACAAAACAAATTCAACAATTAATGTAAGGTTATGAATGTCCTTTCTAAACAAATTGCTACATATAAATACATACAAACATACGTACGTATTCTACTTTATAGTTGGAAGAAACTCTTCTGGCACAAAGTAAAACATCATTTAGAAAGAAATAGTAAGGCACTAATATTATTATTATTATTATTATTATTATTATTATTATTATTATTATTATTATTATTACTATTATTATTATTATTATTATTATTATTATTATTATTATTATTATTATTATTATCACAATCTGGACCAGTAGAAACCAAAACACATAACATATAAAACAAAGTGGATTTGCTTTTAACGACCTGCACATCTAAGTGTCTCCTTAGTATATAGTTCAACAACAGTAGAAATGAATCAAGTATTGAGTGCAACTTTGGTGTCCAATGCTCATCCACCTAGGGCGCCAAACTCTGCATCCACAATAAGTGGAACAGATATAACTTTAACAAAAAAACACCAGAGCACATCATGTGTGAGTTACATCCTCCGTGCAATCTGCACTCTTCTTCAATGAATGTTCTTGTGTTACAAGGGTGAATACAGAGGACTAGGAATGGATACAAGACATGCACGACTGGGTGCGGGGATTTAAACGCGAATCTTACATTAAGTACTTTGGATATTGGACAATGTATTTTTGAAGCTCACACCATCAGAGACAAATAGAGTGTGAAATATATCGCCAGTGAGCCTTGAGGAAGCCCTCATAGGGCGAAATGCGCGTCGACTGTGGAACACTATGGTATATAAAGGAATAAAATCTGATTGATCTACACTACGTGATCCTCATTGATTGGGAACTCTATAATACAAGAACATTAATTGAAGAAGAGTGCAGATTGCACAGAGGATGAGAGTAACTCACACATGATGTGCTCTGGTGTTTTTTTGATAAAGGAACCAAAACACAATGGCCCTGTTCACAAAGTTGAATGTACGGGGGGATATCCTTGCATGTACATTTTTCCAGGTGGAGAATTAAGCCTAGTAGTAGGTGCATGATCTTCACCCTCTTACATAAGAGGGATGGGAAATGTAAGTCTCAAAACCCAACCATAAAGTTACTTGTAGTAAGTGTATGAGTATATTTCGGTGTAAATTAGACAAATGTAGATTTTGTAGCATAGGCAGAGATCTCCACTTATGCTACATAGAACAACACATTGCAAGTATAGGGGAAAAGCTTCACCTATAAAAAAAAAAATACATATTTGCCTAACTTTACTGCTGGGAGCACACAAATAGTGATCTGGCCATGGGCCCTTACCTCTTGTCCTTGTGCTTTGAGATGTTGTGGAGTCAGACATCAACTACATTTGTGTTGTGTGCCACTGTGTGTGTGCTGAGTCATGTTAGATGAAAGATGAGTTGTGTGTTTTTATAATTCATTAATAATTTACTTTTTTTTATTTTCCTATGTATGTGCATCGGTTATGTTTTCACTTTTGCAATGTGATTCTTTTATGTGTTTGTAATTAAGGCTGGGCGAAAATTTCCGTTCTGCTCGCGGAAGTTGCAAAGTTTTGGCATTTCTGCATTCCATGGAGAACGCGGAGACATCGAAACTTCCGTGACCCGCTGCGAAAGCGGATGTATTTTCTTTAAAAATGCATTCTCGCGCGCGCGGTAGCAACTTTCCAGATCCCTGCATTCGCCGACAAGTTTTCCTGTCCGTTCGCGTGCACCACAAGATGCTGAATTGTTGATAGCCGGTCGCGCTATCCAGCGAGAGTTTGCGATCGCGAACACGTCATTCGACCCGAACAGGAAATATGCATCGCGAGCAAGATGGCCGCGCCCATAATGACCGCATGGGCAAGTTAGAGGTATATTTCCCCGTGAGCATGCAAAAAGACATTGCGAACGGGTGGGAAAAGCAATCTCCGTGCCTTTGCGAACGTTCTGCGTGCTTGCGTAAATTTGGAGCAATTTTGCGATAATTTGCGTAGGTCAACTACGCAAATTCTGCCCACCGCTATTGTAATGTCTATTGTTATATTTGTGTGTTGCACTTTGTGCTCATAGTGTCACTCTCTGTCGCCATTGATTTCTATGTGATTCCTTTCCAGTACAAGTAAAAAGCCATGTGAGCTGTGTGGCTTACTCCAAGGCTAGGCAAGAGTATATTTCAGCATATTTTGGCTGCAATACTATTGGAGTAGATCTGAGTATATCTTTATGAATTGAAAGTAAATTGCCATTTGGTAGGCATATTTTTGTATGTGCATGTCCTTCTCTGTGCCCCTGCTTAATTTTTCCTTTCCTTCTCCCCCTTTGTAGAAGACACCTAAAATGCAGGGCTACATATGCGGAGTCCTAAACACTCTCAATGGAGAGCCTTTCAAATAAGAGATAGGATGGCCATTGGCACAGATTTACAGACATACTGATGCACATTTCACTTAACTACAGAAGTACTATTACGCTCACTTACAAATGCGTTTCTGAATTGCTGACAATGATTTTACTTTCTGATTGGTACATTTCTTAAACATCAACTCAAGTATAACTCTAATGATGGACTATCCTCTTTGTAACTCTCTATCACAATTTGAATGCAAGAAGTGATCACAATCCCATTTTGTATTTCAGAGAAAGTATTATGTGCAATAATATATCTCACAATTATATTCTGAGTCTACACAGGAACTAGTGTTCATCACCTTTAATGCAGCTGTGAAAACAGAAACATGATCTTATTCTCTCCTGTCATCTTGGAATCTTTTTAAGACATAAAATTCTGGTCTTCAGTGACTACATTAAAGCAAATCTCTCTTCCCTTTCATTTTTCCATCCTCTAATTTCTATCTCTTACTCCCTCAATGACTTCCCCGCTATCATTAAGGTGCAGTATGGAGAATCTATAAATGATGCTCTTTCTTGGGTTCTCATTATAGTTGACTAGTGGCAAATTCAATTGTGAGGCTGAAAATGAGAAAATGGAGCAAGGGCTATTTCCCATACTTCTCATTAGGGAGCTATGGCAGCAATCATTTTTCAGTCATTTTAAGTCACTTGTACTGTAGAATGTATAGTCTAATATATAGTCATCCTCCCTCATTATAAATAATCAATGGGAATATGTTAATGTGTTCAGGCAAACGTTGCGGGCACTTTTCTTAGGTGACATCGTACAATTTAGTAGCTGTGTCTCATTTTAATGTTGCAAAAACTGTGAATTGTGATTATCTCTTTCATATAGCACACATTTTATTAGAAACAGAGTTTTCCTTTGAATTCTATTTCCCTTCAGATATGTACTGATATTTTATGTTTGTGGCTAAATCACATACATTTTAGCACGCCGAAGATCTAATGAACAATCTATTGTTATGCAAGGCAAGCAAAATACTTAAAGTTCTAATGTCTCAACACATATTAAAACAATGACTCAACCTCAAACTAAAAAATACTGAAAAGCAAGAAAAGTGCATCCCCTTTACTTCAAGATGATGCTGGCCACTTATAGTAAAGGAATTTGAAGACCATGGCCTGGTTTACATAAAATGCTTAGGTGCTGTTTAGTGGTATCAAAGTGTAAATTTTTACCATATAGTCTTTTATAAGGTTTTATTCTTTTTCTTCTTTCCGTTTTGCAGCGGTAACTTCTCATTTGCAACGGGGAAAACAGAGATTGTTGTTGCACTAGATTTTTGTGCCTATTTACTAGCTACATACAGCAAAAAATGATGGATGGAAATATTTTAATTAATGTGACTCTCTGGTTATTCAAACCTATCATTTCTAGGTTGGCTGCACCATTACAAATGATGGTCAACCATATATGTCAGTATTGTCCCTGGCACAAATATTATAACTTTTGACCCACAGAGCTCAAAATTACTTTCTCACCTCATTGCAATTTAGAATCTAGATGCCCAAGCATTTTGCAAATCTAAAACCAATACACCATGATTAACCCTCAAAAGTGAAGAGATGCAAAAACTGCACAGTGAAATGACAATAGAAATGTGGTCATTTTACACTATGAATTTGCAAGTAAGTGATAACAAAATAGCCAATCTCAAATGCTATGTAGCAAACATTCACAGTCTGGCAATGGCTGCAAAACAGCAATTGATGCTTGTGAAACAACAAGCAGAATAAGGTGATAACCAGGTAGAAAGTACAATAAAAAGGGGCCCGAGAAAGCAACATCTGTTTACAAACCGGGTCCCTACATTTCAGTCAATAGCTTATGTGGAAACTACAAATGTGTACATAAAAATGTTCAACAGAGGAAAAAGCTAAAATTGAGTTTGATATAGGTACCCCGCGAAATTTTGAGTGGACTTTTGACAGGAAAGTACTGCTGGATCCGGAGTATTGTAGCCATATTAAGGTCTGGATTTCCAGTTTTTTTGAGATAAATAGGAACACTGCCTCTGTAGGAACCGTTTGGGATGCATTTCAGGCAGCACTTAGGGGGGAGACCCTTAGTTTTGCCGCTTATAAGCGTAAGAATAATAAATCGGTTCTAGATAAACGTATAAAGGACCTAAACAATACTGAATGTGAGCTGGATAAATATATTAAAGAAGGACGGGATTTATCGGAGATACTGAGAAAATTAGCCATTCATAGGTCAGTTGTATATCAACAGTTTGCTGAGGAGGTGGCTGCTAAGTTTCAGATCCACAAAAGGGAATGTTATGAGCATGGCGAGCAGTCTGGCAAGGTTTTAGCCAATCGACTTCGACAAAGGGAGGCTCAGAATAAAATCTTGAAGATTAAAGATATGCAGGGAACAATTCAGACAACACCAATTGGTGTGAGGAAAGCCTTTCAAGTATTTTTTGAGAATTTGTATAGCAATGAGGGCACTGAAAAGGCGGAGAGCTTTTTAGCAGGGATTGATTCTACCTCTCTGTCAGAAGAACAGAGAAATAGTTTGGTGGCTCCAATAACGTTAGAAGAAGTTCAGACCGCTATTTTTTCACTCCCTGTGGCAAGGCGATGGGTACGGATCGAATACCCTTGGAGTTATATAGGAGGTTCTGGGGCGAGTTGGGGTTAGAGCTGTTGAAGCTGTTGCAATATGCTTTTAACGGCTTTCCGCCGGAGTCTTGGTCCAAAACGATTATTATGGTTTTTAAGAAAAAAGGGAAAGACGGGCTCCAACTAGGTTCATATCGGCCTATTTCTTTAATTAATGCAGACAGCAAAATCTACTCAAAAATTCTTGCTGTGAGAATCTCGAAAATTATTGTGTCAATAGTCTCACCACGTCAGCACGGTTTTATTGCGGGACGAGGTACCACAGATCATGTTAGTCGGGTTATATCTCTTCTAGATTGGGCGCAGGCGACTGGGTCACGGGTCGGGGTGGCCCTGTTAGATGCTGAGAAGGCGTTTGACAGGGTCTCCTGGGCCTACCTGTGGGCAGTGCTTAGTTGGAAGGGCTTCTCTTCCGAATTTGTGAAGGCCATACAGACTATGTATATAAATCCGGAGGCAGTTGTAAGGGTTTCAGGGCTGGAAACAGATGAGTTTAAGGTGTGGAGGGGCACACGTCAAGGGTGTCCCTGCTCTCCTTTGCTCTTCGCCCTTTATATAGAACCATTGATTCATAAACTGGAATGCGACATGCTAATTGCTCCTGTCAAACCTCGGCTACATGAGGTCAAAGTGTTAGCTTATGCTGACGACATAGCAGTTTTGACTAGTGATGTTGTCCAAGCGCTAGATAGAATTGAGAGCTTGACGAGTGATTTTGCCAGGTATTCAGGATATAAATTAAATCTGACTAAGACTCAGGTCTTGCACTCAGAAAAGGGATGCCCAGCTGATCTTAATCTAATAGTTGATCAGGCTGTATATTTGGGTATTAGAATCTCAGCGAAAGTCGAGGAAATCCCAGCCTTGAACGCTGACCCTATAATATTAGAGTCTGATAGGACTCTGGAGAGACTGGATCACCTGCATTTATCACTTTATGGAAGAAGCAACGTCATCAAAATGATGATCTTCCCGAAGTTTCTGTATATATTTAGGGCGATTCCGTTAATTTTTCCTAATTCCTTATTTGTGAAGATAGACAGACTTTGTTCTCGGTTCCTTTGGAGTTACAAAAGGTCAAGAAGAGCCATGAAATGGCTTTTTATGCCAATTAGTCGAGGTGGGTGGGCCATTCCAAATTTTCGTTTGTATTATTATGTTTCGATGCTTCAATACTGTCGTATTCTGATTTATGGTGAAAGGGCTGTCATGGATCCGGCAGTAACCCCTTCTATTTTTGAAATGGTTCTCGGTATAGAAGTACGGTACTTATTAGTTAGGGTTATTGAACCTAGCTACTACAAAAAAACTAGATTTAAGGTCTTGGCCGCAGCTTTTTATGTTTGGAAAAAGATAGGTTTGCTGTGTGGGATAAATAAAGTTAATGTTTATACACCGATTGGGCTTCCCGGGGCTTTATCCATAGTCCTTATGGACTCTGTTGCTCGGAAGTGGCGGCTGGCCGGCATCAGGACTTTGGGGGATATATGTGAACATGGCCAATTAATGCCCTATGCTTCAGTGAGTGAAAAATTTAATTTGGGAAGGGGGGATTTTTTAAAATATTTACAGCTGCGTAGCTATGTAGATAAAGCTATCACAGACGGTATATGCTCACTTGAGGGAATCCCGATACTTAAAGTGTTAAGTTCTAAGGCAAATCTTTCTCAGCTATACAAAGAGGCTAGCTGCGGCCAGCATGATGACCTCCAAATCCAGGAACTTAAATGGAATAGGAAGATAGGGATTCAGAATTTAGACTTGCAGGAGTCGCTAGAAATGGCAAGCACTATCCTGTTTTCAGGGAGTTTAAAGAGCCAGTGTTTTATGTCAGTTTTCGATCTTTATTATACTCCAGCCAAGCTTGCAAAATGGAAAGTGGGAAGAGGGGACAAATGTGCGCGCTGTGGTGAGAGCGCAGCGGAGGCTGCACACATGTTCTTCTTTTGTCCCTCATTAACCCATTTTCTTGGCGAAGTGCAACTTTTCCTGAATTCCTCTTTAGAATTTCCGGTAATATTTAATCCGGGCTTAGTGTTATTTGGAACTGAGCCTGAACTGTTAAATAATAGAAGGCTGGCACCACAAAGGGGCTTCTTATTTTTGAGTATGGCGGTAATTCGCCTTTGTGTCACCACGAAGTGGCTAAGCTCAGATCCACCCTCTTTTTTTGAATGGAGGTCTAGGATCCTTGCTCTATACTACATGGAAGTTGCTTTATATAAATTAAAGGGACATAGAAGAAAACAATTTGGGGAGCAACTATGGGCACCGATTACCAAGTGGCTGTCTGGTGGTGAACAGCTATAATATCTGTAAATGTCTTAAAATGATTCTCTTTGGTCTTGAGATGTATGAATTTTGGCCTATATGTAATGTTTATGTATTGCTGACACTGCTGAATAAAATTATAAAAAAAAAAAAAAAATAAAGGAGAAAGCTAAAATGGTTTAAAAAAAAACTCCAGGCAAGGACATTACTGGAAACAGGTTTGATGGAGTAAAACAGCATGCCCCAGAATTGAACTGGACACAAAAGATTTTAGGGGAGGTCTTCAAAGGTACTGTAAAAGTTGAAAAACAAGGGACAAAAGTGACAAACTGGGGGTTACAGGTCAGATGAAAAATAAATCTTCGACTCTGTTGTAGTGCAATTTTGCTATGCTCTTCCCCCCTTTTATAGTTTGGTTACATGAAGTAGAAAGAAGAGGAAGAGAAGACACTTCTTAGGATGCAGTTTTGATATCTTAAATTGAGTCAGTCAGGAGAATTGGTTGAAGAACGCTAACATCTTAGATAGGACAAAAAGAATTGCAGACCACTCCCCAAACGTTGACCTGGCAGAGAAGACTGCCCTGCGATCCTTAACAACCTCTGGCAGGACCCCAGGCCCTTTTTCCTTACTAGTCCCTCAATCCCCGAAAGCAAGGTACAGCAAACATGGCAGAAGTGGCACAATGTGCAAAAGGTCGAAGTAGTTTGCACCCCACTAGGCTTTATTGCCGTCGACAGCACTGATAGATTCCATAAGTACCCATGAGATCTGCCCGGGCTAGAGCACCTCACCCCCTATAGAGCTCTGGCAGGATTACCACCAGTGCCCGACTGGGAACTGAGACCAGCTCTGGCAAACTGCTCGGCCAGACCCTGGGGGAAGGGAGGAGGAGGAGGGTGTGGCAGAGCTGTTTGCTAGGGCCTTGTTCGGCCGATTTCGTCCCAGGGATGCAATATTGATAGCCCTCTGTAACAAAAACGGCCCCCCAGGGGCCCAAAACCGGCCTCCACCCTGGCAACACACCGTGGAAATGCCCAGTGCCTGCTAAGGTCAGTCCGGCCCTGATTACCACCAGTCCAAGGTGTGTGAGCGTGCCTGAGATCTTGGTACAGGCACACCCCATAGTTTCACTGCCTTGTCCGGAAACACTGATTCACAACAGTGCCATCTAAAGAGAATGAGATTTTTAGGAGCACAAAAGAAAACAAGGGGACAGGAGACAATATTCAAACTTAGGGGAAAGCTCTTTGAGTACTCCAATGGGGAAATGTATGAGAGGTACAGGCCAAGTGGTCAAATAACCAAAGATCTAATTGGTGAGCTGAATCCTGTGCTCGGGAGAGACAATCAAGAGGTCATGGCATCACAACATGTGCAGGGCCTATTTCACTGTACGCCCTAAAATTAGGGAGTTATGAGGGCATTATGTTGTAAAGGCTTTCTCATATTACTTTGAGACATATCATTACCTCTCACTGTGAGATGTTTGGTGTTCTAGAATGTCAAGCCACCGTGGGCTGGTTGTAAGAATGTAGAAGTCAGTCTGGTGATGAGCCTGCTGACGGTTGGGTGGCTGAGCTGTTTCTTACCTACTACTAAGAATAAACCTAATTGGATCTACACTTCAAGTATCTGCATCTTCTTTCATCACAAGAAGTTACCTTTTAACACTGGCGACGAGGATGGGAAGGGACCAGCTCTCCTGTTGTGAAGGTTTATTATTGAGGGGTCACAGACTAGTTCCTCCTGTATCCTTAAGGAAAGATATACTAGATCTAGCCCATGAAGCACATTTGGCCATCTCCAAAACCAAAGAGAGAGTACGCTCCAGTAATTGGTGGCCAGGACTAGACACTCAGATAGAACACTTGGTTAGGGAATGTTTCCAGTGTTCTCTTAGTGAAAAGAGCTTAAAGACTAGGACACAACCCATGGAGAAGAGATCTCGTCCCAGTGGTCCCTGGAAGGATATAGCCCTTGATATTTTAGGACCTGTTCATGGGGATGGTTCTGACACCTTTATTGTTGTTGTCATGGATTTGTTTTCATGGTGGCCAGAGATATTTTTTGTAAAGCATGTGAACACCAATACTGTTATAAATTGTTTAAAAGATCTCATCACTAGGGAAGGGATTCCTGAAACTATACTCAAGGACAATGGTGTGCAACTCGTCTCAGGAGACATGGAAACTTTCCTTAGTAATTGTGGCATTACTCATAAAAAGTGTGCTTTGTACCACCCTGAGTCCAATGGCACTGTCGAAAGATTCAATAGGGTTCTTAAGAAAACGGGGTCTCTAGCAAAGCTAAACGGTCTCAATTGGAAAGATGACATTTCAAAAAGAGTCTGTGTGTATCGTTTTGCTCCCCATACCACCACGGGGAAGTCTCCTATTCTTTTGTTTCGGGGGAGGCATCCTGATACTTTTTTGGAACCGCCGTGGGTGAACAAGTTTCTTTCATGCAAATGTGAAACTTTAGATTCTACCTCGTGGCAAGAGAAAGAAGACTTGAGATGTTTAAAGAGTAAGGAAAACGATGACGTGCGGCACGCCGTTAAATCGACAAAGGTTAAGGTTGGTGATCTTGTTAGGATCAAAAGACCTGGCTTTTGTGTCTCTGGTTCCAAATTTTCAAAGCCCATAAGAGTTATAAGGGTTTTTGATAACGCTATAAGAACCTCTGACCACAGGGTGTGGAATCTGGGTCGTGTTGCTCTATGCAATACAAATGAGGTTTTGGGTTCCTCTCCTAATATTTTAGAGGGGAAAAATGTTCCTGATACTATTAAAAGGCCCAACAGGGTTTCACGTATTCCCTCTTATTTGAATGACTGTGTTGTATGATCTTTTTTGTTTTTAACTTGTTTCTCTGCTGTGATGTGTAAAGGAGGGAGATATGTTGTAAAGGCTTTCTCATATCACTTCGAGACATATCATTACCTCTCACTGTGAGATGTTTGGTGTTCTAGAATGTCAAGCCACCGTGAGCTGGTTGTAAGAATGTAGAAGTGAGTCTGGTGATGAGCCTGCTGACATTTGGGTGGCTGAACTGTTTCTTACCTACTACTAAGAATAAACCTGATTGGATCTACACTTCAGGTTTCTGCATCTTCTTTCATCACAAGAAGTTACCTTTTAACACATTGTAGCTGCAACAGGTGAGGTGCCGCACAGTGCCCATCTCAGGTATTTTGTAACTTCCTGGATGCTGTGTTGCCTCAAATCTACACCTACGTAGTGGTGCCTAACACCCCTGCAATACAGCATAACACCAATGTGAAGTTATATATAACAGCACATTTTCCAACTATCATAGGTTTTGTGGTTAGGGCACATATATTGATCAGCCCACCCCAGCAATGGAGTATCTATAATGAAACTCACTCAAGAATCAACATTGTGTGCCCTGATTTACAGGGAGTACCCATTTCTACTTCAAGTTTTGACATTGTGTCCATAACAAATGCATTGCTAGAGAAGAGCTTGGAGATTCTTGTCTGTTAAGTAAGACACAAGTAAACCTTAAAAACGTAGAGTACTTTAAGCAATATTTTTCTATTTCAACAAAAGTGGCGTACACTGCCATGTGCTCTTGATACTTCCTGTAAAATGCTTGCCTTTTGTGAAATGTTGCACAACATTATTACAGAGAAAGATATTTGCTTAGGACTAGGGGTTTGCACCATTTGTGTACTTTGATTTTGTGTAATTTGACAAAATTTTGGTAAATGTACCTTAAATTGATATAATTTTGTGAACTTCACAATTCGATTTGCTGCTGGATTTTAGCATGAGGGCACATTTCGCACTGAAAAAATAGCGCAAGAAAACTAAAGCAATACGAACAATAGTCATTCACGTTCTGGCATTCATGTTGTTCCTCTGCATTTGCTGTAAATGTTTTCTTCAAACGGTGTGTAATTATGTGATATGCCTAATACAGTGGTGGCCGGCACAGGTAAGAGTGGTAGGGCAAGGCAGGGTGGGGGTTTGGGTAAGTTGACCTATGACGGGAGAAGTAAAATTAATTAAAAAAATAAATAAAACCACTTACCTTGCGCTCGCCGGATTACTGACTCAGCGATGCAGCAAGCGCAAGGTAATTGTTTTTATTTTGTTTTATAATTTAATTTTACTTCTCCCATCGTATGTCTACATACTCGACCCCCACCCTGCCCTGCCCCTCCTACAGGCTTAATAGAATCATGTTGTGAATTTTGCACTGTCGTCAATTACATTTTTCCAGGCCTACTTATGAAGATTCAGATACTGAGTAATACACCTCTATCACCTCCCCATGTGGGCTGCATTCTAAAGGCTACAGTAGGGCTCTGCACTTCACAGTGTAACACAGCACAGGGTGTTGACTGCAATAATTGTTTGCAGGGTTAATGTTTGTCCGGTCTGTGTGATTCAGGTGAGTGCTGTTCACCTATACTTTTCTTTCCAGGCTTTTTCATAAAGTTGGCAATCTACTGTCTTCAGAATGCAGTCCACCACACCAAAGGGGAAAAGAAACGTCATTGAGGCGGACAAAAACCTTGTAGCTTCATTAGTTGTATTTCACTACAGAGTACAACATGTCCGGCCACCATACATTCTCAGTAGAGTGGAGAAGGCAGCCATGTGACTGGAGCAAATAGACTCTGTCAATGTATTGGGTGAAAGTATACACAGTAGGACCTAATATGAAATGAAATGGTATGTGTATAGCACATGAATACTCCAAAGGAGTGTCTCCCGCTGACCATCCAAAGGAAGCCTCCTCTCTGCGCAAAGTGATCATATTATTCCTTTTGCTGAGACAGCCATATTTTTAGTTTTTTCCTAAAGACAGGGAGTTTTGGAAATGGACCGGAGCTCCTTGGGGAGTTTATTCCAGGTCCTTGAGCCAAGGAAGGAGAACGATCTTCCACCAGTTCTTGCTCTGCAAATTTTTGGAATCCTAGCTAGACTGGTGTGAAGAGTGCAGTTCTCTGAGAGGTGCATATGCACATATCCTTCACCTCAGGTCTAAAAATAGAGGCAGGATGAAAGGATTTAGGGGAATGAGATGTTTTTTTTAGGATACATCTGAGAAAGGTTCTTCCTGGAGGAGGACCCAGACCCTGTCTCCGTCTCACCCCATACAATAAATGTATTCCGTACACAATGCATTCTGACTTGCTGTATTGCCTGTCTGTTCCATTGAACTCCATAATCAGTTGAGGCAAAAAAAAGAACCCATCAATCTTCCTACTACATTACAATTTCCTCATGTCACATTATCCTATGTCCTCAGAGATCAGCACACATTTCACACGCCACTCATGCTCAGGTTTACCACTGCTCTTTACAGAATAAATTGATTATATTAATTTTCACACACTCTAACTCTTTTAAGCAGTCCTGATACAATGCAACTGGTATCAACACACTCTAGCAGGAGTAGCCTCTACTATGACAGGATGACAACCGAACCCAACTGTAAATGCATCCCCACCACCTAGAAAGGTACATATACTGCTTTAAAGATCACAACCAAACTCTTTAAATTGTATATCTCTACCTGTCATCTCAACACTGTCAATAATGCATCTTCTTTATATATGGTCAGGTCATCGACTAGATCCTATTAGATCTCAGACCCCGAGTCCCAGTACAAGAACAACTAAGAGGAGGGCCCCCTGGTTTTCATTTGCCTTGAGATTAGAACTGACAGAGGTAAGAAAACTGGAACGGAGATGGCGTAGGTCATATGAAGCTTCTGCTCGCGACATTTATAAACGGGCGAAAAGAAATTATCATGCAAGCATAAAGTCAGCTAAGAAAGCCTATTACCTACAGGCCATTTCCATGGCAGCTCAAGGAAAAAAAGGAAAAGAAATCTTTAAAATAGTTAAGGACTTTACCAATCCGTCAGTCCTCTTCCAGGAAATTCCTCCATCTCAGAAACTCTGTAATGAAATTTCAGATTATTTTGAGAACAAAATCCTTGACATTGTAAGGATCTTCCCCCCAACATCTACCACTTTAGAAACCTTTGAAAACATAGAGAGCAAGAAATGTTCAACCATTTTGGAAACATTTTCTTATGTCTCTCTGGAAGATTCTTTTAAAGCCATTCTTGCTTGCAAATCTGGATCTCCTTTTGATCCCTGTCCCCCTTCGGTCCTACAGACCTTAGCAATAGCAATTAATCCCATTATCAATGGGATCATTAATTCATCTTTAGCTACAGCTGATGTTCCAAATGACTGGAAACTTGCTGCTGTTAAGCCTCTTTATAAGAAGGCATTAGCTGACCCGACCACCCTTTCCAACTTACGGCCAATCTCCCTGCTCCCGTCTCTATCCAAAATGACTGAGAAGTTCGTGAATTACCAACTTACGAGCTTCTTGGAAGAAAATAATATTCTACATCCTAATCAGTCAGGGTTTCGGTCTAATCACTCTACCGAATCTGCCCTGCTGTTTACAGCAGAGACCCTTCGGATGGCCTTGGACCAGGGAAAGAAGGCTGTACTAATCCTACTCGACCTGTCGGCAGCCTTTGATACGGTGTCACATAACATCCTTGTGAACCGTTTGGCTGCCGCAGGAGTAGGCGGGGTGGTTTTGGCTTGGCTAAAAAAAATTCTTACAGATAGACGACAAACTACAGTGCTAGGTGGTTTTCAATCGGAGGCTAAGCCCCTTAGCTCTGGAGTTCCTCAGGGATCAAGCCTAAGCCCTTTACTCTTCAATCTGTATATGGTCCCCCTGATAAAACTGATCACAAGCTTTCAGATCAGTACTATTTCGTATGCTGATGATACTCAGCTTATTTTAGTACTGGACAGTGAGCAGTCGGGTACCGAGGAAAATCTTAAAGAGTGCCTAGCAGCTATATTTCATTGGATGTCTAACAATCATCTTAAATGCAATGCTGGCAAAACGGAAATCATCCCTTTTGGAAAACAAAATTTGTTTTCTCCAACAACTTGCTGGCCTGATGACGCAGAAGCTCCCCCTATGACCATTACCTCTGCTCGAAATCTGGGCATTAAGTTTGATTGCCAGTTATCCTTCAAACAACAAGCGCTGACTGCAGCTGGTTCATGCTTCCATATAATAAAAACTTTAAGGAAGTTTTTTGATCTCCTTCCCTTGCCAGCTAGGAAAACAGTCGCAGTTGCTTTGATTACCTCCAGGCTGGACTATTGTAATAGTCTATATGCTGGAGCTAATAAATCAGTATTACACAGACTACAAATGGTCCAACATGCTGCGGCTCGTTTAGTACTACGCTGGCCTCGTAAGTCATCAGCATCAGCAGCACTGAATGCGCTTCATTGGCTCCCTATCGGTAAAAGGATCCTTTTCAAGATCCTTTTGCTTACCTTTAGGGCCTTTTATCATCAAGGTCCTAAATATTTATGCAATGGCTTTAAACGTTACCATCCGGCACGTTGTTTAAGATCTTCAGGTCTGAATTTGCTTACAATCCCTAGATTCAGGCTAGCCACAAAAGGTGGCAAATCTCTTTTTGTTTTGGGCGCTAAGGCCTGGAATAAGCTTCCTTTCTTTATACGATCCCTGTCTCAGGAGACTCAGTTTAGGAAGGCTTTGAAGACATGGGTTTTCTCCCTTACCGATGCAGCTTGCTTAGCAATGGTGTAGTTATTAGTGTTTAGCGTGAAATTTGTCTGCCTCCCCCAACCATTCCATCTGGTTGACTTAGCGCCAAGATTCTCCTTGGAGTGGTAGCCGCGCTTTATAAATTCACCTTTACATTACATTACATGTTTAGATAATATTCTAGCACATACAGGTATTGTTATGGTATAGGCCTCAAATCTGCTCATCCGTATCATGTCAACTTTAACTTTGAATGTTGTCATCTCATCCACCTCCTGCCCCCACCTAATCTTCTGCATCAACCTATGCGCTCAGCTTGGACTTGGCTCAAATGCCAGATGGATAACAGAGCCTGGTAATGCAGTCTTCACCATGGTGATTATATTCAATTACATAATAAGGACTCCATGTTCATCATGCCCCAAAACAAATCTAATGGTTGCATGCCTGAAGTCTATAATTATATTGAACAAAATGGTATGATGCATTTTCCCATTGGATGTCTCCTATGTAGGACTGCCTTAATCCTTGTTGTCTTATTTCCTTAAAAATTTATGGAACCCTAATACGATTTGTGTTGGAATATTTGCTTTCTCCATATATGTATTACTCAACAGCTGCAGTAACATAATGACCTCTGGGGTCCATAGTCTTTCGAATAAATAATAATATAATATTTTCTTACAAGGAAATAAAAGTATTATCTTGTAGCATGCAGTTTTAAAAAAATGAATGGGCCCGATTCACAAAGGTAAAGTGAGATGAAAGTCAATCTTTACGATTCACGGTATCCAAAGTGATGTTAATGTTCAAAGTAAAAGTCTAACAGACATTTGAAGCCCATACCCCAAACCGGACACTGTCTCCTCACTGGTCCCTTCAGTTGATGGCAAAAAGTTCCTAGCCAACCTCCAAATGTGACATCAAGATACCTTAGAAGTCGTCTTCAGGTGCCAGCTTTTGGGGTTAAAAGGCAGAATTGATGCTTGCTGAGAATCCTGACACATCAAGGTAAGTTTAGGAAGGCAGAAGAAGACATACTGAGAGACACAATAACTACTGATGGGTACAGAATGAATACTTACTGATAATCCTGACACACAAAGTAAGTTCAGGAACATAGAAAGAAGAAAATATACAGAGAGACACAACAACAATGATTGAGCAGGTAGGTCGCTTATAGTGCAAGATGGCTGGTATCCAGGAGGATAGGAGCTAGCAGAGCACTGTGTGTCGATCAGCTTGCATGTGTAGGTGTACTCTCACCTCAACCACTACCACTTTGACATCCCAGGAGAATTTCTGCTAACCAGGAATCAGTAGGCCTGGGTGGAGTTTGCAGAGTTCCACTACTTGTCACTCCTTGAAGAGACAAAAAACTCTGTTGCGCTATGCGAAGTTCCTCAAGTGGCCGAGTGAATTAGGTCACGCCGTTCATGCTGGTTTTTAGCACAGGGTATTTGTCCCACATTGGAAAATCGAGCTGCACCATGCACTGTGCAAGAGGGCGCTGCTTCTTTCTGGTGCTTGAGTAGATGTTCTACTCGAACTGCAGCTTTCCTAATGTGAACAGAAGGTTTCTTCACGCGAGTGCTAGCAGCCAACCACGACCACCCGCACTGAGAAATCCCGCCAGCAGGTGGTCTGGAGTAAGGTTTTTTGCACTCACACTCCCCAACTTAATGCTGGTGAGCAAGGAAAAAAGTCTGCTACACATAGCGGAGTTTTTTTAACTCTGTACTCTGCGCGGAGTGGGAAAACTCTGCAAACTTCGTGAGCGGTGCACAAATTCACGCCCAGGCCTGGCAATCAGCTGCTTCATGGCCTCCTAGAAAGCAGCCATGGTGACATATGGAAGGGGTGAGAGTGGGATGCTACATTGGGGCTCAGAGGTGTCCATGTCCTTGCTAGAAGAAGAGGTGTAACTTGGGGAGTAACTAGATGACCCATTATTTTAAGGGGCCTCTTCAGTAGTGGAGGAGGCAACCTCAGGCCTTAATGATGTAGGGGCCTGTAGGAGCTCCCCCATGGTTGTCTCCCCAGCCTCCACCCTGTGTCTTTTTTAGTTGAGGACAAGCACCCTGCCTGCTGCTGGAGTCTCCTTCCTCTCCATCGATGGATGTGTACCCTTATGCACACCTCACAGCAGGTTTCTTTCTCTCCATCAGCCATGGTTCATCTCTCTATCAGTTATGTATTGCTGCTCACTGAAAAGGAAAGACGACTAAAGAAAAAAATAATGAGCATATGTGCCCACTATTTCATGTCCAAGTAATACTTCTTTCATCCTTGCAATATTAAATGTGACAGCCTGCTACATTGTTATGTACCCCACCCTGTTTTGCCATGCAAGGTGAGACTTTCCACACATCACTTTCAACTATTGGGACTAAGTTTGACAAAGGTCTGTCTGAAGTGCATGTTACTTCCCACTCAAAGAGTATGCCTTCTCTTTGATCTACCTACTCAAAAAGTATGCTTTCTCTTTGATCTACCTACTCAAAAAGTATGCTTTCTCTTTGATATACCTACAGAAATGTTACCTTAAAACATGGGATGCCTTTAATTCCTAAGTAATGTCACTCTTACATTCCCTTATGATGGCAAAAATAAATGTAGACATGGTTTTGGGGTAAAAAAATGACTGATAGGTGCAGCATTCATGGTAATTATCAAGACATGCGATGGAGGTTACTTCTGAATATGAAAAGACTTGACAGTAACAATTATGTGTGTTACTGAGAGACAGGTGTCAGGAGAGCGGAAGCAGTCAAGTATGACAAGCATGCTGAGCATGTCAAAGGTTACACAACACTTTGAGGCACAGTCAATTTTAATTGTAAAAACCTGAAATATTATGTCTTAGTATTTTTTTTTCTCATCTGTATACTTATAGTGCCGTAGATAAACAGACGAGTATACGTTTTGTAGTGATACCGTTTAAATATGCCCCAAAGTGTCATACATTATTTCTCCCCCTTTCCTGGCCCGGTATTCCTCTTCGCATCCTGTGTTCAAGCATATGTTTAATCTACAGTGACAGAAGATATAGAACTGGGCCATCTGAGCCATAGACCGCAGATGGGATGGATGAGAGGGTTGTACCATGGAAGCTTTATTACCTATCTCTAATTTGCCCAGCTATGGATTTCTATTTCCCAATGCATAATTCGTTATCTAGTGTGAAGCTATTAAGCTTTTAGGATGCAGAATTATGAGCTAGATTATAGCAGTCCCTTATACATCTTCAATGCTGCCACAGTGCAGCTCAATTGTCTTGATGTACAGATGGAGTTAGTGTCTTCTGACATATTGAGTGGTTTTTCTGCATATCTCTATAGCTTACTTGAGACTGTAAGCAGTTACCCTTGACTGCCTCCACTAAGCTCTAACTCTAGTTCACGTCTATTTGGACCTGCCAAAAAAGCTGAAGAGGAGATATTCCTAAATTGTAAGGGGCAGATTTACTTATGCGTCACTTTTCCCATGTTAAAAGTGACGCAAAAGTGGCACAAGGGGCGTGTAAATCTGCCCCTAAATGCACTGGGATTTAGACCATTTTACCCGTGCAATATCCGGTGACCACTTAAAATGGGGCCTACTTGGTGATACTAGAAATTATTCATATCATGCCATGGGGCATCACAGAGCGCCTTCAAAAAGGTATCGTTCACCCTACGTCTTCTGCTCTATAGAAGCCATGTAAAAATGTCCGTAGGCACCATAGTGGAGAGATACATTTATGTGAAACCAAAGAATCTCATAGAAGAAAGGATTAGTTTGCTTTTCCACACAAAGACTAGTTTCAACCAAGCATGGTTTTTATAGGAGCACTAGGCCGTTCACACTTCAGATATGTGCATGAAGAAATTGGTAAAGAAATGCTTTGCTTCTAGCAATGATCATGTCTTTCTGCATGGCACTTGGTGGTTTGCAGCTCTCCACTCTTAATCGCCACAGGATCCCTGACCTGCAAAATAACTTTAAAGGCAACCCCAGGTGCTCATCTCTACAGCGCATTCAGGGGCATATTATCAAGGACGGCGTTAAAATTATCGCCGCTTTAGCGGCAGAAAAATGCCGCTAAAAGATGTTCTGGTGTGAACATGGGCTTCTATTGGAATTCTCTACGGCATATTATCAAGCCCATTATCCCGCTACAGCGGCGATAATTTTAGCGCCATCCTTGATAATATGCCCCTCAATTTCCTATATAGACGGATTGAATCACGCATCCTTTCTTCGAGAAACATTGTGCATCATTTTACGTCAGTCTCATATTTTATGGACATTTTAACAGTGCCATTTAATGCCCCCTAATTGAAAATGCGGCATCGCTCTAGAAATACAAATATTGTAACGTATTCGTAAAATGGGACGGTCTTTAAAATTTTCTTTAAATGTGCTCATATTTTATGTATTTTTTTAAACTACAATTTTATTTTTACCTAACATTACTTAAATTGCATTTAACAGGCAACTGTTTTTTTTTTAAAGGGCACATTTTTACTTAAAACAATACGAATGAAACAATAGCTAGCCAAACTTTCAAAACATGTGCATAGTTGTGCGAAATTTCGGAGGAACCGTGTATTTTTTATCCAGTTTGAGAATCCGCCTGCACATTATACACATTCATAAAATGGTAAAAAGCTCAGGGCTTGTACAGCCGTGGGTATTAAATTATACATTGCTCTAGGGGGTATTGTTCCTGAGTGTAGCAAATGTAACTGAACATGTAAAAACCCATAGCTACTATGAAAAGTACATTCAGTGTGTTGAAACAGTTGTAGCTCATAAACCTTTATTCCCAACAACAATGTGCTTTTATCGCATTTTTCGCTTGCCTTACTGTTTGTTCTTTTGAGATTCAGCTTTTCGTCCTGGGAATTCAGATGTGCTGTTCAGGTTGAAATTGTGAAATACGGCATTAAAGATTCACTTTGAGTGGCTGCTGTACACGAAGACATGTGGTAAAACGACTTCCAGGATGGCATTGACCATTATTATGGCTTTACAGATCAGGTGGAAGGAGTCCGAGATGCACTTAACGTCATCGGGGTTCAGTAAAAGCCATGTCTGCTCAATCTGAGCGGTGCAACATTTATGTATCATGGAGCATATGAGCGAACAACCTTCCAATCAATACAAAGGCAGATAATTGAAGGGATTTGGAGAAAGAAATGCTGTGATATATGAACAGTCGCTGATGGAGATTTCCACTGGTAATATCTCTAGACACAGAGAGAAACAAAAAAAAATGTATTTTGTTATTTGTAAAATGTGTTTCATCTGTAATCAAATTCAAACATAATGTTTGATAATATTATTTGAACTCTATCTGGTTTGTACGGAACGTTTGCAACTTGCAAGGTGTTGTGTAATTGATAAAGGGGCACATGCATCAACCTAAATACCGATCGCAAACAGGCCGATTCACAGAATCGGCCCCTTTGGCACCGATATTTAGGGGCACATGCATCAACCTAAATACCGATCGCAAACTGGCCGATTCGCAGAATCGGCCCCTTTGCGACCGGTATTTAGGCAATTGGGATGCATCAGCCCAAAACCCATTCCCAATATAGGTAATCGCAAATTTTGAGATTACCTAAATTGCGAAGGCTTTTAGGGATTGGGATGCATCAAAGCTGTTCCTAAATGCGACTTCGCATTTAGGAAATGCTAATTACCATCAACTGCAAGTTGATGGTAATTTGCAAAAACGTTGAAAAATGCACAAAAGTGCATTTTTCAAAGTGCCATGTGGCGCACACACATGCCCTGCCATTAGGGCATATTTTTGCGCCACATGAGCATACATGCCAAATTTGGGGGTGCATCAGGGTGGCCTTTAAGGCCCCCTAGCACCCTTCAAATTGCATTCGCAATTTGCGAGTTCCTATTTGGTACTCGCAAATTACGAATGGCTTCCAATTCATTCCTATGGGTTTCTAGGCCCATAGGAATGAATGGGAAGGCATTCCTTAATTGCGATTTGCAATTAAGGAATGTGTGGGAATCACAAATATTTTTGCAAAACCTACATGCATAGGCAATTGCGATTCCTTAATAGCGATTCCTTAATAATCTCTATTAAGGAATCGCATTTGCCTAGCTTGATGTATGTGCCCCAAAACGATTAATGCTTGCAGCTCTCTTTCCATTTTCTGTAGCCATTTTTTCAGAAATTTGCAGGAAGGGGAAAAGAGGGTTTTAATGACACCGTTTTGTTCTCTGTTGGCATCTCTTACTTTGCCCTGTGGTACTTTTCACCCCTGTATGCATGCAATGGGCTTGATTCACAAGTATGCTTTGATTTTCTGAATTGAATTCCAGGAATACACCGGGAGTGAGCCAGGAGCCCTGAAATTCATGATATTCATGCGTAAACCAGAAGCACTACAATGTAAATTACCCTTACTCATGCGCCAATGTCTGTAAATTGAGCCTATAGGCATCTATGTTGAGAATTAGAGCAATGGGTTTTGATGGTTTAGTGGACAAATGCATCAGCTGCAGAGACCAATGTTTTGACCCTATGGTAACATGTTCAAATCCTGGCAAGCCTAGGGGGCTAGTCTTCCCAAGGGTAATAAAATAAATGCTAATTGTGACAATACACATTTGTTATTTAGGGCTGTAATATTCAAGGGTGAACATGTGTGTTACGGTACATCCTATGGCTCAATTGGTGATTCGGGATCCCTAAATGTGTTTGTGTTTTCGAAGAAGTGTGCACTGGTTTGGCCCATGCAGTCTTCTCCACTCACTGGGGACAACTGACAAGGCATCTGGTCATTCATTTCTCATTTATGTAAATTTCCATAAAGAGCTCTCCATTTTAAATCTTGAATTGAATTGAATTGAACTTTAAGTTCACATGAGCACTGCATCAAATGTGAATGCATATATTGCCCATCCAGTGAGGAAAGATTAGTTATTAAAACCACTGTTCTGTCAGCTAGAACATACAAAGGTAAATGCACAGTTTAGGATGTTACTGGAAATAGCCTTGTGGTCTCCTGCTCCTCAGTAAGCAGTGCTTAATTTGAGTGGTGGTTTCCAGTGCTCCGCACCAGCACTTAACTGTCAGCACCGGCTCTAGTGTCAGTCCACCACATGGTGGCGCTGTCTGTCTAATTTTGAGATGAGCACAAAAAGTGAGTTTAATAAGTCAATATACATTAAAAAGACTGATACCCGCTGCTCACACCATTGATATAGCTTTGGGTTGATTGGAATAGTCTGAATTTTCACACTTGTAGGAGTGTGATGGTTAGTTGTTGCGTTGGTACTGCCATTGGCAGTGCTGGCAGGGGCAATGGGTGGTGCAGGCTGCAGTGGCCTCCAAACAAGGGTTCTGGCACTTACTTTTCTTTTTTTTACAAATTAAGCACTGTCACTATGACTGTGCCGCTCCTTCAGTCAGACACATTTAAAGGCTAATGCAAAGAGGGCAATTGTGCAGATCCCCCAACTTCAAAGGGTCCCCTTGTGAAAGTGAGTGTTCTCTTTTTACCTCATCTCACTTCTGACTATTTCTTAACCTCAACCACTCTCCCTTTCTCTTCCCGACTCTTCATGTCACTTTTTTCCCTATCTAACCAGTGCCTTTCTAAGGATTTTTGAGGCTCCAGGCAAGACATATTTCAGCAGTTTATATATTCCAATGTTTCAGAAAGTTTAAGTACAATTTCAAGTTGTTTGGCATGATGTGGACTTGAATTAGCAGAAAATATTTAATAAAACTCGCAGCTGTTCTGAACAAGGGCTCCTAAAATATGTATTGTCCTGGTGCCCACAAATTCTTAAGATGACACTGGCTGCTGTGATTAAAGTCGTTGTAGGGGCAATGAAGTAGCTTGCTGAGTTCTTGTGACAAATGTGTCCTGTAAGCCATAGCATATCAGAGCAGATTGGCAAGAGTTTTTTAACGGTGCTATATTTCGTTGAATAAACAGCATCTTTTGGCGCCAAACATACTGCTGTTAAGAGGCAGACATTTTTCTCCTTGATTAATAACACAATCTAGAAAGGATTCTTTTTTAGGGTTCTTAGATGATTTACATTTTAAATCTGAGTGATTCTTTAAAGCAATAACTATTGAAGGGCCTTTGTGACAGAAATGCTTTGAGGATATCACTGTAACTCATATCCAACGAGTGATCTAAAAATACTTTTGTCTGTTTGTCATATAATTAGAGGTTTTCTATGAGTATTGTCTCCTGGGGCCATATTTATGACTCGGTTTGCATTACTCTTGCACCACACAATCGGGTTCAAGAGTGATGCAAACTTGCGTGGCTATAAGCATCTGGAGTATTACAACGCAGTGCAAATCGCAGCATTGCCTTACTCTGCCCTGGGAAGGCATTCCACGGGCCCATGGTTTTTGATGCATTCCCAGATTTACAAGACTGTGTAAACCCGAGAGCGAGCCAAAAAGATATGCCTCCCAGGAAAGGCATAACAAGGAGAAGTATCTTTATTTCTTCTTGTTACTTCCTCTATGTGTGTGCTGCAATCTGCAGCACACATAGAAAGAGGAATATCCCACTGAGGATTGTGTTTGTGCAGGAAAGCGTCCCTTCCTGAACAAAAACAATCCTGCATGCTAAGCAGCAAGGGTGCCTGCATTGGTGCTAGGCAGCCCATTGTGCGACAGCACAGGTGGAAAAGTCAGGAGTGCGTTGTTTGCCTTAAATACAGCACATTCCTGCCCTTTCCTAGTGACGCAATGCAGCACAGCAACTTGACGTACTGTGTCGCATTGTGCCACTATTTCATAAAAATGCCTGCTGGTGATTAAAGAGGTACAAAAGGGGGTGGTGATGAACGGAGCGTCAGAACCAATCAAACACTCACACCCAGTCAACAGATCTGGGTTTGATCCAGCCCACTCTGCCACCCCAGTTCAGACATGGCCATATGCAAATCAGTCTGACCCTGTGCCTCATGGGAACAGTCCAGCCCGAACTGCCAAGCCACGCCTTCCCTGGACCGGAAACAAGCTTCCTAGGACCGGTTTCTGGCATTTCAGCCGTCTTCAGCCATTCTTGCTTGAATCCAGTGGCAAAGTGAGCAAGAGACTCACGTCTGAGCATACCCTGCCAACTTATGGCGAACAAAGCGGTACAAAAGGGGGTGGTGATGGACAGAGCGTCAGAACCAATCAAACACTCACACCCAGTCAACAGATATGGGTTTGATCCATCACCGTTCTTTAGCCCACTCTGCCACCCCAGTTCAGACATGGCCATATGCAAATCAGTCTGACCCTGTGCCCCATTGGAACAGTCCAGCCCGAACTGCCAAGCCATGTCTTCCCTGGACCGGAAACAAGCTTCCTAGGACCGGTTTCTGGCATTTCAGCCGTCTTCAGCCAGGCTTGCTTGAATCCAGTGGCAAAGTGAGTCCTGTGATGAAAGGTTGGCATTGTTTCATGATTCAAAAGGGTGGGGACAGTATCGTCCTAGGAAGGTGATAGGTACAGTGTTTTATAACATGCAATGTTGCAGGAAGTATTCCTTTATCAGCTTAAAGTGTCCTGCTTTACCACTCAAGACCGGGGCACAAACTGAGCATGAAAATATCTAGTTTTGAAAATTAACAATGAAAATTAGCATTTAGATTAGTTTAGTTCAGGAAAGTGTTTACTTTGTATTCCAAATCACCAAGAGCAACCAAAATGCAATGACAAAAGGGGAATTGTGGTTCTACTGCTTTATCTGCTAGAATCCGTTCATGAACATAACCTGTACAAAATATTGTTTATTCCAACACATTGGATTTTAATTAAATGTGATGCTGACATAGCCATAAACAAAAGCATTTCTGAATACACAAATAGTACTACAGGAGTCCTACTTAACCTAACGACATTTTCCCATCCCTATAATAAAAGTGCAAGGAGAGCAATGTCCTCTCTATTTGTAGAAATTGGAAAGGAACATTCTCTGATTGTCTCTATTTTATTTCAAATTTGGGGCAAGTCAGGTAGAAATTTCAGACTAGGTGAAGCAGTAATACAGTAGCACTGCTCCATGTACTCATAAGGACCTTTGTGAATCGCCCCAATATTTGCAACTGCTATGAAGCTGCACAGCCTGTATTAAAGAGATTTTCAGGACAAAGTATTTAAAAATATCTTCCTTTGTGAAGTTAAATATTTTTTTATTCAACACGAAGAAACGTGAAAAATTTTGAAAAATTAACTCGTTCAATAGAACCACCATACTCTGGACTACAAAGTGCTGCCCCCTGCGGGAGCTAGTGTTAACAATTATCAAATGCATGGCACGAACCTTTTTTTATGAGTGCAAGATGGAGGACTGGCTGGTAAACAAACCACTTTGACAGCACCAGTGCAGAGAAGACTCATTGAAAAAAATAATGTATTCTTTCCTCCTGATGAAGGCTGAAGTGGTTTCACATCTGCTCCTCCTGCCCTGTTGCTGGCTGCAAAGCTTTGTCTGCAAGGACATCTAAAGGATTCCAGGGGACCCTGGGCAAAACATATTTTGGGGGCCCCAATTCAGAACAGCTTTGAATTTATGAAACAATTTCAGCTGTTTCATGCTCTCTTTGGCCAGGTCACTGACAGCGCACTGGCATATTGGTCAAAATTCTAAATGTGTTTCTCTCTAAATTCAGGGATAGTGTTGTGTTTTCAATATTATAATACAGCAACAGTTAACTAATATTATTCCAAATAATATATGCAACCCCCTCCATCTCTTCATATGTGAGGCCCTGTTTTGATCTAAAAATCTTTTTTATGGATGTTACATGCTGTTGAAAAACATAAGATTATTTCTGCAAAATGTCTGGTACAGACTCCACTGCATCACCCACATAAAATCTAAATAAAATAAAATGGTATTTAAAAACAATCTGTTTAAGAATTATTCAATGTCATTAGAGCACGACTCTTCACAGAACAGGGCTGTCTCTATCTGAGGGACCCCTGAAAGGCTGGAGCCCTGGGCCTTGGCCCAGTTTGCTAATGCCTTAAACTGCCTCTGTCTGCCTGCTGTTCCAGCTACTGCTTCTGTTTGCTTGGAGGAAGGGTGCCTATTTGGTGAGCAGAGAAAATAATGTGCCAGCATCAAGACTTAAAGAATGAATCAAAAGAATAGGTGCTCCTCTACCGCTAGCTGATTGCTGCACTAGTTCCATTTCCATTAGGCCAGCCTCACTGCTGGCTACAAAAGCTATCTGGGTTGATGAAAAGTGTCAGTAATGTGTTAGCTCATGAAATGAGCTGTATTTGTAAAAATAAGTGCAACAGTTTGATGGGAAGTTGGAATGCCACTCTGTCGACGTTCACACTTATTCTTTCATTGTACTCTGTGTTATTTTTTTATATTGCTTTTCTTAAACTAAGTTTTATTGACTTTGCAAATCCTCAGTTCAGGCTGGTAAAAACAGGAAGCACCCCTAGCCAAGATTTAGCAAGGGAAGAGGCTGAATCCAAGGATGTTAATAGTAGCTGCCTGTCTGGAAAGTCATACTAAGAGGCAGATTACGATGCGTAGGAACCAACTCCGACCCTCAGTCGGAGCCATTCCTACGGTATCGTAATCTCCTGTTTGGATTAATTTCTGACCGACCCATTTGGATGGAGTCAGTCGAAAATTATTCCAAACCAAATTTCCAAATGGCTTCTGACATGCTTGGAGAGACCGTCCGCCATTCGGAACGCCTCCTGTAAATCCCAAGGGTGGCTTTTTCTGCCCGAGGGATTACAATCTTGAATTCTGAAAGCCTTAAAATACCGGCCTTTCTGACAAATAAAGGCTGTCGGAAGTTGACTTTGGGGGTTCCCGGCAGGGCCCCCAGGGGTGCAAGGCCTCCGGATGGCGGCCGAGGAGGTGCCTATGGTGCCCTCCACAGGATGCAGGGATTAACTGCACCTCTTTTCTTTACACTGAGAGCATGTATTCCAGTCAGGATGCATGCACCCATTGTAAAGAATACGAGTGCGACTGAACAGTGTTCAGTAGCATCCTAATTGCTGGGTTGGGACCGCCAACAGGAGGTTGGTCGGTCCCAGTAACCAATCGATGTCGGATGGACTCAGGTCCGTCAGACATCGTAATCCAGCCCTAAATCTAACCATCCCATTTTTCTCCAACAATAGATTTGGTTTGACACTTTATTTCTAACAGTTATGCTTCCAGGGAATAATCCTCTATTATAGAGTTGTGTGACTGACTTGCTTTATGTGACCCAAGAAGCTGAATTAACCACAACATTATTTCCTAAACATCTGACCCGATGGGTGTGACACTCAAATAATAAACTCTACTTATCAACATGATCTAACAAAGGATGCTTGAAAATGTTTAGAAGCAAAATGATGAGTTATCATCCAAATTCCTCCGAGAGGGAATGAAACCACGAATAGCTACTTAGATTACATTTAGGAAAAGATTTAGATGGTCCATGACTATCGAAATTTTAGCAAACATTAAAACTAGAAGTGAAGTGCTCCTTTTGGTTTCATATTCTTAACCTATGAAGACAATGAGCTATTCTTGTTGCACTAGCTGGCTCACCAGTTTGTTTGCTGATAGCGGGTAATAACCTTAACCCACTAAACTGAATATTATGCTTGATATTGTCTTGCCGTTTTGTGATCTGGAACACAAATATATAGTGTAAATGTCTAAGACAACTTTCCTTCATACAAGGTTTACTTAAAAACTAAAATTTGATAGGGACTCGCAAGACTGGCCATCTTGGAGGTAAGAAGGTGCAGTCCTGCCAAACAACTTGTTGTCAAAGGATGGCCTTTAACTTCATTCAAACTTAAAGATAGCTGTCAGTCCGACATAGATTTTTACTTATTTTTGAAACTGAAGAGCACTGCTATCAAACTGACCTGACTCATATTGTTCCAGATATGGTCCCATTCGATATTGTGTGTCAGTTCTTTTTCAGGCTACTATAAATATTTAGGTACCACACAACATAAATTATTAAACACTGGCAATTATGTTATGTGTTTTTATTATATATTTTGGACCCCTCATGAATTACAGAACTGGTTCAAATACCTTTAACTATTTGGTGGCATTGTGAAGAGAATGAAGATCCACTCCTGTATGTGAGGTTGAATGCAAAATGTTGTACTGCTTTTCACTGGTTTTGGAAAGTCATTATTTTGGAGATAAATCTAACCTGAGTTCCAAAGGTATGTTCAATCTAATGATGGCATGCTTGGGACTGAGTGCTACTAGACGAAGACTTGAAAAATGAGCTCCATCTTTTGAATGTACTTATCACAATAGCTTTTAAAACCGTCCTCTGTTCCTAGAAAACAGTATAAGAAACTATTAGTACACACATGGTGGACATGGATATGTCTTGTCTGCTGGTGTGAGGTTTTAGCACTGAAAATGTCATAATTAAACAACATTATTCCAAACCACCTTTGGAATAAACTTAATTCTGTCAGCTGTTTCTCTAGTTCTTCTTGAAATTCTTAATAAAAAGACTTCAATTTAAGACAGGGAATCTGTAACGTAGGTGGTCCAGCTCCTAAAGGAGAGAGCTACAAAAGGGCAATCCTATTTTGTTTTTAATTTACTCTTTAGCTTTGATATTTATGTTTTTTCTGTTATTTAAAAAAAACATGGTGGTTTCATGAGTTATATTCACGAAAAGTAAGCATGACATTGCACGGTACCAGATAGCAGTCATACATTTGTCTATCACATTATTGCCTTTTTGGTCTAAATTGATCATTTTCAACAACTGTTAAAAATTGAAAAACAAATATTTACATAATGGACTTGGACGTTTGGTACAGTTTTGAGAAGCAGTGATTGTATTGCAAATAATGTTGTGGTGATGGCAGAGACGCTTCAAGGCATGGGCAAAGTGGCCCTGGCTTAGGGCTCCGATGTTTCAGGGGGACCCCAGATAGAGCCAGCCCTGTTCTGTAGAGAGCCTTGTCCTAATGGCCTCCCCCTCGCAATGCCAGGATGCCATGCTCGTGCCACCCCACACAGATGGATGCACGTTCAAAGCAGAGAGGAGAGAAGAAGCTTCAATTAACAAGGCTTACCGGAAGGATCATGTTGACTCTTGCTGCACATCTGGGACTTACGGGCTCCTTTTGGCCCGAGGGCCATTTGTTTTGAGCAACGTGACGCTTTGCCATCCCCAGTTTCTGCACGACCCTGCCTGCCGTTACTTCACTTGGCTCGCTGTGAGTACGGGTGCGCGGCAGGGCGGCAGAGACTGGAGTGAAGTGGGGAAGTGGAGTGGAGTGGAGGTGTTGCTGGTGCTGCAGGGGTGCGGAGAGAGGGATGTGCTGCACTGTGACAAGACTCCCTACACTTTCATGTATGTATGTCATACCTGAGTTGCTGATAAATCATTGCTGAGTCACTGAGACAGTTCATACTGCTTCGTCAACGTTTCATGGCATCAGTGTACCATCGGACTATCGATCATCAGACTAGCAACCAACCAGTGTTTTATCTGTGGGCAACTTGTGGCGGCAAGATCAGAACCTGGGGGAGGAGGTAAGTGACAAACCTGACAGTCTAAGTTGAAAAAGGTTTGTTATCGCTAAATCAGTTTGAAGTTCAAACAAAAAACAAAAAAAGCATGGGTAGGAAGAAGTCAACCGCCCATCATCGGGCTCTGAAGTACATCCACACACCATCCATGACAATTTCTTGACTCTGGCAGTGAATCATGTCTCCAATGAGATTAAATTGGAAGAGCATCACCATTCCCTTACAGCCGAGGGTCCTGTCCCCTCGCCCCTGTTCTCTACAACTCATTCTTTATCCCACTACAATGTAGAGCCCTCAGTTTCTTTGGCTCCCACTTCAGCACCAGTTGTCCTGACTGCAGTAGAAAGGGATATGGCCAGCGGTCATGTATACTATGGTCTGGAAGAGGCTGGGGCAGAGACATGTATTGAAAGGGGTCCACAGCCTGTACTTCAAGTCCAGATCCTGTTCAGCCAAACATAGAAAAAAGGCACAAAAACAAAAGATGATAGAGCCCAAACCAACATCGAGGGCACGCAGGTTGACTAACCAAAGAATGACCCCACAGAGCATGCTGAACCCTGGGATAATTTGTCCATTCAGTTAGGTGAACTGCTGGAAATTAAATTGTGCCCAGTCCTTAATCAGCTTACAGCTATTGAGGCCATTCTAGGCAACTTGCCCAAGATTGAGGAGAAAGACATTGCCCCCGCCCAGGAGAAGCAAACCATCTCAAAGGATGACATCAATTCATTGGTTATGTCTGCAATTCCAGCTATGCACTACTTGGCTACCAACAAAAATGAAAGGAGCAGACACAACAATGGACCACAGTCACAGCCTACACCTGCAGGACTAGCTTCATCGTTTTCTCAGCAAGGAACTGGGCTTCGAACTGTGTATGGTGCAGTCAACCAATCGGCTGAAAAGAATAATTTAAAATCGAACACCCCCTCCCCGTGATTGACCTCCCCCCATCCGCATGCCCTTATGTAATAGTATTAGCCAATATCCCCAATGTATCAACTGCCTCAGTAGAATCAACAGAGAATTTAAAGGACAAAGTAGTTTATTGGCTGTCTAGGAACATGAGGGCCCAACAGGACATGCATAAGGAGATCTTATTTGTACGGCGGGTGGAAGATATTGGTTGCATGCAAAAGCAATTCGCTGGGGATGTGATATGTGGTAATGTACATAATTCCCTGGTTGCAGGAGAAATCCTGTTGCATGCCAGAGCAGGGATGGTTGAAACAAGTCAGATTAATATCCTACCACTCTGCTTTTTGTATAGGCATTTGGCCCCAGTCACCTCCTGGTTAAGCAGATCCATGGCTTAGCCTCAATTGCCCAGTAGGCCGGATCTGCCACCTTTTCATCAAAATAGATTTGAAGACTTGGTGGGCTTGGAGGATATTGTTTGACACACAGGTCGTGAGGGAGTTAGAGCCTCAGTTGTTGTAGTTCATAGAGAGCAGATCTGTGCGTCTCACTAAGCTCCCCGTTGTGTGTCAATCTCCCCAGTGATGGCAACTCCAGACTTACTGCGTATGGGATCTGCCTCTGATCCTGGTATGCCACCCATTGTTGATCCAGAGATGGTAGCGCGGGGTGATGGCACAAACTTGAGCATCTCCAACTTTAACCTACTCAGTTGGAATGTTGCTGGCATGGCTATCAAAATGTGTCTTGAGAGATAGCAGTCCTTTGTTAATGGCTATGATATTGTGGTCATGCAGGAAACATAAGTCACAACAGAGTTTTTGTGTGATGGATTCTCATGTTTTTATTTCCCAGCCACTCTTTCTCCTAAGGGTCGGGCTAAAGGGGGATGAGCAGCCTAGTTTAAGGTGGATATTGGCTGCAAGATTCATCCCATAGTAACTGGAACAGACATGCTACAGCCAGATCTAAATAGGGAAACAAGCTCAGGATTTATGTAGTGAACTTTTACAGCAATGTATTTTCACAAAGTAGGAAGTTGCTTTTTGAGGGTCTGTTTACACTGATTGGCTCTTTTTCTGACAGGGAGTGCCAGGGCGGTTGATCTTTTAACCTACTACTAGCAGGCAATTTTAATGCTAAACTGGATGTACTGCCATCTTTTTTACCCACAATTTCTGATTGCCCTCCTTATGGAAGCAGATCTTGATGCCATGGACTCCAGGGGACGTAAATTGTACCAGTATCAGGCGGCCCACGAACTAGAGAATGTAGTTTCCGCTAGTGCCACTACAACCATACATACTTTTATCGGGAGGGGACCTGGGTCCCCAATTGATTACTTTTTATCTCACTGAATTTATCTCCACTTATCACAGAGGCAGAGGCTAGCGCATCAGCATTTAGTGACACAAACCTATAGCATTTCATCCTGTGGTCCACCCAAAGTCCCTCGAGCTGGAAGAAAGCTGTGGTAAAAGCCCTACTGAAGAAACCTTCTCTCGATCCTGAGAACCTGGCGAACTACAGGCACATTTCCCTACTCCCAGGAGTCAGCAAGATCGCGGAAAAATTAGTCAACAGGAAACTCTCGCAGTTTCTAGAGGCCAATAACAAACTAAAAAGTTCCCAGACGGGCTTCCGACCAGGGCAGGGCACGGACATCGCCCTCCTGGCAGCGGTAGAGGAGGCCAGAGCGCTACTGGATGGGGGAGGATCAGTGGCAGTGATCCTCCTCGACCTTAGCGCGGCGTTCGATACCGTCGACCATCAACTCCTTATCGAAAGATTGGCAAGAGTTGGAGTAGAAGGTACAGCCCTATCCTGGCTGTCATCTTTCCTGGCCCAACGGTCCTATCAGATTTGGGAGAAGAACGCCCGCTCCTCCGAAATGCCCCTCCAATGTGGTGTGCCTCAGGGCTCTTCCCTGAGCCCCACATTATTTAATATCTATATGTCCACATTGGAGGAGGTTATCACCCCATTCGGAGTGAGCGTCGTCAGCTATGCTGACGACACACAATTAGTGGTGTCTTTGTCCCATCCCAAACAACAGAAAGCTGATCTCTTTAACTGTCTTACGCAGGTTCATCGTTGGATGAATAGATCAGCCCTAAAACTAAACGGGACAAAAACGGAGGTCCTTATACTTGGTCCGAAAGGAACCTCTCTCCCCCTGGATAGCTGGCCAGCCTGTCTAGGTCCTCTCCCTGACCCAAAAATAGAGGTGAAAAGCTTGGGAGTATGGATCGACTCCGATCTCTCATTTATTCCGCAAGCAAAGAAGGTAGCAGGGACCTGCTTCGGTCTTCTAAAATCTTTGAGGAAAGTCCTGCCCCTTCTTCCCCCTAAACCCCAAAAACTGCTAATCCAAGGTCTCATAATATCGAGACTAGATTACAGTAATGTGATATATCTGGGCGCTCCCGAAGCGACCCTTAATAAATTGCAGAGAATTCAGAACACTGCTGCCCGGATCATCACAAACACCCCGGCCAGATCATCTGCTAAACCCGCTCTCAAACTCCTCCATTGGCTCCCCATAAGGGAGAGAGTCAAATTTAAGGCCCTGTGCCTGGTCCACAAAACGTTGCATAACCAAGGCCCCCCAATCCTCAGCAATTTTGTTACCCCTTACACTACCACTAGATCCCTCCGTTCTAACGCAGAAAACCTCATCAATACCCCGAGATTCAGGAAAGCCCGATCAGGAGGAAGACGCTTCTCGGTACAAGCTGCCCGTCTTTGGAATTCACTCCCCCATGACTTACGTCTTGAACCACAATATCTGCGCTTCAGGAAGCTGCTAAAAACACATCTCTTTCCCTAGCTTCCATGCCCCCCCCCTGTTTTGATTTCCCACCCTTCCTCTTTTTTGCTCTTAGCTCCCGGGCCTCAGATTTGTTGAATCAGGGTTTTTAGCGCTGGGATACCTCCGGGTGACTATGCGCTTTATAAAAATAAATAATAATAATAATAATAATAATAATAAAGCGCCAATACACAGTGGTTGGAAGTAGTCAGGCAATAACTGTTAAGGATGCAGGACTGGTTTAGCACTATGCTGACATGAAGCTAGTTATAAACTACATTTTGGGTAGTAGCATGGATTGAGTGAGTATCTGTCTATTAAATGCGTAAGGTCTGGACGTGGTCCAAAAAAGCTTTGGGGAGCTTATGTCCTGTGTTAAAAGTTTTCTGACCAGGCCTAATTGTAGAGTTCTCTGCCAGGTTAAGTCATGGTTCAACAATGAATGCAGAGTGGCAAGTGATAATCAGTTCAAGACCGTAAAGCATATCCCTAGAAATCAGATTTTAATTACAGCCCGTAGGAAAGAATATGCCCTGGTATTGAAAAAAATAATATTGGCAAATAAGGGTGGGAGGCATTAATGGAAGTCTGTCAGAATAAAAATCCACAGGCATTTTGGAAGGTGGTGCAGGCAGGCATATCACCATCCCAGTCCCCAGGCAAAGTTATGTTCCATATTACTCCCAAGGTGTGTTTTTGACACTTCTCTGCTGTGTTTTCCTCCGAAATGGTGCCCACAGATGAGGGTCTGTTCAAAGAGTCACCCTGTGGCAATTTGTCTTTTAGGGAGGAGGAGGTTCTTAAAGCTATGTATGATAGCCTGAGCAATAAAGCACCTAGTCCCGATGGGGTGCCTATGGACCTATTTAAGGAGGACCCAGGATTTTGGTCACCAGTACTCACTTGTATCTTTAATATGGTTTGCAGTGAGGGGATATTACCATCTTGGAGCCTTTCAATTGTTGTAACTATTTTTTATAAAGGGCAATGCCAACAACCCAAGGTGCTATCCACCAATATCCCTGCTTGACTCCACCACTAAAATAATTAGTAGAGTCGTTTTAGATTGACTCTTATTGTGGACAAGGGTGAATAACATCATATTGCATGTTCAATACGGTTTCCGGAAGGGCCTAGGAACTATTGAGCAGTGTTTGCACCTACATCTTATTGTTGCCAATTTTAAATATGTAAGGTGCATCCCAAACCATTTTGCATTCATGGACCTATTGAGTGCCTTTGATTGCTTAAAGAAGTTGCAACTGTGGGCAATCCTTGAATGTATGGTTCTTAAGGCAGACCTGGTGTCCTTTCTTAAACTATTATACAGGGATCTCACAACTTCAGTAAGATTTGGCGAAGCCGGGAAGTGTACATCTCAATTTCAAGTCAATCGAGTACTACATCAAGGTTATTATGATGTGCAGTCCTAATAACACCAAACCTAGTACCCAGTCGATTGGATGGAAACAAATAGATAGGGTATCCTTTTTTCCCTTATCTTGGCATGAAATTAGATGATGTTTGCACATGGTCTGTGTGTCTAAGAAGCAGATTAACCTGATTCTCTCGTGCCGTCAGCTCTATTTTCTCCCTTGCTGCTTGCATTGGTAGAAAGCCATTGCCCCATTAATAGAAATGTATCAAAGGAAATGCCTTCCAACCTAGATGTATAACATGGGGGTATGGGATAGCAGGGATGTCGCTGCCATCCAAGTCGAGTAAATTAGATTTTGTCGCCACCTGCTGGAGGTCTCTCCCTCGACATCTCACTTCCCCTTACACCAGGAATTAGGCCTTGAGTAAGTTCAGGACCTTATTAGGACCGCTCCTGTAACCCTCTGGTGTTCCATTTGGTCAAATAAGGAAGCTGAGCTCAACCGCGCTGTTTTTGGAGATTGCCTCGCTTGTGACCATCGATTGAACATTCTGTGGCTAAAGTATATAAGAGATACGACCTCAGCTCTGGGTTGCAAACACATGTTTGAGAACCCAGAGAGTATCAGCGAGAAAGACAAAAGCTGGACCCAAGAATGCTTTTCTACACACCGACAGGTCTCTAGGGAGGCTGTGGAAGTGGTGAAGCCTTCTGTAAGAGATTATTGTTTGGTTCAGATGACAGACAGAATCGGCCCATACCTATTATTTGTGCAGAATGTATACAAACGCAACTTACTGACTCCTTTTAGGTTAGGAACCATGCGCTGGATGTTGTGTTTCCTCTTAGGGCGATACTTTCCTAACGATGTCTGTATTTGCCTGTGTGATGAACAATCAAACCAGACCTTATTGCACTTTGGTTTCCTCTGTAATTTTTATCTCCCGTCCACCAGGAAATGTTTATTGCCTCTGCTGCGCTGGCACACATTTACTAAGTGTAAAGCTGCTTTGCTCTTTTTACAGTAGCTAAATGACCAAGACACCTGTTATTTGGTTGGCTGTTTTTTGAGGGGCATTTTACGTGTGAGACAGGCAATGTTATTTTTAACAATGATTGCTCAATTCTATTTGTACCTTACGTCCTGGCCTTTGTGATTGCTTATTCAAAGTTATCATGTATTATTTTAGTCCATGCTTTAAGAATAGGCCTTGTTTATGGCTTTGTGCCTGATATGTATTTTATTTCTATTGATGCATCTCAAGATATTTAAATATTTCACTGTTTTTATATTAATTGTGTGTGTTTTAAATCAGAGACAGTTTAAGGCATGGGCAAAGTGGGCCATGGCATTGGGCTCCAGCCTGTCAGGGGGCCCCCAGATAGAGCCAGCTCTGTTCTGTAGAGAGTCATGCTTTAATGACCTTCAATAAATCTGAAACAGATTTTTTTAAATACCGTTTTCTTTCACTTATTTTTAATGTGGGTGATGTAGTGGAGTCTGTTACAGACATTTTGCAGAGAAAAGCTTATGTTTTTCAACACCATGCAATACACATAGTAAAAATTATCTTTTAGATCACAATAAGGCCTCACTTATGATAAATAGGGTGGTCACAAATATTATTTGGAATAATATTAGTTAGCTGCTTTATTATAATATTGAAAACATGTGTCACTATCCCTGAACATTAGATGTAAACACATTTAGAATGTGGACCAATGCGCCTGAGCACAGTCAGTAACCTGGCATGAAAGAGCTGAAATTGGATCATTAGTTCAAAACTGTTCTGAACAAAGGTCCCCAAAATATGCTTGGCCCAGGGCCCCCAAAATCCTTAGGATGTGCCTTGATGCTGGTTCAATTTAGAAACATCTGCACAGTGTAATGAGCGCAATACAACATTTTCACAAACTGATCAGTGAAAAAGTTCAACTTCTCTCAGTTGGGCAAAATGTCATTTGGAAATAGCGCCAGTATTGGCACAATCTCTTTCTAAGTGCTTCAAACCACTGATAGATCGAGTCAGCTAAATGCTATGCACTGTTTTGAAGCAATGGAGCTTACTGACTTTCCCTTTTTTTTTGTTTTCAAAAAACATTTGTGCCTTAATAATGTTGAGGAAATAAAATAAGTTAAGAGTTAGAAGAATTTGGGCAAAATGTTTTATCTTATTTTGTATTTCGTTTGTCAAATTTAAAAATAAGAAACGCGCATTAAGAAAGTGACTAATATGAGATTGCAGTCAAATATTCATATATTTGAGTACATTATAAAATTATTCAAGCACATTTCTCGTTCAGCAATATTCCTCAATGTTAAAAATAGACCACATTTTTGCTTCATGAAGGTCATCACTACTAACATTTCTTGCATCAAAGTTACACAGTCATTTAACTCTTTGATCACATAGAGGCATACCGGGGCTTTACTTGTACGCAGCTTCTATAGCCCAGCCTGCACAAAGCACACACATACAATGGCCCATAATACTTAGTTCTGTGATGGGCTCTGATCAATCCGACAAATGACCTTTATATTATATTCACATCCCCATCTGTGATGTCATGCAATCCATCCACTGAGCCTCTGAAATAAAACGGAAACACAGAATGCCTACTTCTATCCCCACTCCCCTACTGTGCACTACAAAAGACTGCATTAAGGCAAGGCCCACAAATAGATTCTCCTAAAAACCAACATTGATTTGCAAGAATTGAGTACAATGTTGTTTCATTCATTATAGGCGCCTGGTACTTTGAAAGTGCATGTGTTCTCTGTGAATATGTAGTACACCAGAAATTCAAATTAAAGAGGTGTCTGAAAAAAACAAGCTTTTCTTTAGAGTGCTTTATTAAGATCAAAACGTGTTTCATTGTGTGATACTTGGTTAAAAGTGAATACCTGTATTGTATGATTGAAACCCACTGTGTAAACATAGCGCTTTGTTGAATGTGCCTCGGAATTATTGAACTGCTCTAACATACTGACATTATGAACTGAACCACCGTAATGGTTAATTGACTTGAGATTAAAAGTAAATAAAAATATATTTAAAAAAAAAAGTGAATAGGGTGTAATGTACTAAAACTACCCCTGTTTAAAGGCTGTTATTATGTGAAAAACGCCTGAATCTGAAGCATATACAGCATTAGAAGGAGCACAGGCTCCCCGTTGTAAGGACGTGCGCCTGATGCACAAAGGTAGATTCATAGGTACTGCAGGGCACGCCAGTAGAAAACAACAGAGGCAGCGAATTGAAATAACACCCAATAAGAAATAATCTTAAAATAAATACAAAAATATTATAATCGTTTAATTTCTAGAACAACGGTTACTTCACTATGCTTTACTATCTGAGTGGTAGGTTTCGTTTCAGATAGTTGGATCACTTATTCGAGGTTTATGTATAGGCTGGCACATCTCAAGCTACTGAGTTAATTCCTCTACTCTCTTTTGTATTTTGAGACAGGCACCGTGCTTCCCAATATTTCTACACTTTTCAGAATTTGCTTCAACAGTGCCTCCGAAAATGTTTAACAGTCTTAATAATTAATGCCAACCAGCGTATCTGTTGCCTGTTTGACTGCAGGCTTTACCAAATGTTGTGTCATCTAATAAAATGTTTGGTACCAGTGATGCCACTGTAGTAATCACTGTTTAGTATTGCAGGCCGGTTGAGTTACCAGGGTTTTGAGGTACCTACTCCTTTTTCTTTCAATTTCTCTTTCTGTCCCTTTCTGTTTTCAGACTTTTTTTGTCTACTCTACTTCTTTTTTAAGGTTTTCTTAGTATTTTTTTTCTCATCTGTATGTTTATAGTGCCATAGATAAACAGACGAGTGTATGTTTATAGTGCCATAGATAAACAGACGAGTATACGTTTTGTAGTGATACCTTAATGCTCTTTTCTATTGAGGATATCAATATACAAATATTGACTCATTTTTAGCATAATCTATAGATGCTATATGTTAACGTTAGATGTAGTGGGTTAGAACCTAGAGTGAACAAGGTTATCCTGCACTTTTGTGATATGCATGATGTGGCAGACTGTCACTTTTTTGACGTTCCAGTGGCACAATGTGCTCCGGCATATTTGCAAGGCCACGTAAAGGCACGTTACATAGCTTTTCATGGCCTTGTAAATATCTGCCCCTTTAATGCAGAACAATGTGTGAAAGGGGCGTTCCATGGGTGTTGCTGTGGGTGTTCCCACGCAACATCCATGGAATCTGAAGCATTCCCAGATTTACAAGAAATCCTAAACCTGGAAATGCGTCAGAATTCAATGCTACCCCAGGGGTGGTATTACGGAGGCGCAACAAGGAGAAATGTTTTCATTACTCCTCATTTTTCCCTTTTTCAATGTGTGCTGCATTCTGAAAAGAAATAAGAAATCACCTGATTGATTTTATGCAAGAAGGTGCCCGTTCCTCCTCAAAATCAATCACCATGGCGCAAGGGTGCCTGCATTGGCACTTGCAAGCCCAGTGTGCGCTGGCACTGGGGAAAAGGACAGGAATGCACCGTATCACATATCACATTTGTGCCCTTTTGTTTTGACGTAGGGCAGTGCAGCAAGATTCCTTGCAGAGCTGCCCTATGCCAAGAACCCATAAATGAGGCCCTCGGTCTATAGGAGTCAGAGGACACACAATCTGAGGAGAACCTAAAAAAAGAAGCAGGACTCAAGTGGATTGGTGAAGAAATGTTCCATGATTTAGGAAACAAAGACTGTCTCCTGATGTGGACCTGTATCTCATCTCTGTCTCACATCCCAGGAAGAATGCATCCTCTCCATATGCATCCTAACCTTCTATATGTACTGTCTATTCCATGGAATCCTATCAGGTCAGGCCATTCAATGGCACCACTACATTTCTTCTCCACACTCATGTCACACACTCCCCCTTCACAGATATCGACACAACTCCTACACAGGTAAAACTTCCTCTTTAGAGTTCATGATGAGAGTTATCTAAGTGCCCTCATATTTAAAAGATGCTCAATTTCAAGTGAATTGGTAGCAACAACCGAAGTACAAGAACCATCTACTCTGGCAGCGAGCACCAGACTAAACAACTAAATGCCTCCCAAATACATGATAATACCAAACTCTAAATGTTTTTATGCATTGGTGTTTAATGGTTCAGCACATTATATGACTATTTGTTTACTGTGATTGTGTCTCTCAAACATGTTCACCGTATACTCATATTATTATTTCATGTGCATCGATTGTGTTCATTCATGTCATGTCAAAAAAGTTAAGGGAAATCTATATACATATATATATATATAACTATATAGACTTGATTATATATGTATCTCTCTATATAAAAATGTATATATACATATAGATGTATATATAGACACACACGTATATATAAACATTCACATACACACATACAGAAATAAACAAAATGTATAGATAGACTATAGTCAGAAAACTTTATTTATATGTGCTATACAAACCCAACTTAACCTACACAAACATTAGACATTCATAAGGTATAGCTATATTTTAAATGTATCATTTATGCACTACCCTCAGATGAATATGTCATATTTATAACTCACATTTATGCTATGGCACCATATTAAAATGCATATAACTCATGCACCTCTGTGCACAGTCTTCTCAACTCACTCACCATTCTACATTAACTATAACTTGCCCCCTTTTTCACATTTGGGGTAGTTCATGCACCTTTTTTTCCACAAAAACAGCCCAGGCATAAATTGCAAACTTTTTCCCAATTGTTGGGGGTTCCAAAGGTGCCCAGAGTGTGTGGATTCCCCTGGAAAGAATTGAAGCAAAAACAAAAATGTAGCAACATTATGAAGTTTGTTACTAAAATAATGGGGAAAAAGTGATGCGCAAGAAATTGTGTTACATAAAAGTTGCATCAACAAAGGTTCATTTGTGATAACATTGCCCTCTTCCAAGTTTTAACCAAGAGAAAGAATAGTTAAAAAACATTTTTTTACTTCAGATTTTGGACTAAAAGTGATTGTCAAACATTTCTATGTGTACAGGCCCTTATTTTTGAAGGGCCTACGCTGCCATTGCATCACTTATTGTGACGCTGTGGCGGCATAAAAAATGTACCACCCTGCACCAGTGGTGCAGTGAAATGTATGCGATTTCTGTGGGGAAAAGATTTGAGAATCATGGGTTAGTTCAGAACACTGTACAGTGCTGAAAAGTAAACAACATTACAAAACAGTAAGGATTTATTAGTGTAGAGAGCCCAAGATTTTCCCCAAAAAACTAATCCTGATAATCGAAATCTAATGAAAGTAAGCAGGAAAAACAGAAATAGATGCAAATGTTTTTTCCTGTAAATTGTGCCCCAATGGCTGATACAGGAATATATAGTCTTCGTTGATTGCCAAAACATGGGTGACACACAGACCTGTCAAATCAGCTGCAGCTTCTAATGAGTTCTCATTGTATCTCAACCATAAATCAAATTATAGGGTAAAATTTAAAGAAAGAAAAAATGGCATGAAAAACAGCTCAGTTTTTCCAAAATGTCAAAGAATCTGAGGTTAGGAATAATGGTTCTTAGTAAAATTCGGAACTTGGGTTTACCCACGATATCATGTGACTCAGAGGGTGTTTTTCAAATTGGGTTTTTTCTTGCACACTGACATATGGAGAGAAATTCAATAAATAATATTAAGGGTGCGATTATGATGACTGTCGGACTGCAATCGACGTCTCGTCGGTTGCGGTCCAAACGACACCTGCTGCTGCGGTCCGACCGACTCTTTTCAATGCATGCGGTCAGAGGCAGCAGGTGGAGGACCGTCCAACGCTTTCTGACAGGCTCAAAAAGTCAGTCGCAAACACTTCATAATCTACTAATGACAGCCGGATTAGGATGTCGGTTTCCAACAGACATTACATGTTGGCCTTTCTGACATGGAAAGGCTGTTGAAAAACGACATTGGAGGCCTCTAGCAGGGCCTGTTCACTCCTGGCACTTAGCATTGTGGCCTACATCCCTGTACTGTGTGGCAGGCACAGTGAGGTGCCTGCCACTCAGTGCATGGATGTTCGAAAACATACATTTTTCAATGAAAGCTTGTGCTGCGGGCCTTTTCCACCCCCCCACATGAGCTTGTATTGAAAAGTGGATGTTTCTTGCATCCAAATAATGCAGTGGGAACTGTCAACCTGAGGTCGGGCGGTTCCCAACACCCAATGGTGTCGGGCAGACCTGAGTCAGCCTAACATTGTAATTAGCCCCTAAATGTTCTAGTATTCAGTGTTTCCGTACTTCTTTCGATAAATGTGTAAACCACTTATGTGGGTGAGCCTATCACCATAGATAGGAAAGGCCTCAAAATGCAAAAAGAAGACATCAAGGATTTCTTTGAAATTTCAATCTTTCGGGGGATGTGGGTTGGAACACCATTTAGGCCTATCATCATTTGAGACTCAGAAAAGCCTACCAACCCCAGACATTTCTGAAAACTAGATACCAGTGTCAGGCTTGGATTCTAATCCAGAATGCTCTGCAAACATCAAATACTGGCTAATTCAATAGAATGCCCTTATATTTATGTGAAGGATTTTCTAGGATGTGCAGGGATCAACAAAATACATACCACTCAGCATTCCCAAACTTCTCTCAATAAAAAACAATGCCCAACTTGTATGGGTGGGCTGTTCACTCACCACAGGAGAGGCCCAACCATGCAATATGGAGACTTCAAGATTTTTCCTTGTAATGTTAATCTTTCAGAGGTTGTGGGTAGCTGTGTTATCTAATCCCAGGGTCAGACAGAAAACCCAATCCCAGGCAATGCAGAAAACTAGACATGCTTGGAGTCTTTGGGGGTTAAGTTTGTGTGGATCTGACAACTTTTCCTTACTGCCCGAACCCTGCTTCAGTTTAGGAAAGCGTTAACGTCACACTTCTTTGAAGAGCACTATATCATGACAGTCACATTCTCTCTTAGAAATCAGCTGCCTCTCAAATCACACATTGGATGTGACTTTCCCATTGACCTTCTACAATGCTCTGTTGCCTTTTGGCTAGATTTGTGCTATACAAATACCACATACATAGCTTGAGTGTGAGTCAAAAACACCTAGACCCTGATTACCTTTAGGAAATCCTGTTTCAGACATAAACTCCTGCTTCCACTAAAACTGAGATGCAAGTCAAAATTAAATAGCATCTGATGCCAAAGTTTGCCCCCATCTTTTGTGACAAGTAAAATCTTCAGCAAATCGTGCATGCAAATTGTGTGCAAGTCCAATTTACACACTCCTGGTCAGGTGAAATGATGTGCAAATCAAATGTTACTAACCACTTATGAGGCATTGCTCGATAGCAGTAATGAATGAGTGCACAATTTGGATAGGCAAGTTGGGCCTCACTTACAAGTAGCAAGTCTGAACATATTCATTCAAAAAAAATGCACATTTTAACATTAATAAGAGAGTCTTAGTATCCAAAGGCGTCTTTTATGCCATATATATGCTCATGACAATTTATTTTTCTTTAGATTTAATCTTTCTTTATTGGTTTAATTATGGAAAGTAAAACAAACCAGGAACTATGGGGCATATTATCAAGCACGGCGTTAAAATTATCGCCGCTTTAGCGGCAGAAAACTGCTGCTAAAGCGGCGATAATGTGCTTGATAATATGTCGGTGAGAATTCCAATAGAAGCCCATGTTGACACCAGAACATGGGCTTCTATTGGAATTCTCAAGGGCATGTTATCAAGCCCACTATCACCGCTTTAGTGGCAGTTTTCTGCCGCTAAAGCGGCGATAATTGTAGCGCCGTTTCTTGATAATATGCCCCAAGGATCCCAAAAAAAGGAAGCAAGCCACTTATGTTTCACTAACACAGTCTTTCTTTTCCTACCTCAATATCTGCATTTTTGAATCCTTTAAAAAAATCATCATAAGATGCACAATTTACAGATTTAACAAATAATTATTTCTAGCTCAAATGTATCAAGAGTTAATAAAAGCGCTACCTCTGGTGTTGCAGCTCAAGGAAGGACCCTTTGCAAAGGTCAACTAGTGTGACCTTTTAGTATTTTGAGTAAATTCAGCGTTCAGGCATATTGAAGAAACAATGATTCTTATTTGAACAGAAGTTGAGTATGTATAGTACATGCTGTTACTTAACAGTGTTTATGTGGTTTTATTTAGGCCTAGTGGATGAAGGGCCCCTTGAACTGTTTTAAGATTGCCTAATGAGACTTTGGGAGTCCAACGTTATTTGACTATATACAAAGTCTGAAAACGAACGTGCAATATATGTATCCCAGCGATATTTATAAGAACAAATCTAGGAAACTGATGTCGCGCTATTCATTTCCACAGATTATTTCATCGTTTAAAAAAAAATACCTTTTATTGGATATACAGTAAGGAGATTTGTGAAGTCCCTGCTACTGTTGGCTGTAGATTGTCCCGCAGGTAGGTGAGAAATAACGGCATGCTCGACTGACTCGCATTATAAAATCGGGAGTTCAATTTATAATTAGTTTTCCCTCTTTTCTCCTAGATTGGTTGTGTATGTTCGCAAGCAACCACAGGAGTGTGTTTACACTTTGGAAATCTAGATGTCTCAAAGCTGGACGAGCATTAGTGTGTAACTTGGAAGGTTCAGTTTGTCCTGCCTTGGTTCATTGTTAGTTTTTCATTTAGGAAGAGGGTTGTGTCTATAGTATACAAACCCAACTTTATCATATGGGCCTATTAGTATGTGATGGGAGTAAGAGGATGTTTTTAAAAAGTATGATGTGAGGTATATGTGTTGTGATTTGGTGAATGGTTTCCTAACTTTTATATCTTGCCCATCCAGTAGGTAAAGATATTTTGGTAGTAGGATTCTCATGTTTAATTTTATTAACAAGATGGGACACTGTAGATTTTAATGTTAGCAATATTGTAATATTGAAATGTTAAGTTATAAACATGCCACTGATATTTATCTATATATTTTCAATGAAGAGGATTATGTTGAATCAACTACAGGTTTAAACATGAGAGCTTTTTATGACTTTGTCTTGAAAAAGATGGCACAAATTCGGATAACACCATCGAAACGCATCAATGCTGTTGATACACAATTCTTGTGACAGTCTGGGACCATAGATAGCCAACGAGAGGCAACACATCGGGTTCCAGTCCTCGTATTGTCTCACATGAATGTGTTTATTAATGACAAAGTGTATTGTCTTGTCTTTCTCTCACTGTTTATGTTTGTGATTATAATTATTTCTTTTATTGTGTTCTGCCTTTCTCATATGAACTGTATTGATTGTAATATTTTGTGTTTTTTAGACTGTGTTACTAGACACTTTTAAACTAAAACAAAACTTGTTTTTAAGAAAAATGATGTATATCTACTAGGATTGATGTACATCTCTTACTATTGATGTATCTTTGGGACACTGTTTGGGCCTTTGGGTAAGATCCCCTTAGGTAAAGATTTGGTGCGAAGTTGGTGCGTTGTATGATTGCGGATGAGTGAGGCATAATATTTAAGCTACCAAAGGAAGTCCTGCCCTGTACTTGTAACTAGTACCCTATTCCCTTGGTTTCAAGGGGTCCCTCTCGTGTTTTCTATATTTGTTTTGTTTAGGACATGCTAGCCCTTTGCATGCTTTAGCCTTTTATAAAGTTACAGTGTTTTGACTAATTGTCCTTGCACATTAATTTAATTTAGTTTGCTCTCATAATAACATATTATTGGATTTAAAGCTTTTCTTCACAAAGTCTAGTCATGCTTGTACATAGGCTTTGTTAAAGAAGGAACAAAATAAGTCTGCCTTAGTCAGAAGTTCCTACCGGGGTGGAAGTCTCCCTGTGGTAAACTATCAGGAACTTTTCCCTATATTTTACCATGCATACATCTCCACTATGATACAGTTATCTCCTTATGGTAATGTAAAGATTACTTTTCCCCTATAATTTACCATACAGAGGTCTCTGCCTAAACTGCAGAGTCTCCCAGTGGTAAAGTGTAGGAAAAAAAAGTTCATTAAAGTTGAAAATAGCTGATAATATTTTAATGTTAAATATTAACGTACATTAATGTTATATATTTATTATAAATGAAAAACTAAAGAAAACATGCTACAGCACTAATAACTACATTTGAAATACATCTTTAATTATTGTAAATATACTACATTTTGTGAAATTATTTTTTCTCAAGTTTATAATACAAATACACTCTAAACAAAAGTAAAATAAATAGTTCATAATGCATCAATAATAATTCAAAGTGATCTTTAGAATAAATGCAAATTTAATTTAGTTATTTTTAATAAATGTATTGTTACATTAATTAAAAACTTTCAAAAATATAATTCAATTGTTTATATTTACATTAACAAATCTACTATTATATATATGTTCGCATTCAATTATAATTATTTATATTTTAACTATCTGAATTAATTTAGTTTCATTTCAAATTATTTCTTATGGAGGTTTTATTTAAAGTTCCTAACTCCATTGATTTATATGAGAAGGTGTTGTAAGACCAGTTGCTGGCCCCATGTGGTGCTGGGCTTACTTCAGCTCTCAGCTGTAGTATTTTACTACTGTTTGGGCCCCTTTTGACTGCAGTAACTTTTGAAGTGTAGTTTGTAAATAGCAATGGACTTACTATTTTGTGAGTGGGATCATGTCCCTCCCTAAATCACTCTATGGCCCTCCCTTAAACCCTATTTACTCAGCCCTAATCTCCTTCCCTTTAGTAGTAAACATTCCCACTCTTACATCCGTCCCACATTTACTACTATAATCTATACTTAAGTCTTTGGAGACTTCCTTTTCAGGGTGAAGATCTCCGCACAGAAAAAGAGAGGCGGGGAGTACACCTTGCTCACTGGCATATGAACAACATTTTATATTATGTTTTGTATTAATACAAAATGGTTGTGTGATGGAACAACACATGCCTTTACCACACATGGCTTTCCCACACAATGTTGTGGTAAGGACATGATTGGTAAAGGGACATATGCACTAAAGATCATACCCCTCCCCTCAGCCCTGAAAACTGTCCCTTTTCCTCATCCCACCCTGAGCCTTAAATATTAACCACACGCCCTAAAAATTACCCCAACCCCAGCCCCCCGCCCTGAGCCCTAAAACCCATCCCCTACATATGTAAAGTACCCAGACCCAGTCCCTCCCACCATGAGGCCTAAAACTGCACCCGCCCTTAATACTGTCCCTTTTTCCTGAGCCCTAAAAACTATCCCCACATCCTAAAACCTACCCTGACCCCAGCCCCCCGGCCTCAGCCTAAAAACAGACATCAGCCCTGCAAACTGTCCTTTCCCCGCCTTGCCCTGTGCCCTGCAAACTGACTCCACATCCTAAAAACTACCCCACGCCTAGCACCCCCACCCTGGGCCCTAAAAACGGCCCCTACACCTGTAAAGTACCCTGTCCCAGTCCCCCTGCCCTGATTACTAAAACTCCTCCTTACCCTATATTAAACCCTGACCCAAGCCTAAAAACGACCCCACCCCAAAAAACTACCCCCAACCCCCCAAGACCAGGCCCCAGCCCCACCTACCTTACCACCCCTCTCCCAATGCTTCCTCTTCCTGTGCCCACCCATCCGCTCTGAATCTGGACTGCGCATTGCCTTAACCACGCATATGTGGCTTAAGGCAAGCATGGATCAGCTTGTGGGGAAACACCCCGTATGCCTGTATCCATGTTGTGAAGGCTGTTTACCCTACATAACATACTACAAAATACAGTTTAAGAACAGGCCTAGAAATTTCAAATATAGATACCATGCTACATTGTACTTTGTATCTTATATTCCACCAACTGTATTTCTGCAAGTCTTCTACTTGAGCACATTATTTCTAAAAGCAAAGGGTTGTTCAGGAAAAGAGAATATGCACAGAGAAAAATAGAGTATTATGCTTCCAAACAGTGCAAACATGTCGAGAGATGCTGCAACCTTGCCAGAGTAGACTTTGCTCCTTTTGCTCTTTTTTTCTTAAATAGCCATACATTGTGTAGTGCTCTGATGCTCTTGAGCTAAGTTTGCATTCTTAAAAGATTTTTCAAAATAAAAGAAACATAAATCATCTTCTACCTAGATTTTCAGATATATTTAAAAAATTGGCCTTGGGTATGCAATGAACTGCAGAATTTTTTATATTTTTTATTTATCCTCAGGTAGAAGAAATTCAGGAGATACATCAAATAAATACAAATATTTTGTGTTTTTTCTTCTTTCCATAACTTTATTTGATCTAATTTGAAGACATAGATCATCAAAGTATACATTTTTAAAAACAATAAGCAGAAAGGCCCGCTCTTGAGATTACTGGCCAGCTTCCAACTGGCCAACAGGCTATCCGAGCCCATCGTAAGCTAGCTGGAATGACCAGGCGGTTTACATTCCAACTGCCTCCATCATAATAAGTTGGTCGGAAAGTAAACCGCGCGTGTAATTGTGATGCAGCCCTGTGGTCAGAGCATTTATAGGCCACATTGTAATCGGCCCCTATGTTTGCAAAAAAATGCTAAGTGCAACATGGCTTATACTTACTTGCCATCGCAGGGACATGCAATGTAATCTAGATTCTGCATGTAACCTAACGGGAAGCATAACAAGTATTTGACTGTGTCTGCTCTAAAGCAAAATAGTAGTGAGCGTTCCTACCACCCACGCAGATACGAGAGTTATTGGTGGCAATGTTTGGCTGAAGCCTGCTCATGTAAGCTATAATGCTTGATTTCTTTATTTCTATGTTATTTCGTTGGGAATAGTCATATGCAAAGCATGATGAACGTGCTTTTTGCAGAGGTTGTTACAAAATTCAGGCTCCTCGAAAGCCCAATCCTAGAATATGCAGTTTTTACATAGACTAACCAGGGAATGCTCATACCTCTTTCATAGGAAAGACATTCCAAAATAATGTCCCTTGTTAGAGTAATTCTATTCGATTCCATAGGTGGGAAATTAGAAAAAAGTCAATTCTAGATGCTGAGTTATATTGTTTCGAAAAAGTATATATAAATTCTATCTTGCTGGTGATCGGCTCACCAAAGATCCAACATGGCATGATCACTGCATACTTTTCTCATCCAGTATAGTGATTAAGACATACTTTGCTGTTTTTTAGCACATCACCAATCAAGTTTGATGCATCAATTATATTAAAGCAAAGACAAGGAGATGATGGACGGAGCGCTGAAACTTTTCAGACACTCACCCCCAGTCACAGATCTGGGTTGAATCCATCATCATTCTGTAGCTCACTTCACCAACTCAGTTCAGACCCAGCTATATGCAAATCAGTCTTGACCCTGTGCCTCATTGGAACAGTCCAGCCCAAACTGCCAAGCCAGGTCTTCCCTGAACCAGAAACAAGCATCTTGGGACCGTTTTCTGGGTAACACCCTTCATCAGCCAGGCTAGCTTGAATCCAGTGGCAAAGTGAGCAAGGGACCCATGTCTGGGCATACCCTGCCAACTTAGGGTGAACAAAACAAACACAAGGAGATGATGGACAGGGCGCAGAAACTTTTCAGACACTCACCCACAGTCACAGATCTGGGTTGAATCCATCATCATGCTTTAGCTCACTTCGCCACCTCAGTTCAGACCCAGCTATATGCAAATCAGTCTTGACCCTGTGCGTCATCGGAACAGTCCAGCCCAAACTACCAAGCTAGGTCTACACTGAACTGGAAACAAGTATCGTGGGACCGGTTTCTGGGTAACACCTTTCATCAGCCAGGTTAGCTTGAATCCAGTGGCAAAGTGAGCAAGGGACCCACGTCTTGGCATACCCTCCCAAATTAGGGCTCACAAAGCAAACAAAAGGAGATGATGGACGGAGCGCTGAAACTTTTCAGAGACTCACCATCAGTCACAGATTTGGGTTGAATCTATCATCATTCTTTAGCTGACTTCACCAGCTCAGTTCAGACCCAGCTATATGCAAATCAGTCTTGACCCTGTGCCTCATCGGAAAAGTCCAGCCCGAACTGCCAGGCCGGGTCTCCCCTGAACCGGAAACAAGTGTCCTGGGACCGGTTTCTGGTAACACCCTTCATCAGCCAGGCTAGCTTGAATCCAGTGGCAAAGTGAGCAAGGGACCCATGTCTGGGCATACCCTGCCAATTTAGGGCAAACAAAGCAAACACAAGGAGATGATGGATGAAGAGCTGAATCTTTACACACACTCACCCCCAGTCACAGAGCTGGGTTGAATCCATCACCATTCTTTATCTAACTTCACCACCTCAGTTCAGATCCAGATATATGCAAATCAGTCTTGACCCTGTGCCTCATGGGAACAGTCCAGCCTGAACTGCCAAGCCAGGTCTTCCCTGAACTGAAACAAGTATCCTGGGACAGGGATTTTCGCTGCAGCCCCTCCTTTTCCTGCTTCAAACTAGACCTAAAATATCTATTGCTTAACTTCTACTTCAACACGTTCACAAACCAAGCTATTTTTTTCCAAAGTTTTTACCCCCATCGACGGGAACCTTGATGCAGTCACCTGACTCGCGCAGTTTCTAACTTGTCACTAAAGCAGTGACCTTAATGCTGTAGTGTAATGCACTTTTGTGACTGATCTTGACTACCTTAATGTTATATTTTTTTTTAGAATAGAAGCTTTATTCGATACAAAATATATCATAAAAGCAGAATCAATCCTTATACAATTCATGAAAGTAATTTGGTATAGAACTAGCAATAACAATTCATTTACAAATTAATAATTAAAAGATAAAATCCATTTTATATAAAAACGAAGGATAAAAGAAATGGGGAAAACCCCCTAAAATTTAAGTATCATAAAATTAATATACATCAGTATAGTGCAGAACAGTTCGTATAGGCCTAATCCATATTTTTTAGTGTCAAAAACTTTGAACATAGCACCCATGTGCATCCCAGGTATTTCACCACCCTGCAGATCACAGTGAGGGAGGTAGTATCTGTCCTGAGAACACGTAAAACAGACCGATAATTTCTTGAGCCCAGCAATATACAAACAGATTTTAACCACTTGCTTCTTATGTGTCTGTAAATTGGGAAAGCAAACATAAAGTGGGCAATGGACTCAGTACGAGCTCCACATCCTGGGCATGGCGCTGCTGCTGTTACTAATGCCAATGAATCGATCCCCTCCAGCTCGCTATTAAATCTTTAATAGGGAGAGTTCTGATTCTCAGTTTCATATATAGGGACCTTTCTTTAGGAGTTTGGATAAAATCAAGATATGCTTCCAACTTCCGAACAGGCTTGTATTCCATGAACCGCTCAGTGAGGGTTCCCCTGTCCGCATTGGTCTCTTGAACCCCCTCCACCAAATTCCAGTAAGCTTTTATTATAACCTGTTTAGGAGGCGGGGTCTGGGTAACCCATGCCTCCCCTAGACCTATGTCAGATAATAGATGCCTCAGATTTGAGATCCATTTGACCCTCTGGCCTATATCCGCTTGGATGATATCGCTAAAGGCTGCTGCATAAAAGGACAGCTCCGGGGTCGATCTGATACGGGCCCAAAAAAGTAGAGGGCGGAGGCGTGCAATATCTTTGATTGAACGTCTGCCCAGATCTAAATACAGGGGCTTTAGTGGAGTAGAGATTGGAAGGGAAACCAGACCTCTAAAAAACTTGTTCTCCGATCTCACTAGGCCAGTGGTGTTCTCAAAACCCCACAGTTCGGCCCCATACAGGGCTGAGGGGAGTGCTTTACCTTCATAAACCACAAGGTGCCGGGGATATTGGTTTGCTTGAAGAGAGTTGTTGTTCTCTTAAGATCACTCCGGATACCCGCTTGTGGTTTAGAAGCATTTTTGTCAAATGGGAACTCCACTTCATATCACTAGTGACCCGTATACCCAAATAGTCAAAAGACTCAACTAGGTCTAATGGTTTTCCTTAAAGGGTGATGTTATTTCTGAACCGCTTCGAGGGGGATATGGTCAACGATTTTGTTTTAGCAGTATTAATGATCAGGCCTCGTTCTATACTCTTTTGTTGCATGTTTTGCCCCACACAAATCCTCGTAGGCAATTCGAGTAAACATCTTCACATAACATGGAAAGTGCTCTGATAACTTAGGGTCTAACAAGCGCTATATAAAACTCTAAATAAAAAAAGATTTAAAAAAAGAAGGACCGTGGGCTGTCCTTTGCACAATTCAGCAGCCAATGAATGCAAAAGGGTTTGAAAGACTAATACAATGTTGATCTGTTTGCCCAAGAGTAGACAAGCGTTTCTGCTGGAATGCGCTTTCTATATCTGTTCTATATCTAGAAATGTTATGTCTTAGGTGTGCATTTTTGTATTGAATGAATTTGTACACAACAAAACAAATATTTGGCTATCATGTGGAATAGAAGCTTGCTATTTTATTACCCTATCACACATGCACTTTTTTAATTCCACAGTATTTGCTAAACTCTTCAACTGACAGCCCTCTTGGAAAAACCTATCTGGTGTGGCAGCGAGGCAGAGAACGGCACATGCTTTAGGTATGAGCTGTTGGTTAGATGGATACCTGAATACCCACATCCAGAAATATACATGAGTGAAAGCCCAAAAGATCTCTTAGGGATATGCATTGGTCTCACCTTTCAGCAGCACAGACAAAGTTTTTTTGCTTACATTTTTCAAGATGATAAATGAATGGATATAAATACAATTGCAATTCTACAGGGTCCATTTTAGAAATATGTATTCCTTCTGTAGGTTACAACTAGGGAGGACAAAAATAACCTACATAATAAGAATTTTAAGATTCTGAATCATAGAATCAGGATTAATGGATCATTCTATAGCTTATGGGACTTACATCATTAGAAAGTCCATGAAACAAATGGACTTTTCTGCTGTCATAAGTGATTAGGAACATGAGCATGTAATTACCAATTGGAGATTCAGCAGCATTTATATGAGAAATGTTGACAAAAATCACAAAGTAGTTGCTCTGGTTATTCACGTAGGCCTGCTGTTTATGAATGAACAAAAGGAATCTTCAATAACATTTGAAATGTTGAGATCGTCAGGGGGAATAAACAATTTGATTTTTTTTAGATGTCTTAGTGTGTAGAGCACTCCCTTGGCTGAGTTGTTGACATGTTCCTTCATTGACATGTTTTTGTACAATGGTGATACTCAAGGATTTTATAGTACTGGGAAGTGAAAGAGAACAGTTTAGCGCATCCAGATTCTTGAGCCATTCTTGGATTGGTAAAGGTTTATTTTTTGGGGAGAGAAGTAGTAGTTCAGTCTTGTTGGGGTTCAGGGTTAGATGATTGCTGTTTGACCAGGTTTGTATCTTATTTAGTGTGGCATTCAAATAACAGATCTCTCTGTGTGTTGTTATTTTGTAGTAGAGTTTTGTGACATAAGCATATAGGTGATATTTGACCCCTGCTTGGTTCAGGATAACTGTGAGGGTTTCCATGAAGATATTAAATAGGGATGGAGAGAGGGTTGATCCTTGAGGTACATCTTGTGGAAGTGGAGCAAGCTTTGAGAGACAACTGTTGATTTTTATTTGTTGAGAATGATGTTGCAGATAGGTTGTGAACCATCTCAGGACTGTGCCGTTGATACCAGTGCGGTTCTTGAGTGTCTCTAGTAAAGCTTGATGGATTATTGTATTAAATTCTGCCGCTAAATCAAGTAGGATTAGGAGGCATGAGTCGCCTTCATCTAAGGATCTGTGCATATCATATGATATATTGATCATAGCAGTTTCTGTGCTACAGCCTTTCCTGAAGTTTAAAATCATCCATAATCTCTGTGTTGGTTGAGTTGTAGAAGGATACACTTCTCAATTGTTTTAGCTAGGTGTGGTGTCCTTTTGTAGTGTCTCCACTATATTACTGTTGGTTATCTGCAAATGCTTTACACACTGCCTCTAAAATAAGCCTGACTGCTCGTGCCAAGCTACCAAGGAGGTGAACAGGGATTAATTTAGGAGTGTAACTCCCTTATCCTGACTAGAAGGAAGGGTCCCTACTTGGACAAAGGCGCAACCCTTGCCAACTAGAGACCCTCATTTCCAACAGGGTGCGTATCACTATTGGGTGATAATGGAAAATTCTATGGTTTCTTGTGGAAATGGTAAATCAGAAGGCAAATATACTGTTGGAATTTCATTCTCCACAGAAACAGTCTGGTGTGGGTGTTTTAATCATGAAAGGAATGCTTTGCAATGGGTGTGACTTCAAGGGTGCGACGACTCCTGCACTGACCTTTGGGACTGACGTCTGCCAATGCCACTTTCTCGGGGCTTGTTGCAGGGTCCACGGTACCCTGCATTTCCAAGGTACTGTTTGCAGTTCATCACAACACCTTAGCTGGCCTGTGATGCCGTGGTCAGCCTGAACTCTTGGATTTGTTTGTTTACAATGCAGTGATAGCCCCGGATGGAGCTATCAGCTTCAAGGAGCTGCATTTTAAGTATTTTTGCAATATTCTTATTTGTATCACTGTATGTTAGATTTTTATAATTCTGGCTTCATTTACACAGATAAATATTGGCTATTTTTCTTAAAACTGTTGTGGTGTCCTTTTGTAGTGTTTTCACTGTATTACTGTGTGTTATGTGCAAATGCTTTACACATTGCCTCTGAGATAAGCCTGACTGCTCATGCCAAGCTACCATGGGGGTGAGCTGGGGTTATTTTAGAAGTGTCAACTCCCTTATCCTGACTAGAAGGAAGGTTCCCTACTTGGACAAGGTGCATACCACTGTCAACTAGAGATCTCATTCCTAAAACCTCCCCTTCCCTTTTCGTGATGATACTGCTCCCTTCCTGGTGCTACTTTCAGCTCATCCTCCTCCCATTGTCATTGCTGTGCAACATGTCTAAACTAACACAGTGACAAAGATAATAGATCTTGCATTGCCAATGCTTTTTTGTTTTTGTGCCTGAGAAGTCCTAAGTGCGAAGGGCTTGAGTGGTCTAATGTGCTTTAGGACTCAAGCTTCACCACACTCATGAGGCTCAACAGGACCATACCTGATCAAACTGCACTGTACTGATTAGACCCAAAAAGAGTGGCGATTAGTGAAATGGGGTAATTTAAGTGGAATGTTGCTTTATTTAATCTCCACGACTTGTAATTACTTTGAGTTACCTTCCAGCCCATAGTTTTTTGCTCATTGGGTAAATCAGCCATTGAAATAGCTCAACGACGATGACTACCTTGAATTCCTTTTCATTGGGTAGGTTTGTGCTGGAAATTTCTAATACAACAATACTAAGACTAATTTTCCTATTGTTGGTCCCTGTCTGTAGGGACAATGTTATGTTATGTTATGTAGATTTATATGGCACAGGAGCATAGGCCCAGCGATGCTTCTAGCTGAACAGCCAGGTCTTCAGTTTCTTGCAAAAGTTGAGAAGTGGAGTGGCAGTCCTGATGTGTTGAGGAAGGTTGTTCCAGTTTGGCAGCGATGAAGGAGAAAGCACTCCCTCCTCTCTGGCGTCTGTGAATGCAGGGGATTCTCGCAGGGGAGAGAAAGGTGGAGAGGTGCTTTCTGGAGGGTTGGTAAAGTTGGAATTGCTAGTTGAGGTACGCTCCTCCTGTGTTTTGGAGGACTTATGTAGGCATGGATGAGCAGCAGTTACAAAATTTCTGGATGGGTAGGCAGTATAGATCAGGGAGGTAGGGAGTGATGTAAGCACTTCCTGGAGATCTATAATTAGTCTTTCAACAGTGTTTTGGATGGTCTGGAGTCTTTGCCTGAGTTGATTGGAGACGCCAATATAGAGTGCATTGCCGTATTCGAGTCTGCTGGTGGTGAGTGCCTGGGTGACCAAACATCTTGTGTTCCCTCGGGGGCCATTTGAATATTTTGTGAAGCATTTTGAGGATGTGACAGCAGGATGTGATCACATCATTGACCTGTTTGTTCGTCATGAGTTTATCATTGAGGATGATGCCTAGGTTTCTGGTGTGGTCTGTGGGCGTAAGCAAGGGACCTAGGTCGGAGGAGTCCCAGGGAGAGCTCTTTCCTCCATGTTGAGGTAGTTCTTTCACATCCAGTTGGCCACATTGGGCATGCAGGGGGTGACATTGGTCCTGGTTGTGTTGCTCGTGTCGCTAAGTGAGAGGATGAGCTGAGTTTCATCAGTGAAGGAGAACATTTTTATGCTGCAGATGGAAGGTGTCATGTACACGTTGAACAGAGTTGAGTTGAGAGAGGAGCCCTGAGGGACTCCACAGAAAAGATGTACTGATCCTTTAACTTTAGGAATTCCCATCATATTTTTATAACAATAACATAGGACTCTGAGTGGAGTATACAAGTGTGGCCTGCATTAAAGGTATAGCTACAAAGCCTTCTAAGTAACAGCCAATGTGGTAGAAAACACTCTGGCTCTAACGGCCAAAAGACACAGTTCTCCAATAACTCATCATGATGAAGAGTCTTAAGAGCTGAAGAAGCGTGTAGTAGTGCAATCCGCATTCGTAACTGTGCACTCGTAAATTCTCATACTACTGACTGCCTTGTTTACCGGGGAACATATTAGCGTAAGGAAAAACTGTTAGGGGCATATTTACAAGCCCCATTTTCCACTGGAGCATCACTTTCTAAGAAGCTCTGGGGACGTAGTGCCATTTCCCATATTTACAAGGTGGCACTAAGCGAAATAACCTGGCTTAAAGCCACCTTGGGGCAGATTTATAACGGACTTGCGCCACCTTTACGGCACCGTTGCGTCACTTTTGTGACGCAGCGGCGGCGTAAACCCTGCGCCATGTTGCGCCCCATTTACAACGTGACGCATCTAGGGAGATGCGTCACGTTGTAAAGCTTGCGCCACATGTGGGCGTACCTGCACAGGGGCGGGGCGTTCCGGCGCAGGAACGCCTCCGAAAAGTGGCTGAGTGAAATCTACAAGATTTCACTCAGTCACTTTTCCGGCCATGCTGCGTCAAAACCCTGCGCCTGCTTGAAACAGGCGTAAGGATTGACGCAGAATTGTAACGATAGGGCACCCCGAGCCTTGCTGGAGCTGCGTCGCGCTTGCGACGCAACTCCAGCAATGCGCCAACCTTCCGCCATCAGATGCGTCACGCATCTGTTTATCCTTGCGCCACGATGCACTGCATTGTAAATGCGGCGCATCTATTGTGGCTCAAGGGTAAACTTTCGTGACGCATCTTCCCTGGCGCATCCATGCTGATTTGCAGGGATGCGCCAGGGAACATAAATCTGCCCCCCTGTAAATATTCCCTTTTCCGCCGCAGTCCTCTGTGGTAAAGAGGTATATAATAGGTGTTGCAGTGGGTATTCCACCGCAACACCCATTGCTTTTTGACACTGCCCCAGATTTACAAGGCCGAGGCAGCGCCAAAAACGAATGCCAAGGAATACCTGGTCTTAGAATCACGATACGAGGAGAAATTATTAATTTCTCCTCGTTTTTGTCCTATCTACGTGTTCTGCATTATGCAGCACACATAGAAAGAGCAAATCTCCATTATTGATTGTTTGTGTGCAGGAAGGTGTTTCTTCCTGCACATAAACAATTACCCCTGCAGCGCAGGCACCCTTGAAACATGGCAGCAGGGTGACTGCGCAGGTGCTAGGCTGCTTTTCTGCACCAGCGCTAGGGGAAACACAGGGATGCTCTGGATTCTTGTGGACACCGTGTATCCCTCTGTTTAAAAAACTGACGGAGCGTGGTGTTGCCAAATTTGGTGTAGCACCACCCTCCGAAAGTTTTTGTTAAATATGCCCCTTAGTTGCTTTGTGGACTATACAAATATGCATAACATAACATAACACATGCATTTGCAAGTACAGGACTTTGAAGTGAGGGACTTCTTGGTTATAACGTGAGTTTCATACCGTTCCGAGCTGTGCAAATTCAGAGCCTGCCCAGTTTACCCACAGGATTTGCACCAGGTCTGATGCAAACCCAACGCACGCGTAAATACTGCACTTTTTATACTCCCGGTTTAGGGCCACAAATGGGGATTGACCTGCTTTGGGGGATGAGAGCACTCGTGCCTGTCCTTACATTCTAATTGATGAATTGTTTGAAATGTCAACATTTGCAAAAAAATAGCTTGAAAAAGCGTCCAGAAGTGGACAAGAAGTGTCAAAAGCTATGCGCGCTCTTGTTCACATAGCACTGACCGCAAACGCCTTTGTTTTTACACGGACTGTGCGCGCGCTATTGACTTAGCCACGACAACCCTGAGAGTAATCTTTTCAGCAAGGACACACGTGCCTTTTCCCCTGGGCACTCACATAACTTTACGTTACGCAGACCTGCTTTGCTTCTCTTGTTATCATTGTCACTCCACACTCAACTTAATTTGCAGTTTGTTTGGGTAAGCTTCTGTCTAATGACTTGTTTTCCCAAATGGTGCTGCAAGGTCAACAAAGTTCTCCTGTTAACACTTTCTGTAAAAGCAAAGGGAATGACCTTGTCTAATAAACAGTTATAAATAAGACAATGAGAATCAATTACGCAATTCTTCTCGTTGAGAGATCTTCAAATGGGACATTTATCTTATAAAGGGCGGCGCTGGGAAGGGAACGAACCGGAAGGTTTAAAGGAAATCTTCACGTTGTGGTGTGGCCAAATGATGTCGGTATTGAGACTCAATGTATGTTTAAAAGATCAATGCAGAATATTCTGGAGTTTCTAAATATATATCAAGAAAGCTGAAATCTATCTATCTATCTATCTATCTATCTATCTATCTATCTATCTATCTATCTATCTATCTATCTATCTATCTATCTATCTATTTATCTATCTATGTCTGTCCATCTATCTGTCTGTCTATCCATCTATCTGTCTCTCTGTTTGTCTGATCTATCTATCTATCTATCTATCTATCTATCTATCTATCTATCTATCTATCTATCTATCTATCTATCTATCTATCTATCTATCTATCTATCTATCTGTCTGTCTGTCAGTCTGTCTGTCTATCCATCTATCTGTCTGTCTATCCGTCTATCTGTCTCTCTGTTCTATCTATCTATCTATCTATCTATCTATCTATCTATCTATCTATCTATCTATCTATCTATCTATCTATCTATCTATCTATCTATCTATCTATCTATCTATCTATAAATCCACTCTTACTGTTTCACTACATATGTGAGAGCCCTAGTGTCTGTCCTTACACTTCTACATGCTGAACTGGCTGTAACGTTGACATTTCCAAAAATTATATTTGAAAAAGTTAATAGAAATGGAAGTGTCAAAAGCTTTGCCTGCGATTGTTCTCCTGGCACATATATATATATTCTGTTCTGAATCTGATTGGCTGTTAGATCTTAGTAAACATTCGAATCGGTCGAAACCAGGAAGTGGCGGCCGCCATTTTCTCTCTCGCACTCTGAGAGGGGGTTTAAAAACAAAGGGCATAAACATGTAAAGGGGCTGTTTAGACAGCTCCTAAGCACCTAACCATGTTCAGGGAGTCCCCAAAGATCCCCTAAGGCAAAAAACGGAATTTTTAATTTTTCGATAATTTCGGCGATTACGCTTACCGTACGCGTACGGTATAAATTATTTTTAAAAAAAACCATCCATACTCTCCCCACCCCATGTGCAAATGGTGCCCGAAGGTCACCATTTGTGCATGGCTTATCAATCATGTTAAAAAAATAAAATATTACCTTTCACAACGAAGCGCATCATATGTCCTCCATGTGCGCACGGTGCGCGAAGCGCATCGTGCGTACATGGCCCATCTAGCGTAACGTGGGCACGCGGTGCGCGTAGCGCACCGCGTGCCCACCGTGCGTGCACGGCACTAACTGCGTAAAGTGGGCGCGCGGTGCGCGAAGCGCACCGCGTGCTCACTGTGCGCGCACGGAGCGAAGCGCACCGTGCGCGCACGGAACGAACCGCGTTAAGTGGGCGCGCACGCCACGAATGGCGTAAAGTAACTTAGCATTTAAAAAACCGTACAAATTCACTGAAAAAACCATAGGTTTCACACACGTTATAGTTAGGAATTAGCATTTAAAAACCTTGCAAATTCAGTGAAAAAACCATAGGTTTCACACATGTTATAGTTAGCTGGACATTTTACTGATAAAAAACCAATGAAATTCCCCCGTTATAGTTAGTGCAGGCAACTATAACTCACGCGACCGCAATCCTCTGCTGATGACATATGTGTCTTTATGAAAAAAAAAAAATTGTAATATATGTATAGCTAAAATTTAATGGAAGAAGACATGGGCAAATAAGTGTCTAAATACAGTATTAGCATCAGCAGAGGATTGCGGTCGCGTGAGTTATAGTTGCCTGCACTAACTATAACGGGGGAATTTCATTGGTTTTTTATCAGTAAAATGTCCAGCTAACTATAACATGTGTGAAACCTATGGTTTTTTCACTGAATATATATATACATATATATATATTATCTACTGGCGGTCGCCAGTAGATAGTTATAGTTAGGACCATGTTTCCATAGGAAATCCGCAACATTCTATTTGGAATAACTTTGGCGCCGGTTGACGAATCCTCGCGAAATTTTCAAAATAGGTGGGGCGCTCCGCTCCGCTCCGCTCCGCTCCTACCCTGAAAGTCTCGGGGGGATTCAACAAGCGGGGGCTGAGAAAAAAAGGGGGTCCCAAAACGCGTTTTCCCCATGCAATTTTCCATAGGGACCTTTAGTCCAAGGTACTGCCCGAACGGCTGAACAGAGTTACTTGAAATTTGGCAGAGAGGTAGTCCTCAGCTCAGGGATGTGCCTTTTGCATATATGGAGTCAATCTGTTCATTAGTTCCTGAGAAAATCAAAAGTAAAATCATATATATATGTGGGCGGAGCCTGACCACACATCTCATCCTGAGATCTGATTGGCTGTCAGCACTTCATCCAAGAAGTGTTGGCAGCCATCTTGGGACCAATATACATTATAGCACCTCATTAAAAAGCATTGCAGTTAATAGAAGGTTTTAAGACTTTAGTTACATTATAAATCATTTGTTGATGGTACCATACTCATTTTATTAATTGTGGTATGTTCTAAGGTGATTTCACCATGTGAAAAAGCCTTCTGCTGGGATATCATGATTGAGAGAAAAATATTTTATCATGCTTTTCCCACAGAGGTTTGGAAGGTGATCTATAAGCTAAACTGAGAGCTTATTTTCTGTAAATTCACATTATCTTTCTCAGTCATGTGAGAATGAAGTCTGACATTCTCAGTAAAACATGTACATCCAACAAGGGCAGAGACTGTCAGTTGATTCCTTTGTGTTCTACTGCAGCTTCCCAGAGTGTTCCAAAGAACAACTAGAGCGCTAACAGTCCTACTTATGATAAACGTATGGCACACCTGAAGCCATCTTGCTTGGATTAAAGTGGTAACTCTTAAAACATTTAATTTAAAAAGGAACAAAATGAGAGGTTCATTTTTCCATAAAAAGTATGATTAGTGCTGCAGAAAGAAAAATTAGGGCACATTTTGAGTGACTTCTCAAATCCTCTTCTATTTCATTAAAAAATTCTGACATGCAGACTGAAACATGCACTTTCAATACCAGCAGCAGATTTCCCTGGTGAGCAGTAGCTTTACTAGAGTGATCTAATGAGCAAAAAGAGTGCTAACATTCTGAATTTATGGCAAATGTGTGACACATCTGAATGCCTTCTTGATGGAATCAAAGTAAAAAACTGAAAGCATTTCCTACTGAGGAGACTGCAGTACATGAGGAAATTAGGAAACTTCATAACAAATAAATCTCCCAAGATGGCCACCAGAGACAAAAGAGCCCAAATGTAGCCCAAATATCACCCAGATGTAGCCCAAGTATAGCCCAATGACAGAATGTCCCAGAGTGTTCTTAAAAACAACTAGAGCGCTTGCTGTCTTCATTATGACAAAAGTATGGCACACCTAAAGCCATCTTGATTGGAATAAACTGGTAACACTTAAAACATTTAATTTAAAAAGGAACACAATGAGGGGGTTCATTTTGCTATAGAAATTATGATTAATGCTGAAGAAAGAAAATGAGGTCACATTTTGAGTGACTTCTCAAATCCTCTTCTATTTCATTAAAAAATTCTGACATGCAGACTGAAACATGCACTTTTAATACCAGGAGCAGACTTCCATGGTGAACAGTAGTTTTACTACAGTGATCTAATGAGCAACTAGAGTGCTAACATTCTGAATTTATGGCAAATATGTGACATATCTGAATACCTTCATGATGGAATCAAAGTAAAAAACTGAAAGCATTTCCTACTGAGGAGACTGCAGTACATGAGGAAATTAGGAAACTTCATAACAAATAAATCTCCCAAGATGGCCACCGGAGACAAAAGAGCCCAAATGTAGCCCAAAATCACCCAGATGTAGCCCAAATATAGCCCAATGACAGAAGTGTGCAAAACACTTATTATTTTGTGTTTTTGCAGTGTTATATAGTGCAGACTTGTCAGGTATTGGAGTGTTTTACATGAGCATTGGTTACATCACACAAGAACAAATTCATTTTGGTTGTAGACATGGGGAGACTCAGTGATTTGACCAGAATCACAGAATGTCGAGCTGAAGCAGAAACTCCAACCTGGTTCCCCAGTTGCAAAGTCTGCAGTTCTGGAAGTAACACCACATCCTCTCCCCTAAGTGCAACATTTAATCAAGTGGTCAACTGGTTAAAAAAACATAAAGATAACAAATAATTTAAAAGTGCTTTGTCGCTATTTGAAAACTCCGAAAATATGTCCTTATTTTAGTCTTTTAGAGCACTAACCATAATTTTGATGCCACTAAGACCCTCTCATATATGTAATTTCTGAAGGAAATGCTCTAGGTATTACAGCTTTGATTACATCAAGATGACGTCAGGCGTTCCACACTTTTGTAATAAATATAGAATGTTAGCAATCTAGTTGTTGATTAGGATACTATTGAGAGGCAGAGGCCAGGGGCACGGACTCTGAAAATTGAAGGCAGGTAGGAGGGTGCAAAGGCAACAATTTAACCACACTGAGCAGGCAGGAAGGGCCGTGGCAGCACAAAAGACTATGGAGGGCAGTGGAAAGGGGGGCAGGGGCAACAAACCAACAATACAGGACTTGCAAGAGAGGCTGTGGCAATGTAATAGACCATTGTGGGCAGAAGGAAGAGGCAATGGTAGTACAACCATACATGCCAACAGACCCGATTCAGCCAGGAAACGTCCAATGTTTTTAAGCTCAAATGGGCTTTATTTGATCTGTCTCCTGTCTACAATCTCCTCTTTTTCAATGTAACTCAAAGGGGAAAATCAATACCCCAGTTTTTTTTTAAAATCTCCCTCTTACCAAGTTCAAAATGTTCGCAAGTATGGTACATTGGATCATGGAAGGAAATGGGGTAGGGACATGGACTTGGATAACAGAGGACAGAAGGGACATGGAGAGGTGCACCAAACTGACCCTGCAGGGCAGGCATCATGGTTTGCAGCAGCACAATACACCACACAGGGCATGCGGGACGGGAGTGCTGCACAACAATCCATAGAAAGCAAGAGGGAGGGGACAGGACCATGCACATGGACAACAGAGAACAGAGAGGCAAGAGGCAATGGTAGCTAGCTGACCATAATGGACAGACAGGAGAGAAAGCTGCAGCATAACAGACCATAAAGGGCAAGAGGGACGGATCAGGGGCATTACAATGGAACAGATAAGCCAGGAGGGAGGGAGTAGGGGTCTGCACATGTAAACAGAGGGCTAGGGGCAAGGGGGCAGGGCAGGAGCAGCAAGATAGCCATGGAGGTCAGGCAGGATGGGCACTAGAAGCAAGACACACCATGAAGAGCAACAGTGAGACTGTGATGGCATACACACAGACCATGGAGGGAAGGTGGGAGGGGATCAGGGGCAGCTAACTGACCACACAGGGAAGGTGGGAGGGGCCATGGCAGCACAGAAGACCATGCATGGCAAGTGGGAGGGTTAGTGGCAGCACAATGGCTATGATGGGCAAGAAGGAGGGTGCAGTGGCATGCACAAAGGACGATGGAGGATAGAAGGGAGGGTCAGGACCTGTGCACAGACAAGAAAGTTCAGGGGAAGGGGCCTCACAACAGACCGCATGGGGCAGGCAGGAGGAGCAGTTGCAGCACAACAGACCAGGGAGGGCAGAAGGGTGTGGCAGTACAATGGACCATGTAGGACAGGAGGAAGAGCATAGGGGCATGGCATGTGGACAGGCAGGGTGGAGGTGGCAGGGACAGGTTACAGTCATCTGACAATGCTAGGCAGGTGGGAGGGGAGTGGCAGCTCAACAGAACACTCAGAGTAGATAGGAGTGGCAGGTCCATGGAACATGGTGGGCAAAAAGGATGGAGCAGGGACATGCACAAAGACTTCGGAGGGCAGGGGGAAGGAGAATAGGGGCAGCAAGCTGAGCACAGAGTTTAAGCAGGAGGTCAATGATGGGGCATAGAATTGGGCAATGGAGGGCAGGAGGAGTGGATTCACACAACAGAGGATAGGGAGGAGGGGGATGGGGCAGCAAGCTAACTGTTCAGAGAAGGCGGGTATTAGGAACTTTATTGTTTTTAAAACGTGTGTCTGTGCAAACTACTTAAAATATGAACAAGTATGCAGCATAATCTCACTTTTATTCAGGAAGAAGAGGACGTTTGTGACTGTGACTCCGGGCTCACTTGGCAGAAACACCCCCTGACCCTCCACCCCCTATCGCAAAATGTAATGCCCGTGAAAAGGGTAGGTGAACACAGTGTTATATAGAACATAGTCCTGAGAGCACGATTGAAAATGAAAACTAGATATAGTGTATGGTATAAACTATGCACCAAAAAGTGTGATATAAGATGAACCGGGCGTGAAATATAATATGCAATACATTGTGCGCAATGACAGATTCATTGGAGAGCGCGAGATAGCACAGGCACTAGTGCGTGCTATGCGATATGCGCCTTGGAGTGTAATATGCACAGGGCAGTGTTGTGTAACCTAACTAGTCTCTAAAGTTGTAATATAAAATATGTGCTGGGGAGTGTAACGTTGCATATGCACTGTGACAAAGATATGGATCCCAGATTGTAATATGTATGGCATAGCACTGCGTTATAACATAGGCATCGAGGAAGGCACGTTAGATAGGGCAATATAACCCGTGCGAAGACAAGTGTGGCATGACATATTCACGGGGTGGTGTTACAGTGCCCATGGGCTAGAGAGTGTCATAGCATATGCACTAGCTAGTGGAATACAACACAGAGGTGTGTGGCACTCAGCAGGCAATGGTGGGTGTAATACAGCATTGGGCTCTGCCAGGAGCGCGCTGTGACTCTCAAGTGATGTTCGTCCCCTTTCCAGAGAGTAAAATGAAAAGTATTACACATCCGGCAGTGGATGTGTGTTTTATTAACCGTGAGGGGGGTTTCTTGCATAGTATTGGTCGAATTTTTGTCGAATCCCCTTTGAATGGCTTGGTGTGCATGTGTATTAAATGTGCCCGTCAATAGCTACCCATGTTTGTATAAATAAACAACAAGGGTGTCTACCGGGATTAGGCACGGTAGGGCATCAGACATGTCAGAGCTTCACTAGTGGTGTAAATACATTCCACGTGGATTCATTGTATGCATAGTCGCCTTTTAATGAATATCACGCCAATTGTCATGGTGATAGGTACGTACGGTTTGTCCAGCATGTCCTAGGTGTCTATAAATATATATTTTTTAAAAATAATAAAAAACAGTGGCCGGCCCTGGGGATTGGGGTCAATAAAATATAATTAGGAGACAGGCCATGGGGGATGGGGTCATCAGGGCCAATAAATTAGAATAAGAAGGGGAACCACACAGCCCCCCTTCTTAAATAATTCAAATAACTAAAAGACTGGCATCGCGCCGGAGGCCACGCCGCCTCCTTGCAGCACTCTGCAAACGCGCCCCCTGGTGAGTTGTAAGTTGGGGAATTAATTCCTCTTCAATACTGAGGGTCCCTGAGGGCCAACTAGCCCAACAGGCATCTCCAGTATGCGCCAGGGAGCTGGGCTGCAGACAGGTGTTCTGAGGCCAAGCCCCTTTTTACACCTCTCTGCAACACAGCTCTGTGGCGCTTACTGGAGGTACCTAGTGGTCTAGTTTGACCCTAGGGACCCTTAGGATTTAAGGGGACTTAATCTCTCAACTTAGAACAGCCACTGCGTTTATACAGTGGTGAAGGGAGGGGACGGGGCCTGAGGTGATGTGTGCAAACACGCACTATGGCACGTTTTAAATTGGGGATATAATTTCCCTTCAATACTGAGGGCCCCTGGGGGCTAACTAGCCCACCAAGTGCTTCCAGTAAGCGCCACTGAGCTGCATTGCAGAGAGGTGGTCCAGGCCGTGCCACTTTTTACACCTCTCTGCAACGCAGCTCTGTGGCACTTACTGGAGGTACCTAGTGGGCTAGTTGGACCCTAGGGACCCTCAGGATTCAAATGAACTTAATCTCCCAACTAAACACGGACACAGGGCGTGTTTACACAGTGGTGAAGGGAGGGGACGGGGCCTGAGTTAACGTGTGCAAAAACACCCTGTGGCCTGTTTTAAGAGGTAGTTTTAATCCCCCTGCCCTATTATATACTAGGGGCTTACAGAGGAGGTCATGCTAATCACAGGGGGACCCCAACGCATAATGTTCCCTAGTGTATGTAGGTGTTTTCACTGTATTCTAAGTGTCTTTTAACATAGCACTGGCTCTAGGACTGGTTAGTCAGACTCAGTTACCACCAGTATCCGTCTGAAAAAGTTGAGGGTACAGGATGATTTTGCAACAAGGCTTCTTTCTGCTCTTCTTTTTGTTCTTTCTGCACGTTATCCTTCTTCCTGCACTTTTCTTCATCTTTGTGGACTTCTGTTGCTTCTTTCTGCACTTCTTTTTTTTCTTTCTGTGCATTTTTTCTTCTTTCTTCACATGTCCTATCTCTGTAGGCATAGTTAGAAATTAGCATTTAAAAAACCTTTGAAATTCACAGAAAAAACCATAGGTTTCAGGCACGTTATAGTTAGGAATTAGCATTTAAAAAACCTCAGAAATTCACTGAAAAAACCATAGGTTTCAGGGGTGTTTATAGTTAGCTGGACTTTTCACTTGTACAAAACCATTGAAATTCCCCCGTTATAGTTAGTTCAGCTAACTATAACTCGCGCGCCCGCAATGCACTGCTGATGACGTCACATATTACATCACTCATGACATGGTCAGTGACATCACTCATGACATCCCTGATGACATCTCAAATGACATCACTGATGACATCACTGATGACATCATCCTTGTGATAGAGTGGCAGACCTCCTCTCACCCTAATATAACCTTTGATACACACATTCAAAAATAGAGACTAAAATTTTCAAAACAATGGACATACCAATACCAGTTACAACAACCTCTTCAGTAATTCTAAGATCCACATACACATCCACTCATTCACCAACAGTCCTATACAGTCACTCATACATGTACTCACTCATCATATGTACTCATACACATATACATCCTGTTACACAATGCCACTCATCCATAGAGTTACTCACACACATAGTCACTCATGCTAATAAAGAATCAAACATACATGTACTTGCATATACAGTTATACACACACCACCACACTTACTTCTACGGAAACCTACACATACTTAGTCTTTTAAACAATCACTTATAGAAACACATACTTATTCATACAGGAACTCTTTCAATCTCTCACTCTCACATATACTCACTTATATACACCAATAGTCACATATACTAGTTTAAAACATATGTAGTTACTCATAAAGACACTGTTGAGACAGTCATTCACTCACTAACACACCCTTACACACACTCATCCACCCATACAGTCCTGCACACATGCTGTCTTCAACACATACAAACAGTGAGTCACTCATTCATGCACCTATGCACTACGTAATACCCCCCACCGAACCATGCAGACACTCAGACTGATACTCAAAAAACCAACTAATAACCTGTATAGACACCCATGTAGCTACTCACCAACCCATGCAGCCACTTATACACAAAGTGAGAGACTGATACAGATATTCACATATTTAAACATTACTCACTAAGCCGTGTATTCACTATGATACACTTAATCAGTCAGTTACACAATCAATTTTTCAAAAACAAATCATCCATTTAGACACTTAAATACCCATTTATTCTTCCATCGACCTTGAGATATACATATATAAATATATTTAATTTTCAGAAAAACACACATTCACTGGATGATGTCATCAGTGATGTCATTTGAGATGTCATCAGTGATGTCATGAGTGATGTCACTGACCATGTCATGAGTGATGTCACTGACCATGTCATGAGTGATGTAATATGTGACGTCATCAGCAGTGCATTGCGGGCGCGCGAGTTATAGTTAGCTGAAATAACTATAACGGGGGAATTTCAATGGTTTTGTACAAGTGAAAAGTCCAGCTAACTATAACACCCCAGAAACCTATGGTTTTTTCAGTGAATTTCTGAGGTTTTTTAAATGCTAATTCCTAACTATAACGTGCCTGAAACCTATGGTTTTTTTTCTGTGATTATATATATTACCTACTGACGGTCGCCAGTAGGTAGTTATAGTTAGGACCCTCTTACCATAGGAAATCCGCAACATTCTATTTTGAATAACTTTGGCGCCAGTCGACGAATCCTCGCGAATTTTTCAAAATAGGTGGGGCGCTACGCTCCGCTCCTACCCTGAAAGTCTCGGGGGGATTCGTCAAGCGGGGGCTGAGATAAAAGGGGGGTCCCAAAACGCGTTTTTCCCATGCATTTTTCCATAGGACCTTTAGACACAGCTACAGCCCGAACGGCTGAACAGAATTACTTGAAATTTGGCAGAGAGGTAGTCCTCAGGTCAAGGAAGTGCCTTTTGTAGGTTTGGTGTAAATCTGTTCAGTAGATTCTAAGAAAATAGCCTTTAAATCAATATATATATCTGAGCCAGCTTACGGTGCGCTTACGGTGCGCTTACCGTACGCGTACGGTGACGTGCGCGAGCGCGATTCTGATTGGCTCTTAGATCTTAGTAAACATTCGAATTGGTCGAAACCAGGAAGCGGCGGCCGCCATTTTGTGTATTTCACTCAGAAAAAAAAGGGTGATAACTTGAAAAGGGGGCAAGGAAGAGAGTTACAGACCCCCTAACATTTGTAAGGGGGTCAAAGAAGGACAGAAAAGTACAAAGAAAACATTTATTGATTTAAAAAAATATCGCGGGGTACGCGTACGGTAAGCTTACCGTACGCGTACGGTAAAAGAAAATAAAAAAAGAAATGAAATGCAGATTTAAGTGTTTAGATATTAGGGGGCTCTAAAAAGAGCTGTTGTGTTTATTAAGTGTTTTCTTAGTGGTACCTACAAGTAAGTACCGATGCAGAGTCTAAGGTTCAAGAGGAAGACTCTGTTCCCTTCATCAGTGAAGTGTACACCATCTCCTCTATAAATGTCTTGCATGTCGTAACGCAAGTTGTTGTGGTAAATGGAACCCATACCATAGTCACGGAGGAAAGCAGAAACAGATTTGTTGACGTGCTTTCTTGCTTTGTCAATCTGTGGACAAAAATGATTGGACCAGTTCCATTTTTGCCTTTGGCATATGTTAGAAAACACAAAGGCAGTTTTAGGGAAAAGTGAAAACAGTTGTGCAAAGGTGTCCTTCATAAGCATTTCCAGACCTACCCCAGTCAAAGTGCCTAGGTCATTGCCACCACAGTGCACTATTATGAGGTCAGGGTGTTGGATTTGCATGAAGGATTTCACCAATGGCATCAATTGGTGCCACTTTAACCCTCTCTGACCAATCCATTTAATGGCTACATTTGGCAAAGCAAGGTCTCTCACCATATCTGTTTTCTCTGCATACTTTTCACTCCAGAAGACATAGCTGTGCCCTACAATCCACACTGTGAACATCTTCAAAGGAGAACTGGATGCACTCAGGAGGTGTAATTCAGTAGAATGGTAAAAAGAAATGAAAGACAGTTTGGAAATGGAGGCATACATATTTTTTTTATAAAAAAAAGAACTGATTGGCTGTTTCATACCATTCTAGAATAAAAACTAGGCTGTATGTGTAAATTTATAGAAGCATGTTTTGTATTGGTACAGAAAAATGTGTTACCAAAGAACAGTACTATGGATTTGCTGTTAGGTTTGAAAAGTCAAGCACTCCTGCTCTTTGGAAATGAAACATTGTGTGGCGAACTTCTGACCTAACTCCACACAGCAGTGTTCCATGAGCTGTTGCTATGGTAGCAGGCAGAAGTCAAGTTGGGGGAAGGGTACTAGGCAGAAGTCAAGTTGGGGGAAGGGTACTTTTGGAAACGGGTTGGTTTTCAACCAATAGAAATGTGTGATTACATTTGAAAAAAAGGGGGAAGCACTGAGATTTGAAATTGACATGTATATGTGTGGAAAAAGAGAGGGAAAGTTTGCCATTATCTGGTTCTGCTGAGAGGAGAGAGGTGTACAGAACAGAGATCCTGGCTCTGATAATCTGCTGTTTGAGTGCCACATTTCTTTTACATTTAACTAATTTTAAAGGTGAGTTTAGAGTTTGAGAGGGGATGTATATGGTAAATTAAGAAATGAATAATAGAATTGGAATTCCTTTTGTTGAAGTTGTGTTTATTATTTTCTGTTTTGGGAGAAATTTAAATGTGAGGAACATGTAAAATAATATGGACTATGTTTTCACGATAAATTAAGGTGTACTGGTAAAAATAAGGAATACTTTAAGGGTTTGAGGTTGCACTCAGTAATGCAAATACATTCAGCATCAGTAAGGCTGGTTGCCCTTGCTGGAGTGTAGTGAGTCACCCAGGTTACACATGTTGCTGGTCTCAGAAAGCTGTTTGGTATTGCTCTGGTGATTTTACATTTGCATTAGATGGAAAGGGGGAGGTATTTTTTTATGCAGAAGCAGACTCTTAGCACACAGCCAGCTGGTTATCCTGTGGAATCATGGATAGTATTCACAACCGAGTGGGGTTTGAGGTTTCAGTTAGTAATGCAAATACATTCAGCATCACTAAGGCTGGTTGCCCTTGCTGGAGTGTAGTCAGTCACCCAGGTTACACATGGTGCTGGTTTCAAAAAGCAGTTTGGACATGTGCTGTTTTCAGAATCTGAAAAGTGGATTCAAAATGTGTCAGTCTGTAAAAGTGTTTATCACTTGCCAAAAAAAAGAGTAGTAAGTGTGCTTTCAAATTGGCAAAGAAATTTCGTTTTGTGACTAATATGAAAACATGACTCTGTGTGCAAATAGGAATTACAGGCAGAGATTTATTGCGTATTGCTCTGGTGATTTTACATTTGCATTAGATGTAAAGGGGGAGCCATTTTTTTGTATGCAGAAGCAGACTCTTAGCACATAGCCAGCTGCTTATCCTGTGGAATCATGCATAGTATTCACAACCGAGTGGGGTTTGAGGTTTCAGTCAGTAATGCAAATACATTCAGCATCACTAAGGCTGGTTGCCCTTGCAGGAGTGTAGTCAGTCACCCAGGTTAACCATGGTGAGGGTCTCAAAAAGCAGTTTGGACATGTGCTTTTATCAGAATCTGAAAAGTGGATTCATAATGTGTCAGTCTGTAAAAGTACTTATCACTTGCCAAAAAAAAGAGTAGTAAGTGTGCTTTCAAATTGGCAAAGAAATTTCGTTTTGTGACTAATGTGAAAACATGACTCTGTGTGTAAATAGGAATTACAGGCAGAGATTTATTGCGTATTGCTCTGGTGATTTTACATTTGTATTAGATGGAAAGGGGGAGGTATTTTTTTAAGCAGAAGCAGACTCTTAGTACACAGCCAGCTGCTTATCCTGTGGAATCATGCACAGTATTCACAACCGAGTGGGGTTTGAGGTTTCAGTCAGTAATGCAAATACATTCAGCATCACTAAGGCTGGTTGCCCTTGTTGGAGTGTAGTCAGTCACCCAGGTTACACATGGTGCTGGTCTGAAAAAGCAGTTTGGACATGTGCTTTTTTAAGAATCTGAAAAGTGGATTCAAAATGTGTCAGTCTGTAAAAGTGTTTATCACTTGCCAAAAAAAAGAGTAGTAAGTGTGCTTTCAAATTGGCAAAGAAATTTCGTTTTGTGACTAATATGAAAACATGACTCTGTGTGCAAAAAGGAATTACAGGCAGAGATTTATTGCGTATTGCTTTGGTGAATTTACATTTGCATTAGATGTAAAGGGGGAGCCATTTTTTTGTGCAGAAGCAGACTCTTAGCACACAGCCAGCTGCTTATCCTGTGGAATCATGCATAGTAATGACAACCGAGTGGGGTTTGAGGTTTCAGTCAGTAATGCAAATACATTCAGCATCAGTAAGGCTGGTTGCCCTTGCTGGAGTGTAGTCAGTCACCCAGGTTACACATGTTGCTGGTCTGAGAAAGGTGTTTGGTATTGCTCTGGTGATTTTACATTTGCAATAGATGGAAAGGGGGAGCTATTTTTTTATGCAGAAGCAGACTCTTAGCACACACCCAGCTGCTTATCCTGTGGAATCATGCACAGTATTCACATCCAAGTGGGGTTTGAGGTTGCACTTAGTAATGCAAATATATTCAGCATCACTAACGCTGGTTGCCCTTGATGGAGTGTAGTCAGTCACCCAGGTTACACATGTTGCTGGTCAGAGAAAGCTGTTTGGTATTGCTCTGGTGATTTTACATTTGCATTAGATGGAAAGGGGGAGCCATTTTTTTGTGCAGAAGCAGACTCTTAGCACACACCCAGCTGCTTATCCTGTGGAATCATGCACAGTATTCACATCCGAGTGGGGTTTGAGGTTGCACTTAGTAATGCAAATATATTCAGCATCACTAACGCTGGTTGCCCTTGATGGAGTGTAGTCAGTCACCCAGGTTACACATGTTGCTGGTCAGAGAAAGCTGTTTGGTATTGCTCTGGTGATTTTACATTTGCATTATAAATTAACATTGGAAATTTAATTAAAAAAGAATTTTAAAATTACTATTTGGCCTAAAGGAAATGGAACCACATGTATTGTGGAGTTATTTGAGATATAATATTTTTGGGATTATACTTCTGAAACAAAATTGTCAGACGGTATTTTAAAGAAATAAGTATTGATATTAGATGATATTTTTTAAGAATATTATGCATTTCTATAAAGTTATGTTTATGCAAAAAGAGATTCTGGGCTTTTTTAAAACAATCTTTGAGATTGTAATTTTTTTTTTGCCCGCTGTTAAATGATGAATGCAATTGCTTTCACAATTTATAGTGAAATGCAATATATTCTGAAAACAGCAAAAAAAAGGCAAAATATTTTTGGGGAAAATATGTAAATATGTGTACTGTATTATAAAATGTTTTATTAAATATTAATACTTTTTTCTTTTTTTTCAGATTGAGATAGAAAATTTTCGAAAACTTGAACCATTTTTAAAGCAATTAAAATTAAATTTAAATTAATAAATAATTTTTTGTGTGGGTATGGTAAGTCAAAAATTTCATGGTCCCTTTTTCCCACTTCTCCACAATCACATTTTCAGTTTTTCATTGTAGTCTCTCAAGGACCTTGTAATGTGAAAATTGATTTTTAGTGTTTTTAAAAAAAAAAAAAAAAAAATACGCGTACCGTACGCGTACGGTAAAAAAAAACTTTAAAAAAGTTTAAAAAAATATATAAAAAAAAGTTGAAAGGTAAGGTTGGCTCTTAAAAGAGCCGTTGTGTTCATGCAGGGACAGAGGAAAGAAAGAGTGGGAATATTAGTCTCTACGACAAATGTGCTGATCTATTAAATTGTTCACTAGGGCAACACTGGTCTCCCTATGACAAATTAGATCATGACAAGTGGCGCACCGAACTAAAACCCTCGAAAACCGATGGTTGATTTCCAGAGGACGAGAAAAAGGAGATGCTCCCCCCACAGATGAAGGGCTCAGCTGACCTGCCGAAGATGGACTCGGCACTGCAGATGATGGACCAGGCTGAGCTGCTGTGGATGTGCTTGGTTGACTTACTGAAGGGTTACCTTCAGTATGTCGAGCATATGTCCTACCGTGTACATCATGAAGGTGTCTCAACATGGTGTGATTCCCGAAGGAATACTTCTTGTTGGGATTCCCTCTTGAAAGTACACGGCCACAAAGCTTACAAGTCACTAAGGGTGCATTTACCTTTTGCTGGCCCTCTGGAAAAGAAAAATACTCCCATATGAAAGAGCTCTTTTGTTTCCTCCTTCTCTGCCTCAAGGTAGTGCTGCTAGCCTCACTCTCAGAAGAGGTCTGCTGTTCTGCCATCGTATCACAAAGACAACTCAGCTCCTTCTCCTAAAGGATCACAAGCAGAAATGAGGGGAATGGGTGTGGTGTAGGAGAGATCTAGAACTGAAAGTACTTTAAACCAATCAAAAGTTTTGTTTCTTGATCACATGACCTACCGTGCGCGTACGTTACGCTTACGGTGCGCTTACGGAGCGCTTACGGCAAAAGTACGCATGCGCGTTAAAAAGATACGCGCACGCGCGCATGCGCAAAACAGGCACGCCCCTTCACTTCCGCGTAACAAGCGCGTGCAGCGTACGCGTTACGCGCTGCGCACGTGTGACGTACGTCTACGCAAATTGCGTAACTGAACGCAAACAGCGTAGAAATCTAACGTTATAAAAGCAAGACGTGCGCTTACCGTAAGCGCACGTTAAAAAAATAGAAAAAAAAAAAAAAAAGGGGAAAAAAAAAACACTATGTTATACTAATAAATCTTACCTCTTTAGTTTAAAAAAATGGTAAAAATAAAAAATATATTGTAGAATTTTTAAAATGTAACCATAGTCTTTAAAAAAGGATAGAAAATTAAAATAAAAATATGTTAAAAAAATTGAAAAAAAAAAAAAGGTAAATATAAGAATTAGCATTTAAAAAAACCTTGCAAATTCACTGAAAAAACCATGGGTTTCACACACGTTATAGTTAGGAATTAGCATTTAAAAAACCTTAGAAATTCAATGAAAAAACCAAAGGTTTCACACATGTTATAGTTAGCTGGACATTTCACTCGTAAAAAACCAATGAAATTCCCCCGTTATAGTTAGTTCAGCTAACTATAACTCGCGCGCCCGCAATGCACTGCTGATGACGTCACATATTACATCACTCATGACATGGTCAGTGACATCACTCATGACATCACTGATGACATCTCAAATGACATCACTGATGACATCACTGATGACATCATCCTTGTGATAGAGTGGCAGACCTCCTCTCGCCCTAATATAACCTTTGATACACACATTCAAAAATAGAGACTAAAATTTTCAAAACAATGGACATACCAATACCAGTTACAACAACCTCTTCAGTAATTCTAAGATCCACATACACATCCACTCATTCACCAACAGTCCTATACAGTCACTCATACATGTACTCACTCATCATATGTACTCATACACCTATACATCCTGTTACACAATGCCACTCATCCATAGAGTTACTCACACACATAGTCACTCATGCTAATAAAGAATCAAACATACATTTACTTGCATATACAGTTATACACACACCACCACACTTACTTCTACGGAAACTTACACATACTTAGTCTTTTAAACAATCACTTATAGAAGCACATACTTATTCATACAGGAACTCTTTCAATCTCTCACTCTCACATATACTCATATATATACACCAATAGTCACATATACTAGTTTAAAACATATGTAGTTACTCATAAAGACACTATTGAGACAGTCATTCACTCACTAACACACCCATACACACACTCATCCACCCATACAGTCCTGCACACATGCTGTGTTCAACACATACAAACAGTGAGTCACTCATTCATGCACCTATGCACTACGTAATACCCCCCACTGAACCATGCAGACACTCAGTCTGATACTCAAAAAACCAACTAATAACCTAGATAGACACCCATGTAGCTACTCACCAACCCATGCAGCCACTTATACACAAAGTGAGAGACTGATACAGATATTTACATATTTAAACATTACTCACTAAGCCATGTTTTCACTATGATACACTTAATCAGTCAGTTACACAATCAATTTTTCAAAAACAAATCATCCATTTAGACACTTATATACCCATTTATTCTTCCATCGACCTTGAGATATACATATATAAAACATATTTAATTTTCAGAAAAACACACATTCACTGGATGATGCCATCAGTGATGTCATCAGTGATGTCATTTGAGATGTCATCAGTGATGTCATGAGTGATGTCACTGACCATGTCATGAGTGATGTAATATGTGACATCATCAGCAGTGCATTGCGGGCGCGCGAGTTATAGTTAGCTGAACTAACTATAACGGGGGAATTTCATTGGTTTTTTACGAGTGAAATGTCCAGCTAACTATAACATGTGTGAAACCTTTGGTTTTTTCATTGAATATATATATATATATATATTATCTACTGGCGGTCGCCAGTAGATAGTTATAGTTAGGACCCTGTTTCCATAGGAAATCCGCAACATTCTATTTGGAATAACTTTGGCGCCGGTCAACGAATCCTCGCGAAATTTTCAAAACTAATGGGGCGCTACGCTCCGCTCCTACCCTGAAAGTCTCGGGGGGATTCGTCAAGCGGTGGCTGAGAAAAAAGGGGGGTCCCAAAACGCGTTTTCCCCATGCAGTTTTCCATAGGACCTTTAGACACAGCTACAGCCCGAACGGCTGAACAGAATTACTTGTAATTTGGCAGAGAGGTAGCCATAAGGCCAAGGAAGTGCCTTTTGTAGGTCTGGTGTAAATCTGTTCAGTAGTTCCTGAGAAAATAGCATTTAAATCAATATATATATCTGTCGCAGCTTACCGTGCGCTTACCGTGCGCTTACGGTAAGCTTACTGTACGCGTACGGTGCCGTGCGCGAGCTCAAATCTGATTGGTTGTCACATGACTGTAAACATTTGAATCGGACGAAATCAGGAAGTGTCGGCCGCCATTTCGTGTGTTTCACACAGAAAAAAAAAGGGATATATCGTGAAAAGGGGGCAAGGAAGAGAGTTACAGACCCCCTAACATTTGAAAGGGGGTCAAATAAGGACACAAAATTACGAAAAAAACATTTATTAATTTAAAAAAAAAAAATCGCGGAGTACGCGTACGGTAAGCTTACCGTACGCGTACGGTAGAAAAAAAAAAAAAAAAAGAAATAAAATTCAGATTTAAGTGTTTCGATATTAGGGGGCTCTAAAAAGAGCCGTTGTGTTAATGAAGTGATTTTTTAGTGGTACCTACAAGTAAGTACCGATGCAGAGTCTAAGGTTCAAGAGGAAGACTCTGTTCCCTTCATCAGTGAAGTGTACACCATCTCCTCTATAAATGTCTTGCATGTCGTAACGCAAGTTGTTGTGGTAAATGGAACCCATACCATAGTCTCGGAGGAAAGCAGAAACAGATTTGTTGACGTGTTTCCTAGCTTTCTCAATCTGTGGACAAAAATGATTGGACCAGTTCCATTTTTGCCTTTGGCATATGTTAGAATACGCAAAGGCAGTTTTAGGGAAAAGTGAAAACAGTTGTGCAAAGGTGTCCTTCATAAGCATTTCTAGACCTACCCCAGTCAAAGTGCCTAGGTCATTGCCACCACAGTGCACTATTATGAGGTCAGGGTGTTGGATTTGCATGAAGGATTTCACCAATGGCATCAATTGGTGCCACTTTAACCCTCTCTGACCAATCCATTTAATGTCTACATTTGGCAAAGCAAGGTCTCTCACTATACCTGTTTTCTCTGCATACTTTTCACTCCAGAAGACATAGCTGTGCCCTACAATCCACACTGTGAACATCTTCCAAGGAGATCTGGATGCACTCAGGAGGTGTATTTTAGTAGAATGGGAAAAAGAAATGAAAGACAGTTTGGAAATGGAGGCATACATATTTTTTAGAAATAAAAAGAACTCATTGGCTGTTTCATACCATTCTACACTAAAAACTAGGCTGTATGTGTCAAATTATAGAAGCATGTTTTGTATTGGTACAGAAAAATGTGTTACCAAAGAACAGTACTATGGATTTGCTGTTAGGTTAGAAAAATCAAGCACTCTTGCTGTTTGGAAATGAAACATTGTGTGGTGAACTTCTGACCTAACTCCACACAGCAGTGTTCCATGAGCTGTTGCTATGGTAGCAGGCAGAAGTCAAGTTGGGGGAAGGGTACTTTTGGAAAAGGGTTGGTTTTCATCCAAAAGAAATGTGTGATTACATTTGAAAAAAAGGGGGAAGCACTGAGATTTGAAATTAACATTTAACCCTGGAAAAGGGTTGGTTTTCATCCAAAAGAAATGTGTGATTACATTTGAAAAAAAGGGGGAAGCACTGAGATTTGAAATTAACATGTATATATGTGGAAAAAGAGAGGGAAACATTGCCATTATCTGGTTCTGCTGAGAGGAGAGAGGTGAACAGAACAGAGATCCTGGCTCTGGCTCTTGCTGTTTGGAAATGAAACATTGTATGGTGAACTTCTGGCCTAACTCCACACAGCAGTGTTCCATGAGCTGTTGCTATGGTAGCAGGCAGAAGTCAAATTTAAATTTAATTTTCAGAAAAACACACATTCACTAGATGATGTCATCAGTGATGTCATTTGAGATGTCATCAGTGATGTCATGAGTGATGTCACTGACCATGTCATGAGTGATGTAATATGTGACGTCATCAGCAGTGCATTGCGGGCGCGCGAGTTATAGTTAGCTGAACTAACTATAACGGGGGAATTTCAATGGTTTTGTACAAGTGAAAAGTCCAGCTAACTTTAACACCCCTGAAACCTATGTTTTTTTCAGTGAATTTCGGAGGTTTTTTAAATGCTAATTCCTAACTATAACGTGCCTGAAACCTATGGTTTTTTCTGTGAATATATATATATATATTACTTCGTTCCGTCACCACCAGGATTTCTTCAAACACGGACCCAGAGATAAGTGCTTGCAATATTGTTTTATTGCTCGGTCGCCATTACGCGTTTTAGCTCATCCAAACCTTGTTCACATGACATGGCAAGTTCAATTTGATTCCTTTTTTAAAGTGACAGGTGCGTTGTAAAGTGTATCACGTGACAGTAAAAAACCATAGACATAAAAGAGCATAAAAGGGTAAAATACTTGAATAACATAACTCATGTCAGTATTTGTTCACATACTATTTATGCAATTCTATTGAATTAAAATAAATGACAATCTTCAGTGACTCAGTGACTAGTGCAGCATTTCAAATCAAAATCACACATTGCTTTTGTTTAAATGGGGTTACCATAACATATGCCCAAATTAGGTCACTGTCGTATCATATAGTTAGAAGTAGTGTATCCATTATGACTGTCATAAAGTTCAGTTTATGAGGACTTAATTTGCCTGGTAGTTATGTCTCTTTATGTAATTCTGGTTGTGTAGACTGTGAGAGTGCTATAGTGCACAAAAGGTGCTAAACATTTTGTTGTACAATCAAATGCATAATGCCGTAATTGATGGATATATTTCTCCAAATTTGTAGTTCGAATTTGTGAACATGTATATAGGGAATCACTCAACTTGTGTCTCTAAAAGAACTCATTGATGGTTCAATATCTATCTATCTATCTATCTATCTATCTATCTATCTATCTATCTATCTATCTATCTATCTATCTATCTATCTATCTATCTATCTATCTATCTATCTATCTATCTATCTATATATATATATATATATATATATATATATCCAACATCGATGGTCGCTTCAACTCGAGCCACTTAACGATGGCGGGCCGTGAAGGGATAGCGAGACCCAAATATTCCAAATCTGCATTGCTAAAGATCCAACATGAAAAAACAACGCTTCACGGCACCCAGTGCTTTTAAGGCAGAGTTTAATTAGGCCACACAAACTCTACGCGTTTCGGGAAACTCGGTCCCTTGATCACGAGTAAACGGACATAGTCAAAATACCAATAAGTAACGATGCATCACGTGACCTGATTTGTGATTCAAAAACAGTGAAAACAGACTGCACCGCGAAGTAACGACATCACCAGAGAATTCTTGTTTGAATAACATTAACATTCCCCATTGCTAACACAAAAGTGCATATATCTAGCAATTGTAAACGAGTGTATAATGTGCAAAAAGTGCCCCCATGGAATTTACATAGTTCATCATGCCAATCCGATTTCTCAACTTAATTTTTTCTTAAATACGAAAAAACTTTATCAGCAGTCCATTAAAACACAGTGGTTTTTCGCCTGCAAGTGCTGAAAAGTACAGTTCTGTTTAGTTTCATAACAAAGTCCCCAGTTATTCGACTTTGTGTCATGATTCACGACCCTGTTGGGTTTGTGAATAGACGGAAATACCGCCCATGTGGGCACACAATTAACAAGGTTACCCTTGCTTCTTTCGTTTAAGCGGAGGCAAAAAATAAGGAAAGAACAGATGGGGTGGCCACATACTCCAAATAAGTAGCCCCAGTGGGCAGATTGTTACAGACTTCCAATTGGATAGATTGTAGAACACTCTAAACAACAGTCTATTCTTCTCGTCACAGACGTGAATGTCAAAACTGATCCTTTTTCTTCTGGGGTTATTAATGCACATCTCTCTGTTTCATAAATGGATGACAATCTGCAAAGAATATACACAAGATAAAAACAGTGTCACGACTTCAGTTACAAATTATGATTTAAGAAACATATAAAACAACACAACTTGGCATACCCAGTATTGTATCCGGAGGAAAAGAAGGGAAGAAGGGGAGGGGGTGGGGGCAAATGGGTAGGGGAGGAGGGGAAAGCCAGCAGGGAGGAACCCAGGCGGGGACGGTGGGAGGCTTTTAGGTTTCTCACTTATTCATTTCATTAATTGTGGTTCTAACGGGCCTCTAACTACCTTGATTCAGTTTTAGCCTAAATGGACTGCTAATTCCTCGTCAATGTTATGGCCTCGAGGTTTTACTGTTTGGTACTGAATGATCATGCGAGACTCAAGTCGTCTCAGCTCAAGGACTCTGTTTCCACCCCTCTCACGCAAGGGGACCGTGTCAAGAACACAGAAAGAGAGTAAACTAGTGTTTTGGTTGTGTTCGGCTTTAAAATGCCTGGCCACAGGATATTGCCTGTCATTTTTTGTTATTGCTCTCAGGTGTTCAAGTACTCTCTTTTTAGCAGGGTGAATGGTACTGCCTATGTAATATTTATTGCACGGGCATTTAAGTGCATACACCGCATGGTCGGTATTGCATGAGACATGTTTGGTTATCTGAAAGGGTTTGGTGTTTTCTGACAGAGTTACCACCTTGCAGTTGTTACTGAACTTGCATGCTTTGCATTTGCGGCAGGTAAAGAAGCCCTGAACAGGATTGCTATTTCTTGGTGGTTTTACAATACTCTGACAAAGTGTGTCTTTTAAGGATCTAGCCTTACGGAATGTTACCTGGGGGTAGCACTCGACTGCTGCTTCCAGATCCTTGTCAGTTTTGAGGACATCCCAAAACTTTAGAAGGCATTCTCTAACCTCATATGCTTGGTTGGAGTAAGTCGTAACAAATCTTATTTTATTTGCTTCAATATCAGTACCCGAAGCCTCTGATCTAGTTCGGAGAAGTGTTTCTCGTGTTCTCCTGTTGACTTCATCACAAGCTTTGGTAATATCTTTCAATCTATAGCCCCTTTCCTCGAAGCGTCTAATCATGATTTCTTTTTCCAAAGCAAAGCCTGATTCGTTACTGCAATTCCTTTTGGCTCGCAGTAGCTCTCCTAACGGAATACTGTGTATAAGACTGTTAGGATGACAACTCTCAGCGTGCAAGAGGCTGTTGCCAGCCGTTTCTTTTCGGTAGAGTTGACTTTCAAGTCGTTGTCCTGAGACTGATATCTTGAGATCCAAAAATTCAATACTTTCCTTTTCAATTCTTTTAGTAAATTGAAGGTTGAAGTCATTCTGATTGATACTATCGACAAAAAGATTGGCCTGTTCGCTGCTTCCCTTCCACACCACAAAAATGTCGTCGATGTACCTTGCCCATACTACGACACATTCGCTGTACAGGGGTAGTGCGGTGACGACCTGCTCCTCCCACCAGCCGAGGTATAAACCTGCAAAGCTGGGAGCGAAGCAGGTCCCCATCGCAGTCCCGAGTATTTGACGATAGATGGTCTTGTCAAAAATAAAGAAGTTTTGTGTGAGACACTTAAGGATCATGTCTAAAATCATCTCCGTGTGGAAAAGATGAGAGACAGATCTCTGTTGAAGAAAATGGCGGCAAGCCTTAATACCAGCCTCATGTGGGATGCAAGTATGTAAACTTGTTACATCCAGGGTTAATAACAAAAATGTGTCATCCCAAACTATTTGTTCAATGAGTCTCAAGAAATCACTTGAGTCCTTTATAAAAGATGGGAGTTTTTGGACCAAGGGCTGCAAATAAAAGTCTACATAACGTGATGTGTTCTCCAGGCAACTTCCCCTGGAGGACACAATGGGTCTTCCCGGAGGGTTAAGTGGATTTTTGTGCAGCTTCGGGAGGAGGTAGAGAGCGGGGAGTTTATATATATATATTCACTGAACAAACCATAGGTTTTAGGGAAAGTTATAGTTAGTTGGACATTTCACTTGTACAAAACCATAGAAATTCCCCCGTTATAGTTAGTTCAGCTAACTATAACTCGCGCCCCCGCAATGCACTGCTGATGACGTCACATATTACATCACTCCTGACATGGTCAGTGACATCACTGATGACATCACTGATGACACCTCATATGACATCACTGATGACATCACTGATGACATCATCCATGTGATAAATTGATGCATCTTCTCACACCCTAATATAACCTTTGATACACCCACTCTAAATTACAGACTGCCATTCTCAAAACCATAGACACTTCAACACCAATATCTACATACTCACTCACTGATTCTTAGGTTGACACACACATCCACTCACTCACCCGTACAGTCACTCATACTTATGGTCACTCAGTACAGGACTATCATATGCACTCATACACCTATATAGAAACTCACACAACGCCACTCATCCATAGAGGTACTCACACACCTAGACAGTCATGCAAATAATTAATCAAGCTGCCATTTAATCACCTATACAGTTATACACACACCAGCTCATTTACTCATAAAAATACTAGCACATACTTACGCTGTTATAGAATCACTGATACAAGCACAGACTCATCCATACAGCCACTCTCACAATCACACACTCTCAGTTATAGGCATTTATATACTCTAACACACATATATATTGCCTTTCACATATGTAGTTACTCACACATATACAACTGAGATATACATTCACTCACTAACACACCCATACACACACTCACCCACCCATACAGTCCATCACAGATGCACTCTTGAAACCATGCACCCAGTGAATCACCCACTCACACATCTATGTACAGAGTCACATACACCCCACCCACACAAACACTCAGGCACCCATACAGATACTCAGACAACCAATCAATAACCCATATGGACACTGATGTACAGGGCCGGACTGGGAACCCAAACTGGCCTTGGCAAAGAGCTCGGCCGGCCCCCCTGGGAGCGACCGAGCTGTTTGCCAGGGCCGGTTTCGGCCGATTTTGTTACAGGGCCGATTTTGCAGCTATGCTGCAAAAACGTCCCTGTAACAAAAACGGCCCCCAGGGGCCCAAAATCGGCCCCCACCCTAGCGGTCCACCAAGGAAACACCCGGTGCCCGCTATGGCCAGTACGGCCCTGCTCATGTAGCTATTCGCAAACCAATGCAGCTGCTTACACACCAACAGACGGATACAGACATTCACACAGTTTGCTCACTAACCCATGCATTCAGTAAGATAACTTTAATCACTCACTTATAGAATCAGTAACGCACCTACTAAATCATCCATTCAGACACTTATACACCCACTCATTCTTTAATATGCCAATCCCTATACATATTAAACATATTTAAACTTTACAGAAACACACAGTAACTGGATGATGTAATCAGTGATGTCATCTGACTAACCAGGCCTAGAGCCAGTGCTATGCTAAAAGACACTTAGAATACAGTGAAAACACCTACATACACTAGGGAACACTATGTGTTGCGGTACCCCTGTGATTAGCATGCCCTCCTCTGTAAGGCCCTAGTACATAATAGGGCAGGGGGATTAAAACTACCTCTTAAAACCCGCCACAGGGCGCGTTTGCACAGTGGTGAAGGGAGGGGCGGGGCCTGAGGTGACGTGTGCAAACACGCCTGTTGGCGTGTTTGAAGTTGGGAAATTAATTCCCCTTCCATCCTGAGGGCCCCTGGGGGCCAACTAGCCCACCAGGTACCTCCAGTAAGCGCCACAGAGCGGACCCCCAAATTTACATATTAGTGCCCCGGGGAGGTGGCGGTCCCCGGGGCGTGTGAGGGGGCTCAAGCCCCCCCACACAGGTATTTTTTTTACCCTATACTTTAAAAAAAGAAGCTCTGGGGGTGGCAGTCCCCGGGACTACTGGGGGGGCTGAGTGCCCCCACAAATATTTATAGAAAGCCCCGGGGGTGGTGGTCCCCGGGGCTGCGGGGGTCCCCCTGGGCACCTGCAATTATTTTTTGGCATGCCCCCGGGACTTGGCCCACCCGGGGGCTAATTAATAACAAAGAGCGGGAGCCCGTTTTTTTTATTTTTGCGGCCGGATCCGCGGATCCTCCGTGCATCTCGCCGATTTATATTTTTTTTAAATGCTTTTTTGGAGCTGGGGGTCCTTATGGGACCCCCTAGCAGGCCTAGGGGGTCAGGGTGTTTCTACCCTGTCCCCTTTTCTTGTTTTGCGCATTAGTTTTTCTGTTTTCTTGTGCCTCAGTTACCGAGGCACAAGATGGCTGCCAACACTTCCTGGTTTGGTGAGTGTTGACAGCCAAATAGCATAAAGCTCGTGGTCGGGAGGGTGCGTGGATCCACTGCGGCCATAGATATCGAAACTTTTATTTTTGGATTTTCTCAGCAACTACTAAATGGATTTACAACTTTTTTAAAAAAGGGCTCTTTCTGAACCAAGACTTACCTTTTTGCCAAATTTGGTGTAATTCCGTTCAGCAGTTTCAGCTGTAACCGTGTCTAAAGTTTCCTATGGGAAATTGATTTTTTCACCTCTATTTTTTGAATTTCTCAGGAACTACTGAATGGATTTACACCATTTTAAAAAAGGGGCTCTTTCTGAACCAAGGGCAACCTTTTTGCCAAAATTGGTGTAATTCCGTTAAGCAGTTCGAGCTGTAGCCGTGTCTAAAGTTTCCTATGGGAAATTGATTTTCCGACCTCTTTTTTTTATTTCTCAGGAACTACTGAACAGATTTACACCATTTAACAAAAAAGGTCTCTTTCTGAAACAAGGGCTACCTTTTTGCCAAATTTGGTGTAATTCCGTTCAGCAGTTCAAGCTGTAGCCGTGTCTAAAGTTTCCTATGGAAAATAACATGGAGAAAACACGTTTCGGGACCCCCCTTTTTCCTCGGCCCCCGCTTGCTGAATCACCCCGAAACTTTTAAGACAGGAGCTGACCGGAGCGCCCCATGAGTTTTGAAACTTTTGCGAAAATTCGTCATCCGGTACCAAAGTTATTGGGAAAAGAAAAAAACGCTTTTCCTATGGAAACTAGGTCCTAACTATAACTATCTACTGGCGATCACCAGTAGATACTATATATATATATATATACCTTTACTATTTCATTTTAAAATATATAAAACCCCATTTTAAATGTAAAATAATATGATTTTTTTTAAATATCATCTTCATCATAAATTCATTTCGATCACAAAGATCTTAAAAATTACATCACAACCATATACTTTTGAGTGTAAGTTACATACACCTGGATTTTTATGTAAAGATAAAAAAATAATAAAAGATAACAGTTGAAAATATCATAAAAGGATAAGAGCCATATAAAAATACATCTCTTTTGTATATACAATTAAAAGTGCAATAAAAAATTATTATACAATACAGTTTGAGCATTTAATCCATAGAGCTAACAAAGATTTTGCTAGACCGGACCGAAGACTATTACTCTGTGGGTGTCTGTAGAAAGAATTCTCAGCACGTCGAGATAGTGGCCAGGACCGATAAGACTACACAAAGTGATTATCCACTTGGCCCTCAGGTTCTTATAATGTGGGGAAAAAAATACCAAATGGACTAGGGATTCAGCGCTTCCTTTACAGGCTGGACATTTATCATCCGAGGATACGTTAGTTTGCCACTTACCACAAAACAATTTATTGGGAATGGTCTTGTATCTGAATTGAAGGAATAGTTTTGGTGCAAGGGATGGAACAATTTCCTCAATTGTTTCCTCAAAGAGCGGGAGGGGTTTAAAATTCATAAACTCCTGAGTCAGGTAATCCACAGAATTTGTCACATAGTTCACCAGGGTAGACTCCCAAAAGATGGTTTTACCCTATTCTTCTGAATCGAACACAGCTCCTCCGTTCTTGAACAATAGGCCTCCCGCCCCAATTTCCTCAACAGCTCTCTCAGGGTACTAAACCAGGTGATTTTAATTATCTTAGGCTCTGTCAGAAGATTCTTGATTGCCACTCAATAGGAGGCGAGCTCCTCAATTGTCATAGATGATGCCAATACATTAAGTGCTTATATCTCAGCTTATGAGCAAGTTTCCTATGGGTCAGGTTAATGACGATTGGGGCAGGGGAGTGCTAACTGGTAAATTGAAAAGGGATCTTGTAAAGCAATGTTCAGTGACAGTAAGGTAATCAGGGTTCCCACTACCTCACAATTCTGCTCCATATAAAACTGCTCCTAAGACTTTGAAGTAATATATTTCTAATGCTGGAGCCACTTTCCTGGACACCGTGTTTCTATGGATTTCTTTTATGTGGGCAGTCTGCTGGATTAGGGACAACTGTATTTTATCTATATGGGGTACCCAGCATTGATATGGAATTAGATGAATCGCCAAATAGTCAAAGACTGAGACTAGTACTATAGTACGGTCCCCTACATACATGCGTCTCTTAGAGGGCTTCAAAGCACCCTAAGCGAATATCATGTACTTCGTTTTTGCCTCATTAAGTTCCAGACCACGCTCATCACAAAAAAAAATTAAATTGTTAGAAGCTGTTGGAGCCCTTGTGGGGACTTTGATATTAATAACATTTTGTCAGCAAAGAGAATTGCGGGCACTCTTCTCCCCCGACATTTGGGGCATCACACTCATCCCTGTCGAGGAAGCCTACTACCTCAATAATAAATAGTGAGAACAGGGTGGGTGCTTAAACGCATCCCTGTCTCACTCATCTAGCAGATTTTGAGGGAGTCCCAGCTCTGCCACCACCTTCCAGAGTTTAGCTTGAAGGGCCACAGTCAAAGGCCATGTGCAGATCTACAAAGGATACATATAGCTTCCCCCCTTTGATGACAATGTCTTTCCAATAAATGCAGAGAAAGTTGAAGACCTGGTCCAGGGTACTAATATTGGCATGAAAACCTACCTGAAAATCAGACAGGATATTATTCTCTAGGATTCAATCCTGTATACGGGCCAATAGCTGCTTACAGAAAATTTTCTGCAAAAAGTCAATTAGAATAATAGTTCTATAGCTGGCCAGGTTTGCCCTATCTTCTTTTTATAGGTATGTATGATCTCAGCTGAGTTCTAGGAAATAGGTAGTTCCATACCTGAAAGAATAGCATTGGTAAACGTAACAATATATGGGGCCCATACTTCTAAATCTTCTCTATATAGGTCCTTGGGGATTCGATCAGGGCCAGGATGATTGGGTTTCCTTGAGAGATGTTTCTCTCGAGGAAACCATGTCAGATCGAATATTCTCTCTCATTCCTACAAACTCTTCTTCTTCCATTTTTCCTAGAGCATATAAACCCCCGAAGTGGGATACCCACCCTTCCAGCTGGAATGTAAACTCCAGGGCAGACTCAGGTCCATTCAGACAGTGGGCTGCTTTCCTCCTAAAACACTTATTATCTTTGGCAAGCAATGCACTATGCAGAAAGGACCAAAGGGAAAATTCTCATTAATTCTTAGCATAGTCTAATGCCTGTCTGTATCTACCTCTACATGCCACCATATCAGGTTGGCTCTTGAATTTTACTGCATGTAATAGCTCCCCCTTCGCTTTTCTACATTCCTGGTTATACCAGTCTGCTACAGGGGCCCGCCTTTCCCCTCCTTTTGTATATGGCTATCCTTCCCTTTTTTCAATTGGCCCAGTACTTCCCTGATCTTCATATGGAGTATCTCATGCTGGTTACTCAACTTCTCAATTATTTCTGCTTTGGGGAGTTTAGACAGCACTGCATCCTATTCAAACACTTTGGATTTAACAACTTCCAAGGCCCCCAGATTTTCTCCAACCAATCCCATCTAATTGTTCTAAGGTTATTGGTTATGGATAGCTTACCCAAATCAGTCCAGCCCCTAGTATCAGGTTAGCTCTCTCCCAGATTTATTAAGGAAAGGTCAGGGCATTGTGGTCACTATCAGATCTTTTAACCACTATCATATCTGATACAATGGGCCATAGGCTAAGATCAGTCAAACAGTAATCAGTTCTTCTGACATAGCCTGGTCTATTGAAGGTCATTTCATTATTCAAATCGGATTTTGTCCTACCATTTGTGGCCCTCAAATCGTGCTGCAATGTAAAGACTAACACCTGGTCTCCTCTCTTGGACCATATAACCATTGGGAGGTCTAGCAGCGGGAGTTGCCAGTAACTATCCCACACCCCAGTCAAGTCTAAAGAGGGAAGGGCAAGAGTTTTGAATGTTCAGTTAAAGTCCTCAGCTACCAATAGAGTGGCATTTCCAGTGTGTTCAGTCAGGACATGATCTAAAACACATATAGTATTTGTTTCCTCTGAACCCAGGCCCACTCTATTATATACATTAAAAATTCTCATGTTTAAGGCTGTGTGTTGATCAAGATCAATTGCAAAGATGTCCTGGGAATCAACAGGGACTGGTTTAATTTTGGACTGAAGTGCAGTTTTCACCCAAATCACTAGACCTCCTGAAGATCTACCCTTCTTTTTCCTTATTGCATTAATGCCATAAGAGTACCCACATCTATGGGGGGTATACAAACTCCAGGTTTCCTGGAACATGATCACATCATGGGATTTCACAAAATTCCCCCATTCTGGTTCCACTAGCATTCTGGCAATCCCCGCAACATTCCATACCAGGATTCTTAACTGCTCCTGGAGTACAGCGATGGAGATAGAGTCAAGCCTATATTCCAGGATTACACCCCTTTCCTCCTTATGGTTAAATTCACTGTCTCCCTCCCTTCTAGGCTTTCAGTGGTTGGGGCCTGAGCAACCTGGGGATTGGCAGAAGAACCAGATGAGGAGAAGTAACTTAATAGATGTTCAGCCCAAATAGAGCTAGGGGTCAATTTGTTACCCTGTTGGGGCATCAATACTTCCTGTAGTCATCCCTGGCTCCCCTCTACGGCCAATTTCACTAATTCCCTCTCTTCTGGACAAAACCATTTGACCCGGGACCCATGTCCAAGGCTTTCTATATTTGATAGTAATAGAGGTATTAGCAAGAGGGATGGTGCAGGAATCAATCGTTATCAGGCCATCTACTATGATTGTATCAAAAAAGCTGAGCTTCACTAGATTGTTTGGCATCCCTGGTAGGTGTATCATTTTAACTTGCTTAATGACTTCCCTTATGATAGAGTAACAGTGTCTTGTTTCCCTAAACCAATGGGTTACCTTATTCTTAAGTAGGGCTCCCGGTTTTATGGTATTTATTTTTGCGGCATTTCCGTCTGTATTTATCCATATTTATTTTTGGGCAACTTTATCTGGATTTATTCATATTTATTATGGGTTTTGTGAGAAAAATAAAGCTGAAACTGGTATATTTCCACATTGATTCAATCAATAATTATGCACTCAGGCTTGAATGCCGGCCAGGTGTCAGTGATATTAACACCCCTGGAAGACAAATCATGCACTTATGTGAAAATATGCACATTTTAGTATCAGCCTTCTTCATACCTACTGCTGTTTAAGCCTCTTTATTAAAAGACCTTTCTTTTTTATCTCCCTTATCTATCAATCCACACATATATTGGCCTGGCAGTCATGGCAAAGTGTATTTAGAATCACTCAGAAACCACCCAATTTCCGTTTTTATCCACATTTAAAAATAAATACAGACAAGAAAATAAATGGTTTACTGTCTGTATTTATCTGTAAAAATCAGTAAAAACGGAAAACAGGGAGCCTTATTCTTAAGTTAATCAGGGTCCTCTCATCTGTCACTGGGGAGTTTTGGGACCTCCAAAATATAGATTATCACTTCTTCCCTCTGGGCACAAGTTCTAGTATAAAAGCCATACTTAACTACTCCTCTTGCAAATATTCTGTCAAGGCTAGGCATAGGGGAGCACCCCTCACTGAGTACCACTTCTCTTCTATCTGGCTCTCTTCCCATTCCCCTACCCTGCAGTAAGCCTCGGTATGCAATTGGTTTGCTACTATAACCATTACAACCATTATAGCCAGTGTGGGCTCCTGAGTAGTTGGTATGTACGCAGCTGTAGTGCTGGGTGCAAACACGGGTAGGCTGCTGGGTAGTGGCAACAGCTGCACCACAGTCATGTATCCTTACTGAGCCAAGGTGTGTGAGAGGAGGGCCCTCATGATCAGCAACAAGTGCTTTTGTTTGCATCCCTAAGGATGTGGCTATTCCATTGCTCACCCTCCCTTCCAAGTCAGCAACTACCTTTCTTAGAGATGCAACCTAATCCCGAAAGGGACTCAATAGCATCCTTTAAACTTTGCAGTAGGAAGGGGGCCTTCATTACTTGTATAATTTAATCCAATGTCTACTCTCCCCTTTACCCCATTAACCACCTGAGAGCGCTGCATATTTGTTGTGGCATTCAACTTGGACTACCTGTGCTTCTACAAGAATGTCCAAGTGCTGCTCATTACAGACCACTGGAGGATCAGGTCCTGGATTCCTACATCCTATCAACAAGTAAAAAATGTATCTTATTCCTTGTTTGTCACACACTCAATATGGAGAAAACACCCACAAGCTCAGAATAAATTGTAATACTTTCACTATTTTCACAGAAGGGGATCACGTGTGGAATTACCATGGCATCACTACGTCGACTGACAAGATACTCTACAGAGAAACTTGGAGTACAGGCTAAAAGAAACAGTACCCAGGTTTTCATTACAATTTTTTAAGTTGTCCTGATTTGGTTACAACCAGGAGTGGAGATTCATCTGACGTTTTCCGGCACGCTTTTTCTCATACGCCGGGTCTTAAAAAGGAGTGTTAATCATCAAGCTGTATTATAGGCCTACATTAGAGATTTCTTCTCAAGAAGCAGTTTCTTTGCAGTTTGACCAGTGGGACGATCTGAGTCCATACTAAGTTCTATGAATTTGAGTGATTAGGACTCAGACGCAACATTGTGGAGTTGGATAGAAGGATCGCCTTGTTGGGAAATAACATACCGAACAACAGAGAGAAGTCAAAGCAATTTTTGTCTTGATAAAGATGGGCAATAATTAGTTAAAACCATCGAAACGGGTCGACGCTAAATAACAACATAATTCGTAAAGCTACTGGACATGTAGATACTTAAATATATTGTACTCGGTTGCAGTAGTAACAATTGGTACACAAATATGTCCATTTGAATGACAAATTGTGCTGTCTATTATTTGCCTCTCTTCTTTTTGATTTATTCTCTTTTTTCTAATTTGGTAATGTGATTTTAGATCTGTGCTGTGACACAGCTTTTTTGTGGAAAGATTTTTTATCTGTGTAAAGTTTATGAAATTTCATGTTTTTTAATTGCATTTGTCAGAATGATGTGTAATACAATTGTGTAATTAAATCCTGTATAGTTCTTTTGGGCTCCTATTTTCATCTGACCCATTGTGGTTTCTTCTCTATTTTTCCTCTTGAGAGATTGTGTGTTAATGGTGGGTTAAGGGTTGATTGTTTGAAAGGGAACAAGGGATTTTAATGAATTCCTTTGCGGCCAAATAATGAAAGTATTACAATTTATTCTGAGCTTGTGGGTATATCCTCCATATTGAGTGTGTGACGAACAAGGGAAAATATATATTTTTTACTTATTGATAGTACCCTATTCCCTTGCCTAGAACAAGGGGCCCCTCTCATCCTTTTTATATTCCTATACCTTTCCTATTACTCTTTCGGGGTTTTTTGAACATCGGAGGAGTTTGTTTGGAGGCCTCCTTGGTAAGGGGAGGAACGGGGGAAAGCTCTAATGGAACTAAAAGAGAGGTGTCAGAGTTTTCAGGATTGGGAAATAGAGAAGGGGAAGAGGCCACTGCATGAGCAATTTCTTGGCATTCCGTGAGTAGGATCTCTATCCTATTCATTGAATCGGAGCAGGTAGCACATGTGGACATTTCCTTGGAAAGGAAAGTGCCCTGGGCTTGAACTTTCTTTTTGCCCATTACTGAAGAAATACAACAGGCAAAAAAAGAAAAGAATGTGAGGTGCACAGAGCCAAGACCAATAGTTCACAATTATATTAATTTATAGAAAACCTAAATGACTCCAAAAAATGTTCCTGGAAGTGTTCACCCCCTCTCTTACTCACAGCCTCACTGCTACACAGTGGATGATTCCTTCTTTTCACTGCATTGCAGGCAGTGGCAATTAAAATCAGAGATAAAGAGGCAGCATAGTGATATCAGGGCTAAGACAAAACAAACAACCTTTCAATAGGGTGCAGCACCAAACTGGTGCTAAGCCGGCAACAAGAGTCAGGAGCCACAGCAAAGGGGATGGCCCTGCCCAGCCTCCTGCTGTCACTGACGGGTGCAGGCTTTGCCCTGGCATTCAGAATAAAAGTAATAGTGATGTAGCATTTTTACTTTTGTTTTACATTTAAAGTAAATACTGAACATTAATTTACATTAATATGTAACTTTTTTTATGTTAAATAAAAAAAGTCCCCATCCTACACCATACGTATATGTCCTCCCCGTCTGTGGACTCTCTATATGGTAAAGTATAGGTTCAGGGATGTTCTGTGGAGGTGGTGGTGAGAGACTGGAGAAATACCCCCCGAGACATGCCTACATTCTTTCCCTATGCCAACGTCTTTTTGCAGCACTCCATGTTTGCCTTGCTGTAAAAATTCAAAAAATACAAGACAATTTCCTTAACTAGCAGAATATCTTCCTATATTCCTATATTTAGATGGGGTAGCCTCCACTCTGATGGGTTGGGACCTGCAAGGTTTCTAAGCCCATTGGAATAAATGGGGGCAGATGCAGTTGGCTCCATTTGGAATTCTAAGTCAAAAGAGGCACTAGGTTGCCTCTGTTTCTGCAAACGGCTCCTGCTCCCCCTCCATGATGAGTCCATCATAAAATGGCAGTTGTTGACAACATCATTGCCTTCCTGAGCCAAGAGTCCAGTCTATTGTCATCTGGAGAGCAAGGGCATCAATTCCAGCCAAGAATATTTATTGGCTCTTGAGGTGAGATAAATGTAAGATCTGACTCACACAGCACAAAGTACATACTTTTTCACTAAGCTTACCAATAATATGATTTCACTGTTGAATCAGATTTTGAAAAAAGAGAGAATAACACTTTGATTCATTATGCTAGCATTTTCCAAAGCAAAGAAATAATTAAAAATGTTAATTATATCTAGACCTGTTCCTAGACAAAATAACAAAAATCTATATGGTAAAAAGGGATGATGGGCATTCTCTCAGTGTGAAGATACACTATTTCAAATATGTAGTATGCTACTTTTTATGAATTAGGCACCTTGCCCAGTAGGATTAAAAGACATATTTAAGGGCTAACATATTAATATACATAAAAAAGTTCTTCCTACATCTCAAAGGCACATTTCCTTCCTATACGTCCCGCAGTGCAGCCCAGTCAGGTCACAGTTGTGCTCTTGGAAGCCACAATCTATTTTCCATAAAACTGCATTAAAATACAAACGCTAGACTATATATAGAAGTTAATTTATATGCCACTAGTGCTTTTTCTGCACCAACCACCACAGACTTACAGGAATGTTAAAGAGACAAGTTGGGTGAAAACATATTTAACTGAACCATTTTAGGCCCGGTGCAGAAGCATGAACTCTAGCACTGAATAGCAGTGTTTCAATGCATCGAGTACTAATTATGAGCAGAAGTAGGGTCTAAAAGTATGGAAAAATTTAGATGATCAAGCAGAAACATTTGATTCCCTACAGTGATTGTAAATATTAATATTTTGAACCTACGTGCTATTCCGCACCCTTGTCATGTCCCTACTCGTAACTATATAACAAGGGACTATGTTCATGCTAATTATTAAAGCAATAGCGGTAGCATTGGGATGGCAGGTTGATCAAAATGTTAGTGTGTAGAAATCAACAGGGAGGGAATGAGAAGCAGTGATCCATCCGACTTCCAATGGTTAGTACAAATAATCAAGTTGTGGGAGAATGGGTCACTTGTCCTGTCAAATCAGGGTCTTTAGTGTTGGAAAACTTTGTAGAAAACCCTCATATGAGTACACAGGTCGGGGCGGTGTATCTTGATTCTCCGCCTTTGTGTACTGTCACAGCATCATCATTGGGTTTCTTTCGTATATATGCTGTCCTCCGCCTGGAGGTAGACCAACTGATTTGTCAGTAGTGTCCAGATATCAAAAGAAAGAGGGATGTGCAAGTGCTCATAAGTGGTGAACTTAAAATTCCCTACTGCACTCGAAAACAGTAAAAACTTTAATAGAAATACGGGTGAAGTGGGAAATTAAAACAAAAAGTGTGATGCGTATATAGACAAAGTTACCAGTCTATTGCATTAGTGAGTCAGGTCAACATGTTTCAGCCTTCTCACTCATTCTTGAGGCTTTCGTCAGGACCAGGATGTAAAAGGGGCTCGTTCTGCCGCCTAATATAAGTGATCGAGTCGTCACTTTTTACCTTAGTGTTTTTCGTAGATCTGTTGTATCTTTACATATGCCGTGTTGTGGCTCCCTCAGGACATCAGAGATCAACAACACGGCATATGTAAAGATACAACAGATCTACGAAAAACACTAAGGTAAAAAGTGACGACTCGATCACTTATATTAGGCGGCAGAACGAGCCCCTTTTACATCCTGGTCCTGACGAAAGCCTCAAGAATGAGTGAGAAGGCTGAAGCATGTTGACCTGACCCACTGATGCAATAGACTAGTAACTTTGTCTATATACGCATCACACTTTTTGTTTTAATTTCCCACTTCACCCGTATCTCTATTAAAGTTTTTACTGTTTTCGAGTGCAATAGGGAATTTTAAGTTCACCACTTATGAGCACTTGCACGTCCCTCTTTCTTTTGATATCTGGACACTACTGACAAATCAGTTGGTCTACCTCCAGGCGGAGGACAGCATATATACGAAAGAAACCCAATGATGATGCTGTGACAGTACACAAAGGCGGAGAATCAAGATACACCGCCCCCGACCTGTGTACTCATATGAGGGTTTTCTACAAAGTTTTCCAACACTAAAGACCCTGATTAGACAGGACAAGTGATCCATTCTCCCACAACTTGATTATTTGATCAAAATGTTAAGCACTTGCAAATGTGAAATTCAGTGATCACATGGTCAAAAGGTCATATCCAAGCAGTGCTGACTCAAGCAAAGAGGATCAACCAAATTACTCATCAGCAGATCAGAAAGTGGATCTCATCCAGAAGAGGACAGACATGCTTCCCACGACTCACCCCAAGCCTTCATTCCCTCTGCAGTGCAACTTCATTACTGAGCCCTGCAGAGTCAGGCCGTGACATATAGATTCTTATCAAGTTACTGACTGGAGGTCTTACCCACGCCCAACTCTTTGGAAGATAGTGCCATTTGGTGCCACTCCACTATAGTGGGTACACATGCAAGTCACTAATACTCCCACTTCATCATCCATTAAATTAGAACGAAGATATGGCAAAGACCCTCACCTGTCACAAATCCAATGAAGACCTTTAATTCTGGCATCTCCCCATTCACACTTAAACAACACACTGCCTACTCAAAATGTTCTAATCAGTCGAACCCTGAACACTTTTTCCTATCATCCTCAATGGTTCCACAACCTCACAAGAACTCTATCTCTCTACATGCCATTTCCAAGCAATTACCAAAATGTGAGACTTCTACTCTAGTCACTCTAAATTATGTTCCTGAGGACCAGCTGAAACAACTCAAGGCCAGGGATAGCCAAGCATGTCACCTCTCTACACCTGCACAATTACATGCAGGGCCCATTTTAGCCACTCTGCCATCAAAACATTTTGGACTGGGAAGACAGGGATGAGCAGAAGGGGTAGCTCTGTGGGGACCTCATAATTTAGGAACGGCTACCATTACACAACCAACCAATTAACAGTGGGTGTGCAGACCCAGTTGAAACACTTGCATGCTGGAAGAAATTGGTCATAAAGGAGAGACTGTTTTGAAAAGATGGGGACATGATGGTGGCTACCCAAGTTGGTCGCACATTCTCCTCAGTTAGATGCCAAGGGATCCATATAAGTTTGTGGTAAACTGCAGACATTTGCCTCTCTGAGCTTGCACATGCAGAATTACCAATATATCCGCTGAATGCATGTTAAGTAAGACATAATGCCTGACTTCATAACTAAAACTGTGCCTGGAAAATGAAAGAAAGTGTGAAGCAGTACATGTCATGTGTCACCATCATTTTAATACACCCTGCAGGGGCCCTCTTAAAGGAGTAAATTGCTACCAGAGGTCGAAGGGCTCTCATGACAGGCTTGTTTAATCAATCAGTGCTATAGATAATGCTCGATTTTTCACAACAACTCGAACTAAAGGCTGATTTAGCATTGCTACTTTCTTGGTTTACATAATCACCAAACTCTCCGTTATCCAAAAAGTGAAAGAGACTCCAACAAAACTAAACATCAATAAATTAATACATGTGAATGGACACTTTCAATTTCATGCAGTGCAAATGTGACACTATTACTCGGATGGAATAACACAAATGGCAGCCAATTAGGTGGTAATCTGGAGTAAAGAGTCAGTTCAGCAAAGAGGGGGAGGTAAAGCTCCTCTATTTCTGTTGTGTTTATCCTTTTGTATCGTATGACCTCTCGTAGACTGCTGAAATTGTCTCTATTGAGACCTTAAAAAAAAAACGAAGTGACAACAATAACGCAGAGAGTATACTTTCAGAAACTGCACTCCCTTCTGAGTAGGGGTGGGTGGAACTCGCAGAATTTTTGCTCTACGAAATTCCGGTGAGTTACATAAAAACTCCGCAAGATTCCACAGAGTTCTGCCAATTAATTAAAATAGACACATCATCTTGTGATTTAGGGCTGGTAGCACATTCAGCACAGAAAAATCTCCCACCCCTACTTCTGATCTACTGTGTCCTAGTAAGGCCAGGAGGGCCCATACAGACCTTGCCCTGTACACTAGTGCAGTTGTTCTAGAGTACCATCAAAAAATATATGATGGGTATCTCAGCATGATACTGTAGTGGGTGCAAATGCTTTAGAACAAATTCCCATGGTAATCACTTATGTTTACTGAAAGTCTTATTTCTCTATGAACTTTCTGTACAGCATTCATAAGACCAAACTTATGTGAATATTGTGTGTTTAAAACTTACATTTTAACAAACAGTACAAAGGCCACAGAAACATAAGCAACTGAACACATCAAAAAGCATAATTTTTCATAAATAACCAAGCTCAATTCACCTGTCAGAATCCAATATTCAATGCAAGGTAGGTCCTCCTTCCACAACATTTTGATTGGCAGCTGAATAGACCAGGTTTCCAAGGGTAATTTTATTTCCCTTCTAGCATATTATTGTGCCACAGGCTGTAGAAGTACATAATGATTATCAAAATTCAGAAAAAAATGGTTAACATCTTAAGCATACTTTTCTTTGGCAGAAACTCAAGCTTCCTTTAAATAATAAGTTTGGTCTAGAGCGAAACTTTGAATGTACAACAGTTTGTCATGGAGTTTCATTAATAGATGTTGCATCTTATCTATTTCGGGAATGGTAACCTGTGAATTATTTATGTTTGTTGGCAGATGGCCTTGATTTGGAATATTTGTTTTTATATTTAATAGTGCTTATTGAAAAGGTGCTTGTTCCTTAGTAGCTGCTGCTAGCTAGGTGTGGGCATCAGTACATCAGTACATGCATACTCCAGGAGACCGAAATATGTACTGCTAAAGTGAATAAACAGCAATTGGCAATGCCAATAGTTCTGGCTTTAAGGATCATATAAATATCATGGGAATAGATATGTATTTGTGTGGAAGCAAAGAACTGTAGAATAACATTGGTGTAGGTTAAAAGGTCAGGTGACAGTTGCACTGTCAGCCAAACCTAAAAATCTACCTAGGTTAATTACTGCCCTCCTCTTATCTGTGCTACTGCCAGAGAAAAACAACATCAATTATCTACTTATAGAAGAGACTTTAATAGCATTCCAATGTCATGTGTTTGCCCCTGAAAATGTAAGCTTAGGCAGAAAGATAAATAAACAAAATGATCACGTCTGCACAATCAAAACCTGTACTCTTGGCTTCCAACACGTGGGTAGAGCTAAAGCCCCTTTCTAATGATGCTCACATAATTGTCTGGGGACAGCTGTGCTGTCAAGCCAGACTATAAAAATGATAACCTGCACTATGATCTACCTGACATGACTGTTCCTGATTGTTTTAACAAAGTCAGGTAGTCCAGTCATCATTATTTTACATGCCTGTCCTAATATTAATCTAGTTTACCTCAGACCTAAGCCTATTTTTCAGCCATAAATGTGGTGACAGTTGTTTGTTATAGCTAATGAGTTATGATGGTTTTAACCCAGCAGAATCTTCATTTTTCAAAGCGGTACTCAAATAGGAAGTGGTCACCTCATACAACCTTGGAAGCTGTGTTTCTCTGATGTAACCTACTTAAGACTAATTCCAAAGGACACCATAACATTATTAATGGTTGATATATGGCCTCAACTTGATATTCTATCATCACAAATTCATAAAAGAACTATCAATTATCTCGATTGACAATATCTGGTGTGTGGAAACAAAACATCTTTGACTGGTGCTATTTCATATCCTTGTTGGTAAGGTGCAAATATCTTTTTTTACACCTTATTATGAAAATTATCTGCAGGTGGTAATATGTCACAGAATGCTTGTGGATAATTATTGAGTGAAATTGTGTTGTGGTGGTGATGTAGATCTTGCACTGCATTATTGCAAAGTGATGTTGTTGACATGGAATGTGGCTGTTGTGTTGTGTTTTACTAGTCTTCTGTTATGCCCTGTTATATTTTAAATCTGTTGCTGTGTTGCTTTGTGTATGTTATTGTATTATGTTCTGCTCATGAGCCATAGAAGAAATGGTACTTCAGAGAGGCAAGGCTAGGTCTGGAAGACTATGGCCGCAGATCTCCAGTGTCCACAGACCCCTTTTATATGTTCAAAGACACGTACTGACCAGATTGAAGGTTGGTGAAATGACATCTGTGTCTAAGGAGCCCAACCAGGGCAGTGTAGTAAAGGGAAGGGGTGCCCAAACCTTAGCAGAGACACAGCAATGAGCTCTCCAAGAGAGGGAAAAATGGGCCAAGGATGAGTGTGTCAGCAATGGAAGATGAAAGAGGCACACTGTGGACCTGTGATGGGAAAAGAACCATCAGAGCCCTGGTGATTACAACAGGCAATAGGATGCAGGAAGGCCGTCAAGACCTTCCTGTTTTCTTTGGATGCCTAGCACTATCACGGCCCGTCCACTGGCTGCTTATGTGTCGTTCCCTTGTTTAGAAGCGCCGGGACGCCCCTTTGCTGGGGCAGCTGTGCGCGATATAAATTTGGTTAACATAACATAACATAACATGATTGACAGTATCAGACATTGTACAAATGTCCGGAGGAACGGGAGTGCTCTGTGTCAAAGGAGAGGAGGAGAGTGTGGTGAGAGAACACAACTCAATGGTATGATGACAGAATTCAAGGATCAACTGTAAGATATTGGGTTACTGATTGAGGGGGATGGAGGCAACAACCACAATCCTTGTCAGGTTGAAAAAAAAAGGTCACCAATTTAACTTGTGCTTAACCTTCTCATAGTTTTGCACAAAAGGCAATGAGTAAAGTGTATATGTAGCACATAAATAGCAATAAAGTGAAAATGAATCAAAAAGGAAATCCCACAATAGTTTAGAAAAGTGGAGTAAATGATACCAGAATGATGAGAAATTCCACACTAATTAAAAAAAACTGAATACATTTTAATAATATACTGATATCAGAACGACAAAAATCTAATCAGTAGAACTGTAGATATTCAGTTTTAAAGGTTGCAAGTAAAAATAGCGCCTAAAAGCACGAAGCGCCACTTGCGGTCATCTGGTCATGCAGTACCGGGAGAAAGTCATAAGTTGAGGCCTACCACATTGACGTGAGGGTTAGTTACAGGTACCAGGCTTGTTCTGCTGAAAAGTTACATTCAAAGGCTGGAGTGAAGACAGAGTTCCATTTGCTGTTGAGGAGGCTGAGAGGAGGAGGCTGAGCATCGCGGTCAGCCATCGCTGTAGTGCGAGGAGCAGGTTGGTATCATAAATGGTCATTACTATAATACAAAGAGCTGTTAGGGGGCAGCGTTTATCACAGGCTGTCATTGCTGTAGCTGGAAGCATGGGTCACATGATGCCATTCATTGCTGGGGGCCCATATTAATGCAAAGAGCAGGTCTGACTGGAGCGTCTCGGTGGTCAGCATGGATGGCAGAGTCTTGGTGGGGACGGGCTTGTTCACTGTAGTGAGAAACTTCAGGATTTTCACCTTTTCTTTTGAGAGGAGTACACTCTGATGACAGCCAACAGATTAGGCACTGGGAAGGCACCCCTTGGGGATCAGGGACTCACTCCAGAGGCCAGCAGTGCTCAGGCATTTACCGTTGCAGATCCAAGTAGGCCCAGTTGCCGCAAGTCAGCTTCACAGTTGCAGCGAGCCATCTGAAGCTTGTTGGATCCCCGTGGCTCACACAGGAGGTCAGTCAACTGCTCCTTGGAGTAACTCTGGGTAGCCTGAGATAAAGGCAAGCAAGTCCAATCTTCCTTGTCAGACAGCAATGTAGTCCTTCAAGCAGCTGGATAGTCCTCTGACAGCAGGGCATCTTTCCTCTGTAACTTCCATTGGTCTAGAAGTGTTGTGCAGAGTGGTTCTACAGGGCCAATATTTATTGCCGGTGCCATACTTTTTGTGTGTGGAGGTGCTGCCTGTCCTACCCCCACATCTGGGTCTGGAAAGGTCTTCGCCTTCCCCTGTGAATGCTCCAAACTGGAGGTGAAAAAAGGCAGGGCAGACCTGGTACCAGGTTCCTTTGTGTGTGCAAAGCCATTTGAAGAGTAAGTGGGGCCAAGTACAGCCTCTCCCCTTCCTGCCAGGATGGGCCATCCTGTTCCCTCCTAAGCCCCCATTCTGTTACTATCTGGAAGCAATACGCAAACCCCAACCGCAGAGCCATTTGCAGTCATGGGACGCAGGACACTTTCAAAAGGCCCAAATGGTTGGAACAAGTAAACAGCAACCTTATAACATTGTGTCTAGCATGACGGGAGTGATCCAATTGAGGTAATAAGGACACAGGGATAAATTCTAATATTCTAAACACGTGTACCCGCTACACCATAAATTCTTCTATCTATTTTTGTAAGAGACCACATCACTATTCAGTGTCTCCTTAGCCAATAACAGCTTCTTGTTTCTTTATGAAGTTCTACCTGCTACTCCACGCGCACGCATATTCTTGATACTTTGTGTGAATCAATGAAATTTTGCTTTCCATACTACATACTGGCATGTATATAGATACAAACAATTATAAATGGTAACAATTCTCTTTACTGGGTATCTTTAAAAAAAAAATATTATATATTTAGTTTTCAGTAATACAATTAACTGAGTCATGCAGTGTTATGCGGTCTATTATATTGCAGTTCTGTACAACAATCACAGTAGAGCTTATCACAAATAACCACAGTGAGTGCTTAATCGGAGTTAGCAGTTGGCATACTAGGCGTTGTGGGAAGAATGTCCTGATGTTCCAGTAGGTACGCAGTGAGGGGTGCCCAAAAGTCTTTCGGGCGAGACCTGGTAGGGAGTTCTTCCTCATAAGTGTTTCTGCAATACACCAGGTCTGATATCCATTTCTGAGTGGTTTGGTGGAGTTTACTGTCCCAGTGCATGGACACTCTGCGCTTCGCCATTAACAATGCTATAGCCAACAATTTCCTCTTGGCCAGTGGTGTCTTGTGCAGGAGACCCAGGAGACACAGCTGTGCAGAACACTCTAACACACATTTTGAGACCTAGCGTAAAAATGACCCCACTTGTTTCCAGTATTCCCTGACTTTCACACAGTACCACGCTAAGTGGACAAAATCTGCATCCTGTACCCCCCATCTGTGGCAAGCAGAATCCTCCCTTAGGCCCTGTCGGTAAAGTTTCAGGGGTGTGTGGTAGGCTTGGCGTAGATATTTAAAGTGGATAATACGCAAATTACGGTTTAGAGTCAACATTTCAGTGAGTTTACCACAGAATTTCCAGTCGCCCTGGGTTAGGGGTGTGTCTAGTAGCTGGTTCCACCGTTCTAATACCCTGGTGTTTGGTTTGCGATAGTCCTGTTTGCATCGCCTGATATAGTTTGCCCACTAATCTTTTGCTGGTAGGGTCAGCGATTACCATTTGTAGCGGGGCCAGGGTTGGAGGCTCCGCAGGGAAGCTTGGGTAGAGGGCTTTGATGGCTGTCCTTAGTCTGTGGTAGGTAAATCGGAACAGTAATGTTTGGTTGCTGATGTAGTGCAGGTCGGAGGCCTCTTCAAACTGTCCCTCTGCATATAGATCACCTAGAGTGCTGATGACTGCATTGTGTAGCATGGTGATGCTGCCCGTGTCTTGTGTCACTGACAGTGCAAGGTGGTTAGCAAATGGCATGACTGGTGCGTACAGTTGCATCTTACCTGCCATGTGACCCAACCTACCCCATGCCTCTGCGGTGACTTGTATTGGGTTGATTTCTGTGCGAGGGACCTCCTTACACTTGTGGGGCAGAATGTGGGATAGAGGTATAGGGTGGGTGTCCCCTTCTTCCATGGCCAGGTGTGGCAAGTATTTCACCGGATGGTACCAGTAGTGTGCATAGTGTGCTTGGGCGCATAAATAGTAAAGTTTGAAGTTCGGGGTGGCAAATCCTCCCTGTTCATAGGATAGTGACAGTGTTTCTAATCCTATTCTTGCCTGCTTCCCTGCCCAAATCATTTTGATTACATGCGTTTGTATTGTTTTAAAAATGTGTTTGGGTAGGGAGATAGGGATATTATTGAAGAGATATAAAAAATGTTACTATGCAATCTTGTCCGCTAGTGTTAAGGGGAGCTTAATCCATTTGTCCACTTGTGTTTCCAGCTTGTCTATTGCACTGCCGTAGTTAGTCCTTATAACTTCCGCTGGGTCCCTGTGGATCCATATTCCAAGCTATTTAACTGGGTCAGTTTGCCACTCCAGGGGGAAGTCCAGCGAGCATGGTTGGGTGCTCTCTGTCAGGAGGAACACTGTGGATTTGCTCCACTTCATTTGGAGCCGTGAGAACCTACCAAATCTAATATATTCTCTCAGCAGCTTCTGTAGATTATATAGCACCATGTCATCCACTTAGAGGGATATGCCTATGGGGTGTTGATGGAATTTGAGTGGCGTGTCTGTATGTCTCTGTCATATTTTACAGGTGAGGGGTTCTAGCGCTATGGTGAAGAGTAATGGGAGAGTGGGCATCCTTGCCTCGTTCCTCTCCTTATGCATACAGGCTCTGACACTCACCCATTTACTTTGATCCTGGCTGCTAGGTCTGTATAAAGGAGCTTTATCCAGTTGAGGAACACTCCGGGCAATCCCATTCTCTGCATTATGGCAAAGAGATAGCAACATTCCACCGAGTCGAAGGCTTTGGCCGCATCTAATAAAACGGCCGCCATCACCAACTCCGGATTTAGGACGTGTAGAAGTGCAAAAATGCTGCGTAAGTTATGGGAAGTCGATCGTTCTGGTATGAAACCTGATTGATCCGGCAGAATAATGTTTGGCATTAGTGGGGTCAATCTGACAGCTATTAGTTTAGCCAGTATTTTGGCTTCTGTGTTAATGAGGGACAGTGGGCGGTATGATTCCCATCTGTCCTGCGCTTTGTCTGGCTTAAGTAGCGTTATTATAAGCGCTTTTCTTAAAGTGGGGGGAGGATTTGTTTCACATAGGCATCTGTGTATATAGCTGTGAGGTGTGGACTTATCAGGTCACTATAGGTTTTGTTGAACTCATTAGTGAGTCCATCTGGGCCTGAGGCTTTTTCATTCAGTAGTGATTTGATGGCATCTTGGACTTCTGAGACCGTTATAGGCTGAGCCAGATATTCACGCTGGCCCTCTGACAGCCATGCAAGAGCTATATCCTCCAGATACTCCGAGAGCTGTTACCTGTAAGTTGCCCTTACCGATGCGTACATGTTGCTGTATGCAGCTGTGAATGTTGAGGAGATCTCGGCAATGTCAAAGTGTGTCACTCCGCTGTCAACTGTGAGATGCGTTATTGTGTGTTGTGTGCATCTAGTGTGTATTTTCTGGGCTAAAGTATGACCTGACCGGCTGCCCTCTCCGTATGCCCTTGCCGTTTGTCTCTTCATTAAGTATTTAAGTTTGTCTTCTGCAAATTCATTACATAGTGTGATTTGCCCTAGCACCCCTGCGCTGTATGTATTTTCATATTCCGCCTCCAGTGTTTTAATTGTTGTCTCTATGCTGTGCACTTTTGAGCGTATGTTTTTAAATATCCCGTACTGGTGCCAATGCATTTCCCACAGATGGTGGCCTTAAAGGCCTCCCACACTATGCTTGGGTCGTCAACCGTCCCCACATTTATCTGTAAATATTCCTCAACTGCCCCCCATATAGGGTCGCTGTATACAAGGTCCAACAGAGAATTTGCATTGAAGCGCCATATGTATCGAGGCGGTGTGTAGGTTGGTAAGTCTAACACCGTCAGCACTGGCTTGTGGTCAGAGAGTGTCTTAGGAAGGTGACTGATGTCTGTTACCCAGCCGTTGGCTCGTGTCAACGCAAGCCAATAGTCCAGCCTGGACCAGCTTGTGTGTTCGGTTGATGTGTCCGTGCCCTCTCTATTGTTTGGATGACGGAGACCCCACGTGTCTACTAGGTCGAGTTTGTCCATGCAGTTCAGCACCTCCTTGGCAGCCTGCTTGTGGTGTTCTGTTGCATTAGGCGATCTGTCCAGTTCTGCATTGAGTGTTATATTTAAGCCCTTCCTCGCCGCACACATTTTCACGCTGTGCGGGTGTTTTAATGAGTAGGTGGGGTTCGGACAGCCCCCGGCCATCCCCTGCACACACCCACTGTGACGTCGGACAGCCGGGGGCCGCCCTCAGCACACAAGGGGTTAAGTCACCTTCCCAAATAAGGTCTGTATATGACAGGGCTCTTAGCTTGTGACGGATGGTGAGGAAGTATTTGAGTTCGTCCGTGTTTGGCCCATAGGTGTTTATCAGCCCTATTCGGGTGGCCCGTAATATGCCCGCTAGGATTACATATCTACCCTAGTCATTCCTGATTACCTGGTCTGGTTGAAATTGTACACCTTTCTTAATCATGATGAGGACTCCCCGGGAGTAAGTGGAGTAGGATGATGCAGCTATCAGCTCCGCCCAGCTCCGACCTATGGCCTTATCAGTGTGTGTGGTAAGGTGTGTCTCCTGAAGCATTGCTTTCTCACTTGACGGACTTTCCTAGGATTATTCATTCCTCTTATATTCCAAGTTAAGCACTTTAGCAATCTACATCTGTTTTGCTCTGACATATCACAGAAGTAGGAATGTATATGTAACGTTAGGTAACTATGTGCTTCTGTGTATTTGCTGCGTGACTTATAAACGTAACAACTTTGACATTCAAAGTAAACAATACCCCCCCCACTCCTGCATCCCAATTATGCTGGAGAATTTCCCTTGCACTTGAAGAACTTTGATTCTCTGAACAACATCAATTACATACTTAGTAGTCTTAATAAACAAGCGTACCACAGTTTGGGTCTTACCCACTGCGGGGGCATGCCAGAGTCCCATTTATCTCCCCGGTTGGTTAGGGGGTAGGCTGTTTACACTGTTTCAGTTACTGCAAGTTAGTTATTGTGCAGGCATCTGGTGGTGCCTGGGGGGAGCGGGAGCGGGGGCCTCTTGTTCTCTGATAGGCGACTCACCCATTCTACTCAGCTCATGCGCTTCTGTGCGTTGACGAACAGGGTCAGTCTTCATCATAGTGTTGCCTGCCCGGTTTATCACCTTTCAGTATTGAGTCAATGCATGCCGTGGCTGCCTTTGGTGAGTTGAAGATCTTGTCCTTACCTTGGTATATTATTTTTAGGTGTGTTGGGTATAACATTGCATATTTTACTTTCATTTTCTGTAGCCGGTTCTTCACCTGCTGGTATTTTCGTCTGGCCCTCTGCACCGCCATGGTGAAGTCGGGGAAGAAAAGCAGCGTGTTGCATTGATGGGTGATGGCCCCTTTTTCTCTTGCTAGGAGTAAAATTGTGTTGCAGTCCCTATAGTTTAACAGTCTAGCCAGGATTGCGTGCGGCTGTGCTCCTGGTAGTGGTTGAGGGGCGAGGGTTCGGTGTGCCTGTTCAACGATCAGCATGGGGGACAGTTCTTCCAATCCGAAAAAATCTTTCAGCAGTGTCTCTACATACTGTTCCATGCGCCCTGTGTTCGTCGATTCCGGCAACCCTGTAATGCGGACATTGTTTAATCGGGACCGCGCTTCTAGCTCCTCGTTCTTTGCCTGGATTAGGGGCATCACTTTTTCCACGTTGAGGCTTTTTGCTCTGTAGGTCTTGTGTTACGTCTTCTGTGGACGAGATGCGAGTTTCCATTTCAGTGATCCTGTTCACTTGCTGGTCTAGTTTGGTCAACATGTGGTCCATGTGGAGACTGAGGTGATCGATTTTACCATCGATTGATAACAAACTTTGTTGCACAGCCGCAAGTGTGGCTGCAAGAGTGTCCAGGCTCGTGCCTTGGTCTTCCATAGTTGGCGCCGTCTCACCCGCAGCAAGGGTGGTTTTTCTTGATTCGAATGTTAGCTTTGGTTGGGTTTTATCCAACTTCCCCATTGGATCAGTACGCTGTTTACTGCTAGCTTGCTGTCTGTACTCTTGGGCCCGTTACACTGAGCCTTGGTTGCGCTGAATTGCTAGGGGTAGCTTTTTGTAGTGAGATGGCCGATTCTGCCAACACTCTGTGCTGTTGCCACCACGGGTTATATCCTGTTCCCTTTAGCGTAGGAGCAGTGAGGCGCAGGGCAATGGCATTGGCTGTGCATTTCTACGCCCCATGGGGAGCAGCCTTGGCGTTCATGGACAGGTCAAGCAGGACGGCAATGGTGGTGGTGCGTCCTTGCCGGCCCCAGCGGCGCGGCGTCTCAATGCTCCGGCACCATTATCAAAAGCGGGCTCTCTGGCGGCAGCCCCCCCACGCGATGTTCACAGCAGTCAATCCTTGTCACACTGGTCTGCGAAGACCTGGCTTCAGATGATGTACAGTGCTGGTCATCTGCCGCTCTCCCACTGCGGCCTGCTTTAATAAGGGATAGCGCGTAAGTGCGTGTACCTGGAATCGGCTGCATCCTCCCGCCTCCCGTGGTCTAGGCCATCCCAGCGGACCCTGAGTGTTGTGTCTGGCATGGTATCAAGGCCTGGTCTGTGTGGGCATACAGGACTGCAGCACTGTCGCACGTGGATTGTGGACGGCCAGCTCCAGCAGACATGGCACTCTCTTGATGGGCCAGCGGGAGTAGTGCCTCTAGGCCCCAGGCCACTGGCGTTTTGCTGTCTCCCGGCTGTTGTCCCTCGATTCTCTGCCTGGCCCGGCCCCGAAGCGGGTACCTGCCTCCTACACACCCAGGTACCCTTGCCGGCACAGAGTCAGCGGCCGGCTCACACAGCCTATGCATGTAATAATAACATAAGGCGGCGATTAGCATAGATTGCCGTACATAGATTATTTAACTATTTCGTATGCAGGAAGAGAAAAGAAATGTTTTTAAATTGTATATTTGTCTGTCATGTTCAGAACGGATTTTACTAGGGACATCCGGAAGAACATATAGAGATTAAGGGACTTTATTTCTCACAATCCCCCATGGCCAAAATCAGGAGTTAGGAGATGGCAATATGCACCCAAGGTATTATCATCACAGGCTCCTTGCATACCTAAATAGGTACATAGAGAGGTGATAAGAAATTGGCCTCACTTTGGAAATTGATTCAGACACATCACCCGGATAAAGCTACCCTCTCTAATGAAACTACCTAGGGATACTATATTTCCCGGCAGTATGTATCTCAGCATTCACAGTGAGTCCATTGAGTGGGACGTAAATGCCATGGGAAACTACATTTCCTAGCAGCAACGCACTAGGATTCCGCTTTGATCTTATCAGGGAAGCAGTCATGATGACAGGAACGGGAAGAAGATACTAAGATGCGACCTTATTGCATGGAAGCACCACAGGAAACTACATTTCCCAGTGGTAGCACACTAAACCTCTATTTGAATCCAGTAGCGAGGTGTTCATGCCACAGGTGAACTGAGAAGAGCACCAAAAATATAAATACGGTATGCATTACATGCCGCAGCAGTGTCAACCCTTTAACTTAATCCGTTCCTGATCTCACAAAAAGCCTCTAACAAAATATGTTACATGCACCTTCTCATCTCCAGTCCCGATGCCCTCTGAGAGTAGGACGATCGCCCAAGACTTTTCTGGTAGGGGCTGCATATAAGACAAGGTATGCTTGCACAGTAGCACCGGATGTGCCTATACTCCTAAATATAAATGTTAAAGGCAGCTTATCAGTGCCTTTCCTTTTATTACAGAACCAGAATCCACATAGAAGTGGTATGTTTACATGCCCACACACAACACATAGGGTACTCTAGAAATGCAGGTATGCATAATTAGCCGGGAATCACAAATATACACCCCAGTATAATCCCAAATGCCTTTTGTTAAGCAGCAATCCTTACATTTAATTTTTTGTATCCTCAGTCACTGAACCTTCACAAGGCGTGAATGAGATTAAATATAATTATTCCCCATGTAGCAGTATACTTCTGAAACTTGATGGTGGAGCTCCCTGAGAACACATGAATGGAATGTGAAACTTAAGGTACTTTAAAATTCTAAAATTACTTTGGGCTAAAAATGTTATGTTTTGTTTCTTTTTTTTAAAACAAACTTCGCTTACAGCTGGCATGAAACCTATCTCTTTTTTCTGTTTTCTTCATTGTCCCATACATAAACTTACCTAGAACTAAGGAAAAACTTCGTAAAATTTGTAGGTCCAACAAATAGTCATAACATGTCAGCGTACACAAAAGTATGGCCAGGCGACATTTATTCCCAGAAAAAAAGGATAAAAGAGGTATATAGAAGGACCTAGAAGGATTTTAATACCTCCAAGACCAACAAATGAACTCCGATCATAGAGGGTCATATGGTGCTCTAGGAGCAAAACCGCAAGAACAATAAGATGTCCCTAGTATATTGAATTGTTAAACCTTCAGTGGTTATGTTGGATACCTCTTCACAAATATTCTAATATGTGATTATATATGTTGGACACTCATGTTTGTTTTGGTGAATAACTAGTTGTAGGATGCCAGCTCTCTGTGTAGTGTACTAAATTAGGTACACTATCTAGCCAGTCTAGTAAATCCCCGATTGATATATAGAGGTACAAGTAGATAATTCTAATGCTCTTTTTGTGATAGTGTGGGTGAGCCGTTAAGCTTATCAGAGGGTAGTGCTAAGCATTTGTTATACTCTCAAAGACAATAAATGAAACACTCACTAAATAATAAATCCAAGACCATTTCTTGAAAATAATATTGACTTTTATGTAATTTCTAAAACCATTAACTCAGTTCTAAAGAAAGAACTTTCTGAGTTACAGTTTTTCAAAGTTCGGAAAATATTTCACGTTTGTGCGCAATTACGCATCATTGACAACAATGGGAATGAAGGAGAAAAATGCATACAAATTCAGGCAATGCTTTCACAAAGTTCACTTCCTCATAGTAAGTTGATCTCAGGACCAGGACTATAGTTCCAGCAGGTGAAGTTCGGGGGCATCCCGGATTAGCCAGAAGCAGAGTGCTGTGGGTCTTAGAAGCTGGTGTGCAAAGACGAAGGGGACCACTTGAAACTAAACTGCACAGCAGGGCTTACAGGTTAGTCCGATGGGTCTCCTTGGAAAGTGGGGGTTGCAAGGGCTTGGGGACCACAGGAGCACAGCTGGTTAGTCCGTGCCTTGCCCGGTGGGGTCAGGTGCAAAGTGAACAGGTCAGCCGGGAGGTGTGCATCTTCAGGTCAGGAGTAGGAAACTTGGAGAGGCAATCTCAGGTCAGCTGGGCCACTCGGGAAATGGATCTCAGGTGTCTTGGCATCCCTCAATGGGTGCTTGCTTCAGGTGCTTTGGGAGTCCAGTGTGGGCTCTTCTTCTTGGTGTTTGCCATGGGGGATCCAGTACACCAGGTATTATTACGCCATGGCTCCTCAGATCCTGGTGCCTCCAAACTTGATGAAGAGGGGGATCAGACCCTCAAGAACTTCGGTGTTGCATCAAGATCATCAGGGAGCAGCAAGTCAACAAACCAGAAGTCATGGGATTGGTGCCTGTGGAGTGCAGGGGAGCATCTTGTTGATTTCTTGAAAGCTGGAGGTGCTCGGGCTTCCTTGAGTCCTTTCAGGTTCAGGACAACATAGCAGGTAGAGATTGTCGAGTCTGACTGGCGAAAACAATTCAGAGACCACACCAGTGCAAGTATGTTTTCAGTGGACCATCTAGAATGGTCTCCTGTGTGAATGTATTAATCAATCCATCACTGGCATCAATGAGGATTTATTAAGATAATATGTGTGGTACCAACCATCTTACAAAAATATGAAGCCATCATGGAGCTAGAAATCTTGTGCTAACAGCTGTCCAGCCCATGTATTCTTTATTGCGTCCTTGTGCACTTACAAGATCTCAGAATTGACTGGACATTGCAGAGGCATGTCTGCCCATGCGGATAGGCCCACACATAGGATATAGTGCATCCTGACTTAGGGCCAATGGCCATCAGTAGGGCTTACTTTCCCATACCTTCTGCAGTGTATGGGAGACAGCACACAGGGCTGTTTGCCATGTCGACTTTTCTGATTTCTCTGCACCATGACATGCAGTCTGTAATGCCAGTATGCATAACCTTGGTGAGGGGACCCTGGGGTGGCGCAACCAGTGCTGCAGCCCCAGAGGACCCTCTTCAGTGCCAATGTCCTAGGGGTACCATTTACTAGGGACTTACAGGGGTAACTGAAGTGGTGCCAATGATGGTACCATTTTTGGGAAGGAGATCTGGCACTGGGAACATCGTTAGCAGGGACCCAGTGCAATTGCAGTTCGAAATCACATCATGTATCAGGCAAAAAGTGGCTGCTAACCATCTCAAAAGAGTCACTTTCCTACACAATTCATTTGTTATGATGTGTGGTAATGTTTCATTAATTGTATGTCTTAAGCAATAAAGATACCCAGTAAAAAGTTTTATTTTTGCAGAATTTTGATCATTTATGATTGTTTGCAACTATATATACATGCCAGTGTTAGAATTGAAACATATTACTGCCATATTACTCATATTTTACCTGGTATTATGTTAGCATTTATTTAGGTATCTCATAATACATTCTTGCTGGATGCATACACAATTAACAAGGACAGATGTTATGTGAGTTAGCTTGACATCTTTGCTACCATTTTACCTCTTGTATTATAATTGAAACTGTTACTTGATCATTTCCGAGAAATGGTCCTTGGTGAGTTTTGTTTCTCAAATGTTAAATCTTGCTCATTAACGCATGCCTTTCCCTTTGTGTAGAGGCCCTCGCCCACATGCCTAGTAGAGAGGATAAGCCAGATGACCTTGGGCAGTCGATAGTTTGGGCCAGGCTGGGAAATCAATACTCATTCTCTTTCCCCACATCGTATTACAACATCTACCAGTGTTTTTCCATAATAGGCGGGTCTTCGTGGGCTCCACAACATACATAATGTAACCTTATGCTTGCTAGAGTCAGTCCCTCCTCAGCCATCATAGGAGGCTGGTCAGACTGAACTCCACTGCAGTGTACCTTGTGAATAAACTTGTTAGATTGCATTCTCTACAGCGTCGACTCTTCATTTCTTGGAAGTCTAGAGGAGGATGAGAGTGACCCGGGTGACCCTAGCTGGGTTACTTCCTTCAATTGGCACATGAACAGGGACTCCACCAGGTGACCCATCAAGCCAGTAGTCGGGTTGTGGGATCGGGGTTGCGTCCGGTCAGATGGGCGGATCGGGATCCCCATATGATAGAGCGTGGCTCTTTCGGCTGCCCCGCCTATCTGATCGGGCGGCTCCTCGGCTGGTGGTCATCTCGGCTGGGGACCTGAAAAGGCAAAACCCTTGGATCTGACTGTTTTGTCCGAAGAGTCAGCAGTGGAGAATACTCTTGTTTGGCCTGTGTGCACCAGGTGAGTTTATCTTGATTCTTGGTATATGCGTCGTCATTTTGATTAACATGGTGGGTCTGCGGACCCTTGTGATATGGAACGTTTTTGAACGTTCTGCCAGGTCAGTTGTTGAATTTGGCTTATTCTTGAAAAGGCCTGGGGCTAGATCCTATCTTGTCTTGGTGCAGTCTGAGGACTGACTTGTCTAGGCACAGTCTGAGGACTGTTTTTGAGAGCTTTTTGTTTGTGTGTGTCTTCAGTGCATGTGTGTGCTTGTTGACTGAGTGGAAAGTGAATGAGTCTGATACTAGGATGCCTTGTTGGAGTAAAGTGTGGTGCTTGGGGTGCCGCTGTTGTTCTGCTGAGCATCGGCTGGAGGAAAGGCAGCCTGAAAAAGGTATTGAGTGTGCAGATAGGAAGTTTTGATTACAATGTAATAAGTCCTATGTTGTTCGAGAGGATGCGGATCCCTTTGTGGAAGGATCTGTTGGACACTCGTCCCCCACCTCCCTATGCCCCGCAAAGAATATGTCCTGTTGTTCCAACGTCTCAGTCCCCTGTTGTTCCTTTGCCTTCCTCTGGTCTTTCTGTGGACTTTACTGCTTTGGCTCCAGCCCTGATTGCCTCCTCTTCGGTTTCACAAGCTGCGAGTGTGGTGACTGCAGGCACCCCCGCAGTATCTGCTGTTTCTACTCATGTTTCTCCCCCTTCTCTAGCACCTACAACCTATTCATTGCTAACCTTGTCACCTGCGTCTTTATCTCTTGTGTCTTCCCCAGCAATTTCATCCTCAGTGTTGTGTAGTGTTGGGATGCTGGTGCGTGGGTCAGATGGAGGGAATTGGGTGGCAGCACGGGAGCGAATGGAGTGGGTATTGATTCGATCTAATGTGGGTGAAGAAGAGAAAAAGATGGTTGCAAATCAGGCGGCACAATGGGCTCGGAGTCTGATTTATAGTGTGGAGGAAATATGAAGTGTGATGATAGATTTTGATATTCATCACAAAAGAGCCGCTCCTAGTGTGATAACCCAAACGAGTTACAAGAACGTCGTAAGTGTGGGCATCTCACAAAAAGATACGGACTGGTCTCACACACCACCTGGTGTCATGCTTCATCATTAACCAGTCCTCGCCCTCCAAAACCTTCGTTTGATGGAGGGCGGGCATACACTTGACGACAAGGATGCACTTCTAAGTGATGGAGTGGGGGCCCGTGACTATGTGAGTGAAGTTAAAAATCATTATAGTAATCAGTAGCAATTCTTTAATGTGAAATGAAAACTATACGATATTAAAATACAAGTGTGACGGTGATTGGGACGGTTATTGTTCCCAACCGTCTAGTGAATGGTCTAGTGGATGGTCGACATGTTTCTGCCTGGATGGCCCCGAAGGGTCCGTGGCATTCATCAGGACCTAAATAAGAAGAATAAAGGGCTCCGTTCTTACCAAATATGGTAATGTGTAACCACTGCGGGAGTGTGGCATAAGTCACACTTCACCGTCTTAGAGCTGCTTCCAATAGTGAAGCCCTAATAGTTTGGACAACTTGCCCCATGGGGGAAGGGGCGGAGGAGAAACCACAGTAGTGTTTCCTTGTAACTCCTGATCAATGCGTCCCGCAACCTATACGTCCGCTCCCGGTCCTCCCGAATCCTCCCGAGCACATTCGGGAGGACCGGGAGCGGACGTATAGGTTGCGGGACGCATTGATCACGAGTTACAAGGAAACACTACTGTGGTTTCTCCTCCGCCCCTTCCCCCATGGGGCAAGTTGTCCAAACTATTAGGGCTTCACTATTGGAAGCAGCTCTAAGACGGTGAAGTGTGACTTATGCCACACTCCCGCAGTGGTTACACATTACCATATTTGGTAAGAACGGAGCCCTTTATTCTTCTTATTTAGGTCCTGATGAATGCCACGGACCCTTCGGGGCCATCCAGGCAGAAACATGTCGACCATCCACTAGACCATTCACTAGACGGTTGGGAACAATAACCGTCCCAATCACCGTCACACTTGTATTTTAATATCATATAGTTTTCATTTCACATTAAAGAATTGCTACTGATTACTATAATGATTTTTAACTTCACTCACATAGTCACGGGCCCCCACTCCATCACTTAGAAGTGCATCCTTGTCGTCAAGTGTATGCCCGCCCTCCATCAAACGAAGGTTTTGGAGGGCGAGGACTGGTCAATGATGAAGCATGACACCAGGTGGTGTGTGAGACCAGTCCGTATCTTTTTGTGAGATGCCCACACTTACGACGTTCTTGTAACTCGTTTGGGTTATCACACTAGGAGCGGCTCTTTTGTGATGAATATTTAGTATTGGAGGCTGCTGCTCCTAGAACCCCATGCCTCTAGTTCCCCCCTCCACACATCCAGTGGAGTTCTCTTGTGATTGGATTATGATAGATTTTGAGCCATTTGTACAGCAGTATGCCCTTCAACATATGTCAGCTACATTGATTGGTTTGTGGGAACTGGGTATTGGTGGCACAGCTCCTCAAATTATCTACAACATTCGAGATCGTGTATATTCTGCTGGTATGGCCCCTGCAGAAGTTCTCAGTAATGTTGGGACACTTCTCAGTTATCGAGAAAGATTATATCACCGTACTCTGTCTAGTGTGTCCCAATTTCTGATGAGGGAGGTGCACCCGATTTTTCATCCCGAGATCCCAGAGCAGTGTAACAAGAGACATGATGTGGTCCAACAGCGGGTAGCAGCTCATTTTCAGGAACAGTGGGTCTATACCCCGTGGAAGAGAAGTGAGGTGCTAGCTCTTAAGAGTCAGTTACCAGATCCTAGGAAGAACCCTACGGCGTATTATAAAGAGGTAACAGAGGCCGCATCCTCGTCAATTATGACCTTAGCAGATATTGAGATGTTTCTCAGACTCTTGGTGCCTGTCGATATCTGGTGGCAGGTGCATACGCAGGACCCCGTAGTGGAGTTGGGTGGCACTTGGAATGAGATTAGGGAATGGGATAAGGAGAGGAAGGCGGATGAGAAACCTAAAGCTGAGATTCTGGCTTTACCAAGTCATATTATCACGTATATGCATTCTCTTATCCCACCCAGACAAGTAGATTGGGTTAAACTGCCGGCACGTCATCAAAAGAAAGAGGACAGTGTGTCTGATTTTTTTACTTAGTTTGAAGGGTTGTTTTGGGATTTCAGTGTTACAGCAAACAAATGATGGACGGAATGCTGACAATACAAACATTCTCCCCCAGTCAAAAGATCTGGGTTAAATCCATTGTTCTTTTGCCCACAATGCTACCCCAGTTTGGACCAAGCCATATGCAAATCAGTCTTGACCCTGTGCCCCATGGGAACAGTCCAGACCAAACTGCCAGGCCAGGTCCTCCCTGGACCGAAAACAAGACTCCTGGGACCGGTTTCAGGGTATGTCGCCCTTCTTGAACCAGGCTAGCTTGAATCCAGTGGCACAGTGAGCAAGGGACCCCCATCTGGGGATACCCATCCCACTTAGGGCGAAAAGTGTTACAGCAAACAAATGATGGACGGAATGCGGACAATGCAAACATTCTCCCCCAGTAAAAAGATCTGGGTTAAATCTATTGTTCTTTTGCCCACTACGCCACCCCAGTTTGGACACAGTCATATGCAAATCAGTCTTGACCCTGTGCTCCATGGGAACAGTCCAGACCAAACTGCCAGGCCAGGTCCTCCCTGGACCGGAAACACGCATCCTGGGACCGGTTTCAGGGTATGTCACCCTTCTTCAGCCAGGCTAGCTTGAATCCAGTGGCAGAGTGAGCAAGGGACCCACTTCTGGGCATACCCATCCCACTTAGGGCGAAAAGTGTTATAGCAAACAAATGATGGACGCAATGCTGACAATGCAAACATTCTCCTCCAGTCAAAAGATCTGGGTTAAATCCATCGTTCGTTTGCCCACTAAGCGACCCCAGTTTGGACCCAGCCATATGCAAATCAGTCTTGACCCTGTGCCCCATGGGAACAGTCCAGATCGAACTGCCAGGGCAGGTCCTCCCTGGACCGGAAACAAGCATCCTGTGACCCGTTTCAGGGTATGTCACCCCTCTTCAGCAAGGCTAGCTTGATTCTAGTTGCAGAGTTTGCAAGGAACCAACGTCTGGGCATACCTATCCCACTTAGGGCAAAAAGTGCTACAGTAAACAAATGATGGACGGAATGCTGACAATGCAAACATTCTCCCCCAGTCAAATGATCTGGGTTAAATCCATTGTTCTTTTGCCCACTACGATACACCAGTTTGGACCCAGAACATGCAAATCAGTCTGGACCCTGTGCCCCATGGGATCAGTCCATATCGAACTGCCAGGCCAGGTCCTCCCTGGACCGGAGAAAAGCATCCTGGGACCGGATTCAGGGTATGTCACCCTTCTTCAGCCAGGCTAGCTTGAATCTAGTGGCACAGTGAGCAAGGGACCCACATCTTGTCATACCCATCCCACTTAGGGCGAAAAGTTTTACAGCATACAAATGATGGATGGAATGCTGTCAATGCAAACATTCTCCCCCAGTCAAAAGATATGGGTTAAATCCATCGTTCTTTTGCCCACTACGCCACCCTAGTTTGGACCCAGCCATATGCAAATCAGTCTTGGTTCTGCACCGACCTTTTTTTTGGATACAGGTGCCATGAATGGCTCTTTTTCTCGTTCACTGGTCCCCGGGGCAGCCCTGTCTGGCCTTAATAATATTTCGGTAGGTTTTTCAGGCGTACAGGTTGTGAGACCCATTTCCCGACGTCTTGCTTTGACTGTTGGTCCTTTTACTAAGGACTCCCCATTTCTGTTGATGGCAAATTGTGGGGAAAATTTATTAGGATTGGATTTGTTGACGAAGTTATATGCTATTATTTATTGTTCTCCGGATTGTGTATATATCACTCTTGGAACTAATGTGGTTAGTTCAAAACAGTGTCTGGCAAAAGATGTGCCGCTTCCTGTTGAATTTCAGGATGTACCATCCTCATTGTGGGCCACAGGACATATGGATGTGGGGCTGTTGTAGATACCACCAGTTTCAATAAAGGTCAAGGATAATGCTGAGCTTCCTCTTGGTCCCCAATACAAAATATCACAGGCTGGGGAACAGGCTTTGATGCAGATTATACAAGACTTGATCATATCAGGGGTGGTTGAGGAGGCAGTAGCAAATGTATACAATAGCCCCATTCTTCCTATTCTTAAGAAGGCACCTTTGGATTCCCCTGATGCGGATACTGATGTCTATCGCTTTGTGATTGATCTGCGGGAGGTTAATAAAATAGTAGTCCGCCAGTTTCTGGTAGTTTCAGAAATTACTGTTAATTTGACAATGATTCCTTCCACAGCCAAATTCGTTTCTGTAATTTATTTAAAAAATGCTTTCTTTAGTATTCCTATTCATCCAGACAGCAGGTATCTTTTTGGATTTGCTCTGGCCGGTAGGAGCTTCCAATTCTGCCGAGCTCCTCAGGGGTACACTGAAAGTCCCAATATTTATAGCCAGACTTTGAAAAGTCAAGTGGACTCTCTCTCTTCCCACAGGTAATGTATTATTTCAGTACGTAAATGACATTTTGATAGCCTCTGATACCAAAGAGGGTTGTCAGGATGCCACGGTAAAAGTATTGAAGCATTTGGTGAATAAAGGGCATAAAGTGTCTCTTTCCAAGTTCCAATATTGTCAACAGTAGGTCACCTATTTAAGTCACCTGCTGTCGAAGGAAGGTCGGAGGCTAATACCTTTACGAGTTGATGCCACTTTAAGATGTCTGTCCCTGTGACACAGAGAGATGTGCGTGCTTTCATAGGAATCATTTTGCATTGTCATCACTAGATACCCGCTTATTCTCTATTAATACAGCCCCTGCTTCACCTAACAACTAAAGATGTGCATGGACCCTTGCCCTGGACGCATTAATGTCAGCATGCTTTTGAACAATTAAAAGTTGCGCTTTGCTATGCACCTGTGCTTGGTACGCCTGATTATAAGAAGCCTTTTGTGCTGTATGGACATGAAACGGCTGGGTGTGTGTATTTTCAGTGTTAACACAAGCCTTTGGAGGTAAGCAGAGACCATGTGCTTATTTTTCTGCTATGCTTGAACCTGTCGCTAGAGCCCTCCTGAGTTGTTTAAGGGCAGCGGCTGCTGCAGAGGTCTCTATTCGACAATCGGCAGGGCTCATCCTTAATCATGATCTCACAGTAATGGTAATTCATTCTGTGAATGTACTTTTAAACAAGACAATGACGCAACACCTCACCAGTGCTCGTATGGCTGGTTATGAATTGACTCTATTTGCACCTCATATTACTATCAAAAGAGGTGCCATTCTGAACTCTGCCACGATACTACCCCTCCCTTCGGACCCACAGGGGGAACTATATGTCAACGGCTCTTGTTTCAAATTGCCAGATGGCAGCACTTCAGCGGTGTATGCTATCACCACGCTGCGCACTGTAGTTGAGACATTACGTGTTCCTTACCAATCAGCGCAGGTTGCGGAGCTGATAGCCCTTTTGCAAGCATGTGAATTGAGTGAAGGACTAACTGTCAACATTTATACTGACAGCCAGTATGCCATCAGGGTGGCTCATAATTGTGGGCACTCCTGGGCAGAGAGAGGATTCTTGACTTCACATGGTACTAAGATTCAACATGGTCCATTGATAGAGAGGCTCTTGACAGCTTTGACCCTTCCCAAACAATTGGCAATAGTGAAGTGTAGTGCCCATAAAGCAATTACTGATGATGCAGGGAGGGGAAATGTGTTTGCAGATCAGACAGCAAAAGAGACAGCGAGGTCGAAAATGACAAAAAAGGTTGTGGCAGGTCCTGATAGATGGGTACCAGATGTTACTATGTTTGAAAATTCGTTAAAAGTGTTAGAGAAATACAGAGTGAGGCAACAGTGGAGGAATTGGCAGTATGGCAGGAGAGTACAGGGCATTTAGACGACGAAGGGTGTTGGACTGACAAGTCCGAAAAACAAAGATGGATGTTACCCGATGCATATGTATTTCCTGTAGTGACGATGGCACATGGTCCAGCTCATATTAGCGCAAGGGGAATTTGTAGGTTATTGGATCCTCTGTGGTGAAATGACAATATCACAAAAGTTGCTGCCCATTTGGTGAAAGATTATATGATTTGTTTGAAGCATAATCCTGGAAAAGGTACCCCTACACCTTCTGGTAATTTTGCTCCACCTTCCTTCCCTTTCGAGGTTCTCCAGATAGATTATATTGAAATGCAATGAGTTAATAATTTGAAATATGTGCTAGTGGTTGTTTGTGTATTTAGTAAATGGATTGAGGCTTACACAATGAAGAAAAACACAGCCATGGCAATGGCAAAGGCTCTTATTAAGGAGTTTTTCCCGCGCTATGGCTTGCCCCGTTTGATTGGAGTGACAACGGAAGTCACTTTAACGCAAAAGTGATCCAGTGGGTGTGCGATGGTCTGCACATCAAGCAAAGATTTAATGCAGCAAATCATCCTCAGTCATCAGGTTTATTTGAGAAGTAAAATGGTACTCTCAAGCTCAAGTTGGCAAAGGTTAAGGAAAGTACTTGGTTGCAAATGGCCAGATGCATTACCCCTTGCTTTCTTGTCTACTAGAATGACAGCCCATTCTAGAACAGGATTACCGCCTTATGAGGTGGTCTTTGGCCGTCCCGCAAATGTGTGGGGCGCTCCTAGACCGAAAAGGTTTTCTGAAATTGATTATCCTCTGCTTGTCGATTATTTATATGATCTCACTAAAAGCTTACGTTCTATTCATCAACATATACATGAAGCTTTGCCTCCAGCACCTGAGGGGCCCGGGCACACCATATAGCCCGGTGACTTTGTTCTAGTCAAGAACTTCCAGAGAAGAGACAGTTTGGAACCCAGATGAAAAGGACCATACTTAGTGCACATCACAACAAGGACGGCAGGGAGAGTGGATGGACGAAAGAATTGGATACACTCATGTCATTGTCGAAGGATTCCGCTCCTTGGTTGTTCAGGAAAACGGTGTTCTGTACTTTTTTTGTATTGCTGTTCCTATTTGTGGGAGGGGGGATGTTCTGGGTATTGGAGTGTTCTGGTGATGCCCCATCCTGTGTTTTATATCAGATTGTCTCTTCAGGTCACAGTAAAAGAGCTATGGAAAGTAATGTTTTCTTAGATACACACAGGAAATGTTTTGGAGATAACACAGCTTGTTATCCCACTGATTCTGTTACAAGTTTATGGACTGCTTATCCATTATCACTGGTGAATTATACATACGTTCGTCCTCCCCACTTTGTAGCGGTAAAGGGTGAATTTGGCATGAGATATCCTGGACCCTGCTTGTATTATAGAAAACCGAGAGGGACGGGGTACCCAGGATGCATTCCTGATATGTATTGTGATAATCTATGTTTACAGAAACAAAACATCACTTTAACAGGTTGGCATTATCAAGACCTGACAGTTACTCAAGAGGCAGGTTATTATCCTGCATGCTGCCCAATAATAAATAGTACAATGCTTACTTGTATTTAAATTGTACTGGGTCAATATTGTACAAAAATATAATGCATTAGGAAAAAAGGATGACCCAAGGATGAAGGGAATAAACACTAGATATGCTCTGGTAGATTATCATGGTCCGCTCTAAGCACATCCAGGTTTTTATTTTCTATTGAATGGTACATAATCCAATACATATAATGGCACAGAACATGTGGCTTTGGGAATGGTGTTACCTCTTGGGGCACCCTGCAAGTATAGTAAAGAAAATACGAGATGGGTAAAAAGAACATAGACCAAGGACTTTGGTGAGGGCGTTACTGATTTGGAAGTCAATAATTACAGTAACAGTATCACTTTTGGATATATACTTTCCTCTATTATCACATTTGGTGGTTCCGCCATGGCCAGGGGTGACGGACTAGAGAATATTTTGGGTGTGAACTGCAAATTATGTCTAACTCTACAGTGGCAGCTTTTCGTGACATCACCACTCAGTTGGAAGTATGCGCATATACTCTGAGCAAACGAGATATGCGGTTAATTTTATTTTAGCTAAAAGCAGTGGTGCAAGCGCAATAATAGGAGAGCAGTGTGTGGTCGGTATCACAAATATGGAATGGAATATCACTCAGCATATTTTAGACATCTTGGAAAATGTTCGAGGAATGGAAGGTGGTAACTTGAGTTGGTCTTTGTTTGGTGGTTGGGGTTGGATTTTTGAAAACGTGATATATTTCATTGTGCTCTTAATTTGTTGCTGTGCTCTAATTCAGTGCCTTCCTTTATTCTGCTCGTTCTGTGTTACTTGCCTCTCTCCCAAAAGGATTTCAGTTCATGATACTAATGCGACCATAATGCTTCAAAAGGAGCTTGATACTATTATGCAAATAGATTAAGGTGTTTTTGGTTCAACTACTTCTCTTGAAGGTTCTGTTCCTGATGTTACTTGTACTGCTAATGTCTGGTGTTATTTCCTTCCATATGTTTGCTATGCATATATACATACATATATATATATATATATATATATATATCCATACTCGACATGTCATTTCCTATATTTCTATATTGTCTCCATCTTTAGAATTGTAAAGACCCTTATCTGACAGCAAGAATGAAGGCATTTGTGTTAGCTAAATAATGCTAAAAGGAGGGTCTGTTAGAATTGAAACGTATTACTGCCATATTACTCGTATTTTACCTGGTATTATGTTAGCATTTATTTAGCTATCTCAAAATACATTCTTGCTGGATGCATATGCATTTAACAAGGACAGATGTTATGTGAGTAGGTTGACATCTGTGCCACCATTTTACCTCTCCGTAGACGCCATCTTGTATTTTAATCGAAACTGTTACTTGATCATTTACGAGAAATGGTCCTTGGTGAGTTTTGTTTCTCAAATGGTGAATCTTGCTCATTAACGCATGCCTTTCCCTTTGTGTAGAGGCCCTGTCCCACCTGCCTAGTAGGGAGGATAAGCCAGTCGACCTTGGGCAGTAGATAGTTTGTGCCAGGCTGCGCAATCAACACTCATGCTCTGTACCCCTATTGTATTACGACATCTACCAGTGTTTGTCCATAATAGGTGGGTCTTTGTGGTCTCTGCAACATACATAATGTAACCTTATGCTTGTTAGAGCCAGTCCCTCATCAGCCATCATAGGAGGCTGATCAGACGGACTCCACTGCAGTGTACCTTGTAAATAAACTTGTTATATTGCATTCTCCTCTGTGTCATCAACTCTTCATTACTCGGAAGGCTAGAGGAGGTCAAGAGTGACCCGGGTGATGCTAGTTGGGTTACTTCCTTCACCAGTATGTAATATGCAAGGTGGAAATTCATCGGTTTACACAAAGTATCAATGATATAGATGTGTGAGGAGTAGCATGTAGAAAGGTATAAAGAAAAAATAAGCTATTATTGGCTAGGAAGACACAGAATAGTGGTGTGGTCTATGACAAAAAAAAGAAAGAGGATTTAATGTGTAGGGGGAACACATGTGTTCAGAGCTTTTTAACAGTGGCATTTTTTGAGAATTCTAACCGAAAATCAGACTTTACTATTAAAGAGGATTTCAAATTACAATTTATTTGAGTGTAAACTGCGTATCTCTATGTGCTCCCAAAATTAAAATTACAGTTAGCACTAGGTTTACTAATAAGGTAACCCAGTATTATTCACTGGAAGAGATCGGCCTTACAGCAGTGAAAACACTACTTTAGGTGTTTTTCCCTGATAGGACATGTAAAACTTAAGTACACATGTCTCAAATTTTAAATACAGTGCACCCTGCCTATGGAGCCTTTAATGCCAATCTTAGGGTGACTTATAAGTATTCAAGGTTCAGGCCTAGAAAACGGTTTTTTTACCAGGCCAAGTTAGCAGTTTAAAACTGCAGTACAGGCTGCAGTGGCAGGCCTAATACATGTTTAAAAGGGTTACTTTAGTTGGTGTCACAATGAGTGCTGCAGGCCCACCAGTAACATTTAAGTTACGGGCCTTGAGCATATATAGTACCATTTACTAGGAACTTACAAGTAAATTACATGTGCCAATTAGGTGTAGGTCAATTTTACCATGTTTGAGGGAGAGAGCACAAGCCCTTTAACACTGGTTAGCAGTGGTAAAGTAAACAGAATCCTAAAGCCAACTCAAACTAATTCAGAATGGAAGGCAAGAAGTTTGGGGGAATACCATGCCAAGGATGTCAGGTCTAACACCGTCAACAGGGCAAAATTAAAGCCCATAGCCACCTTCACCACACAAGCAGAGTAATATTGAGGGCTAAGGGTTAAGAAATAAAGAGAAGTCATTGCCCACTTGGGAACGATTGGGTGAGGTCAAATATATGAACATCTTTCCAGCGAGGCTGGTATGTTAGAAACAGAGGCCTACCTGAGGGAAAACATGCACTACACTATCACGAAGGACAATTAATGTAAAACTGAACTCTGCTGTATTGTTCTTTTTTTAAGTCTTTATTGGGTATAGGCTACGAATACAATAATGATAAAATGCCAATCACACGATTGTCAACGTACAGCAATGCAAACCGACAAAGAATAGACCGTAATACAAGAAATGTTACCCTGCAATAACCCTTAGGAACATATCAGAGGAAGCAGGAAACGAAAGCAAGCAGAGTGTACATCATTTTGCCTTTGAGCATGTGGGTTGCTTCAACGTAACTGTAAGCATGTATATTCTGGTGCTAGACCTATCCGTGGGCTCTATTGGGAAAGGGGGCCTGCATGAACTCAATTTGGCGATCTCACCCTTTATTATCCAGATCTTGAGGGGTGTGGGATGTATCTCACTACCACTTTAGGAGAAGCTTACCAGGTGGTAGATAACTGGATGTGTAAATGGAGAGAGACATAGAGACTCTGCTAGTCCACTAGTAGACACTCAATGTCAAGGTGAGGGAGGATAGTGTGTTTGGACTGCTCTTCTAACAACACGGACGGGTGTGGAGCAGATGGTGGGGGTATGTGGCTCATGGGGAGCAAAAGATTTGGAGAAGATGACTGGCAGATGGTTATATGGATGCTGGATATTGGGGGGAGATGGCCTCCAACTACTGAGCTACCCCTACCACTTTCATAAAAGGAGGAAAAGAGAAGCTGGAAGCAGCACAGCAGTTTCAGCAGTGGTGTGGGCAATGCCAGTGACAGGCATGGCCAAACCTGTCATCAAAGAAATAGGCCCAATCATGTCAGGGTTGTTCCTGCGGTTGCTGATTTGTACATTAGAGGATTTGGGGGAGTCTGAGTTACCCTTATGGGTGGAAGGCGGATGCTGAGTGCAAGGGGTGGGTGTACTCTGGTCGAGTAAGGTGGACAATCTATCCTTAAATATATCGATTGTTACCCCTAGTTTGTAAATGAGTTGTTCTTATGAGGCCACTTTTTACATCATGATGAGCCACTCATTATCTGTGGGTAGGTATGAGGATCGCCAGTGTTGGACTATACAGATTTTAGCTGTCCTTACACAGCCGCGGTTCGTCCATTAGGACATTGGGGCACAGCCCCCCCGGCCGCAGCTCCCTCTGCGTTTTTGAACTTAAGTAAACTGAATCAGTTTACTTAAGTTCAAAGACGCAGAGGGAGAACTGACAATCATGTCAGTCAGCATGACGTCGGACCGCCCACCCCCTTCAGAGTCTGAAGGGGGTGGGCGATCCGGCGTCATGTTGACTGACAATATTGTCAGGCGGACCAGGGGCAACAGGCAACAGCACAAGTGCGCATGAGTGGGGAAGATGAGCGAATTTTTGCGCCGTGCCCACTCATGCGCACTAGTGTCTGCTCTGGCTGGCGCATGCCCATTAGGAGAGCGAGGGTTGAGCAAAGGCTCAAACCTCGGTCTCCTAATGGGCAGGCGGGCGAGCAGTAACTGTGCCCTAAGCCAATCCTGGCGCTGTTGGCAGCGCCAGGATTGGCTGAGAGACGCTGTAGGCGCCAACGGACCCGAGGATGCACGGACCTGCTCAGGACCTCAGGTAGGATAAGTATTTCTTTATTTATTTTAACACTACTCCCCTCCCCCCCGGCCCCCACCCCCGCGTGACACCCCCCCCATGAGCCGCGACTGCGTCTCCCTTCCTCTCAGTTTTGCTCCTTTCCTGGTTTGTGTTTATTCCACGGTCCTCTCCACTTTCACTCAGCCAAGTCTTTCTTTCCCCGTGCTTTCCATCTCTTTCTCTTCGTTCTCTGCCTTTCTTCTCTCACCACCTGTGTCTCCCTGTTTCAAGCACTGTCTTTATATCGGCTGATCGCAGTGCCGTATCTTTGTATTACGCATCCATCAATAAGCGATCTGTAGTTGCCTTTCAGTCTCGTTTAAACGCTTTGTAAATAAGTGTGCGTGTGTTTAACATCAGTCGCTATACTCTTCCTATTCATTTATCAGTCTACACTTTTTTAATCAATATTCTGACCTTTGCACAGCGCCTGAAAGCCTCGGGGCTTGGTAGCGCTATATACGCAGTTGTGAAATAGGTCGATTGAATCTATTTAGCAAATAGTAATTGATATAATGTGTCTATATGGGTTCCCTTTAGTGTATTTATGAATATATCCTAATTTATATCAATAAACCAGTCTGCGTATCTATCAGTTGATAACTGGCTCCTTCTAGTAGAGTACGGGCCTTTTTCCGTAGGAATTCAGTATCCAATTATAGTAAACACATGCACTTGTATTTTTATATTTCAAGCACTGCTGACTAACTTAACCCTTTTCCCACCCCTTTAAGCCACGTTGAAAGATCTGACTTCTGAAACTCTAGTGGTCTCCGTCCCCTGACCCCCCCTCATGTTGCTTGCATAACGCTGTCTCTTCATCTCCCTTAGAACCTGATGGCCTCTCTCCTTTCTGTGTTTTGTTGTTGTGGGTGCAGTGCATGGCAGATAATACCCCTGCTGTTTTTGTAAATGGTGATCCCTGCTGGACTTCAAAGCCAACCCCAGGACTTTCACTATCGAAGGTGGATGATTTTTAGTTATTGTGTGATTAATATTAATAAATGTGTGTGCACTAATACAACATTCTACAGAAAAGTGTATTTTTGCGAACCAGGCCTCAGGTTATAAGTTATTTGAACCGAGCAGGATGCGCGGTCGGGATGCCTGCCAACTCCCTTTTCATCCTTCCATGATCGTTAAAATGAGTATCACTGAGTTGGGAGCAGTAGGTTTCCAGAGGCAGCTCCGTTCGTCTTCTCGGTGCAAATATTCAAGGTTGTTGGTGTTTTGCTACAGACGGGCTTCTCTGCCCACAATCTGTGCTCTGGGGACGTGGGTGGCACGCACGGCACGACAGCCGCGGAGTGCAGGTTCTGGTCGTGCAGATGGCTCTTTCCCTTTCTCTGTTGCCTGTATGCCCCACTACTTTCAAATGTCATCAGCCGCCCCTGCAGCCTCCGTCAGCAGTCTTCTTGCGCAGCCAGGGATGTTGTTCAAATCATCAGTATCGTGTATGAAGACATAGGCATAGGCTGGGGATAGTGCAAAGGCTGGGGAAGGCAAAACCATTACGGAAGTGAGAATATGGAGGATGTTGGACGAGAAAGGTCATATCTTGGGGTAGCCATACAGTATGTGGACAGTGTCTCAGGCCATTTCTGGGCACAACCAACAGTTTAAGTGATGGGGTCAAGGACCAGTGAAGTATTGTTTTAAAGAGACAAACATCCATTCTAACCTTGTGCATTTCCCTACCTAGGGCCTTCAATGTCTCCCCCATTATTTGTTCTGTATTACCCTTTCATACCCGTTGACAAGTTGAATCCCTCTCATAAAAGATCATTGTATATTTATTTTAGGCTAGGTACGCTGCTGGTGAAGCAGCACACTTGTGCATGGAAAAATGATGGGAATAGTCCATCTAATTGCAGAGGTGAATTTGGGGGTTGGGGGTGGAGTCTATAATGCACTTTATGTTGTTGTGCATTTTTTACTCTGAAAGCCAGAAGAGAATAACTCTGCCTGCTTTTTGTAGTTTATGCCATGAGAAAACCTAAGGATGATTTGAGATTGTGTATGCGCACTGATTTCGAGCAAATTATTAATCAAGTTCTTCATAAATATATGTGGCTTGGAGAGTAAGAAGACAAATGCACTAATCATGCTATCAAGTAGTCTTTTAATGAAGTATTTATTTATTTATTCTGACTGTGTATACTATTGACTTTTCTGCAGCTGCCTGTATTCGGATGTGGCAAGTGGTAGGGTCATTTGAATGTTTTGACTCAATTTGTATGTTTTTATATATCCCTGTGCAACACTCCAACCAGACATCATTCTGGTCTGCTGTAACACATTTCTTCTATTAACAATCTGGAGGTGGGTGATGGTAACCCAATCCAAGACTGCACCTCAACATCCCATACCTTCTATTCTTGGCAAGACTATTCTACTAAAAGACAGCAAGATTACAGGACAGAAGAGAAGCAGGCATATGCAAACCCATCCTACATTAAGGCTAGGGTAACATAACACACTTAAGTCAGTACAAAATGGTGGTGGTTGAGGGTCATCATAGGGTGTCAGACCACAAAAGTGGCTCATTCACTACAACACTAATAAATGTACACAGAAAAGAGCAAACGGCAAACCAAGGTCAAGCACTTCCAGTCCGTGTAGCGTTATGTTTTATGAAGTGGTGCAAACTCTTCACACACCCGCCGTCCAGGGGTGTTGTATAGAGACCAAGGAAAGGAAAATTGGAAGGTGCACTCAATTCGGAGTCAATTAGGTAAAAGTCCTTTTATTCAACAATTCGGTTCAAAAACTGGCACACAGCCAACGCGTTTCGTTCCCATTAAACTGCCAGTGGGAACTTCGTCAGGGCTGCAATAATATAAAATTACATGAAAGACGACATAAATATAACATAACATAACAATTCACAATACAGATATGAATAAATACCACAAAAGTATAACATAAATATCCTACATATAGATGGCCCAACAGAAAAACACAGCACAAAGAACAATTTTGTATCTTATATCTGTAGAGTCGAATAGTATGTGTAACTTCTTATAACAAAACATACGAGACAAACATATGACAAGCGACAAGTAAAGAATAAGTCAAAACCAATTTACAATCATATTTACATAAAAACAAGGACATAAACAATTAATTCAAAAAAGTTGATATGTGCTCATATGTAAACAATGTGACCAATTCAAACAATATTAAGTAATATAACATACTCTAAATACCATGTGGGACAAAACTCAAAACAACATGAAGTTTTCTAAAAGCAATTATTAGATTCTCAGAACCCTTTGAAATAATCTAATGAACCTTGGGCAAATTTAAGAGTTATTCGCTTTCCTTCTTTACCTGTTGTCCACTGCTGGTGATATGGAATCTAATAATTGCTTTTAGAAAACTTCATGTTGTTTTGAGTTTTGTCCCACATGGTATTTAGAGTATGTTATATTACTTAACCCCTTCAGTGCCCATGACGAGCTGGACTCGTCATGGGCCGCGGTGGCGCTGTGCCCATGACGAGTCCAGCTCGTCATAGACCCCGCCCGCTAATTCAACGGCCGGCACAGGGCGGGGAAAGGGGCGGGCACTGAAGGGGTTAATATTGTTTGAATTGGTCACATTGTTTACATATGAGCACATATCAACTTTTTTGAATTAATTGTTTATGTCCTTGTTTTTATGTAAATATGATTGTAAATTGGTTTTGACTTATTCTTTACTTGTCGCTTGTCATATGTTTGTCTCGTATGTTTTGTTATAAGAAGTTACACATACTATTCGACTCTACAGATATAAGATACAAAATTGTTCTTTGTGCTGTGTTTTTCTGTTGGGCCATCTATATGTAGGATATTTATGTTATACTTTTGTGGTATTTATTCATATTTTTATTGTGAAATGTTATGTTATGTTATATTTATGTCGTCTTTCATGTAATTTTATATTATTGCAGCCCTGACGAAGTTCCCACTGGCAGTTTAATGGGAACGAAACGCGTTGGATGTGTGCCAGTTTTTGAACCGAATTGTTGAATAAAAGGACTTTTACCTAATTGACTCCGAATTGAGTGCACCTTCCAATTTTCCTTTCCTAACACTAATAAATGTATTCTTATGAGTATCAGTATTTTAAAGCTGGTTATTTGTTATGTATTAGCATTTTTTTTCTGCAAATGTTGGGCTCGATTCACAGAACTAACTTAAGACAAAATCCTAAACTTACTACCATTTTGGTATTCACAGAAGGCACTTACTCATTTTGGTATTCACAGAAGGCACTTACTCATTTTGGTATTCACAGAAAGCACTTACTCATCAATGAGTAAGTGCCTTCTGTGAATACCAAAATGAGTAAGTGCCTTCTGTGAATACCAAAATGGTAGTAAGTTTAGGATTTTGTCTTAAGTTAGTTCTGTGAATCGGGCCCTATTAATTATTGAAGTATGCTTTCAGGTCTTACAAGTGTATATATTTTGCTATGTATATTGTATGAGCTGTCTATGCCAGGAT